>NC_136471.1:17289944-18033292 GCF_902686455.1 Sciurus vulgaris | reverse complement strand
TTTCATTCTTGAGATTTGGGAAATTTTCTGATATTATTTCATTGAATAGATTGTTCATTCCTTTGGTTTGTTTCTCTAAGCCTTCCTCAATCCCAATAATTCTTAAATTTGGCCTTTTCATGATATCCCATAGTTCTTGGAAATTCTGTTCATGATTTCTTACCATCTTCTCTGTTTGTTCAACTTTGTTTTCAAGGTTAAATATTTTGTGTTCAATGTCTGATGTTCTGTCTTCCAGGTGTTCTATCCTATTTGATATGCTTTCTATGGAGTTCTTAATTTGGTTTATTGTTTCCTTCATGTCAAGGATTTCTGTTTGGTTTTTTTTTTCAATATCTCTAACTCTTTATTGAAATGATCTTTTGCTTCCTGTATTTGCTCTTTTAACTGTCAATTGGTGCGATCATTCAATGCCTGCATTTGCTCTTTCATCTCATTGTTTGCTTCTCTGATCATTTTAATTATGTACATTCTGAACTCCTTTTCTGTCATTTCTTCTGCCATGCTGTCATTGGGTTTTATTGATGTAACATCTAGATTTGTTTGAGGCATTTTCTTCCCTTTTCTCATATTGTTCAGGTATCAGCGGACCGCTGAGATATTGCAGATTTCCTCTATTGACTTACAACGTCCCTGAAGATTTCTAGTATATCCCCTCTTAGCCTTCAGTAGGCTGAAGTCTTGGAGGGAGTTGATAATGCGGTGCTCCACAAGGAAGCTGCCTCTCTAGGAGTGGTGGCCTTCAGGTGGGGTATATTCCCTGCTAGTGGGCAGAGGTGCCTCCACTTGTTGACCAATGGTCATCCAAAGGGGAACTAGGCTGCGGGCTGAGGCAAGGCCTGTTTGGGCCTGTGTCTCTGGTTTTACCGTCCTTGTGGGAAAACCTCACCCGGCAGGGAAGACCTCACCCGGCAGAGAAGACTCACCTGTTGGGGAGGTCTCGCTGGTCAGTTCCCCTCCTAGAGGTTCCCCTCAATCTACAGCTATTGCCTGGGCTGGGCTGCGTTCCTCTGCAACGTTCCCAGGGGCCCGGCCCTACCTCCTGGGCCTGGGAGCCTCACCCTTCGCTGATGAATCTCCTTAGGCTGCCCCTCCTTAGAGAATCTGCCTACAGTCCTGGAACCCTTGCTCCGCCGCTAAGTGTGTCTCTGTGTGGCTCTTCCCCAAGAAGTCTCCTAGGTCCTGGGACCCTGGTCTGCACCTAATCGCCTGGCTATGCGGCCCCTCCTCTGAGCAGCCACCTGGAGCCCCGTACAATTGCTCCAAGTCCCAGAGACCCGCTGAACGCCTCTTCCTCCAGACAGCCACCCGGTGTTCTGGTGCAGTCACTAGGAGTCCAGGCAACTCACTGCGTGCCTCCTCCTCCCACCAACCACCCATAGCCCTGGGCAATCACTTTGAGTCCAAGTGACCCGCCCCATTCCTCCTCCTCCTCCAGGTAGCCCCCCGGGTGTTCAGGAGCGGTCACTCTGAGCTGCTCTGAGTCCACGTGACCCACTGCAGCCTCCTCTGGGCAGCTGCCCGGAGCTCTGGTGCAGCCACTCGAGCCCAAGTGACCCACCGCACTCCTCCTCCAGGCAGCCCCCCAGTGTTCAGGAGCAGTTGCTTTGAGTCCAAACAACTCATCACTCTCCTCCTTCTCTGAGCAGTCGCCTGGAGCTCCAATGCAGTCACTGCGAGTCCAAGTGACCCACCGTCCTCCTCCTCCTCCTCCTCCTCCTCCGGGCAGCCCCCCGGGTGTTCAGAAGCGGTCACTTTGAGCTCGCCACACAGCTCCTCCTCTGCCAACCACCCGTATCTCTGGTATAGTCACTCCGAATCCAAGCGGCCACGCTCCTCCTCCTCCTCCTGTGGGCAGGCCCTGGTGTTTAGGAGTGGTCGCTCTGAGTCCAAACAGCTTGCCGTGCAGCTCCTCCTCTGCCAACCGCCCGTATCTCTGGTATAGTCACTCCGAATCCAAGCGGCCACGCTCCTCCTCCTCCTCCTGTGGGCAGGCCCTGGTGTTTAGGAGTGGTCGCTCTGAGTCCAAACAGCTTGCCGTGCAGCTCCTCCTCTGCCAACCGCCCGTATCTCTGGTATAGTCACTCCGAATCCAAGCGGCCACGCTCCTCCTCCTCCTCCTGTGGGCAGGCCCTGGTGTTTAGGAGTGGTTGCTCTGAGTCCAAACAGCTTGCCGTGCAGCTCCTCCTCTGGCAACCGCCTGTAGCTCTGGTACAACTGCTCCAAGTCCAAGCGCCTCACCACACTGCTCCTCCTCCTCCTCCTCCTCCTCCTCCTCCTCCTCCTCCTCCTCCTCCAGGCCGGCCCCGGTGTCAGGAGTGGTCGCTCTGAGTCCAAACAGCTCTCCTCGCAGCCCCTCCTCTGGGCAGCCGCCCGGAGCCCCAGTGGTGGCTCCGAGTCCCAGCGCTGTGCTGAGCGGCCTCCTCTACGACGTTCCCAGTTGTCCAAGTTCACTGCTCCAGCGTGGGGAGGGGTGTCTCGCCGGGCAGCTCTACTTCACAAAGTTCCCTGCGTTCCGGGACGACCGCCCCATCTGGGATGCCTCCCCGATGGGAGAGACTCACCCGGCTGCTTTGAGTTGCTCCCAAGTCTCTCAATATCTCCTCTTTGAATCCTGAGTCCTGGAGCAACCTGAAATGCAGCCACCCTCTAGGCCGCCATCTTGAAACCCCATTCTTCTGCTTCTTTTTGCCATGCTGGGGATCGAAACCAGGGTCCTGTGCAAGGCAAGCACTGTCCCGTGCTGAGCTACCTCCACAGCCCCAGAAAATATCTTCTTAAAGGCGATTCAATCATATATTTCTTGCCAACAACAATTACATTCTTTTTAAGTACCATATTTTACCACATAGTTGTATAGATGTTTCAGATTTTTTTTTTCTGGTACCAGGGATTGAACCCAGGGTTGCTTAACCACTGAGCACATCCCCAGTCCTTTTAATATTTTACTTAGAGATAGGGTCTTGCTGAGTTTCTTAGGACCTCACTAAGTTGCTGAGGCTGGCAATGAACTTGTGGTCCTCCTGCCTCAGCCTCCCAGGCTGCTGGGATTACAGGTGTTCGCTTCTGTACTCAGCAGTTGTCTCAGATATTATGCCAATTTTTTTTTTTTTTTTTTTGGCAAAAAGGCGGGGGTGACCCTTATATGAAGCTTTTTTTTAAAATTTATTTTTATTGTAAACAAATGGGCCTTCAATTGATGAATGTGAAGCTTTTAAAAAATAAAATTGGGCCAGTATTACTTAAAAATAATTTATTATTAAACTTTCTTTGGTACAAGATTAGAATGCAGAGAATACTCTTGAATATACATTGAAATGGAATAGCTCAAATCTTCATGATGGTTTACCAAATGTTTATTTTCCAATCTGAAATAAGTTAATAAAGTTATTGATTCATGCATTATAGTTGAAATATTACACTTGAGAAAATCTACTACTGTGTTGCTAAGTATGGACTTATAAATTTTAATCTTCTGTGTCCAAAGATTCTGCACCACTATCATTGGTTTTGTTATCTAAGATCTGTCCTTAGCACCAAGCATACAAGATATGTTTCTGGTTACTCCTGCAGCACAAACAAATCAGGAAAGTTGGCTTTCAGGAACCCACTGACAATGTGGGTGTGCTGAGAATTCTAGGCTTATGGCTCTCAGTGCACGAGAAGACAAATGCACATCCATATGCCACTGGTCAATACATTGCTGCTCTATTTTCCTTTTAAGCATTGTGACAAGCTGAATTATACCATGCAATGATTATGTGATGACAGGACATAAGCCAATTTTTGGACTGAAAAAACAGAATGTGCCAATTATGTGGTGGCAACTAATATGTGGTGAAATATGGTAATCTGAATAACTTGTCTATCATTTTTTCAAATGATGGATAGTTCTCTTTAAGCTGCTTTTTTTTTCTTGGGCTGTATGCTTAATTTTTATCTTTTTGCATTGCCTTTGCAGAACACTTGATATTCTTGGCAAGCAGAAAAGGCAAAATTAAGATAGATCCAAAAATGATTGGCATTGTGTACAATTTGCGAATGCAGCATTAGGTTCTCATCTTATTTAATCAGGCAATTCAACAAGTGTCTTAATAGTGAAGTGAAAATAGAATCATTCACAAAATTAAATTACACAAACTTTTATACACCCACACAAACCAAGCCATAGTGTAGCTGAGATTTTTCCCAGAGTCAGCAATCCTTGAATTTGAGATAATCTCTGTACAATTGGGCCTGTGACTTAACTATAACGAGTATGACTATAACACTTTGAACTTGTAAAGTTCAAAGTTACCAAAGGTTGACCAAATTCAACCAGCTTCTCCCTTTCTGGCATCTTCTACAAAAATGGGAAACCTGAATTTTATATTCCGCACCTCTTCTGTAGTCAGTAGTGTCATACAGTATATATCTGAAAATTAAAAGTAGAAAACCACTAAGTTTTCTGAGATAGTTCTTGCTCCCTTGAAAACGGACCATGCACTATTCTTTCCCCATCATTCCTGCAGCTCATGACTCCAAGAAAATCTGTCGACACACTGAGGATGGTGAAGCATCAAGAGAGAGGTAGCCTGAGTCTTTAATACTGCTGAACCCCAATGTAGAAGCCCCGAACTAACACCTCCAGACTCCTTGTGCAAGATCAGTCGACCTCTATTTTTAAAAAAAATTTTTTAGTTGTTGATGGACCTTTATTTTATTTATTTATTTATATGTGGTGCTGAGGATTGAACCCAGTGCCTCACACATGCTAGGCAAGTGCTCTACCACTGAGCTACAACCCCATTGCTAAACCTCTATTTTTTAAGGTGTCATTATTAGATGAACACAATCCTGTCAGTTATAGTAGTATGTATGTAAAAGGTGCTGTTATTAGTGTTATAGTTATTAGAAATACATCTCTCTAATCTTGAGAAAGTTAGTTAAAACCTTGCAGAACGGGGGACTATTTTTTAATGGAAAGGTTCATGCCCTAGGACATTTTTTAATACCTTTTATAATGTTTAATGGCTTTCTTTACTTAATAAGTTAAGTAATATTTCTTTTCTTTCTTTCTTTCTTTTTTTGTACCAGAGATTGAACATGGGGGCACCTAACCATTAACCACAGCAACATCCCCAGTCTGTTTTACATTTTGTCTAGAGACAGGGTCTCACTAAGTTGCTTCAGGCCTTGCTAAGTTGCTGAGGCTGGCTTTGAACTCACGATTCTTCTGCCTCAGCTTCCCAAGTTGCTGGGATTACAGGTGTGTGCCACCGTGCCTGGCAAGTCATATTTCATATTACTCTAAAAATATAGATGAAACTGGTGAAAGTTCATTTAAATGTGTAACCCTAGATGGAAAGAAGTCTGGGAAATGTGCTTTTACCCTTCTAGTCTATGTAGCCCCCAGAGAAAGGCTACAGCAGTTGATAAATGCCAACCTACAATGTTCAAAGTCAGGATAGAGGGTGTGGGTGTGTGGTTGTCACATTATATACTAAATGTTAAAATGCCTGGTTATTTAAAAATTAAATCTAGTTAAATAGAAATTTTAATATTTTCTTCTCATTCTGTTATGGAAATCACAGTTTATAAACCAATGTTTTAGACTAAAATAAAACCTGTGATTACAAAATCTGGACACTAAAATTTTTAGTCTTGAAAAAAGAATTGAAAGTCTTCAAATGCCACCATTGTAGCTTTCATAAACCTTTTGCATCTTCAAAGTAAAGTGACAAATTTTTAGAAAATTTTAGAAAAATTTTCAACTCTAAATTTCAGTAGTAGGTAATTCAAGAGCATCAGGCATGACAATAAATGGTAACTAATGTATGTTCAGCAGAAATAGACTAATATGATTAGAATATGTTTTAGAGGTATACTTGAGTAGATTCTGTAACAAGAGAGGATAATAAAGGGATATAAATAAATTTCCAGTCCCTACAGGACAAGATTAGTTCCACTAGAAAAGCCCATATGACTCTTTTATATATAATTATTTAAGTAAACTCCCACTTAGTCAAGCCCATAGAATGACATTTCTATGACTATTTTAAGTCTCTATTTCACATTTTCATTTGCCTTTAGCCTGAAAGAGATGGGATTTTTATAGGCAATGATAGATTTTTAAAACTGTAGAGATGAAGGTCTCAGCTTAGTGGTAGAGTGCTTGCCTAGCATGTACAAGAAGGCTCTGGGTGCCATACCCGGCAACACACACACACACACACACACACACACACGAACTATAGAGATGAAATTCTAGGAAAGAATGAACAGCATCACCAAGAATAAATCACCAAGAATAAATGCAACATTTGAAGAACAGTTAATGTCCCCTTAGATGAAGACTTTGGTAGTCATGGTCACTAGAACAGGAAATCCAGTGAATCCAAGGGGTGGTTCTGGAGATGGAAGGTGAAAATTTGTTTTAGGACAGTTCAGATTGACCAAAGGTAGATTGCAGTAGGCAATTAGTTATATATTTAAGGAACTTTAGCAGTACACCTGGGTAGGAATGGAGATCTGACGTTGGGATTAGAAGGGATATCTGATAGCATATGTGTAAACAATTCATTGTTGCAGATCTCAATATTTATAGGGCTTCAGAACAACTCAAAGAGTTGAATTTTAAAGTGCTGGTGACAGAATGACTGTGTTCCTCACTCTATCAAAAAGATTAAACTTAGAATCATATTTATATTTCTGCTAAGGAGTGTTTTAAGTGGGAGAGAAAATGTTCTAAAATTAAGATTATAGTAATGATTGCATAACACTGAAAATATACTTTAAAAATTGAATTCTATCTTCAAACAGAATTATATGTTAATGTGAATTGTCTCAATAAAGCTGTTTAAAACAGTCTTAGCAGGTCAAATTTGACCCAAGGGCTGTAGCTTCTCAAGTTCTGGTCAAGATTATTATCTTATATCCTTTTCCTTATTGTATTATACAACCAGCATCATATATTGGGACATCACACTCCATTCACAGCATGCTATTTGGAAGCTATACTGCAAAACACTGGAGCCCCAAGACTTTTGGTGACAGGTCCTTATAATTGCATGTTATTTTTGACTCATCTGCAAAAAACACGTATCTAACCCAGCTCACAACTTCTTGCTTCAGGAGTCCTTTAGAAAGACCAGCATGACACTCTAATGAGTGTGAGATGACAAAGGACCCTGCTTCTCAAATTATGGCAAAGAGCCGTAGAATTAACATATCTCTGAGACAAAAGGTTTAACAGCTTTTTTTTTTTTTTGCAGCTGTGCTGGGCCTGCCTATGAAAGCAAATGCATCCTGGGCTTTGCCATCTACAAAGGTGAGGGGAACCTATTCACCCCACAACTGCGGCTCCCCAGGGGCCCAAGTGATTTCCTCTGTCCAGGGAGGAATCTGGAAACACGGCTCTGACTGATTCACAACCTAACAGAACTGACCAAATCCACTGTTGCTCTCAGGGAACATGCTTCCACCTCAGTCAAAATGGAGACTCAAATGGGAGTGGCAGAATCCAGGGCCCACACATCTCTCACATCAAACAGTGACTTCTCTGTGATTCCCACTGGTATGGGACCATCCTGGAATGGTGACTCCCCCAGGCTCCTGCAGCTGCAGCTGCCACAGCCCCTGCTGGCCCTTTCTCTCCTAGGAGCTCCTGCTCCACGGGTCAGGAAGCCCAGGGGGCAGTGACAGAAGCCAGGTTCCCTTAGGGCCCGGGATTTGGTCCTGTTGCCTTCACTCCAGTGCCTGGCACCTAAAATGGGATCCACAAGAATCTGCAGAGTGAACCACTGAGTGAAAACACAACCTCCACAAGCTTTTCCTGACTACCGTGTTCCCCGCAAATGGAGAAGTAACCACCGGGTGGTTGGGAGGTCCCACTAGACCTGTAAAACAAACCCAGAAGCAAACTCTGTTTATTCTGGGGGCAGGGGGTCATGGTGGAATCAGGAATCCCAGGACTGGGGCTCACAGCCGCTTTCCAGTGGTGCAGAAAGCTTTCCAACAACACAGTTACCTAGTTAGATGCTCTCTGAAGGCAAGGCCAGAAGCTTCATGGAGTATAGCTGTGGGATTTAGGGAACATCCTCCCCCGCCCCAGGCAACAGCGCCTCCCACCCACACACATCAAGGGGCTCTGTGTTTGACCCTGGAACCATGTCTGCAGGTGGGAAAGGCCGCTCCCACAGAGCGGCTCAAGGGGACTGAAGGGTACCATATGTGGCAATGTTTTTGTTTAAAAAGTCTGCTGAGGACCTAATGGGGTGCTAGAAAATTTTATTCCTGGGGAATGAATGATGAATTAACCATAGATGAGCATTATTGCCACTCAGGTAATTCATTTATTGAACTTAATAACGTGCAATGTGCTCCTGGTATCTACCAGGCAGGCGCCATTGTACGGCTAGTGGGTTAATGAAAACAAACAAACAAGCAAAAACTGCCCTACTTTCATGGAATTAACATTCTAGTATGGGAAAGAAGGGACATAGGCAAACACTAAATTTAATAGATCAAGGTGGTAACAACAGATGGAAAATATTATGGAAAAATAAAATTTGGGCAGATAGCATAAACTGAAGGCAAGCTGTGACTTTAAATCCGGCCCATTAGCAGGCGGGCCCTGCAGCCACTTAAGTACTTGCCTCCCCATCCCCAGGTTACTTCAGGGTCACATGGGGCCATGCCAGCACAGAATCCACTCTTAGCCATGGAAAACCAGGAATTCAATCACCCCCTGCTCGGGCTGACCATAACCCACAGTGGCCCTCCAAGAGCCCTCTTCCACATTGGCCAAACAGGAGAATTAAATGGGCAGTGGTGGGATCCGCAGCCCATGCATCTCTCACATCCAATATGGCCTTCCCTGTGATGAGCAGCATCAGTTATTTCTTTCCTACAATCAGGAACCAGTTTCAGCATCTTTCTGAGTGGATTAGGCACATCTCTAAAGTGGGACCGTGGTCCCCAGGGAACTACCCAGTAATTCTACAAGGAAAGACCAATTTAATGTATTGTTTGGGCTCGCTAAGCTCAGCTTTTCCATTAAACCGGGCCCTTTACTGCCCACAGAAATGAAGACCAACAGGAAACAAAAGGCTCTGCTTTTACAATATGTGCACTGGGGTCATAGAAACCGCTCTCCAAATATAGCAGGACTGAACGCTCTCCACTATGACCACATCCACGATGTCATTGGGTTGAGGTACATATCCGGCAGGAAGCTTCAGAGAATCCAAGGTGAAAAAGATGGTGTCGTCCACCACCCCGTGTCTTCCATGTACGCTACTGATGCAGACCTGTGATGAGAAATGATGGGAACCGTCACGTGAAAGCACGGTCCACGGTAACCCGCTCGGCACCGGCTCGGCACCTCCTCACTCTGCCTCTAACCCTGGCACTGATTTCCCACCCGGCCCGGCACGTGGGCAAGACCAGGGGTGCTTTTCAGACACACCTGTGCCAAGATCCCCCCTCATGCCAATTGAACTGGAATCTCTGGAGATGGGCCCCGAGCCTCCCACCACAGACCTCGGGCTAGAGATGACCCGCAATGGCCAGCAATCCGATCTCACTGAGTTTCCTACTCGTTTTCAGGCTGCAGTACCCAAGTCATTACCCAGCTTTCCCCAGTAAACTCACTTCATTCATTCTTTCCCCCAAACTTTCTGCCACGCAAATTGTTTTTCCTTAAATGTCACTCTCAGAACTTTTTAATAATTTTTGTTGTTGTTTGTTTGTTTTGGTACTGGGGAATTTTTTTTTTTTTTTTTTTTTTTGCGGTACTGGGGATCAAACTCAGGGCCTTATGCTTGCGACGCAAGCACTCTACCAGCTGAGCTATCTCCCCAGCCCTTGGTACTGGGGATTGAACCCCGGGGCACCTGACCATGCCCAGCTACATCCCCAGGCCTTTTAAATTTATTTTGAGACAGGGTCTCACTAAGCTGCTGAGGCTAGCCCCAAACCTTTGATCCTCCTGCCTCGGTCTCCAAAGGATTTGGAATAACAGGCATGTGTCACCACGCTGGACAAACTGTTTTTTCTTTTTGCAATCCCGGGAACCGAACGCAGGACATGGCCCACGCTAGGCAGGTGCCTTACCACCAAGCTACACCCACAGCCCTCTAATAATGTTCTAATTCCAAAAAAAAAAAAAAAAAAAAAAAAACTACACAAATTAGAAATTAATTTTGCCTGTGGTCTACACTGCTTTCTATTTAGTTCCTTTTGAAAGTCCGTCCTTTTCTATAAGAAAATCGGCTTCTCTTTGGCAAGAAACACATTTTCTAGTTCTCTAACCACACCCAGTAGACTCCCCCGCAAGACAAATCCCGCCAAAGGAAGGACTGGCAGGAACGAATGACCAGTGACACATGGACACAAATTACCTCTTCCACATGCCTACAGTTCATGGGCTTCACGGAGAGGGCATTGAGGTTCGAGGTGCCCGGCTGCATGCAATACTCAACCTCTAGCCAGTCACCCTTATAAGGCATGAAACCTAAAACAACCATGGAGAGATTTCAGTGTCGTTATCTCTTCACTTAGGCCACGTTCAACTTCATAAGTCCCTCTGACGTGGCAATACCCTAACACACCTTCTATGGGATGTCAAGTACATTCTGTGCGTGTTTAAACAGACACCTTGTACATCTTGCCGTTGGAAAGCCAGTTCATACTCCTGCAGCCACCGTTTCTCCTGCTCTGATTTAACAAAGTCAAGTGGGGGAAAGTGTCAACCACAAGTCACAGCCAACTTTTGGGTGGTAGCACGGGATTCACTAATCGACGGGTCACATTCACAACTCCTTTGGGAGAGTCAGCCAAGGATACAGGTGAGAGCACACCGTTGAACTTGGCTACCTGCTAGTACAGCATTGGCTAGAGTGTCCAATCTCATTTTGAAGCATTTCATGATTGCAGCAAAGAGCATCCTTTTCACTTGCAGAATGTTTTCCTTGAGTTTACATTACGTACGTAAGTGAAATTTTATACACACCTTAAGTTTTGCATTCACACGTAGGAGAGGATCGCTGACGTTTTTATGACCATCCCCTATCTGTCCCTGTATTGTGCATTATTTTCCATTCCTAGGGCCCACGTCACACATTCAAGAGCTGTTAACTGCAGCCAAGGACATTGTGGCCGTAGCTCTTTCTTAACAAATGCGAACCATACCTTCATGAACAATAGAGAGGGAGAAAGCAAGTATCTTTATTAATGTAGACCGCATCCTTTGTCACCGAGGTGGCACGGCTGATTAAAACACTGGTTCCGAGGTCGGATGGCCCAGCATCATCAAAATGATCCGAGATAGCCTCCACCTGGAGCACATGGAAACACTTATTTCAAACAAAATTAATTTTTACAACAAGAACGTGTACGATCCCCCAGGAAGTCCCCTCGAAACAACTGCGATTCAGTGCAAGACATACGATTCCTGTGTCAGAGACAGAGGACTTCGTGACTCGCGGCAAATACAGCCACTGCCCACCACCGTTGACAACATTGGTGTCCAGGAACTATTTTAAACTACCCTCCGCGACACTAGTCCATATACTTCACATGACAAGTACATCACGGACACGAGACGATGCTAAGAATAATGTCTGTGCTTGGTGGATTGCAAAACTGCATCCGAAATGTTAATGGTGCATCCGTGTTTAATGTGCTCACAGCATCAGGCCCAAATATAAAAAGTATAATGTCCCTGCCGGGGAGGATTTCAAAGTTCAATGCAGAAAATATCTAGTTCTGAACAAGTTGTGGTAATGGCCATAAGTCATGTTTGAAAATGCTCCCTGCAAATCCCCAGGGGGGAGAACATTTTAGTCTGGGAGAAAATAGGAGTATTACTTGGAGGAAGTGAGACTTGAGCTTTGTCTACAAGAAGAGAAAAGTCTTTATCTGGTCAAAGGGGGTGGGGGCAGGTGCAGAGAGAGGAACAACAAACACAGGTTGGGAGAACAGGGAGGAAGACACAGTTTCCAAGACCTGGTCCTGGGGGAGAGAAACATGAGGTAGAGTTGGAGAAATAACCGCAACTGGAGGAGATCTAAAAATGGCAAGTGGTATTAGGGCCTCGCTTTTCGATACAAATATCTTGGCTTATCAGAAGTAACGATCCTTATTTAAAATTGTTTTTAATTAGAGCATGGTGGCACACGCCTGTCATCCCAGCGGCTCGGGAGGTTGAGGCAGGAAGATCGCCAGTTCAAAGCTAGCCTCAGCAAGTTAGCAAGACCCTAAGCAACTTAGCAAGACCTGGCCTGTAAATAAAATATAAAAAGGGCTGGGATGTGGCTCAGTGGGAGAGTGCTTGCCTAGCACGTGTGAGACACTGGGTTTGATCCTCAGCACCACATTAAAAAATAAATAAAGTAAATAAAAGAATTGTGTCCATCTACAAATAATTTTTTTTTTTTTTAAAGGCAGGGGATGCAGCTCAGTGGTGAAGTGCCCCTGGTGTCAATCCCCGGTACAGAAAATAATTGTTTTTAATTACACAAACAATACACATTCATTAAAGACAAAGAGGAAAAGACAGATGAATATGAAGCAAAAAAATAAGCACCCATCATTTATGGTTTTCCATTGCCTAGAATGTATTATGGTATTGACACTATTATTTTATTCACCATGTTCCAGACATCTTTTTTTCTGTGAATACCTACATAAGCCCAGTTTCCAAAACAAAACTTAATATGCCATGCAGTACTAAAGGTTTTGGGTCTTAGTCTTTTTCATTAAACAAGATTACTGAAAGGGTACTATGGCATTCCTATGAATGGATTGCCATAATTAATCAATCCGATCCCACATTATGTGTTATTTAGTTTGTGTCCTACGTAATAATGCATCGCCTACCCCTCTCGTTTATTCTGTAGCACCAGTGTCTTAGGGGTGATATTTTTTGGTACAAGGATTTATGTTGGGAACACGAGCCATCGAGGTATAAAGTCCTTTTCATGTCTTTTCTAAAGCCTATTTCATTGCTACTCCTATAACAAAACTGGTGTCATTCCAGCTGGCAATACCAAATCTCATGGTCCTTTTGCCCAGATTCACTTTCTTCGGGGAAGGAAGCACCAGGCTCCTGGCTGTCTATCCAGCACCACTTCTGTCAGAATCCAGGTGGGTGATCCATCATACCCTCTCACATCTCTGAGCCCTGGCTCCACACTAGCTCACAGCCATACTGTACAACAGGCTAATTCCCCACTTCACTCAGCCCTGGCACCACTCAGGTTTCATGTCAAACTCCCACTCCCCAAATTCCTTTTCTTTTCCCTTGCTAACACCACTAACACAGTAGGGAATGCAGACAGATTCAAAGGCTTGTGAAAAAACATCTTACCATACACATGACCTTTCCTTTCCCATCAACAGAGGGATAAAGTGGATTGATCATCCAACTCACCATAAGGGACAACTGGGTAGCGATTAGCACTACAAGATATGGGTCCTTCTCTCAGATCGCACACCTAAAGCAAATACAGGCTGATTGGATGTTGACATGGAAACACACAGAGAACTTTCAGGAGAAAAGGCAAGTGAATGTGTGTGTACATAATGAATTGGAATGAACCCAAGAATTCCTGCTGAACCCAAAAGCCACATGGACATATTTATATTACAGGAAAATAAATGCATACAACAAAGAAAAAAAAGATGGTACTGCAGGAAACAACACAAGAACTCCATACACAAATTTTCCCAATAAAGACTTCCTTTTCCTAATACAGAAGGCTGTGACATCCCTAATGTATATGTAGTTCCAAGAAGAGAAAGTTGCTCTATTAACACTAAGACTTGAAGAATGTTCACATAAGTTTATGACACCACTTTTCACTACTTGTTTTGGCAGTGATTTCAGATCAGGAATATTCCTATCTTCACCTATATTGGTAAAAAGGCAGTTCAGGGCCTATTGCTGAGAGAGCCCAGTAGTAAAAAGTAGCTAAAGGGTAATTTGATAATAGCCATTGAAATGGTAAATATTGGGACTGAGATATCGTTTACACAACTCTGTACATCTTCATAAAGTTACTGATTTGCACTCTTAGAACTTGGTGCTGTGTTGATGCTACCTCAGTGAAGCTATGATTAAGAAGTTTAAAATGCACCGGGTTTTACATATTTATTTCACCTTGCACGTGTACCTTAGAAAAGGGCTCTTTATATACATATATTTTAGTTGTAGATAGACACGATACCTTTATTTTATCGTTTTTATGTGGTGCTGAGGATTGAACCCAGTGCCCCACACGTGCTAGGCAAGCATTCTACCACTGAGCTATAACCCCAGCCAGAAAATGGCTCTCCACCAGAAAAAATGTAGGATTTTACAGAGTCCAATGATATCATCATTAACAATCAATATTGGGTTTTTTGTCTGTCTTTGTTTTTTGGTGCTAGGGATTGAACCCCCCAGGGGGCACTCGACCGTTGAGCCATACCTGCAGCTCTTTTTGTATTTTATTTAGAGACAGGGTCTTGCTGTGTTGCTTAGGGCCTCACTAAGTTGCTGAGGCTGGCTTTGAACGCTCGATCCTCCTGCCTCAGCCTCCAAAGCAGCTGGGATTACAGGCTTGTGCCAAGGCACCTGGCAACAATATTGCTTAAATACCGGAAAAAACAGACAAAGAGATTTTTGGTATGCAAACAGAACCAGCACAAATATTACAAGAATCTTTAGGCTCGGGGAAGTGGGACTTCAGTTTTCACTCTGCATCCACTGAACAGGTCCCATGAGTGCTTGGATTACACCAAGAAACAAGACTGAAAGCCCACTAGGATAAGGGACTGTCTCCAAAGTCCATCTATTGCGTCTGTGGGAGAGGGAGAGGGGGGCCTCTAGGGATCAAATCTGCTGGGGTTCATACATGCCGGGCAAGTGCTCTACCACTGAGCCCCAGCCCCAGCCCTCCATCTTACTTTGATTGCTTTCAGTACGTGAGATGCTTTATCTTCTTCCACAAGTGCAGTAACTTTTTGACCAGCTTTCAGAGGCACATTGCCAGTCACAACATCAGTATTGAAGTAGATGGACTCATCGATCCGGCCATAATCAGTACAGAAAGTTGTCACAACCCCCTGTATAGTTCTCAAGTTGCTGTCACCTATGATACAGGTAAACAAAGGTCACATCATTTAAGCTCAAATGCAAGTGCCCGCTACAAATAAGCCCTGCACTGACCATCTCTGTCACCCTGGGTGCATTTCTTCACTCCTCTGGCTGGTTTTCACCTTTAAACAATGCTTAAACAAATATTTAAACACCTTTAAATAAGTTTCTGTGCCCCAGGGTTGGTGTCTTAACTGACACATACCTGTCACCTGTTAAAAGCTGTGAGTGCCCTGCCCAAGTGAGAGTGTGAATGTTGATGTGATTATCATGGCTATGTGGATGAGTCTCTAAGCTTCCAGGATTACTATGATGAACCTTTGTCACCATCACTGGCAGGATGTCTAGATCCTTCAACATCTCCCCAAGCACTAAAAGGTTTCAGGAGACGTGAAGGCTTTGCCAGAACCGCATCCCAAATTTTCCTCCTATTCTGCCCATGCGCAGCTGGTAACATTTTGGGACGTGAACCCAGCAGTCTGCCCACACTATGGGTCCCCTGCCCTCCTGTGGGGCCACACATACAACTCGCCCACTCAGCTTCAAAAACATGCCTATTTGGGTTAGAGACCAAATTCGCCCCCAAATTAGGGTGGTTCACGTCTCACGGAAATAGAAAGGGGTGTTGCACAAGGGGGCCACAGCCGCAGGGTCCTCTCTGTCACAACTTCTCTGTGGTCATCCAAACACCTTTCCTCTTTGGACCAATGGCAGACTCTGGGACACACTTATGCCACGTGCACACACCATGGTAGCACCCCTGCCCCCCTCCGCTTCCCCACCGGCCCCGTGAGTCTCCACAGTTTCGGGTCAGGGGTGAGGAGAGACCCACTGAGGAGGCTTGTCATGTGGAAGACAAGGGGACTCACAGAGGACTACCTTGCAGCAGCCCTTGCTGCCCTTCTTCGGGGTCCGCCCTCTTCCGGAGGAAGGCCATAAACCTCCTCAGAATCCTGAGCATGTTGCTGGCACCACGGGCCTGGGCGGTGCCCTCGCCACACAGGTCAAGTACCAGGCCTCCTCTGTGAGCACACCCTAGCGTCACAGCGCCCCCTCAGTGACCCCTCTGCTTCTCTTCCTCAGCCTCTGTGAGATGGGACCACCCAACCGCTAGTGAGCAGCCCTCAGGAGAGCCAGGGTCACAGAACCCCGACGGGAGCTCCCAGGTGTGCCTTAACCTCCCTTGCCTGAGAAGGCTCGTGCAGGGCCCACCTCTTTCCACCTTCCAGCCAATGGAAATGCAGCTGGCTATCAGGTGGGTGTCTACGACCAATAAGAAGTGGTGGGCGGGGAAGTCATGGCTCCACCCATCGGCACTAAGGGCAAGTTAAGAAGGTCTCCGCAGTGTGCTCAGGGTGCAGGGGGGATGGTCTGGGAGGACCAGAGGTCTGGTTTGGTACGTGTGGCAGCAACTTGCCCCCAGGCTGTCCGAACAAAAAAAAAAAAAAAATTCAGAATGATGCCTAGCCTAAGGACTGGCCACAGAGTGGTGGTCAGTAGTCTTCATGAGAGATCCTGTGGGGTTCTTGTCAGTATGGAACATTGTTAGGGATGCCAAGTCCCTGTCTTTTATACTAGAACTAGAATAAATCTAGGTCTGTTCTCTAGAACAAGTCCTATCTGGGTGCTTAGTCTTTTAGCAAATGTCCCAGGAATTTTTCTCTTGGTTCAACAAAAAATGCAGTCCTTTAAGATCGGGTTTGCTCCTGGACTCGATGAAGAACCCTTGGCATAGATCTGAAGGTTCAGAGGAGTGTAGAAATCAGCAGGTGGAGTTAAGGGTCAGTGGAGTTAAGGTTCAACAGGTGGAGTTAAGGGTCAGTGGAGTTTTCTTGTCCGTTTGATTGATCACCGTTTGGTGCACTGCCCTTTGTCTCAATTGCTCCACTGTCCCTCCTGCAGTCACCCAAATTTCGACCTATCAGTTAGGAGAGTAGATAAGGGGTAGGGAAAACTCTGTTCAATCGTACCAATCCATAAAATGGCAGTAGGTGAGGAAACATGAGAGTTCAATTCTTTTCCATGATTTTCTTTCTACCTCTTACCCTGAGGTTGAGAAATACCTCCCCAGGGTGTCTGTCCATTCTTTGAAGTCTCTTATTGTCTCCTAGAGACCCACAGAGATTTCTACACTCCTCTGAACCTTCAGATCTATGCCAAGGGTTCTTCATCGAGTCCAGGAGCAAACCCGATCTTAAAGGACTGCATTTTTTGTTGAACCAAGAGAAAAATTCCTGGGACATTTGCTAAAAGACTAAGCACCCAGATAGGACTTGTTCTAGAGAACAGACCTAGATTTATTCTAGTTCTAGTATAAAAGACAGGGACTTGGCATCCCTAACAATGTTCCATACTGACAAGAACCCCACAGGATCTCTCATGAAGACTACTGACCACCACTCTGTGGCCAGTCCTTAGGCTAGGCATCATTCTGAATTTTTTTTTTTTTTGTTCGGACAGCCTGGGGGCAAGTTGCTGCCACACGTACCAAACCAGACCTCTGGTCCTCCCAGACCATCCCCCCTGCACCCTGAGCACACTGCGGAGACCTTCTTAACTTGCCCTTAGTGCCGATGGGTGGAGCCATGACTTCCCCGCCCACCACTTCTTATTGGTCGTAGACACCCACCTGATAGCCAGCTGCATTTCCATTGGCTGGAAGGTGGAAAGAGGTGGGCCCTGCACGAGCCTTCTCAGGCAAGGGAGGTTAAGGCACACCTGGGAGCTCCCGTCGGGGTTCTGTGACCCTGGCTCTCCTGAGGGCTGCTCACTAGCGGTTGGGTGGTCCCATCTCACAGAGGCTGAGGAAGAGAAGCAGAGGGGTCACTGAGGGGGCGCTGTGACGCTAGGGTGTGCTCACAGAGGAGGCCTGGTACTTGACCTGTGTGGCGAGGGCACCGCCCAGGCCCGTGGTGCCAGCAACATGCTCAGGATTCTGAGGAGGTTTATGGCCTTCCTCCGGAAGAGGGCGGACCCCGAAGAAGGGCAGCAAGGGCTGCTGCAAGGTAGTCCTCTGTGAGTCCCCTTGTCTTCCACATGACAAGCCTCCTCAGTGGGTCTCTCCTCACCCCTGACCCGAAACTGTGGAGACTCACGGGGCCGGTGGGGAAGCGGAGGGGGGCAGGGGTGCTACCATGGTGTGTGCACGTGGCATAAGTGTGTCCCAGAGTCTGCCATTGGTCCAAAGAGGAAAGGTGTTTGGATGACCACAGAGAAGTTGTGACAGAGAGGACCCTGCGGCTGTGGCCCCCTTGTGCAACACCCCTTTCTATTTCCGTGAGACGTGAACCACCCTAATTTGGGGGCGAATTTGGTCTCTAACCCAAATAGGCATGTTTTTGAAGCTGAGTGGGCGAGTTGTATGTGTGGCCCCACAGGAGGGCAGGGGACCCATAGTGTGGGCAGACTGCTGGGTTCACGTCCCAAAATGTTACCAGCTGCGCATGGGCAGAATAGGAGGAAAATTTGGGATGCGGTTCTGGCAAAGCCTTCACGTCTCCTGAAACCTTTTAGTGCTTGGGGAGATGTTGAAGGATCTAGACATCCTGCCAGTGATGGTGACAAAGGTTCATCATAGTAATCCTGGAAGCTTAGAGACTCATCCACATAGCCATGATAATCACATCAACATTCACACTCTCACTTGGGCAGGGCACTCACAGCTTTTAACAGGTGACAGGTATGTGTCAGTTAAGACACCAACCCTGGGGCACAGAAACTTATTTAAAGGTGTTTAAATATTTGTTTAAGCATTGTTTAAAGGTGAAAACCAGCCAGAGGAGTGAAGAAATGCACCCAGGGTGACAGAGATGGTCAGTGCAGGGCTTATTTGTAGCGGGCACTTGCATTTGAGCTTAAATGATGTGACCTTTGTTTACCTGTATCATAGGTGACAGCAACTTGAGAACTATACAGGGGGTTGTGACAACTTTCTGTACTGATTATGGCCGGATCGATGAGTCCATCTACTTCAATACTGATGTTGTGACTGGCAATGTGCCTCTGAAAGCTGGTCAAAAAGTTACTGCACTTGTGGAAGAAGATAAAGCATCTCACGTACTGAAAGCAATCAAAGTAAGATGGAGGGCTGGGGCTGGGGCTCAGTGGTAGAGCACTTGCCCGGCATGTATGAACCCCAGCAGATTTGATCCCTAGAGGCCCCCCTCTCCCTCTCCCACAGACGCAATAGATGGACTTTGGAGACAGTCCCTTATCCTAGTGGGCTTTCAGTCTTGTTTCTTGGTGTAATCCAAGCACTCATGGGACCTGTTCAGTGGATGCAGAGTGAAAACTGAAGTCCCACTTCCCCGAGCCTAAAGATTCTTGTAATATTTGTGCTGGTTCTGTTTGCATACCAAAAATCTCTTTGTCTGTTTTTCCGGTATTTAAGCAATATTGTTGCCAGGTGCCTTGGCACAAGCCTGTAATCCCAGCTGCTTTGGAGGCTGAGGCAGGAGGATCGAGCGTTCAAAGCCAGCCTCAGCAACTTAGTGAGGCCCTAAGCAACACAGCAAGACCCTGTCTCTAAATAAAATACAAAAAGAGCTGCAGGTATGGCTCAACGGTCGAGTGCCCCCTGGGGGGTTCAATCCCTAGCACCAAAAAACAAAGACAGACAAAAAACCCAATATTGATTGTTAATGATGATATCATTGGACTCTGTAAAATCCTACATTTTTTCTGGTGGAGAGCCATTTTCTGGCTGGGGTTATAGCTCAGTGGTAGAATGCTTGCCTAGCACGTGTGGGGCACTGGGTTCAATCCTCAGCACCACATAAAAACGATAAAATAAAGGTATCGTGTCTATCTACAACTAAAATATATGTATATAAAGAGCCCTTTTCTAAGGTACACGTGCAAGGTGAAATAAATATGTAAAACCCGGTGCATTTTAAACTTCTTAATCATAGCTTCACTGAGGTAGCATCAACACAGCACCAAGTTCTAAGAGTGCAAATCAGTAACTTTATGAAGATGTACAGAGTTGTGTAAACGATATCTCAGTCCCAATATTTACCATTTCAATGGCTATTATCAAATTACCCTTTAGCTACTTTTTACTACTGGGCTCTCTCAGCAATAGGCCCTGAACTGCCTTTTTACCAATATAGGTGAAGATAGGAATATTCCTGATCTGAAATCACTGCCAAAACAAGTAGTGAAAAGTGGTGTCATAAACTTATGTGAACATTCTTCAAGTCTTAGTGTTAATAGAGCAACTTTCTCTTCTTGGAACTACATATACATTAGGGATGTCACAGCCTTCTGTATTAGGAAAAGGAAGTCTTTATTGGGAAAATTTGTGTATGGAGTTCTTGTGTTGTTTCCTGCAGTACCATCTTTTTTTTCTTTGTTGTATGCATTTATTTTCCTGTAATATAAATATGTCCATGTGGCTTTTGGGTTCAGCAGGAATTCTTGGGTTCATTCCAATTCATTATGTACACACACATTCACTTGCCTTTTCTCCTGAAAGTTCTCTGTGTGTTTCCATGTCAACATCCAATCAGCCTGTATTTGCTTTAGGTGTGCGATCTGAGAGAAGGACCCATATCTTGTAGTGCTAATCGCTACCCAGTTGTCCCTTATGGTGAGTTGGATGATCAATCCACTTTATCCCTCTGTTGATGGGAAAGGAAAGGTCATGTGTATGGTAAGATGTTTTTTCACAAGCCTTTGAATCTGTCTGCATTCCCTACTGTGTTAGTGGTGTTAGCAAGGGAAAAGAAAAGGAATTTGGGGAGTGGGAGTTTGACATGAAACCTGAGTGGTGCCAGGGCTGAGTGAAGTGGGGAATTAGCCTGTTGTACAGTATGGCTGTGAGCTAGTGTGGAGCCAGGGCTCAGAGATGTGAGAGGGTATGATGGATCACCCACCTGGATTCTGACAGAAGTGGTGCTGGATAGACAGCCAGGAGCCTGGTGCTTCCTTCCCCGAAGAAAGTGAATCTGGGCAAAAGGACCATGAGATTTGGTATTGCCAGCTGGAATGACACCAGTTTTGTTATAGGAGTAGCAATGAAATAGGCTTTAGAAAAGACATGAAAAGGACTTTATACCTCGATGGCTCGTGTTCCCAACATAAATCCTTGTACCAAAAAATATCACCCCTAAGACACTGGTGCTACAGAATAAACGAGAGGGGTAGGCGATGCATTATTACGTAGGACACAAACTAAATAACACATAATGTGGGATCGGATTGATTAATTATGGCAATCCATTCATAGGAATGCCATAGTACCCTTTCAGTAATCTTGTTTAATGAAAAAGACTAAGACCCAAAACCTTTAGTACTGCATGGCATATTAAGTTTTGTTTTGGAAACTGGGCTTATGTAGGTATTCACAGAAAAAAAGATGTCTGGAACATGGTGAATAAAATAATAGTGTCAATACCATAATACATTCTAGGCAATGGAAAACCATAAATGATGGGTGCTTATTTTTTGCTTCATATTCATCTGTCTTTTCCTCTTTGTCTTTAATGAATGTGTATTGTTTGTGTAATTAAAAACAATTATTTTCTGTACCGGGGATTGACACCAGGGGCACTTCACCACTGAGCTGCATCCCCTGCCTTTAAAAAAAAAAAAAATTATTTGTAGATGGACACAATTCTTTTATTTACTTTATTTATTTTTTAATGTGGTGCTGAGGATCAAACCCAGTGTCTCACACGTGCTAGGCAAGCACTCTCCCACTGAGCCACATCCCAGCCCTTTTTATATTTTATTTACAGGCCAGGTCTTGCTAAGTTGCTTAGGGTCTTGCTAACTTGCTGAGGCTAGCTTTGAACTGGCGATCTTCCTGCCTCAACCTCCCGAGCCGCTGGGATGACAGGCGTGTGCCACCATGCTCTAATTAAAAACAATTTTAAATAAGGATCGTTACTTCTGATAAGCCAAGATATTTGTATCGAAAAGCGAGGCCCTAATACCACTTGCCATTTTTAGATCTCCTCCAGTTGCGGTTATTTCTCCAACTCTACCTCATGTTTCTCTCCCCCAGGACCAGGTCTTGGAAACTGTGTCTTCCTCCCTGTTCTCCCAACCTGTGTTTGTTGTTCCTCTCTCTGCACCTGCCCCCACCCCCTTTGACCAGATAAAGACTTTTCTCTTCTTGTAGACAAAGCTCAAGTCTCACTTCCTCCAAGTAATACTCCTATTTTCTCCCAGACTAAAATGTTCTCCCCCCTGGGGATTTGCAGGGAGCATTTTCAAACATGACTTATGGCCATTACCACAACTTGTTCAGAACTAGATATTTTCTGCATTGAACTTTGAAATCCTCCCCGGCAGGGACATTATACTTTTTATATTTGGGCCTGATGCTGTGAGCACATTAAACACGGATGCACCATTAACATTTCGGATGCAGTTTTGCAATCCACCAAGCACAGACATTATTCTTAGCATCGTCTCGTGTCCGTGATGTACTTGTCATGTGAAGTATATGGACTAGTGTCGCGGAGGGTAGTTTAAAATAGTTCCTGGACACCAATGTTGTCAACGGTGGTGGGCAGTGGCTGTATTTGCCGCGAGTCACGAAGTCCTCTGTCTCTGACACAGGAATCGTATGTCTTGCACTGAATCGCAGTTGTTTCGAGGGGACTTCCTGGGGGATCGTACACGTTCTTGTTGTAAAAATTAATTTTGTTTGAAATAAGTGTTTCCATGTGCTCCAGGTGGAGGCTATCTCGGATCATTTTGATGATGCTGGGCCATCCGACCTCGGAACCAGTGTTTTAATCAGCCGTGCCACCTCGGTGACAAAGGATGCGGTCTACATTAATAAAGATACTTGCTTCTCCCTCTCTATTGTTCATGAAGGTATGGTTCGCATTTGTTAAGAAAGAGCTACGGCCACAATGTCCTTGGCTGCAGTTAACAGCTCTTGAATGTGTGACGTGGGCCCTAGGAATGGAAAATAATGCACAATACAGGGACAGATAGGGGATGGTCATAAAAACGTCAGCGATCCTCTCCTACGTGTGAATGCAAAACTTAAGGTGTGTATAAAATTTCACTTACGTACGTAATGTAAACTCAAGGAAAACATTCTGCAAGTGAAAAGGATGCTCTTTGCTGCAATCATGAAATGCTTCAAAATGAGATTGGACACTCTAGCCAATGCTGTACTAGCAGGTAGCCAAGTTCAACGGTGTGCTCTCACCTGTATCCTTGGCTGACTCTCCCAAAGGAGTTGTGAATGTGACCCGTCGATTAGTGAATCCCGTGCTACCACCCAAAAGTTGGCTGTGACTTGTGGTTGACACTTTCCCCCACTTGACTTTGTTAAATCAGAGCAGGAGAAACGGTGGCTGCAGGAGTATGAACTGGCTTTCCAACGGCAAGATGTACAAGGTGTCTGTTTAAACACGCACAGAATGTACTTGACATCCCATAGAAGGTGTGTTAGGGTATTGCCACGTCAGAGGGACTTATGAAGTTGAACGTGGCCTAAGTGAAGAGATAACGACACTGAAATCTCTCCATGGTTGTTTTAGGTTTCATGCCTTATAAGGGTGACTGGCTAGAGGTTGAGTATTGCATGCAGCCGGGCACCTCGAACCTCAATGCCCTCTCCGTGAAGCCCATGAACTGTAGGCATGTGGAAGAGGTAATTTGTGTCCATGTGTCACTGGTCATTCGTTCCTGCCAGTCCTTCCTTTGGCGGGATTTGTCTTGCGGGGGAGTCTACTGGGTGTGGTTAGAGAACTAGAAAATGTGTTTCTTGCCAAAGAGAAGCCGATTTTCTTATAGAAAAGGACGGACTTTCAAAAGGAACTAAATAGAAAGCAGTGTAGACCACAGGCAAAATTAATTTCTAATTTGTGTAGTTTTTTTTTTTTTTTTTTTTTTTTGGAATTAGAACATTATTAGAGGGCTGTGGGTGTAGCTTGGTGGTAAGGCACCTGCCTAGCGTGGGCCATGTCCTGCGTTCGGTTCCCGGGATTGCAAAAAGAAAAAACAGTTTGTCCAGCGTGGTGACACATGCCTGTTATTCCAAATCCTTTGGAGACCGAGGCAGGAGGATCAAAGGTTTGGGGCTAGCCTCAGCAGCTTAGTGAGACCCTGTCTCAAAATAAATTTAAAAGGCCTGGGGATGTAGCTGGGCATGGTCAGGTGCCCCGGGGTTCAATCCCCAGTACCAAGGGCTGGGGAGATAGCTCAGCTGGTAGAGTGCTTGCGTCGCAAGCATAAGGCCCTGAGTTTGATCCCCAGTACCGCAAAAAAAAAAAAAAAAAAAAAAATTCCCCAGTACCAAAACAAACAAACAACAACAAAAATTATTAAAAAGTTCTGAGAGTGACATTTAAGGAAAAACAATTTGCGTGGCAGAAAGTTTGGGGGAAAGAATGAATGAAGTGAGTTTACTGGGGAAAGCTGGGTAATGACTTGGGTACTGCAGCCTGAAAACGAGTAGGAAACTCAGTGAGATCGGATTGCTGGCCATTGCGGGTCATCTCTAGCCCGAGGTCTGTGGTGGGAGGCTCGGGGCCCATCTCCAGAGATTCCAGTTCAATTGGCATGAGGGGGGATCTTGGCACAGGTGTGTCTGAAAAGCACCCCTGGTCTTGCCCACGTGCCGGGCCGGGTGGGAAATCAGTGCCAGGGTTAGAGGCAGAGTGAGGAGGTGCCGAGCCGGTGCCGAGCGGGTTACCGTGGACCGTGCTTTCACGTGACGGTTCCCATCATTTCTCATCACAGGTCTGCATCAGTAGCGTACATGGAAGACACGGGGTGGTGGACGACACCATCTTTTTCACCTTGGATTCTCTGAAGCTTCCTGCCGGATATGTACCTCAACCCAATGACATCGTGGATGTGGTCATAGTGGAGAGCGTTCAGTCCTGCTATATTTGGAGAGCGGTTTCTATGACCCCAGTGCACATATTGTAAAAGCAGAGCCTTTTGTTTCCTGTTGGTCTTCATTTCTGTGGGCAGTAAAGGGCCCGGTTTAATGGAAAAGCTGAGCTTAGCGAGCCCAAACAATACATTAAATTGGTCTTTCCTTGTAGAATTACTGGGTAGTTCCCTGGGGACCACGGTCCCACTTTAGAGATGTGCCTAATCCACTCAGAAAGATGCTGAAACTGGTTCCTGATTGTAGGAAAGAAATAACTGATGCTGCTCATCACAGGGAAGGCCATATTGGATGTGAGAGATGCATGGGCTGCGGATCCCACCACTGCCCATTTAATTCTCCTGTTTGGCCAATGTGGAAGAGGGCTCTTGGAGGGCCACTGTGGGTTATGGTCAGCCCGAGCAGGGGGTGATTGAATTCCTGGTTTTCCATGGCTAAGAGTGGATTCTGTGCTGGCATGGCCCCATGTGACCCTGAAGTAACCTGGGGATGGGGAGGCAAGTACTTAAGTGGCTGCAGGGCCCGCCTGCTAATGGGCCGGATTTAAAGTCACAGCTTGCCTTCAGTTTATGCTATCTGCCCAAATTTTATTTTTCCATAATATTTTCCATCTGTTGTTACCACCTTGATCTATTAAATTTAGTGTTTGCCTATGTCCCTTCTTTCCCATACTAGAATGTTAATTCCATGAAAGTAGGGCAGTTTTTGCTTGTTTGTTTGTTTTCATTAACCCACTAGCCGTACAATGGCGCCTGCCTGGTAGATACCAGGAGCACATTGCACGTTATTAAGTTCAATAAATGAATTACCTGAGTGGCAATAATGCTCATCTATGGTTAATTCATCATTCATTCCCCAGGAATAAAATTTTCTAGCACCCCATTAGGTCCTCAGCAGACTTTTTAAACAAAAACATTGCCACATATGGTACCCTTCAGTCCCCTTGAGCCGCTCTGTGGGAGCGGCCTTTCCCACCTGCAGACATGGTTCCAGGGTCAAACACAGAGCCCCTTGATGTGTGTGGGTGGGAGGCGCTGTTGCCTGGGGCGGGGGAGGATGTTCCCTAAATCCCACAGCTATACTCCATGAAGCTTCTGGCCTTGCCTTCAGAGAGCATCTAACTAGGTAACTGTGTTGTTGGAAAGCTTTCTGCACCACTGGAAAGCGGCTGTGAGCCCCAGTCCTGGGATTCCTGATTCCACCATGACCCCCTGCCCCCGGAATAAACAGAGTTTGCTTCTGGGTTTGTTTTACAGGTCTAGTGGGACCTCCCAACCACCCGGTGGTTACTTCTCCATTTGCGGGGAACACGGTAGTCAGGAAAAGCTTGTGGAGGTTGTGTTTTCACTCAGTGGTTCACTCTGCAGATTCTTGTGGATCCCATTTTAGGTGCCAGGCACTGGAGTGAAGCCAACAGGACCAAATCCCGGGCCCTAAGGGAACCTGGCTTCTGTCACTGCCCCCTGGGCTTCCTGACCCGTGGAGCAGGAGCTCCTAGGAGAGAAAGGGCCAGCAGGGGCTGTGGCAGCTGCAGCTGCAGGTGCCTGGGGGAGTCACCATTCCAGTACGGTCCCACACCAGTGGGAATCAGAGAGAAGGCCAGGGTTGTAACTGAGAGGTGCGTGAGCCACGGACTCCACGACTTCCCATTCATTCTCCAGTCTGGCAGATGAATTAGTGTGCTCTCAGAGAACAACTGTGGAGTTTGTCAGCCCAGTCAGGTGTGAAGCAGCCACAGCTGCTGTTCCCCAGGAAGCGAAGTAAGAAGATGATCTTGAGGAGAGGTTGGCAAAGTACTGGTCTTGGGCCAAGTGTAGTCCACTGCCTGAAATGAGGCTTTAAGGTGGAGTTCCATTAAAGGACTTGGGAGACTTTAAGGGCCGGGTGCACTGTATGTTCGGTGTTTGTGATCATGATGATGGATGTCGTTCTGGAGAGAGGGGCCTGAAGCATCTCGTCCCGACTGTGGTCTTATCTACTACTACTTGTATTTCTGATGGATTCTCCTTCATCATTTCGAGGTCCACCGTATCCTCCTGAGGGATGTGTTTTGTGACCAAACGATCCCTCTGTCGTGCTTCACATGTGGTTCTCTGGTTCCTGGGAAGATAAAAATGCCGTTACTTCATCCATACCTCCAAGGATCCCTATTCCTTTTCATTGGAGAGTGTAGATTTTAGACGCAAAGTTGTCCTCTCTGTAAGCAAAGAGAATTGTGCCTTACACGCTCCTCTCGACCAAGAGTCCAAAAGCAGAGTTTGTTCTACGTTTTCCTGTCTTTCCACCTTTCCGTGTTTAGTGCTTCCTTCTCAGACTTCTAGAACCCTACCACCTGTCATCTTCACTGTATTTGCTTATTTGCAGAACCCTGCTGGCGTTGGCAAAGTGCTACCATGATAAAGATCTATAATGAGGCCTCGAATGAGTTGGTGATACCGGTTTTTTTTTTTTTTTTTTTTTTTTTGCGGTGCTGGGGATTGAACTCAGAGCCTTGTGCTTGCAAGGCAAGCACTCTACCAGCTGAGTTATCTCCCCAGCCCGAGGACAAGGTTTTGAGAAAGAGGGAAAGGAAGTTTTATTGCTTTGTGAGCAAAGGAGAAACACTGGGGACTGCCATCCCAGAGGCTGTGATTCTAACTCTCAGTGGGAACAGTGGGCTTTTGAAGGGGACACAAAGTCTGCTCTCCAGCTCTTGTTCCCTGTCAAGAGTCATAATTCATTTGCAGCCTTGAGCGATAGCTAGCCATTTCTCGGACCTGCTGCCACCAGCCCCAAAGTCTGGATTCCTTCAGGCCTGTGGTCCCAGAGTTGAAGGACAGATGACTCTGTCTAGGATGGGAAGAAGGTTCACCTTGCTTTCCCCACAGTTACGGAAGGGGAGAGCTCCCAGTCTAACTAGGAGTGGCCAGCGTGTGACTGCATTAAAATGGTGCGATGAGAAGAGCCTTACTGAGCAGCGAGCGCAGTGAGCGTGACTGACTGGAGTCAGGAGAACTGGAGATACCTGCCTGCGCTGTCCAAGCAGGACCCTGAGCCCCTGCCACTGCCCAGCCCCCACCAGGCTGCATTCTGAAAGATGAGGAGAAGTAACCTGTACTGGTGGAAGTTCCATCAATGGCTGTTTTAGGCAGTTTTTTCAGTGCTGTGACTAAACGACCCGACCAGCACAACTGTAAAGGAGGAAAGGTTTATTTGAGGGCTCACGGTTTCAGAGGTCTTAGTCCATAGAAGGTTGGCTCCATTCCTCAGGGCTCGAGGTGAGGCAGAACATCATGGTGGAAGAGAGTGGCAGGCAGAGGGAAGCAGCTTGCATCATCAGAAAGGAGAGGGAGGGAGGGAGGTAGAGAGAGAGAGAGAGAGAGAGACACTCCACTCTCCAGATACAAAATATACCCCCCATAGCCACGCCCAGTTCCCACTTCCTCCAGCCACACCCTGTCACTTCAATTAATTCCATCAGGGATTAATTCACTGATTGGGTTAAGACTCTCACCACCCAATCACTTCTCCTCTGAACCTTCCTGCACTGTCTCCCATGTGAGCTTTGGGGGACACCTCACGTCTAAAGCATAACAATGGCCATGTGGCTCGGGAACAAAGGGGCAGGTTGTCCCCATCCCACCAGGCAGAAAGAGCCGATTAACATCAATGGTAAAATTTCCGAGCTAGGAAAAGTTCCTGGTCCTGGCATGTTCTGCGGACTAAAAGGAAGCAGGAGGGCCTGAGTCTGGCGAGTGAGTGTGGAATGGCATGGAAGAGGGATGACAGGAAAGGAGAGTGTCATTGCCATGGGGAGCCAGAGTGGCACAGAGCCTGGCCCTGTGTTCCCTGCGTAACTTAACTTTATTGATACTGGAGATGGGAACTTTTGACTGGACGAAGGTAGAAGTGGAATCAGTCAAGTGAGCAGAAACACATCAGCAAGGTTTTCACTGGGGCTTCAGCTGAGGGAAGAGAGCAGTGATGGAGAGAAGGACTCCACAGCTCTCTGAACAAAGGGAGATGCACACTTTTATTGATTGGCTGGGCTGGGCTGGGCTGGGCTGGGCTAGGTTCTGGTAACTTCCACTGGCCCGGGACAACGTTTCCAAACCACTGTTCCTCCCCGCACAATTGTTCTAATGGGCTTGGCGCCCCTTGCTTTACGTGGTATTGGTCCTGAGCTGCCCGGAAGTCTAAACTTTCATTTGGTTTTGCCACTAAGTTGTGTTTTAATAACATATTACTTGTTCAGTGTCTGGCCATGGTGCGTCCTAGTTCTCATTCCACTAAGACGAAGACACTTGTGTTCGTGTTTTCAATGTAAAACTACCCAGATTGCCTGCATGCACCTGACACAGGCCTGGCCTGAGAAGGGAGCCCCACTGCGCGGCAGGCCGGGTGGGGGTGGGGGGACGTGTGGGGGCGTGGGGGTGGCGGTGGAGGGACCTGTCCTGCCTCCACACAGGGACAGCGATGAGCAGCTCCTTCCAGGCCCACTCCCAGTCAGGCGTGGGGCTAGGAGCCTGGGCCCCTGTCCTGCGCGTGAATCGGCCCCGTCCAGGACCTACTGCCTCAGTGCCTGGGTTCCTTCCAGCTCATCCATGGGCTGTTCCGTTATTGGCTGTGGGGAAGGGAGTGGCCTCTGCTTGACCTCACTCGCCCAGACCTGGTCACAGAACATTGACAAGAGCGACACCCTACCGCTGGGTGCTCCTAGACTGCTTAACGCCGCAGGCGCTGCAAATGCGTCACGTGGACTGTCGAGCTGCACCTCAGGTTTGGGAAGCCAGGCTGGATCGAGGTGAGAGAGACCACGAAAAAGTCAACCCCTCCAAGACAGCACAGGGACACTGAGGGGTGAGTCCCCGGAGGCTCAAGAAGGCAGGGAGTCCTCGGAGGCGCGGGGAGACAGCCGCAGCAGGCTCCCCACACGAGGGCGCACTGGGCGCAGGAAGCGTGAGGGGAGGGGGAGGTCGTGTCGCCCCCTGTGGTGCCGCAGGAGGCTGCTGCTCTGGCTGGACAGGGTGACAGTAACTGGTGGCTTCCAGCCCTGACCAGGCCGGGGACTTTGAAGGAGGTGCGAGGGGCCGGCCCGTCTGTGGGAGGCGGCAGTGGTAGGAGCCGCGCCCTGCGCCCGGCGCCCAGGAGCCTCAGGGGTCTGGAAGCTCCCTTTCGCCCAGCCCCAGGTGTCTTTCAGGCCTGCCCTAGGTGGCGCCCTCCCTTCTCCAGGAGGCGGGAAAAAGCCACAGGCCGCAGCCTGTTCCCCGGGAGCTGCAGGTGGGTGGCTGCCCCGCTTGGCCCACGTGGTCTGCGTGGGCACCGGCTCCTTCCTCAGCCCAGGCCTTCCGGAACTGACTGCCTCCGGTCCTGACCTCAGGGTGTGGAGAAGAGTGGCCGGCAGCAGGTCCCTGCCGGGCCCAGGGGTGGGGACATGGCTCAGAGAGCCTGGAATGGACGGGAGCGACAGTGGCAGGAGCCTGTGGGGCCCTGGAGCTGGGTGAGGGACAGGGTCCTCAGGGCCCTAGTGGGTCTGTGAGAACTGTGCATGGGTAGCTGGACTACCGGGGCTCCCAGTGTCCCCAGTTTCCTGGGCACAGACGAGCCCCCTCCCCCACCCACCCCGCCCACAGGGGTCCTCACAGGGGGAGGAGCCACCCTCAGCTGAGGACATGCCATGTGCTAACCTCATGCTTTCTTTTCCTTCTTTACTTTTTCTTTTCTTCCTTTCCTTTCTTTTCTTTTCCTTTCTTCTTTCCTTCTCTTTGCTTTTCTTTCCTCCTTCTTCCTTCTTTCCTTCCTTCCTTTTTTTCTTTCCTTTCCTTTTTTTTTTTTGTCCTAGGGACGGAACCCAGAAGTGTTGACCACTGAGCCACATCCCCAGCCCCCTTTACTTTTATTTTGAGACAGAGTTTTCCTAGGTTGCCGCGGAGGGCGTCTTACTTGCAATCCTCCTGCCCCCGCCTATGGAGCTGCAGGGATTACAGGCTTGTGCCAAGGTCAGCCTGGAGGCTTTTCAGGGACAGCTCCCACATTCCCCAGGTGCCCTCTTGTCACACACTGCTTTCTTCCCAGGCCTGGTGAAGGCAGATCCATCCAGGAGAGCTCTAGACACCCCCTGGTGAAGTGAAGTGGAGTTGGGAAGGGCCTGTGGCGGGAAAGCCGAGGGTCATTTCCCTGGTAGACCTGGTGGAGGGTTTCGGGCCAGTCAGTCACGGGAGCACCTGTGAGGCTGGAGCCCATGTATGGGTGGTCCACAGCCAAAGGACTCCAGCAACCATTAGGTGCCTGGGCTAGGAAACTGGAAGCTTCCTAGGAAGGAGACAGGACCAGCAAGTACACTCCTTCCTGGTTATCCCTGGAGGACTGGCTCTCTGAGGCCCCGGGCACCAACATGACCCCATGCTCAATCCATTTCTGTAAAATGACCTTGAATTTGAACTGAACCTAACGCAATCCCTCCCACATGCTTTAACTCACTCTAGATGATTTATAATTCATAATGCAATGTAAAAGCTGTGGGAATCGTTGTTGTTATACTGTGTGCTTAAGGAAAACGATGAGGAAAAAAAGGTCGGTATCCATCACGGAGAGATGCAGTTTTCTCCCCAGCATCTTCAGTGCACGGGTGTTGGTTGCATCCCAGGAGGCCCAACCCCAGCGGGTCATATGTAACTTTGTGCAGTGCTCCCTCTGCACAGGGACTCTGCTCTTTGCCTGAAGTTGGATCTTCCCAGGGTATTTTATGAAGTGCATGCAGTGAGTAGCGTCCTGTTACAGACAGAGGCACTGGTTGTCCCTCAGGAAACCTTGCACAGGAGTGGTTTGGGGTGGGGTGTTGATTCCGGAGGACTTTGTGGGAAGAGAGTCATGAATGTTTCTTTTCCATGTTCCCCCTCAGGGAGGAGGAGCAAAAGCCAAGAGAGAGGACCCACGCCGCACCACAAGATCGAGGTCCCGAGACCTGTGGAGACAGGTACATGACCAGCGGTGTGACTGCAGATTCTGTCCCAAGAGGATGTGGCTGTTTTGTAGACTTTTTAGATGCTGCATCTAAAACAGACCTCAGCACCACGTCCCTCTGGCAGTTTGGATGTGACGTTGGAAAACTCGGTCCACTCCCCGATCCTCAATTCCACTCCCTCCTCTGCATTCAGGGGAAAACACGAGTACCCAGCTCTGAATGTCAGGCAGGGGTTCTGTAACTGCTTCGTGTGGGATGCTTAGAGCAGTAGTTGCCACATGATTAGTGTCCTTCCTTCAGTAGGAATGCAGGTTCTGGCCTCATGCAGTGCATTGTTCCCCTCAGAGAGACACTTGCAAAGGTGTGGCAGCCAGAGAGACACTTGCAAAGGTGTGGCAGCAGGGGTGTCAGGAGGAGGGCATGGGCACACTAGTGCCATTAAACACACTGCATGGCAAGAAGAATGAGGGACTAAGGATTGGCTGCCCTTGCGTGGCATGGCTTGAACTGAGGTCCCTTTGTTTGAAGGCCTCTAAGCCCTGACGTGAAGTGTCAGGTTGTGTAGCGGCGGCATTCAAAGGACTCCTCCTGCGTTTCTTGGGTGGCCTCCCTGTATGCAGAAACCCGAGCTTGTCCTCCTTAGACTGGGAAAGGTGTTCGCTGCCTGCGCCTCTGTAGGGGGCTCCTAAGGGGCAGGTGTCACTGGCCCCAGGCCCGGAATGCTAGAGGGGAGCTGCCCTCCCCGGCGCAGCTCTCTGCAGTGATGGCTGTGGATGGCTGAAAGGTGCCTAGGAGCTGACCGTTCAATTTGCACCACTTTTTAAAAATTTGTTCTAATTTAGTTATACACGACAGTAGAATGCACTTTGACACATCATACATAAGTGGAGTGTTACTGCTCCTTCTTCTGGTTGTAACATGACGTAGAATCATTCGGGTCATGTAATCATATGTGCACATAGGGTAATAATGTCCACTTCATCCCATTATCCTTCCTACCCCCATACCCCCTCCCCTCCCTTCACTCCCCTCTGTCTATTCCTAAGTACCTCTATTCTTCCCTAGCCCGCTCACCTTATTGCGAATTAGCATCTGCATATCAGAGAAAACATTCGGCTTTGCTTGTTTGGCATTGGCTTATTTCGCTTAGCATGATATTCTCCCGCTCCATCCAGTCACCGGCAAATGCCATCATTTCATTCTTCTTTATGACTGAGTGACATTCCATTGTGTGTATACACCACGTTTTCTTTATCCATTCATCAGTTGAAGGGCACCTAGGCTGCTTCCATAGTTGAGCTGCTGTAAACATTGATGTGGCTGCGTCACTGTAGTATGCCGATTTTAAGTCCGTTGAGTGTAAACCAAGGAGTGGGATAGCTGGGCCAAGCGGTGGTTCCATTCCAAGCTTCCTGAGGAATCTCCATACCGCTTTCCAGGGTGGTTGCACCAATTCACAGCCCCACCAGCGACGTATGAGTGTACCTTTTCCCCACATCCTCGCCAACATTTACTGCAGCTTACATTCTTGATGATGCCATTCTGACTGGAGTGAGATGAAACCTTTTGATTTGCATTACTTTAGATTTGCATTTCTCTAATGGCTAGAGATGTTGAACATTTTTTTCAAATATTTCTTGGCCGATTGTATTTCTTCTTCTGTCGAGTGTCTGTTCAGTTCCTCCTCAGCTCATTTACTGATTGAGTTATTTGGTTTTTTGGTGCTCACATTTTTGAGTTCTTTATATATCCTGGAGAATAGTGCTGTCCCTGAGGTGCGTGTGGTAAAGATTTCCTCCCCCTCTGTAGGCTTTCTCTTCACGTTATCAATTGTTTCCCTTGCTCAGCAGAAGCTTTTTAGTTTGACTCCATCTCATTTAATGATTCTCGATTTTACTTCTTGCACTTTAGGTGTCTCCTTAAGGAAGTTGGTTCCTGTGGCGACATGATGGAGATTTGGGCCTACGTTTTCTCCTGTCAGGCGCAGGATCTCTGTTCTGGGGCCAAAGTCTTTGATCCACTTTGAGTTGATTTTCCACACAGGGTGAGAGATAGGGGTTTAATTTCATTTTGCTACCTATGGATTTCCAGTTTTCCCAGCACCACTTGTCGAAGAGGCTATCTTTTCCCCGACAAACGTCTTTGCCACCTTTGTCTGCTGTGAGATAACTGTATTGATGTGCGTTTGTCTCTGCGTCTTCCATGCTGTACCATTGGTCTACCTGTCTGTTTTGGTGCCAGTACTGTGCCCTTTTTGTTACTGTGGCTCTGCAGTGTAGTTTAAGCTCCGTGTTGTCATGCCTCCTGCTTCACTCTTCTTGCTTAGGATTGCTGTGGCTATTCTGGGTCTCCTATTTTTCCAGATGAATTTCGTGATTGCTTTTTTAATTCTATGAGGAATGTCGTTGCGATTTTAATAAGAATTGCATTAAAACCGTATAGCACTTTTGGTAGTATGGCCATTTTGACAGTATTAATTCTGCCTATCCAAGAGCATGGGAGATCTTTCCATCTCCTAAGGTCTTCTTCAATTTCTTTCTTTAGTGTTCTGTACTTTTCATTGTAGAGGTCTTTCACCTCTTTTGTTAGATTGAGTCCCTGGTATTTTTTAAAATGTTTTTTTAGATGTTGACGGACCTATATTTTATTCATTCATTTATATGCGGTGCTGAGGATCGAACCCTGTGCCTCATCCGTGCTAGGCAAGTGCTCCACCACTGAGCCACAACGCCAGCCCCCAGTATTTTTTTTTTTTTTTTTTTTCTGTTGAGGCTACTGTGAATGGTGATGTTTTCCTAATTTCTCTTTCAGTGCGTTCATCACTGATGTATAGGAACACGTTTGGTTTATGGGTATTGATCTCATATCCTGCTACTTTGCCGAATTCACTTATGAATGCTAGAATTTTTCCGGTGGAATTTTTTGGATCTTCTAAATAAAGAAGCATGTCATCAGCAACTAGCGATAGTTTGAGTTCTTCTTTTCCTATTCATCACCCTTTAATTTCTGTCTCCTGTCTAATGGCTCTGGCTAGAGCTTGAAGGACAGTGTTGAATAGAAGTGGTGGAAGTTCCTAGAGGGAATGCTTTCAGTTTTCTCCCTTTAGAATGACGTTGGCCTTGGGTTCAGCGTATGTAGCTTTTACAATGTTAAGGCATGTTCCTACTATCCCTAGTTTTTCTGGTGTTTTGAACATGAAGCGGTGCTCTGTTTTGTCTCACGCCTTTTCTGCGGCTATTGAGATGATCGTGTGATTCTTTAAGTCTATTGATGTGGTGAATGACATTTATTGATTTCCATATGTTGAAACAACCTTGCATCCCTGGGATGAACCCCACTTGATCGTGGTGCACTGTGCTTTTGTGTGTGATTTGCCAGAATTTTATTGAGAATTTTTGCATCCGTGTTCATCAGGGGTATCGGTCTCAAGTTTTCTTTCCTTGGCGCGTCTTTGTCTGGTTTGGGGATCAGAGTGATACTCGCCTCGTGGGATGAGTTTGGAAAGGTTCCCTTTTTGTCTAATTCATGGGATGATTTGAGGAGCACTGGTGTTAATTCCTCTCTGCAGGTCTTGTAGAACTCGGCAGAGAGTCCGTCTGGCCCTGGGCTTTTCTTGATTGCTAGGCTTTTGATGGCGTCCTCTATTTCATGGCTTAAAATTGATCGGTTTAGATTGTGTGTGTCCTCCTGATTCAGTTTGGGTGGGTCATATGTCTCTAGAAATTAGTTGACGTCTTCAAGATTTTCTATTTTATTGGAACGTAAATTTTCAAAATAGTTCCCCCGATCGTGTTCTGTATTTCAGTAGTGTCCGTCGTGATATTTCCTTTCTCATCATGAACTTTAGCAATTTGAGTTTTCTCTCTCTCTTCCTCAGCGTGTCTAAGGGTTTATCAATTTTATTTATTTTCTTCAAAGAACCAACTCTTTGAATTTTTTTTTTTCAATTTTGTTGATTTCGGCTCTGATTTTAAGCATTACCCTGTCTTCTACTGCTTTGGCTGGTGATTTGTTCTTCTTTTTTGAGGGCTAGGAGATATAATGGTATGTCATTTCTTTGTTGACATTCTATTCTTTTAATGAATGATCCCAATGCAGTGAACTTTCCTCTTAGTACTGCCCTCGTAGCGCCCCAGAGATTTGGATACGTTCTACCGGTGTTCTCATTTTCCTCTAGGTATTTTCTTTTAATCTCATCCCTGATTTCTTCTGCTATCCATTCCTCGTTCAATAGCGTACTATTTAGTCTCCAGGTGTTAGAGTAGCTTCTATTTTTTTAATTTTATTGTTGATTTCTGATTTCATTCTACTAGGATCTGATAGAATGCAGGGCATTATCTCTATCCTTTTGGATTTGCTGAGAGTTGCTTTGTGGCACAAGATATGGCCTATTTTAGAATAGGGCCCGTGAGCTGCTGAGAAGAATGTGTAATCTCGTTGATGGATGAAATATTCTAGTCGTGTCTGTTCAAGTCTAAACCATTGATTGTGTTATTTAATTGTATACTTCCTTGGCTTATTTTTGTTTGGAGGATCTATCCAGTAGTGAGAGAGGTGTGTTCAAGTCCCCCAGTATCATTGTGCTGTGGTCTGTTTAATTCTCGAAATTGAGAAGGGTTTGTTTGATGTACGTGGATGCTCCATTGTTTGGGGCATACATATGTACGACTGTCATGCCTTGCTGATGCACGATTCCCTTGAGCAGTATGAAATGTCCTTTGTCCCTTCTGACTAACTTTGGCTTAAAGCCCACTTTATCTGCTATGAGGATGGAAACCCCTGCTTGTTTACGCAGTCCAGGTGAGTGATATGTTTTTCCCATCCTTTCACCTTCATATTGTGGATGTCTTTTCCTAGGAGGTGAGTCTCTTAGAGACAGCATGTTGTTGGGTCTTGTTTTTTCATCCAATCTGCCAGTATATATCTTTTGATTGATGACTTTAGCCCATTAACTTTCAAGGCTATTATTGAGAATTGACTTGTGTTCCTGGTCATTTTGGTTTATTTTTGGTTTTTAATTTGACTTAGTTTCTCCTTTCATTGACTATTCCGTTAGTGTAGTTCCTCCCTTTGCGGGTTTTCACTTTTTTTTTTTTTCTTAATTTCACCCTCATGGAATATTTTGTTGAGAATGTTCTGTAGTGCAGGCTTTCTACTGGTGAATTGCTTTAACTTTTGTTTATCATGGAAGGTTTTTATTTCACCTTCAAGTCTGAAGCATAATTTTTCTGGATACAACATACTTGGTTGGCATCTAGTTTCTCTCAGAGCTTGCTACATGTTATTCCCTGACCTCCTAGCTTTGAGGGTCTGGGTTGAGAAATCAGTTGAGATCCGACTTGGTTTCCCACCATACATAATCTGCTTAATCTTTCACTCACGGCCTTTAAAATTCTATCCCTATTCTTTATGTTAGGCATTTTCATTATAATGTACTGTGGTGTGGGTCTGCTGTAATTTTGTATATTTGGGGTCCTGTCAGCCTCTTGTATTTGATTTTCCATCTCACTCTTTAGGTTTGGGAAATTCTCTGATATTATTTCACTGCAAAGATTGTGCATTCCTTTGGTTCCTATCGCCGTGCCTTCATCTATCCCGATAAGTCTTCAATTTGGTCTTTTCATGTTATCCCACAATTTTCGGAAGTTCTCTTCATGGTTCCTTACAGTCTTCTCCGGGTGGTCAACTTTATTTTCAAGATTACATATTTTGTCTCCATTGCCCCAGGTTCCGTCTTCCAGGTTGCATACTCTGTTGGTGATACTTTCCATTCAATTTTTAATTTGATTCCTTCATTTGGAGGATTTCTGCTTGGTTTCTTTTCAGAATCTCTATCTCTTTATTGAAGTGATCTTTCACCTCCTGACATTTCTCTCTGATTTCACTCTTTACATCGTCCTTTCTGTCACAGATCAGTTTAACTATGTGCCTTCTAAATGCCACATCTGGCATTTCTTCTACTGTGTTGTCAGTGGATTCTGTTATTGGAGCATCTTGGTCCGTTTGGGGCACTTTATTCCCCCTTTTTTTTTTTTTTTTCATGTTGTCTGTGTGCCTTCCCATCTAGCAGTGTGGATCTGAGGCTGTACACTTTCTACCCTATAGAGTTATAATGTCCCTGACGGCTTCCAGTACCTCACCTTTAAGGGAGAGACCGATATTAACAGCACCCAATGCAAACAATATGCAGCCTCAAACCAAATAACTCCTATTAAGACGTCTACAGTTTTGCTGCAATAAGCAGAGATGCTGTGTTCAGTTATTGTCTACACTATAAAAAGTTAATTTGCAAAAGGGTTTACAATTTCAGATCGTGGATCAAGAGAGAACAGAAGCGGTGTAGAATGTGATGTTTATGAGGAAGGAGGAGAGAAGGGAGAAGTAAAAACTATAGGAAGAGTGAAAGCGGAATCAATAGTGTTTGCCTGTTAGCAGGAGAGTAGAGAGATAGGGAATCCAGGGAAACTGATAAGTGAGAGGAAATATACAGATATATATATATATATATATATATATATGTAAAATAAAAGAATACACAACAGGACTATAACATACTATTCAGACATCCCAGTCCTCAATAAATTGATGCGTGAAAAATACTTGGTTTCAAAAATGGTAGAGATGTGTGCGTGAGAGAGAGAGAGATGAGAAGGATCTTGATGGAAAATTGAACAGATGTTTCCGTTGGTATTCAAAAGTTTCTCAGCTTCCCTTCTCTGCTGACAGGTGGGGTTGTCTGGAGCTTGATGGTAGCCCCACCTTCAGGATGGTGAGGACAAAATATATAAAGACAGCTGCCAGGCCACGTTGGAAGACTGCACCCCAGGAATCTCCTTTGGCTTTCACTGGCGTGATGTAGTAGGAGCCTGATCTTGGCCACGTAGGTCACCTGCGGACCCCACAATTTCTGGTCTCTGATTTAGTCTCCTAGCTCCATCTCTCCCACCCCCACCCTTTTGGATTCCCAGCGAGGCACTTCTCTCCCAGGTGGTCCTGAGGGCTGGGCCTTGGGATGTATGCACCTGTCGGGGCAGCTGTTCTGTATCAGGCTGGTCAAGGCCAGGTGCTGAGATCTGCGGGCCGGCAGAGTAGCTGGGAGCGATGGGCTGGGGTGGGGGCTAGGGAGGGCTTGGGAGACTGGGGATTGGGATGACGGACTTGGTGGGACTAGGGGATCGGTGGATGCCAGACTCGGGAGGGAGTCAGGGACCCGGCTAGTGCCAGGACCTGGTGAATGCTGGCCCGAGTGGTCCCAGGGACCTGGTGGGCGCCAGACCAGCTGGCTGGGCCAGCTGAGAGCAAGATGCCCTCACCCCCTCTTCCAGCCTTCCCACCCACTGTAGCCAGCCCCATCAGTCCCCACAGGCTTCAGGAGTTGCAGAGCTGGGAGAGCCCGGCTCTCTCCAGGCTCTCTAACCCGTGATCCCCTGGCAAAATGCTCCCAGTTTCTGACTTTCCACAGGACTGCTGGGCTCAGACCTGCCCACGCAGCCCTAGTAGCTGCAAACTCTCAGGGCTGGGTTTCCGTTTCCTTAGGCTCAGCCGCGCTGTAGTTCACGGATGGCTCCTGCGTAGCGGACGATTGATAAACTCCGGTGGAGAGGTTCTCTTTTTATTGTTTTTTGTTTGTTTTGATGAATAGCCCATTGACACGTCAAGCAGTCTGGTTCGGCTAGGGCAGGCTGCCCCTCCAGTCTCAGGGTTTTTCACTCTAAGCCTCAGAGAGAAGTGGTATTCCTGCTGTTTGAGTTCTGGGTAGCCGAGCTGAGAGGAATGGTGCCTCACATTATTCTGCCATCTTCCTTCTTCTTCCACCACTTTTGCCTCAGCCACGTGAGGCCAGCGGCTGACGTGCTGGGCAGCATGGCTCTCGAGGGTCTGTGCTGGGGCTCGGGCATTCTGCGAACCTTTGGGGACTGGGCGCAGAGTCGGATGTGCACGTGCATTTTCCTGGAGAGTGAGTCGGTAGCTGTGTGTCGGCAGACCCTCAAACTGGAGGGCAGAGTCTAGTGCCCCTTTGTCTTCACGGCTGGGTCTTCTTTCTCCTGTTTCCCTGTCCTCGGCTCCAGGAGGGCCTGGAACCTGAGACCCCGGGCTGCAGAGAAACTCGACTCCTGGAAGGGGCGATGACGCTCAGGGCAGACGCTGCCACGGAGGCCGCCTGGTTGTGCAAGGGGGACCCGATGCTGCACGACCACAGCAATGACTGCGAGGTGTTGCGCCAGCACTTCAGGCAGTTCCAGTACACAGAGGCGGCCGGGCCTCGGGAAGCTTTCAGCAGGCTGTGGGAGCTTTGCTGTCGGTGGCTGAAGCCCAAGATGCGCTCTATGGAGCAAATCCTGGAGCTGCTGGTGTTGGAGCAATTCCTAACCATACTGCCCGTGGAGATGGAGACCTGGGTGAGCGCGTACGGCCCGGAGAGCAGAGAAAGACTTTTGGCCCTGATAGAAGACTGGCAGAGACAGCGCCACATACCACCGCTGGAGGTGAGACAAGAGTCGGGGCTTTGGGTTATTAGTCCAAAAGAGGAGCTAAGGCAGCTGGGCCTGGACCACTCATTTTGTCTGTGTGTCAGTCCACGGCCCCAGTAGTTCTCCAATTCCCTTTTCATTCTCCCTTCCTCTCGAGTCAGCATCTCAGTCCATGATTCCCGACCCTATCAGACCCTGTCTTCCATCCCCAGCACATATTCTGTAATGTCTCCTGAATTGTCCACAAGTGAAATTCACAAATGACACCAACTACCCACAGGCATCCACCATGAGCTTCAATAATTTGCTCTATGGCCTGCAGGCCCGATCTGGCCACAGCCCGTTGGTGTGTGCCCCGCAAGCCCCTGGTGATTTTCACCTTCTTGATGAGTTGGTCCCCCAAAAGAGGAGCTGGGCGTGGTGTCCCAGGCCTGCCTTCCCAGCCACCTGGGAGGCTGAGGCCAGAAGATGGCAAGTTCGAGGCCAGCCTCCACAACTTAGCGAGATGAGAACCTGTCTCCAATAAAACAAAACAAGGCCAGAGGTGTAGCTCAGCGCTAAAAGGGCCCTGGCTTCTGACTCTTGTACAGATAATATAAAATCCCAACAAGTAAGTGTAAATGAGGAGGATGACAGAAAAGAAATGACAGGGTAAATGTAGCCCACACTCTATTTACTCTTTGGCTCTTCAGAGAAAGTCTGTCAACTGTGGGTCAAGTAGCTTCCAGAGAGGTTGAAAAGGAGAATGAACACAGTTGGTTCTTAACGAATGTGCATTTCTGCATAAACATGTCGGGGCTGTCACATCATGAAGTTGTGAGATGCCTACGTCTCTGCTTAGAGTCACTGGGATGGGACAGATAGAAACGGAGTAAGGCTCAAGCACTGTGCACCGTTGCTGCCGGCCACACGATCTTCCCGCCCAGCAAACTGTCTTGGGAACTCAGAACAAGCAGTGCGATCATGCTTTGATTTGCACAGTGCAGTCCCAGGAAATCCAAGTCATGCTAGAATACGCAAAAACCATTTGTCAGTATCTGGTCGCCACAATGTGGTACTTGGCAGGTGCTCTTTAACTGCATGAATGTTTGAGGGGGAATTGCCCACTTGGGAGGGACCTGGGACAGCTCTGCTTTGTGAGCGATGCTCCCATCCCGGTCCCCGGAATCCCAGTAGCCGGCACCAGCCAGCATATGTTGGATATGCCACAGGGGCAGTGGTACTGCCCTGGGTTCAGAAGGACCACACCATGCCTCTGTTTGGGGAGGGCAGGGCTGAGGGGAAGGGGAGGGTGGTGTGTCTGGGAGGGGGAGCATGTGCTTCCAGCAGGGTGTCAGGGTGCTGGGTCCCACGTGGGGCAGGGCTCTGTAGGAGCTGTTGGCTTCAGGGCACATAGAGGCCTGAAGAGGAGGCTGCTAAAGGTCCTGCCTCCCCAGAGCAGAATGCGTTTGTGGTCTCCCTTCCCTTCTGTCTTCTTCGTTTGGTTTACCATGCAAGATTTCATCTTCAAGTGTTCTAGTCTTGCCCTGCCCAGTACAAGAGCCACTAGCCACGTGTGCCCCTCGAGCACGTGAACCGTGGCCAGTGCTGATTGAGACCTGCTGCGAGTGTAAACTGCATAGCACGTGCAGAAGCTCTCGGGGGAAGAGCAGGTAACTTGGTAACTGTTCACGTGGATTACATGCAGAAATCCTGACGGATTGCACGTGTGGGGTTAGTTAGATTCCACGTGCTATGAAGATCAAGAACACTCCGGTTCCTTTTATACATTGTGTCCTGTGGCCACTGAAAAAGTTTCCACTGCACATGTGGCTCTTATTGTATTGCTAGTCGGCAATACTTTGCTTTAGAGTGAGGTCGAGCTAACTTCACCGCTAAGTGATGGGCTCTGGCATTTCCCCCAGGTCGACATGCATGACATGCTCTTGGAAGAACTGGCTCCAGTAGGAGCAGTACCCATGCCACCAAACATGCACCTGGAGACATCTGCACTCCAGGGAATGGGACCTGTCCAGGAGGCCCCAGTGACAGAGGCCTGGATCCCACAGGCAGGGCCTCAGGAGCTGAACTATGGTGCCACTGGGGAATGCCAGCCCTTTCTGGATCCTGGTAAGGAAGGGTTCTCTTTCTGCTCTTTTGTGTGTGATCGAGCACTCGAGAGCTCTCAGAGGTTGGGTTGGCTGGAAACGTGGATTCCCCGATGGGTCCAGCCCTCTTGGATACAAAGCAGGGGGAGGATAAGGAGATGCGTCTCTGGGAACAGCAGGGAACGATGCACTGTGGGTAGAGTGGCATTGGGAAGAGGCAAAACCAATGACCCTGCTCATTAGTCAGCAGTCACTCAGCCTCAGCATCACCTGGGGTAGGTGTTTAACAAGCTCTCTGAGCGAGTGCTGCACACACCACCCTTTGAGATCCAGGGCCCCAGACACCAATGGGTGGGCGCTAGCAGGAGACGAGGCCAGGTGGACTTGATGCCCGGTGTCCTGTTCCCCTTCCCTTTGGGGTTTCCTTCCATTGCCCTGCCCCAGCCCTCCCCTCCCCCGTAGAAGCCTGGGCCCAGGTGTGGTGGGAATCCTCTCCCCTATCTCCAGCAGGCTCAGCTTCACCTTCCCCTTGGTGGCACGTGGAAGACACTGTGTAGTGCTGAGACCACCAAGGAGACCTGCAGAGGAAAATTAGTGGAGATCAGCCCATGTTCCAAAATGGAAACATGGGAAGCCCCCACAACTAGCACAGAGCCCGAGCTTAGCACGTGTCCCCCCCACATCTCCACATTTATTGTCACAGTCAGCATTATGAGCACTGGTGAAGAGCCAGGCATCCTGCTGGACCCGGGGACTAGGCAGGCCACCCGGCGTGAAAGCAGCCCCCGCTGCCCTGGCACTCAGTTTGGGTGGAGAGTTCAGATATGTCCATGGGACCGTATGTCCTATATGTGATGGAAACCGTGTGTTGGAGGCCCTAGGATGCTGGCGGAGCACACAGGAGGGTCCCTCGCCAGCTTTTAGGCTGAGAGGGGAGAACTCTGGAGGAGGGGGATCTGGGCCAGTAGCTAGCTCCAGGATGGATTGGAGTCAACCTTTGAGTGGCGGGAGTGAGGAGAGGGGAGGTCCCCTGGCAGAAGGGGCTGCATGTGCAGAGGCCCAGTGGCAGAGAGAAGACCTGCTGCTGCACTCCGAGGGGTGAGCAGGAGTAGGGGTGCTGTGGTATTGATGATGGATTCCGAAGGGGTGACTCCCAAGATACTGAGCGGGTTTGAAATAGAGGACTTGTTGATTGACCGGGGGTCACGTGATTGACGAGAAGGGTTCACAGATAGCATCCCGGTTTCTGGCCTGTGAACTGGTTAGATGACAGTATTAATCACTGACATGGAGAACACTGGGGAGGATCAGGTTTTGTAGGTCTAGGTGAGTTTGGCTTTCCAGATGGAAATGGCCAGTGTGGAATTGGAGCTAAGTAGGGACACCAGGGATTGGGACAGAGGGACCAGGGCGAAAAGGCCACGTCAGGTTCACTGCATGACAACTGCTGAGGCCAATTTCCATCACAACACAGACTGGCTGGCGTCAGGACTAAAGCCAAGAGCGCACCCCACCCTGCAGCAGAAGTTGGTACAGGGACTTGCCTCTTGCTTGTCGGTAGCATTGAACATTGTCAGCAGCACCCTGGAGCTACGCCATAAAGCACAGTGAGCATCCTTCTCTGGGCATGTGTCCACAGGAGAAATTTCTCGAAAAAGGATCACTTGTTCAGTGGATGGAGAGACATTTTAGGACATAAATAGGCTCGGGGGCTGGGATTGCAGCTCAGTGGTAGAGCACTTGCCTAGCACGTATGAGGCACTGGGCTCGATTCTCAGCACTGCACATAAATAAAGGCCCATCGACAACTAAAAATATATTTAAAAAATAAAAATAAATAGACATGGCCAAACGTCCTCACAAACAATTGTGTCCAGGCACCCTCCCGCTGCAGCTTATGTGTCAGTCTCTGCTCCTGTTTGCCTACCTTGGGCCTCCTCAGGAGCTCTGATGTTGGCCTGCAACAAGAGCCACGGCTGTCCCCACCGCCTTGGCACACAGAAATTGTGCCGACGTCAGGGAAAACCTGTGGGTGAGTGTCAGGTTCGTTCTGTATTGGCGATGGTAATCTATTCAATGTAAAAGAGTGGCAGCCGGTCATGGTGGCACACCCCAGTAATCCCAATGCCTCAGGGAGCTGGGGCAGGAGGATGGCAAGTTTAGCGCCAACCTCAGCAAACTAGTGAGGCCCTAAGCAACTTCGTGAGACCCTGTCTCAAAATGAAACATTAAAAAGCCTGGGGATGTGGCTCAGTGGTTAAGCACCCCTGGGTTCGATCCCTGGTACCAAAAAGAAGAGTATCTAAAAAGAGTGGCAGATGTGGACACAGGCTAGATGGGGGCCGGGAATGGGTCAAGGTGCCATGCGCTGGGAGCAGAAGGTTGGAAAATGCCAACCTGTGAGAGTGACAGGAGTAGGGCTTCCGTCGGCCAGGGAATGGACTCACCTGGATCCCAGGACCTGCTCAGGACCACCATGACTGGCAGGAAGGGCTGAATTGGTGCTCAGTCAGGAAATGCATCAGGCTACCACCCAGGAAGGGGCTCTGGTTTGGGCCAGCCTCTCTGAAAACTGGCACCTGGGAGCCTGGTGCTGGGGCCACAGACCTAAGGTGACCGTTTCCTTTGCTGTGTGTGTGGTGCTTACGGAAAGCAGCAGTGGGACATGAGAGCCCAACGGGAAAGCCCAGGAGACGGGGCTGCCATGTGCTACAACTCGGGGCTACTCGATTCTGCAGAAGGGCTGCTTTCAGTCCCTAAATAGGTCTTTGGCCTCAGTTCCAAACAAGGGACTGGTGTGCGGCCTGGTTTCAGAGGGACATTTGGTGCACTCTGCAGACCTGACAGGTTCGAGTCCATGGGCAATGGTGTGGGGGCAGACCCAGGTGCATTTCCTGCCATGGCAAACTGTTTTGCTTCCCTCTCGTGGGGGGTATTCTGGGGCCCCAAGTTTCTGCCACAGCCATCCCCACTACCACCCACTACGTCTGTGCTGTGGCTTCCTCCCATTTCACTTGATGGCAGCTTCCCTTTGACGTCGGACCTCTGGAGTTATTTGAGCTGGGCCTCCTTGCCCTCGAGTACCACCCTTAGCTTTGAAATGCAAGCATAACCAAAACCGTGAACTCAAGCAGATTTTTATTTGAAATGGGTTTCACTTTTCAGAATCCAGAACACACAGCCTCCTCTCAAGGAAAATTCAATGTAAGGTGTGTGTGTGTGTGTGTGTGTGTGTGTGTGTGTGTGTGTGTTTCTCAACATCCTATGGCTTGATATGATGTTCAGAACTCAGATTTCCCTTGGGATTAACCCAGCCCAGCTCCCTTGTTGTTGGTTGTTGTTGTTCTGTGACGGTAAGAGTTCACCACCATCCTATTCTATCTTTTTTTTTTTTGCGTTGCGGTACTGGGGATCGAACCCAGGGCCCTGTGCTTGTAAGGCAAGCACTTTACCAACTGAGCTACCTCCCCAGCCCCCTATCCTCTCTTTGATTCCACTTTAACATTTGAACCCACAATTCATGGGAAAGTAGCAGAGGTGGCCAGAGAGAGGAAGTGGTGTGGAGAACAGGATGCCAGCCATGGGGACTGTCAGTGAGGACAGGGCCGGCCGGGCACCAGGGACAGTGAGTGGTATTGGAAGGTTACCTGGTTGTCCTAGGTGGACACTGTTGGCTTCTCCGGGTATTGGCAGAGGAAGCCACTTCTAGGCTTCAGCCGAGACACACATGCAGAGGTGCTCCGGCCCAATTCGGGCGTCCTTTCACCTTGGTCGGCTCTTACAGAAGCGAAGCTAGTAAGCAGTTTTCCAGCTTGTGTTGGCCTCAGCCCCTGCCTCTCTCTGCCCCTTGCCGTGGACAGGAGAATGCTCCTCAGCTTCCATATGCCAACACACACCACAGGAAGATTTCCTTTGCATTTTGCCCCTCAGCTAAATACTCTCACTCCCAAAGTTCCCATGAAACTCTTTCGGTTCTCAGAGTCCTGTGACCCTGCCCACCATCAGAGGAGAAGAGCTTCAAGTAGGCACACTGGGCCTGTCCCCTCACTTGCTCTTGTCTTCTTGGAATTAAAAGGCACGCACAGACACCAGCCCTCTGGCAGAGGCTCTGGGCAAAGTCATCCTGACTGAGGAGGAAGTAGATGTGGAGAGGGTGCCTGTCCAAGGCAGCAGGAAAGCCCGGGGTGACTCAAAATCTCCTTCCTCCCCCGTCTTCCCTGTGGCCAGGACATGCCACCCCAGAGTCTGGCTGGAGCTGCCTGCTGGAGTGCAGGGGAGAGCCAGGGATGGCAGAGCTGCTGGGCGCCCGGCACGTGGAGCAAGCACCTGAGTCCAGGAGAGGTAGGTGAGGGCTGAGCCAGTGCCCCGGTGCCCGGGGAGAAGGAAGAGAAGCCTGCCGCCTTCCTCAGGGGCAGCGGGTGGGCAGGGCGCCTGGGGATTCCCACCTTTCCTGGAGGCTGGGAGCCCAGCGTTCTTGGGCCCCGCCTCTCCGTTTTTCCTGGAACACGGGGACCCCTGCGCCTGCCCTGTCTTCTCTCAGGTTTTGAAATCGGCAGAGAAAGCAAAGGGAGTGCGTCAGCGCAGGGAAACCTGGGCAGCGTGCAGCCATGTTTTGTTTGTTTAGACGCGAATGCGCTTCATGCTCCTCCACCCATGGGCTGTGAGAAGCTGGAACCTCCGAGCGACACCGCCCCAGAGGAGCTGCTGAGCTCCTGCTGGAAGCCGGTGCACCCGCCCAGGCCCTGTGCGGCAGGGAAGCCCCTGCCCCTGGCAGCCCCCAAGCCCAGGGATCCCCAAGAGAAACCCCATCGCTGCGGCCAGTGTGGACAGTGCTTCACTTGCAAGAAGCGGCTGTCCACTCACCTGAAAATCCACGCGGGGGAGCTGGGTTACAAGTGCCCCGGCTGTGAGAAGGGCTTCCTGCACCGCTCAGATCTGGACCGGCACGTGCGCATCCACACAGGGGAGAGGCCCTACGAGTGCTCCCTGTGCCACAAGCGCTTCATTCAGGGGGCGCACCTCACCATGCACCAGAGAGGGCCCTGTGCCAAGGACAACTACCAGTGCCATAAGTGCAGCAAGAGGTTTGCCAACAGGGCCAACCTGATGGGACACCTGAAAACTCACACGCAGGAGAAACGTCACGAGTGCCACAGCTGTGGGAAGCGCTTCAATCGGCGGACGGCTCTCACTCTGCACCAGAGGACGCACACCCAGGAGAGACCGTTCTCCTGCCAGCACTGTGAGAAAAGCTACAGACAGCGATCCAGCCTCATGATCCACCTGAGGATCCACACCGGGGAGAAGCCCTACACCTGCAGCCACTGTTCCAAGAGCTTCATAAAGAAAGCAGGCCTCATCGCGCACCAGGCGGCGCACTTCAGAGAAGGGTTCCCTGGGAACCCGCCGCAGGAGGGAATGAGTCCCGAGCCAAGTGACAGTAACCCCACGGGGGCTGCGCCTGCCTGTGCTGGGCTGGGGCCGGAGGACGCTCTGGTCTGACCTCCTCTCCCAGAACAGCTTTGCCTTTAGCTCCTTGAGAAACCCACCTTCCCAGGCGTACACTTTCTAGAGCAGGCTCCTGAGATTTCATTCTGTCCGCCGAGGTGCATCGTGTTTAATCGCTGGGTTGACAAAGGTTTCCTCCCAAGTCAGCCAGATATGTGCAGAAGTAAGAGGCGTAGAAAGCCTGCCATTCCTGTGGGAGCGGGGCCCCCACCCTCAAGGCTGATGTGCCCCGCTCTCCTGAAGGCATGCAGTCTCTCCACCCGCGAAGGTCCGACCCACGGAGGGGGAAGGGCACAGGCTCTTCCCCTTGCAGGGTCTGCAGTGCCAGGTCGGAACCACCTGGAGATGCTGCTCTCAAAGATGGGGACGAGCACTCCTCTCCACTCCTGCCAGGGCCCAGGCCAGGAGTACTGCTTTGCTGCAGCCCTGGTGCTCTCTGTGTCTCCTGTGAGTCTTTCACATGGTCCACTTTTGACACGTGGACCGTTTCAAAGAGATAAGGCTGACTCATGAGGACGGCACCTAGTGAAGCACAGCAAAGGGTCCCCACCACCCAAATACCACCCAAATGCTGTGGCGAGACCACAGGACCTGTTAACCTGCAGGCCCTGCCTGCAGAAGCTTCCGATGAGCTTCAGCTGACTTGATTTTGCCTGCTGTTTGAAACAGTGGAAGCACGTGGGGCCACGGGTTTGACTTCAAGTCTAGCTTGGCTCACCTTCCAACGATTTTGAGATGATGTTCTTGCTTGTGCATTTACAGTTACTGATATTGACGCCTCATGTCATTTCCTCTTTGCTCCAAGAGGAGAATGGTGTTGATGTTTTCCTGCCCATTTTGGTTATATTGCATTTTGATTAATAAATGGCATTCCTCCTGTTTCTGCTTTGGAATGATCATTTCGATTTCCTTGGGGAATCATTTCACATGCACCACAGAAAATAAGGGTTGGATTTGTAGGGCACACTCCTGGAGAGTAGCCTGGGGACTCTGTCTCTGAGTCGTTGGCATCATCCCTGGCACTCGGGCCGGGACACCGGTGTGCAGCTGCATGCAGGTGGCCCGCAGTTGTGTCCCCTGGGCTCCTTTGGACGAGTTCTTTTGGACCCATTTTCTGGAAGCTAAAGCACAATTTATAACAGGTGTCTAGCTTTTGAGGCTGGCAGTAAAAACAGAAGGCTAAATTGAGGACGTTAAGGGAGCGCAGCAGGCAGGCAGCGGGGGCAAGGGGCCCCCTCCTTGTCTGTGGGTGCAGGGGAGCACCTGCGCCTCATGTCTCCTGAGTCTCTTCCGTCCACCTGGGCCTTCCGAGACGTTCCTCTCAGGACGACACTCCAGGTGCTAGAGACCCTCAGTGTGTGAAGCTGGAAGGCAGCATTTGGGGCTTCCGTGGTTCTTACTGCGGGATTTCCACTCTCACGCCGAGTGACTTACTCATCATGGGGAAGTCGCCCATGATCTGTCACGTACACGTCCTTGACACAACCCTGAGTCTTTCTTTTTGGAGTGGTATTATACATAGCCGCGTGCCTTTCTATCAGACTATGGAGAGCAGAAACACGCCTTCCTCCAAAGTGCCCCCGTCCTAATCCCCAGAACCCGATCCTATGCTACTTTCTGTCCCGAGACTTGGTATTTGCGATTCCCTAAAACACCATCAGATGGGGCCATCGCACTGTTATGCAGGGCCACCAAAGGCATCAGGAGAGGCACACAGGAGGGAGGCCAGAGGATCAGACTCAGGAGTAGAGCTCACACAGGTGCCAGGAAGGATTCTTGAAGCGGGGACCCTGTGGACCAAAGAGAGCAAGGAAATGGTTTCCACCCACATGTTTCCAGAAGAAACTAGGCCTGGCTGGCGCCTGGACTTTGCACTGCTGCCTTCCAGAACTCTACGTAGTAAAATGGATTTGCACCCTTTAGGGCCCTAAGTGCGTGGTCATGTTGCAGCAGCAATGGCAATCCCATACACCTGCCATCAAGATGCAGAGGCTAGGTCTCCTGCCCTGGACTCTCGGTGGGCTTCAGCTGGCTGCTGATGGTGTACAGCAGAAGTGATGCTGTGTGAGTTCCAAGGTGACGTCCCAGCAGATCCTGGGGCTTCCGCTCTGCTCACTTTGCTGGTCAGGGAGGCAGTCTCCATGCCCCAATTAGAGTCTGCATCTGCGTTCATTTGATGCCTGCTCTGCATAGCTGTGTTTGTGTTTACTTCAGAGGTAGGTCTGTGCTGTTTGCAACTTCACTGGCTCAAGGATCCTTTTTCGACCTGGGAAATGAAACCCAGCCTGGTTTGAGAACCTCATATTTGTTTCTCAAGGGGCACAACCTGCTTTTACAAATCACCTTCTGCACCCTCTGCGTCCCAGAGAGTGCGCGTTCTCCAAGGTGAGATTCTAACACCTTTTATCTACGTGAATTGTGCAGACATCACCAAGGGCCCCTGGAACAGTGAGCCCGCTGCATTTTATGTGTTACTGTATTGTCGTACACATTTCCAGGGGCCCTCTTTATTGTGATGTCAAACATGTCAGTGCTCAGGGAAATGTATCAACAGGTGTGGAGGAGGTGGAGCGGACAGCGCAAGCTCTCCCTTTCCACTTCTGAGCTCTAGAGGTGGCCAGGCGAGGTCTTGTGTCTCCTTGCAGATATTTGGCCATAGATATTTCCCCAGCAATTTGAAAATGCTGTCCTGGTGGACTCACTCTCCTGGGAACTTGCTTTCCTCATTTCACGGAATGCACGCGCTTCTTTGGACATCGGCACACACAAACCCACGTTGTTTTCCATAACTGTAGGGCAGCCCATCGACTGCACCCACAACGGTTCATTCAGAGGGTGGGCCTGGCAGATCCCTTTTAGAACTCACTGGCAGGCGAGTCAGTGCCCCCTCGGACTGCCGTGAATGCATTTGCAAAGGAACAGCTGAGCACAGTTGAGTTTAGCTGAGGACAGTAAACCCCACCAGTGCGGGATGAATAGGAGCTTTCCAAAGTTTGGAATGTTGAAAATGGAAACTCAGATACTCATTGAACTTGGTTAGTGAGATTGCAGACCTATGTTGTTTATACTTGTTGTGTAAGAAACCATCAAAGGCCCCTCCTGATGTCCAGATGTTTACCCAACCTTAATTTCTTTCACCACATTAGTTTACAGTACCACATATGCACTGAGCACATATAATGTGATGTAAAATGTTTAATGGAAATTGGAAACAAATCAAACGTATGGCCCGCAGAGCCAGAATCCCAAGTGCCTCTCCCAGGTACGCCGTATTGTGCCCAGGTTGTTATTATGTACCCACTCATATACTTATATACTTTAGCATTTCAAGACTGCCAAGTTTAACAGAAATCCAGTCATTATACCTAAACTGACCTACAAAGTTGCTTGCCCCTGTCTTGCAATGATCTATGGGTTCCTGGATGCCCCCTGGCACAGCTAAACCCAGCACATGGCTCCAGCAGTTTGCGTGTAACCCATCGTGGATTTGCCACAATTTACCCAGACTGGGCCCTACTGCTAGACATCCCAGTTGCTCATGCTTTACAGTTGACGGTCCAGTGTGGCCTGCACGTGAGCATTCCAGGAGGATGACAAGAGATCTGAGTGAGGAAATGTCACCTCAGGCTGCTAGGAATCTGTTTTATCCCTCTTTACGTATTGTTTTTTCTTCTTGTATAGACAGCCCCCATCCAGAATCATTTCAGTAACATATATTCTCAGGTGTGTGCATATCAAAGACACTGCTATGACTCATGAATTTCCAGAGGCTCATTGATGTATCTTCCCAAGAAAAGGGAAAAAGACCAAACAAATTCTGTTTAATTTTTTAATTTTTATTGTTCTTTATAGATACAAATGGTAATAGAGTATGTATTTTGACGTATTTTACATACACGGAGTATAACTAATTAGGATCCCATTTCCGTGGTTTACAAGATATGGAGTTTCACTCTCATGTATTCATATATGAATATAAGAAATTTGAGTCAGATTCATTTTACTGTCTTTCCTATTCCTATCCCCTCCCTATCCTTCTTTTCCCTTTGTCAAATCCAGTGAACCTCTATTATCCCCCACCTTAGTGGTTTAGCATCCATACATCAGAGAGAACATTCAACCTTTTGCTTTAGGATTGGCTTATTTCACTCAGCATTATAATCTCTAGTTCCATCCATTTACTGACAAATATGAAAGCCATTCTTTTTATGACTGAGTACTATTCTGTTGTGTATATATACCACATTTTCATTATCCATTCATCTGTTGAAGGGCACCTAGGTTGGTTTCATAGCTCAGCTATTGTTTATTTTTTTCATAATACCTTTATTTTATTTAGTTTATTTTTATGGTGCTGAGGATCGAACCTCATGCATGCAAGGCAAGTGCTGTACCACTGAGCCACAACCTCAGCCCCGTAGCTGTTGTTAATTGTGCTGCTATAAACATTGATGTGGCTGCATCACTGTAGAATGTTGGTTTTAAGTCCTTTGGATACAAACTGAGGAGTGGGATAACTGGGTCAAATAGTGGTTCCATTCCAACTTCTTGAGGAATCTCCATACTGCTTTCCAGAGTAGTTGCTCCAAATTACAGTCCCAACAGCAATGTACAAGCATATCTTTTCCCCTACATCCTTGCCAACATTTAGTGTTACTTGTATCCTTGATATTTGCACTTCTGCCTGGAGTGAGTCTGTTTAGTTTTAATTTGCATTTCTCTAATTGCTAGAGATGTTGAACACTTTTTCATATATTGGTTGACCATTTGTATTGTTCTGTGAAGTGTCTGTTCAGTTCCTTTGCCCATTTATTGATTGGGTTATTTATTTATTTTCTGGCGTTATTTTTTTGGCTTCTTATATATCCTGGAGCTTAATGTTCTATCTAACATACAGGTGGCCAAGATTTTCTCCCATTCTGTAGGTTCTCTCTTCACATTCTTGATTGTTTCCTTTGCTATGAAGAAGCTTTTTAGTTTGATACAGTCACATTTATAGATTTTTTAAATTTTACTTCTTGCACTTAAAGTGTCTTGATGAGGAAAAGTTCCTATGCTAACATGATGGAGAGTTGGATCTACATTTTCTTCTACAGGCGCAGGATCTCTGGTCTAATGCCTAGGTCCTTGAACTACTTTGAGTTGAGGTTTTTGCAGGGTAGGAAATAGTCATTAAATTTCTTTCTTTCTTTCTTTCTTTCTTTCTTTCTTTCTTTCTTTCTTTCTTTCTTTCTTTCTTTCTTTCTTCTTTCTTTCTTTTTTTTTTTTTTTTGCAGTGCTGGGTACTTGAACCCAGGGCCTTGTGCTTGCAAGGCAAGCATTCTACCAACTGAGCTATATCCCCAGCCCACTTTTTTAATTTTTTTAAAAATTTCTAGTTGTTATTTATTTATGTATATGTGGTGCTGAGAATTGAACCCAGTGCTTCACACATTCTAGGCAAGCGCTCTACCACTGAGCCACAAGCCCAGCCCCAGTGTTAAAATTTCATTCTGCTACAAATGCATTTCCAGTTTTCCCAGCATCATTTGTTGAAGAGGCTCTCTTTTCTCCAATGTTGTTTATGGTGATTTAATCTAGTATGAGAAAACTGTATTCATGTGGGTTTGTCTCTGTGTCTTCTATTCTGTTTCATTAGTCTTCCTGTCTGTTTTGGTGCCAATACCATGCTGTTTTTGTTACTACATTTCTGTACTATTATTTACAGTCTGGTATTGTGATGCCTCCTGCTTCACTTTTCTTGCTAAAGATTGCTTTGGCTATTCTGGGCCTCTTATCTTTCTAAAAGAATTTTATGACTGCCTTTTTTATATTTCTTTGAAGAACATATTTGGAATTTTAATAGGAGTTGCATTAAATCTGTATAACACTTTTGGTAGTATAACCATTTTGACAATGTTAATTCTACCTATCCAAGAACATGGGAGATCTTTCCATCTTCTAATGTCTTCTTCCATTTCTTCATTTTTCTGTAGATTTCATTACAGAGGTGTTTTACCTCTTTTGTTAGATTGATTCTCAAGAATTTTTTTATTTTTTCAGAATTTTTTAGTTGCAAATGGACCAAATACCTTTATTTTATTCATTTATTTTTATGTAGTGCTGAGGATTAAACCACATGTGCCAGGCAAGAACTCTACCACTGAGCCCCAGCCCCAGCCCAGCCCCAAATTTTTTGAGGCTATTGTGAATGGCATTATTTTCCTAATTTCTATTTCGGCTGATTCATCAATGGTGTATAGGAATGCAATTGATTTATGGGTGTTGATTTTATATCCTGCTACTTCACTGAATTCATTTATGAGTTCTAGAAGTTTTCTGGTGAAGTTTTTTGGGTCTTCTAAATATAAGATCATGTCATCTGTAAATAGGGATAGTTTGAGCTCTTCTTTTCCTATATGTACCATTTAATTTATTTCTTTTGCCTAATTTTTCTGCCTAGAGTTTCAAGGACTGTGTTGAATAGAAGTGGTGAAAGAGGGCAACTCTCTCTTGTTCCAGATTTTAGAGGGAATGCTTTCAGTTTTTCTCCATTTAGAATGATGCTGGCCTTGGGTTTAATGACTATTTAATGACTACAGCTTTTACAATGTTGAGGTATAGTCCTACTATCTACACTTTTTTCTAGTGTTTTGAACATTAATAGATGCTTTATTTTGTCAAATGCCTTTTTTGCATCTATTGATATAATCATGTGATTCTTGTCTTTAAGTCTATTAATGTGGTGAATTACTTTTATTGATTTCCATATGTTAAACCAAACTTGCATCCCTGGGATGAACCCCACTTGATCATGGTGCACTATTTTTTTAATATGGTTTTGTATGCAATTTGTCAGTATTTCATTAAGAATTTTTGCATCTGTGTTCATCAGGGATATTGGTTGTTTTCTTTCCTGACGTGTCTTTGGTTTTGGTGTAAGGGTGATACTAGCTTCATAGAATGAGTTTGGAAGTGTTCCTTACTTTTCTATTTCATGGAATAATTTGAGGAGAGTTGGATTTAATTCTTCTTTTAAGGTCTGGTAGAATGTGGCAGAGAATTTATCTGATCTTGGATTTTTCTTTCTTGGTAGGCTTTTGATGGCATCTTCAATTTCCTTGCTTGAAATTGATCTGTTCAAATTTTCTATGTCCTCTTGATTCAATTTGGTTAGGTCATATGTCTCTAGAAATTTGTTTATATCTTTAGTATTTTCTATTTTATTAGAGTATACATTTTCAAAATAGTTTTGATTATCCTCTATTTCAGTAGTTTCCATGCTGATATTTCCTTTTTCATCATGTATTTTAGTAATTTGTGGTTTTTCCCTCTTTCTCTTGGTTAGCTTGACTCAGGGTTTATTGATTTTATTTATTTTTTCAAAGAACTATTTGTTATATTGATTTTTGAATTTTTAATTTCAATTTCATTAATTTAGGCTCTGATTTTAATTACTTCCTCTCATCTACTGCTTTTGGTATTGATCTTTTCTCTTTCTAGGGCTTTGAAATGTAATGTTAGTTTATTTATTTGGTGACTTTCTATTCTTTTAACGAATGAGATCAATGAAATGAACTTTCCTCTTAGCACTGCCTTCATAATGTCCTAGAGATTTTGAAATGTTCTGTCTCTATTCTCATCTGATAAAATGCAAAGTATTATCTCTATTTTTCTGTATTTGTTAAGAGTTGCTTTGTGGCCTAAGATATCATCTATTTTAGAAAATGATTCATGTGCTGCTGAGAAGAAAGTGTATTATGTCATTGATGGATGAAATATTCTATGTATGCCTGTTAAGTCTAAATTGTTAATTGTATTTTTTAGTTCTACAGCTTCTTTATTTAGTTTTTCTTTGGATGATCTAGCCAATGATGAGAGAGATGTGTTAAAGTCACCTCACCCAGTATTATTGTTTTTGTGATCTATTTGATTCTTGAAATTGAGAAGAATTTGATATACATAGTTGCTCCATTGTGTGGGGCATAAATATTTATGACTGTTTTATCTTGTTGATGTATAATTCCTGTAAGCAGGGTGAAATAACCTTCTTTGTCCCTTCTGATTAACTTCAGCTTGAAGTTCACTTTATCTGATATGAGGATAGAAACCCCTGCTTGTTTACAAGATCCATGTGAATGATATGTTTTTTCGCATCCCTTTACCTTCATTCTGTAGGTGAGTCTCTTGGAGACAGCATATTGTTGGGGCTTGTTTTTTAATCCAATCAACCAGTCTATGTCTTTTGATTGATGAGTTTAGGCCATTTACATTCAATGTTATTATTGAGAAATGATATTCCCTGTCATTTTTATTTCTTTCTGGTTTTTAACTTGAGTTAGTTTCTTCATTGATTGACTATTCTTCTAGTATAGTTCCTCCCTTTGCTGGCTTTCAATTTTTCATTTCTTTTAATGAAATATTTTATTGAGTATGTTTTATAGTGTAGGATTTCTAGTTGTGAATTCTTTTAATTTTTGTTTATTATTTCATTGTCAATTCTGAAGCTTAATTTTGATGAGTATAGTATTCTTATTTGACATCCATTTTCTTTCAAAGCTTGGTATATATTGTTTTAAGACCTCCTAGCTTTTAGGGTCTGGGTTGAGAATGCATCTGAGATCTGGATTGGTGTTCCTCTAAATGTGACCTGTCATTTTTCTCTGGCAGCCTTTACAATTCTATTCTTATTTTATTTGCTTGGCATTGTCATAATAATGTGCCTTGGTATGGGTCTGTTTTAATTTTGTGTATTTAGGATCCTATAAACCTCCTGTATTTAATTTTCCATTTCATTCTTAAGGTTTGGGAAAATTTCAGGTATTATTTCATTGAAAGGATTCCTTTGGTTTGTACTTCTGCACCTTCACCTATTCAGTCTTTTCATGTTATGCCATATTTCTTGGAAGTTCTGTTCATGGTCTCTTAATATATTCTCTCCATGGTCAACTTTATTTTCAAGACTATATATTTTGTCTTCATTGCCTGAAACTGTCTTCCAAGTGGTCTAGTCTGTTGGTGATGCTTTCCCTTAAATTTTTAATTTGGTTTATTGATTCATTCATTTTCAGGATTTCTACTTGATTTTTTTTCAGAATCTCTATCTCTTTATTGAAGTAATCTTTCAATTCCTGTATTTTCTCTCTTATTTCACTACTTACATCCTTTATCTCACAGATCATTTTAAGTATGAACTTCTAAACTCCTTCTCTAACCTTTCTTACACCATGGTGTCAATGGATTCTGTTATTGGAGTATTTTTGTTTGTTTGGGGCAATTTGTTACCTTTCTTTTTCATGTTGTTTATGTGTCTCCCATCTGAAGAGGTTTTTGTTTTGTTTTTTGGTGTGCTGGGGATTGAACCCAGGGCTTTGTGCATCCTAGGCAAGCACTCTACCAACTGAGCTATATCCCCACCCCACCCCCTTTTTTTGCAGTGCTGGGGATTGAACCCAGGGCCTTGTGCTTGACAGGCAAGCACTCTATGAACTGAGCTATATCCCCAGCCCTGTATGTCTCCCATCTAACAGTATGGATCTGATGCAGTGGCATTTCTACCCTGTGGACTTATAGTGTCCCTCAAGGTTTCCAGTACCTCACCATTTAGGGGGAGGCAAATAATAATAATAACCAATGCAAACATTATGCAGCATTAAACCAAATAGTTCCTGCTATGACATCTACAACACTAATTGTCACAATAAACAGAAATGTTATGATCTGTTATTGCCCACAGTAAAAATAGTAAGTTTGAAAATGGGTTTACAATTTCGAATGGTGAACAGGGAGAGAACAGAAGCAATATAGGATTTGATGATTATGAGGGGAAGAGAGAAAAACAGAAGTAAAAAAGGAAGAGTGAAAGAGAGAACAATAGAGTTTGGCTATTTGCAGAAGAAAGAAAGAATCAAGGGAAACAGATAAGTGAGAGAAAAAAATCCATATACAATAAAAATTTTTAAATAAATAGGGGCTGGAGTTGTGACTCAGTAGTAGAGTGCTTGCCTACCAAGTGTGAAGCACTGGGTTTGATTCTCAGCAACATAAATAAATAAATAAATAAATAAATAAATAAATAAATAAATAAAAATAAAGCTTCATCTAATATATATAATAAATAAAAGAACACAATACAAAACAAAACCAAAATATATGAATCAAACATCCTAGCCCTCAAAAGACTGAGCCATGAAAAATAACTGCATTCAAAAATTGCTAGAAATGAGAAAAAAGAGACAAATATTTATAAGTGTCCATGAACCACTCAGCTCACAATTAATCAGAAAAAATAAAAATGTGTTCTTGATGAAAAGTTAAAAATTGTTTCCACTGGAATTCAAGAACGTTTCACTTTCCCTTCTCAGCAGTCCTAGGTGGGGCTGGCTGGAGTGTGATGTCTTCTCCCCCCTCAAGGTGGGGTCACTGGAGTGTGAGAGGAGACCCCATAGGTGGGGCTCCTGCAGGCAGGGTTTAGGCCTACATAGGCTCCAGGTTCTTTGATGAATGATGATTGGTCTGAAGACTTTAAATCAGCACACCTTCAGGGCCCAGTGTTGGTCCCTGCTGGAGACTGCACCCCAGGAATCTCCCTTGGGTTCCATTCATGTGGCAGTGGACTCAATCCTTTGTTCCCTGTGTCACCCACAGACCCCACATTTCTTGGTCTCTTGGGTTCAGTCTCCAAATTCAATCACTTCTATCTCTGCCCTTTCAAATTCTCAGCCGGGTGTCTCTTCCAACCTGTCCTGCAAGTGGCTGGAGTTAAGAGGGAGGCGGGGCCAGTGATTTTCCAAGACCTGTATTCCCCTATATAAACCCCTCTCCACATCTGATTTTCTCCTGGTCACTTAGGCACTGTCAGTGTCTTGTGGCGTGGATTTTACAGGTCTGTATTTTGTGCCTAGCTTGGGTTTGTCAGATTTTCTCCCCCTGCTGCCGGCCCTCATGGTTTGGCTACAAAATGGCTCCTTCCTCTGTCTGCAGGCTTCCAGGAGCGACGTGACTTCTTTCCGGCACAAGGATATCGTGAAGCACGCCTTTCAGGTTAGTCCCGCAATGTCTTTGATCTCTGATTTCTTCATATCCCGACACATGGTAGACCTCCTAAAACTGTGGGTTCCTTTAATTCCCTTATCCCTCCACTTTGCACCCCAGGGGTACTGCTCCAGCTGGAGCCGGTGGTGGCAGGGTGGTGGTGGTGCTGATGATGCTGAAGATTTCTTCCTTATCTTATTATATCCAACCTCCTGAGTCCCTGATATGCTTTGAATGCCCAATATTACTTCCCAGTAAATTCCCCCCCATTTTTTTCTACCCACCTTGCTGAGAAGCTGCCTATGTGCTTTCTTGGTTTCCAGGAAAGTGACCTCCTCTATTCTGCCATCTTGACACCATCCTTACCTGGAATTTTCCATGGCTAACAGAAACCAAAGAAGCCTGGGTTTCTGTATTTCTCTGTTTCCCTAGTTCTTGTTCTAGTTTTCTCTCTCTCTTTCTCTCTCTTTGTCTCAAGCAATTGAACCCAGGCATGCTTAAACACAGAGCAACATCTATGGCTGTTTTTAAAATATTTAGTTTAGAGACAAGGTCTTGTGAGTTGCTCAGGCCTGAAGGGTATGCCAAATTAATGCTCCTCAGTTCATGACAGCTGGGAAGCAGAGAGGTGGGGAGAGGGAGTGGAAGGGGCCAAGGACAAGATAGAGTTCCCAAGGACACAGGCCCAATAATCTACTTCCTCCAAATAGGCCCCACTTTCTCTGTTTTCCACTGCCTCCCCAAAATGCTATCCAATTATTAATCCATCAATAGATTAACCATTGATGACATCAGAATCCTCTTCATCCCATCACTCCCAAGAGCCCCAACTCTGAACATTGCTGCATTGCAGACTAAGCCTTTAACACACGAGTCTTTGGGGCACATTCCAAATTCAAACTATAATAGGAGTCCCATTTGAGGTGGGCTGATTTGAAGTATTAATACAAGTAGACTTACACAAAATTCTTTTTAAAAATTTCTTTAGTTGTAGATGGACACAATACCTTCATTTATTTATTTTTACGTGGTGCTGAGAATTGAACCCAGCGCCTCACACATGCTAGGCAAATGCCCTACTACTGACCTACAACCCCAGCCAATAAAATTGGTAAATAAGGAACATGTTGTCTCCAGAACCGCCCCACAAAATAACTAAAGGATGTTGGAATTGTTTTAATGTGGGTAGAGAGAGTAATCTATAGCTGTGTCAGATTCAGGGAAAGAGATTGACCTCTGATTTATTTTTTTATTATTTATTTATTGCTTGCTTTTTAAATTTTTAAAAATTTGTTCTTTTTAGTTATACATGACAGTAGAGTGTATTTTGACATACCATACATGCATGGAGTGTAAGTTCCCATTCTTGTAGTCGTACATGATGTGGAGTTTCATGGTCATGTAGTCACATATGAACACAGGAAAGTTATGTCTGACTCACTCTGCTATCTTTCCCATTCCCCCTCCCTGACCTCTGACTTTTGTAATAAGGTTTAGATTTCTGACTTTTATAATTTTAAGATAATACATATTCATAAATTCAAACTACTAAGTTCTTGGTACTTTTTAATATCAGCAACAAAAACTAAAATAGGGGCCTTAGCTGATGAACCTTAACATCAAGGTTTAGGACATCCACAGGGAGGCGCCATTCATTTTTTTTCCAAGTTTAAGAACGGGCCTAATTGGGTTGTTAAATGGAGAGGCAGTGAGAATAACCACTTCTCTAAATAGTACATAATGAGTTTCAATACTTAAATACCCTTTTTATCTTACATTGGACTGTATTAACTATTCAACTTGCAGGGTGGGTGGTGTTCCATGGGGTCTTTTAAAAATGATGCTGATTACTATTGCCAAAGACTTAGTTTTTTTAATTCATTGGGTCAGAGTATCCATGCCTGCTATAGGATATTTTAGGAAAATGGGTACTATGATTATGGAAAATTTAGGCAAGGCAATATTTCTATTGTTTAAAGTGAGGCACGGACTCTATTTTATGTTTTATAGCTGCCCTAAGAGAATAGGAAGCATTTTGTCTAAATTTAGTGGACTTCCCAGATATAGCTGTACTTTGTGCCCTAGCATTAATTAAGATCATGAAGGTTTACCAATTGGTGCATTTTAGTTGATGTTAAACCTAAATCAGAACCCAGAGATATAAGCAACCAATCAACACTCTTTTACTTTTCCATTGTATATTATTTTATTATATGTTGGTTTTCCAGTATGTCAAAGTGTGGACCTCCCTTCCAGCTTCTTTTAAAATTTCTTCTCCCTATAGCCAGGTTTTTAAAAGGAATACTAGATATACCACAGGGGGTGTGCTCTACCCTGCTCATATTTACTGGTTTCTTCTTTCAGAAAATCTCAAGTCATTATCAATAATTAGGGGCTTCCCCCACAGCAGTGAATGCTTTACTGTAGTTAAGGATCCCAGGCCTAAATCATGTTTGAATTAATTAATCTCTTAGTTGTGCCACAGGGGTGCCATGAACCTTATAACCTTGAGAATCAGGAGGTCTGTTGTAACAGAGTCATGGGTAAAAGTAATACAAAAAACATTTTGTAGGGTCCTAGAGAGATATTTGCTATTAGGAATGTTAAATCAGCATCACATATGGTAATTGTTCTTCCTGGAAACGAGCAATTGAGGGGCATACTTATTGCATAGGACATAATTCTTTCCATAGAGCTTGATAGAATGTGGGCCAATGGGCTAGGAGCAATGGTGCATGCATGTAATCTCAGAGACTCAGGAAATGGAGGCAGAAAGATCACAGGTTTGAGGTCAGCCTCAGCAACTTGGAGAGACGCTGTCTCAAAATAAAAAAATAAAAAGGATAGGGATTTTAGCTTAGTTGTAGTGCACTTGCCTAGCATGTGCAAGGCCCTGGGTTTAATCCCCAGCACCACAAAAAAAATAAGAAATAATAAAAAGGGTTGGGGATATAGCTCAGTGGTTCAATCCCTTGCATGGGTGGGTCAGGGAGAGCGAGCCAGTGTCTGGGATGCACAACCAGTGGCTATGTGATAAGAGTCATTTCCCTGAGCATAATGCATAGTGTCAGTTATGGCTTATGCTGAAATTGACACACCCAATGCAATCTGAGACACACAGATTTCTCTGGAATGAGACACATAATTCAGGGTCATTTTAAGAAAGAGGGCCCCAATCCCATAATTCTACTCCCCAAAGTTAATCATTGAAATTTCCAAATTAGGCAATTTAAATGGAAGCTTGTAAGACTCATCAAATGAAGAACAAAGCAGCACAACTCAAAGAGCAAATGGCCTGTAAAGCAGCTCAGAGCACATGTTTTCTGCCAATGAGGAAAACAAAGCAAGAGATGAAAGACACCCAGTGGCAGCAGTTGTCTGGACAACCTGCTGACTGTAGTAATAACACCTGTCATAATCCTACAGCAATGCTCAAAGTATGCTTTGGATCTTGAGCCTAATGATACCACACATGTACCAAGAGGATATGAACAGATTTATGACTCACATTCTGAGGTTTTCTGGAGAGAGTAGGATGGGCTTCCCAAAGTGGGGATTAAAATCTGTCTACAGTTAAAACTCAAAACTGGAATATGAGCCAAGCATGGTGACACAAGCCTGGACCCAGCAACTCAGGAGCAGGAGGAGGATTGCAAGTTCAAGGTCAGCCTTGGCAAATTGTGAAACCATCTTTTTTTTTTTTTTTTTGTACCTGGCATTGAACCCAGAGGCATTTAACCACTGAGCCACATCCCCAGTCCTTTTATTTTTTATTTTTAAGACAGGGTCTCACTAAGTTGCTTAGGGTCTTGCTAAGTGGCTGAGGTTGGCTTTGAACTTGGAATCCTCCTGCTCAACCCCCTGAGTTGCTAGGATTACAGGCGTGCACCACCACGCCTGGCTACTAAAACCCTGTTTAAAAGTAAAAAATAAAAAAAGCTGGGAATGTAGTTCAATGGTAAAGTGCCCCTGCATTCATTCCCTAGTACCAAACAAATAAACCCAATAACACTAGAATATAACACTTTATGAGAGACATTTTCTTAACAAACTTTGGGATAGGAGTGAGCAGGCCCCCTCTTTACAGACAAGAAAAATGAGTCCCAGAGAAGTCAACATAACAGGGCTACATACTGTTCATTTGGATATACATTTACCTTGCATTAGTGATCATGTTCTTGATCTAGGCCAGGCAAATTGGGAAGTATTTGAACTATAACAAGTTGATTTGCAAAGCAAGGGGCCAGAGTTATTGCATCTGGATTTCTATAAATTCACTACTAAAGTTGCTCCACTTGATATACAGATGTTGCTGCTACTATTTTAACTCTTGTACCAACTGGACATGAAGCTTACCTTTTCATTAGTGCCTCTTACTACATTAATAAAAATGTATTTTCTTGGGCTGGGGATATAGCTCAGTTGGTAGACTGCATGCCTAATGTGCACAAGGCCCTGGGTTCAATCCCCGGCACTGCAAAAAAAAAAAGAAAGAAAGAAAATGCATTTTCTTGCCTGAGGTCATAGTCTCCTCCCTGCCACCAGCAACTGTATTCAGAGGCTGAAGGTCAGTGTGCCTGGAGGCTATAGGATCTCATGATCTTGCATGTGACTTGGAGTCATGACTCACCCAAGCACCATCAATATTCAACAGCAGTGCTTCAAGTCTAGCTGCACAGACTGGGTGAGTTCACAGGCAGACATTTGAATTCCCAGTCCTGGTAAGAACTGCAGTTGAGCTCATGCATGGCCTCTAAGGGTAGTTGTCTTAGCTCTCTGGGAGTATGGCCTATGCTGAATTAGGCCACCTGAGGTTCCCAACAGCATGTGTTGGCGAAACTCTCAGGGACAAAAATGGAATATCCTCTCTTTAGAGAATAGAAGTGATTGCACAGCCACGAACCTGCCTATCAGCTGCAGTGTGCAGAAAGCTTGAGACCCAGGATTCTTCCTCTTCTGATACTGTGAGTACTGTGAACTTTGTCTTAACCCAAGCTCTCTTTGGAAGTGGGGGAAAGAGGGAAGAAACTTTGAAGAAGGAGGCCAACTTTCAAGGAAATGAATAAATGCAATGAAAACTGCTTTATTCAGAGCGGTGGGCTGAGACAGCCACAGTGATAGATGCTAGGGTCATCTACAAATTCACCACATGCCAGCTACTATTTCTGAGTATTTCGGTAGTATCTCCTTGAATCCTCACAAACACACAAGGGTGAAGGTGCTATTATTGTTATACCTTGAAAATGGGGAACATGAAGATCAGAAAAGTTTAGGAACTTGCCCCAAGTCACCAAGAGCTGAGATTAGAAATCTCACCACTTGTCTCTTAAGCCTGTGTTCCGAATTATTCTATATGCAAGAACATTTTACAAATTTGGGCAAATGACAACCCAACCTTGTCATTATACAGTGGGGTTGTTATTCATTTGATTAGTTTGTTGGTGGTGAGTAAAGATGCTATATTTTCTTGATCTATCTGGATGATTTAGCTCACAGACCACTGAGCAGCCACAGTTCCTGAAGGAGTAACATTGAACTGGGCATAAGGGTAGGAAGGGAGAAGAAAAATCCTTCTTCTCAAGCTTTTTCCCTAAGTCTCAGGACCTGATTGGTTGGAAGGAGTCATGGTGATTCATAATGGATCTCAGAATTTTGAAACCACACACAATGGCAAGATCTGAGCCCTGGCCACCACTGCCTGGGTGGCTTTTAATTCAGGGCTGAATACAGTGAGTAGGAGGTGCTGAAAGAGGGGACAGATAATACCTACATTTAGGTACTGTATCCATATCTCTTCTCTGGACACGTCAGCTATCTTGACCTCAAAGCTCTTTCCTACCTTATACGAACTCTCTTCATTGAATCTTCTCCTATGATAAGAGTTACCAAAATGTTACTATAGAGAGATGTGGCTCACCCCCCACACTTGTCATCCTACTTGGTCTCATATAACAACAGGAAATTGAAGCACAGATGCCTGTAAGTGGGACCCAGGTCACATATTCCCTTTCTTGAGTATCAGGGAAGGCACAGTTATCTAGGTTTTCTCCTACCCTAAATAAAACCACATAAAGACACTGATGCCATGTTCCATGACCAAAACAAATAGGAGTAGGACAAGAATCATTTGCTCACTTTCCACAAGCATCAAGAGGAAGCATCCTGTAAGAGTGGAAGTCTAGGGTTTCTGAAGCCAGACTAACTGGCTTTACATCCTGATTCTGTCACATACTAGCTGTGTGACGTTGGACCAGTTCCATAACTTTTCTGTGCCTCAGTTTCCAACCCTGGATAAATAGGAATGATAGCAGCACCCACCTCAAGCTGTTATAAGGTTAAATGAGTTACTGTATATACACCTATAGTGCTATCATTGCTACACCCCAGCTCTGTGAGCTACTATATGTAAAACCCTTAGAGAAGTGACTATAAGACAGACAAGACATCCCTTAGCAGCAGGCTGGTATGGCTGGTGTTATGCCATTCATTACTGTTTTACTGGTAAAATGGGGGAGGCCAAGGGAGCGTAAGAACTTGGATACTGAGTGTCATCACCTCTTCTTTTTCCTCCTGAATAAGAACTTCTTAAAGTAGCAGACAGAGTCAAGATTCTTCCCTAAGTCTGCTCTCTTGCATTAAAACACAATTGTAAGGTTCTTTGTATTTTTTTTTATTTGTTTGCTTTGTTGTTTTTGTTTGTTTGGTTGGTTGGTTTGGTTTGATTTTGGTTTCCTTTTTTGTGTTATAGTACTAGTGATCATTCCTTTAGAAGAAACAGGTAAGAGAATATGTGTGGGTCAACCTGTATTGGTGTTGTCTCTCTGAGTCTGTTACAGTTTGGATATGAGATGTCCCCCAAAAGCTCATGTGAGACAATGCAGGAATGGTCACAGGTGAAATGATTTGATTTTGAGAGCTATAATCTAGTCAGTGGATTAATCCATTTGGTGTATTAATAATTTGAATGGATTCCTGGGTGGTAACTATAGGAAGCTGGGGCATAGCTGAAGGAAGTAGGTCACTGGGGCATGCTCTTCAGGGTTATGTTTTATCCCTGACTCTCTCCCCTTTCTCTATCTCTATTTCTATTTTATCTCTATCTCTCCTCTCTCTACTTCCTAGCTGCCATGCCCTTACTTTTCCTCTTTCATGCCCTTCCACCATGATGTTCTGACTCACTTCAGGCTAAGAGCAATGGAGCTAACCAATCATGGATTGAACCTCTGAAACTATTAGCCCCAAATAAGCTTTTCTTCCTCTAATATGTTCTTGTCGAGTATTTTGGTCACAGGAACAAAAAGGTGACTAACACAGTCTCAAATCTCTTCCTCCAAAGAAAACTGTCTCTCAGTCACCATCTACAGAATTGACTTGCAAACTCCTCATGCTTGTTGTGGAAATACATACAAGAATAATGCTTTTAGATGCACAACTGGTAGCCTCTTTTCCACCTCCTTTCCTACACCCCTCCATCTTAGATCCCTAAACCAAAAGAATTTGCATCTTCAGTATGTTGTTAATTCTTCTAGACTTTGTTTTCTGAGTTTTATTGTGAATTTATCTCTTTATAATTCTTGATTAAAATGTAATAGTTGTACATACTTATGGAGTACAGCATAATATTTCAATGAATGTATTTACCATATGCTGATCAAGTAAAGGTAATAAGCATTTTAATTTCTCTACCATTTTTTAATGTTTGCAGCTTTTGGGATGCTCTCTTCTAGTTCTTCATAAAATATATAATAGGCTATTATAAACGATAGCCATTCCACTGTGCTGTAGAACCCTGGAACGTACTCTTCCTATCTAACTGTGTTTTGGTTCCTATTATCTAACCTCCCTCTCTCTCTCTCCCCTCAACCCTTCTTAACCTCTAGTAATCACTGTTATGCATTTATATTTACATTTTTTAGCTTCTAAATATAAGATGCAACACGTGGTATAAGTCTTCGTGTGTCTGGCTTATTTCACTTAACATAAATTTCTCAAATTCCATCCATTTTGCTGTACATAACAGGAGATCCTTATTTTTATGGCTCAATAGTATTCCAATGTATAATTGTATCATATTTCTTTATCCATTCATGCAATGATAGAAATTTAAATTGAGTCCACATTTTGGCTATTATTAATAATGCTGCAGTGAAAATGGGATTGCGGGTATCTCTTAAATATGATGATTTTTTTCTCTTTTGGACATACACACTGAAGTGGGATAGCTGGATCATATGGTAGTGCTGTTTATCAGTTTTTTGAGGAATCTTCATACTGTTCTCCATAATGGCTATACTAATTTATATTTTCACCAACTGTATATGAGCTCTCCACATCTTTGATAGCATTCATTTGTTCATTCATTCATTTTTGTCTTTTTGCCCTTCTACCTGGGGTGAGATGGTATCTTGTTTTACAGTCATTGTGTATTTCCCTGATGATTAATGATATCAAGAACTTTTTCATGTATTTGTTGACCATTTGTATTTCTTCTTTTAAGAAATGCCTACTCTGACAGATCATTTGTACATTTTTTAGTTGGATTAGTTTTAATTCAACTCAACTTTATTGAGTTTTTTGAGTTCCTTATACATTCTGGATGTTATTTCTTTTAAAAAAAATTTTTTTTGTAGTTGTGAATGGACAGAATGCCTTTATTTTATTTGTTTATTTTTATGTGGTGCTGAGGATTGAACCCAATGCCTCACACATGCTAGGCAGGCACTCTGCCACTGAGCCCCAGCACCAACCCCTGGATGTTAATTCTTTGTCAGATGAATAGTTTGCAAATATTTTCTCTCATTCTATTGTCCCCTCCTTCTGTTGATTGTTTCCTTTGCTGTCCAAAAGTTTCTTAGTTCGATATAATCCCATTTTTATCCATATCGATGGCTCAGTGAAGAAATAAAACTAAGAATGATATATACTGTTTTACAAGTTTCTTTCTTTAATTACCTTTTTTGGAGATCCTGTGTATGTACACAGAGAAATCCTTCACTTTTTTCAATGTTTGCATTTTATTTCATGTTATTGATATAATATAATCTATTAACAAGAATTTTAGAAAAATTGCCACTCCTCTTTCATCAACCAGATCAATTTCCTTGATGTTTGCCAAAGTAAGGTATACGCAAGTTAAATACATAAAAGATGCTGTGTACTCCTTTAAGAATAAATTACTAAATAATAGAAATAATATGTCCAGTTCAAACTGACCACCAAACATATATGAATGTGTATCTTAAAATAGCAGGAAATATACATGAAATACTTTATGTTTCCCATTTGACACTAAAATACCATTTTTTCTACATAGGAAAATTAATTACTATATCAATTATTACTCCAAATTAATCTCTGAATTCAGTGCAATCTCATTCATGAACTTTAACAGAACTTTGTCATGAAATACAAGGAGGTGATTATTCAGCTAAAAGGAAGAGAACATATATGGGGACAATCTTGATAGGGAGATTGAACAACAAGATATGAAAACCTACATGATAGATTTAGAAGTTAAAACAGCAATTGTAAATGCATCAGTAGAACAAAATAGATTTTAGGCACAGACTCATGTGAATGACAGAATGAAATGATAACATTGATATTGCAAATCAAATGATGTCCCATGATAATCTAAGTATAGTAGTCTCCCATTATCTGAGGGGAATTATGTTCCAAGAACCTAGTGGATGCCTGAAACATAGATAGTACCAAACCCTATAAGAACTATGCTTTTTCTTATATGCCCTGCAACACTGTACCATAAGTTCATCTATTCTTCCACGATTTGTGCCCTGGTGCCTCTTCTGCATCATTGTTCTTGTGCTTTGGAGCCATTGTTAAGTAAATAAGGGTTGCTTGAACACAGCTAGTAAGCGACTAATAAGCAGGTAGCATATACATTGTGGATCTGCTGGACAAAGAGGTGATTCATGTCTCTCCTGGGCAAGATAAAGTGGGATGTATGAGATTTCATCACACCTCTTCAGAATGGTACACAATTTAAAACTCACAAGTTGTTTATTTATAGAAGTCCCTATTTAATGTTTTTGGACCGTAGGTTCACCACAGGTAACCCAAACCCTAGGTGAACCTGTGGATAAGGAAAGATTATTGTACTACTTGTAGCAAGTGGCTGGGCAGGAAGGTGACTGAGGAAGAGGTCCATGGGTCCACTTGTTTATCTGGATTTCATTGTCTTTTTTAGGACTTCTCAGTTGTGCTGTCTTCCTGAGACTGTGTGTGGAGTCAACCAGTCATGGATAAAAGACGATTTGACGTCAGTCCCAGTGCACCAGCAAGGAGCGCCAGAAGGAAGGCAGATGAATACTTAAAACCCAAACTAGGCTCCAAAAATGTGCTGAGCTTTTTACTAGGTAGACAACTAGGGAGACATGAAAGTGATGTGGATCTGTCAAAGTGGCTGTGGATGTTGCAACGAGCAACACCAGGGTGGAATTGGCCTTTGCCAAAACACCACGTGGCTTACATGCTTATGCCTGCCCAGAATCTTGGAAAACCCAGAAAAAGGGTTTAGAATAAAATGTCTCCCATGTCTCAGCTATTGAAATAGAAACTGTATTTTCACTTATTTCTGTTTGGTGTGTGTTTTCTGACATAGCCTTATTGAGTTACACTGAATAAGAGATCATAGTATTCATTCTAACATTCCACTCAGGAACTTTCAGACTCAAGGGGATGATGAGATCACTCTGCACATCACATCTCTTCCACTACTAATCTGAAGAATAAATGTGAAGGCATAGTTCTGTGGTGCTTGACCACTCTGAACCACAGACTTCCCCCACACCATTTTGGAAGGACATCATTCTGTTTCTCTAAAATCTGCTTGCTCTAGTGAGAAACATTGTTGACGGCAGACCATGAGCTTGATGGGAGGTTTCAGATACTTTTCCATTATGATGCTCACGAGAGCATGATTTAGAAACTAAAGCATTGTGTCTTGGTTGGTTGGTTCTCTTTAATATGAAAAATCAGAGCATTGCATATTGAACATGTTATACCCTGAGAGCCTTGGAAAGATAATTGTTCTTCTCATTGTTCCCAAAGAACTGGAATTCCAGGTGCTTTTTACCCCTGTGCCATTTGAAATGAATTTGTCCAGACCACAGTCGAATAGAAGAAAATTCATTTGACTAAAGTGAACCCAGCTATAGGTCAACCAGACTGTGAGATATCTCCTATTCACAAGGTTCCCTAAAAGAATGTGCTTGGAAATTCAGGTATGTTCTTCTAGGAATTTGAAATGAGAATTATTCAGGAAATTGGGCATTAAGAAGTAAGACCCAATGCAAAAGGAGGGGCAAGAATGTGGGAGCACTGGGGGATGGGAAAGCCTCAGTTGTTAGACTGAATTAACAAAAGATGCAGCCATTAAAATAATCACGAATTCCAAGCATTAATCATGTCCTTAAACTGGACAAAACAAAAGTCCTTTCCTCCCACCCTTCCCATTCCCCATGCAGAAAAATGGTGGGGGAAATGGGATGAAGAGACTCTTCTGTATCCTCACATCCCTCAAAACATTTCTCCACTTGCTTTCTCTCCTCCTCCTCCCCCTACATCTCAAGGGCTGTTCCTCTCTCTCCCCCGCTTAGCCTGCTTTCTTCCAGATCTTATGCAGAACAATTTAACCTCTCTATGTCCTTTCCACCCTCCTCTCTGTTCTCATACCCCTTGCTGTCCACACTCTGATTTTGGCAGTGCCAAAATATCCCCCAGTGTTCCCTGAGAGGTGCAGGTGAGGGTGTAGGACAGAGGAAGCAGGGGCCAGGGGAGGGCACTGATTGCCCTTTGCCAGCAAAGCATAGCTGTGGGGAGAGGGAGGAGGAAGCACTGAGGCTGCAGGACAGCAAGGAAGCAAAACCAGAGAGGCAAAGAGGAGACAGCCAGCCCCCCAACACTCCATGATCATCCAAGGGCAGAGAGTATTTAGCATGATGAACATTGATCAGGTGGCAACAGGGAGAAATCGTCACATGATCCCACTGAGGGAAAGAAGCAAGTAGCTCAGAGGTGAGTGCTGGATGGCAATAAATCCCTTGGAGCAGTGCTTGGGTATCTTAAAGGGAGCCACCCTAGGGCAGTAGGCAGCAGGAGCTTCTGGTGAAACTGTCTGCTCTCAACTGAGCTGAGTCTCAGAGCAGTTAGTAGCAACTACTGTGCACCTCACTTCCTGTCCTTCCATGGAGGATGCATGAAGAAGGCAATCAAGACAAGTGTGGGGACTCTGAGCACTTCTCCACAGAATGGTGTGCAGTCACACTGGAAGTCTAGATGAATTGGAAGCCAAAGAAGACCTCATCCCAGAGCAGGGTGGTGGACTGAATTTCCTGGAGGAAAATCCCTGAAACTCCCAAGTTCCTGGAGGGTTGGGGCTTCTAATGTGTCTCTTGAACTCAAAATCACAAATAAGAAATTCAAAGGGGTATGACCAACATAGAAGGAGAGAGAGAGAGATTTGTCTGGATTTTTTTTCAAAGAGGACTTTTCTCAGGAGGGATGATTTCAGGCTATATGTCACCTTAACAGAAATTCTTGGTGCAAGTGAAGTTCAGGGACTCAAGGCTGATTGACACAGTGTTTCTCTCTGTGTCCTCCACTTTCTCATTCTGCTCCTTAATGTCAGCCTGCTACCTCTCATCCAGATTAGTGTCAGAGGGCAAGGAAGACAGGTGATGTGGCTTTGTGTCAACTTCCTGAGGAACAGAGCAGTGGAGAGAAAGAAATATATCTGACTGTATAGAAAACTCTGCATAGACACCACTCACCACTGCTTTGACCAGATAAAAGGATGCTTTGCCCAACATAGGGTAACACATGGAGCCCCATTAGAATCTACATTGTCATGGGGTGAGGTCACTACAAGGAGGAATACCAAAAGAAACGCTTTAGCTTCACTTGCTCTTGGGCCAGATAAAACAAAATGTGGAATGAATTCCCAGGCCTTCATTCATAAGTTTTACCTGCTAAAAGTCTTTTCCTACTTTTCCACTCTTACAATGTATGAACAGTACTTCTTACTGTCCTGTTTTTAACCAAATCAACCAAAACCACCAGGTGTGGTGCTGTGCCAAGAGATTCCCTGAAAGAAGTATCATGAGAGCCTTCCCCCCCCAGAAATTGAATAAAAGGACAGGCCATTAAACTATTTTAGAGGGTAAGTTTATCTGCTGTCCATTGTACTGACCCCTTTACCTGAAGGTAAAGCACCTGTTTTCCTTTCTCTAGTGAAAGCTTTGCCTAATATTCCCACTCACTCAACTCAGATTTCTTTCCTATGGGCACTGAGTCAACATTCTCAGGCTGAAACCTATTGGATTGGGGTCTTCAGATGTGATCCCCACCAGTGAATATGTGGCTGCCCAGATCCTCTTTCCTCTGGAGTTACTGTGTGTGGGAGACTCCCATGTCCCAGCCCACCAGTGTTTTTATTTTCCTCTTCTCCCTGCAGGCAAAGCTCTCTATACTTTTTCTCCTGTGTTTCTTTCAACTGAGGTAGAAGTTTAGTGACCTCCAGATGGTGGTTGCAGGGTACAAGAAAAATGTTGGCTGGAGTACACAGGATGGAGAGCTGAGTCATCATGTCCCTGTTTATGATGAGTCCCATTACCATGGCAACTCCTGCCATAAGTTGTGTATTCTAATGAGATGAAAGTTAAGTAACCAATGGGAACAAATAGGGCAAGGTCTTCAATCAAGTCCACAGGGAAGAGAACAAGACTCACGCAGACATCAGGGCCTTGAGACACTCCCCCTTGCTCGGCCCACTCTAAGAAGTGTTACTTCACTTTCAATAAATCTATGCTCTGCTGTTACTTCTGTGTGTCTTGCTCAATTCTTTGTCTGGAATGACAAGAACCTGGACACCAACTGGACACCTCACCAGTATCACCTCCAACTTGCCATGGCTCCCCTTCTGAGGTGGCTGGGGAATGTACCAAGGTGTACAGAGACAACAGGCAGAGGGGTGGTGATTGATGCCCTCCTGGGGACCTGGTAGAACTGGAACTCTAATTGCATGTGAGATGACTGGCCCTTCTCCTTGAAGTTCTTTCTATTCTTCCCTTTCTCTTTCAATCCCCATTCAAGTAGGGACCCATATGAGTTGGGTATATGGGGGTTCTCACTAGGGCTGATGACTGTGAATGCCAGCAACAAGAAAACAGGACTGATCCTCTGAAGTAGTTGGTGAACTTAATAGCAAAGGGATCAAGTTCCTTGTCATGTTAAATAGGGGGTTCAAGTCCCATGCAAGGCAAAAAAAATAAGGAATTCAAGTGTTCTGATTGTAATTTATTCTTTTTTCCTTCTCCTTTCTCATCTCCTACTCTGGCTCCTATTTTCCATGTATCTGAAAGTGCATTTTGATTTAATGTAATGGTTTAATGTGTTCTTTGGTCTGTTAATGTACGATAGCAAAACCAGACATGGATGTAAAATGAAATTATAAGAATGTTATCATGAAAAACTGGTGCCTGGGGAAAGGGTTAGTTCTTCTCCCCTTCTGTCAGCCTTTCTTGGGGGAAACCTAATTAACCATAGGCCCCTACCTTTTTGATTGTAAATAACTACCCCTGGGAGTTTGACTACTCTCCTTTCAAGTGTAAACACCCCTGTTCAGGCTTTAGACACAGGCTCTAGAGATTTGTCAGAGCCCTGTGAGAAGAGCCAGGTTTTCCCCTTTTCACACTCTGCTTCTGTAAACATACTTTAGGATAGAAAACCCATACATGGTCTGCTATCAGATAGACTAGAAATTTTATGGCACCAATATCCCATAAACATTGTGAAAAACTGTTGATGGGGGTCTCAGAATTTGGAGATTAATCTCCCCTGGGCCTGCCAGCATAAAAATAAATTTTGAGTACTCTCACTCCCCAAGTGCTGTTTACTGCTTCTTGACCAGTCTGCTTCCCACAACATTTTGGTTCCCTGACTTGAAAGTGACAACTGTGCTATCTTTGGTCCATCAGTGTGGCAGGATGCCCACATTGAAGTATGTGGCACTCCTTGGACTGAAAAGAACAGTGCCAACATCCAATTCCAGGATCTCCTGAGCCTAGAGGGTCAGTGCCTCCGGAAGTGCCACCAGTGCCCAGATTCCCTGGAGAGTTAGAAAATACCGGTACAGTCTTCCAGATGAGGTAAGATCCAGAATTCAGGACCATAGCCAGGCCTGTCCATAAGAATGGAAGGGGAGATTGATCACCTCCCACAACCATGCATGTGGGAGCTGTTGGTGTAGGGAACCCCTAAAGTGGGAATGTTTTAAACTCTTGAGTCTTTGTATGAGTGAATGTGAAACAATTGGCTCCACAGCTTTGTGCTACGGAGTCTGAGTGAGTCCTAACCTGTGGTTCCATTGTGACTTCATATGGCATAACAGTGATTCACGTCCTCTAATAAGACCTATGACTAGGCCTGGGGTTTATACAGGTGCACTTTCAGCCAAGAAGCACCTAAGCTCCCTTGGGGAAAGTGGCCAAGCAGATGCTTTGTGTGACTCTATTATTTGTGGCACCACAGCTTTGTGCTACAGAGTCTGAGTGAGTCCTAACCTGTAGTTCCATGGTGACTTCATTTGGCAAAACAGCAATTTACATCCTGTAGTGGGACCTCTGACCAGGCCCAGAGTTTATATGGATATACCTTCAGCCAAGAAGTACCTGAGGCCCCTTCAGGGACTCAGCCAAATGGGCAACTTGTGTGACCTACCCCCCTTGTATGTATGTGGCATTGGCACAGGGTGGAATATTGGAGAGACATATTCTGAACCTACAGTCCTGGACAGTATGATTAAAAAAAAAATTTAAAGGGTTACACTGGGGCTGCAGTTGTAGCTCAGTGGTAAAGCGCCTGCCTAGCACATGTGAGGCACTGGGTTCAATTCTCAGCACCACATATAAATAAATAGAAATAAATAAATAAATAAATAAATAAATAAATAAATAAATAAAGGTCCAATAACAACTAAAAAAACCAAAAACATTAGAAAAGGGCTACTCTGGGCATTATAGGATTAAAATGATCAAGGACCAACCCCACACTCTCTGGGCTTGAATGGCCCACTTTTGGTGTTGATTGGCCTCCAGAAGGCACCCTCCATGTCCCCACCATCAAAGCAGTTCAGTACATTGTCACCAAAACCCCAGGCCACCCAGGTCAGTTTCCTTACATAGATTCCTGGCTCCAAATTGCACAGACGACCCCATGGGTGAGGTTCTGCATTAGCTCCAAGGGCCAGTGTAGGGTCTTGTTAGTCAGAAACATGGCAACCCCAAAGCCCACCAAGCCCATCATCAAGGGGACCCCAAAGAGGAGCCACTGCCCCTGCCACCCTACATACCCACCACTCCACCACCAGCTCCCAGTCAACTGGACTCACTGTCTGATGCCCTGGTGCCATCTGTCTCGCTGGCTGCAGCCCCCTCCCCCACAAGAAGACCCTAGTCTGGAACCTGCAGGGAGATGACTCAGGTTCACCCAGCAGCCACAAGCCCACAGCTGCCCCTGCATGAGACTCTTGAGCCCCACAGGTCAATGCAGATGGTACCATTCGAGAAGGTGCTCCGTTTTCTACTACCAGCCCTTCAGCACCACTGACCTCCTGAACTGGAAGCGCCATAACTCTCCATACTCAGAAAAGCCCCACGCACTCATCAATCTCTTGAAGTCAATCTTCCAATCCCATCAACCAAGCCGGGGACACCTCCGTCAACTCCTCCTCACCCTCTTCAATACCGAGGAGAGAAGACGCATGCTGACAGAAGCCCAGAAAGGGCTCCAAGAACAGGCCCCTGCACGAGAGGTAGATGCTGGAACCTGGGAAGAGAGGGCAGCCCCAGAGGAGGACCTGGCCTGGGACCACACTCTGAAGAGGGATGCAACCGGCTAGAGTGATACCAAACCACCCTCCTCTGAGGAGTCGGGTCAGGTGAGAGGAAGCCCACTAACATGTCTGAAATAGCCATGGTACTCCAGAGGCCAGAAGAGCCTCCTTCTGGCTTTTCAAGAGACTCTGTGATACACTGGATGGGCACCAGAAATGCATCAACCCAGTAATTCAATTTTTTTGTAATTCAATTTTTTTAATTAAGGAAAAGAAAACCAGTAAATAAAAAGATATAAGTAAATTAGAGATATGGGGATATATTTTGGTAAGGAAAGTCACAAGGAAAAGAGAATGCTTTCGGTTGAGAGCAAATTTTGTACAGTAAAGCAAGGTTTTTGCCCTAAATTAAAAAAAAAAAAAAAAAACTGGATTGTTGCAGCAAGGGATGAGGGATGATAGGACAGGATGTTCGAATGTAAACAAGTTGTACTGAGTAGGCAGTGTGTAGAGGGTTTGTGAAGGACAGATTTTATGGAGGGAGATTTAAGTGATTGAGTTGACTAGAATTTAAAAGTTATTTGAGAAATTTTCTATAATCAAATTTGGACAGTGATGTAAGCCTAGAATCTGGTTCTCTATGTTTAAAAAGACAAGATTTTCTTGAGGTATTGATCTGCACTTCATAATATTTGCAGGGAGTCAACCTAAAAAACAAATTTTATGCTTTATCAAGATAATTTCATTTTTCCCTGTTGGGTTTTTATTACTTAGGGAAACTAGGCTTAGTCAAATTGAGGTTTAAGTATCTGTTTTCAAGTCTTTTAACCTGGGCACAGTGGTGCACTCCTGTAATCCCAGCAGCTTGGGAGGCTGAGGCAGTGGATCACCAGTTTGAAGCCAGACTCACCAACTTTGCAAGGCCCTAAGCAACTTAGTGAGACCCTGTCTCTAAATAAAAAGATAAAAAGGGGCTGGAGATGTGGCTTAGTGGTTAAGCACCCCTGCGTTCAATCCCTGGTACCAAAAACAAATAAAATAAAATAATAAAGCCTTTCAAGTAATCCACTTATTATTCTGATTAAACAAAGAATTATTACTTCAGGTTATTCTGGTATAATTGACACCCTGTGTATATCTGTGACTGGAAATATGCATACATCCAAAGGCTAAGTATGTTGTGTATTTGAATTTTATCTGAGGTCCAACTATGTTGTGTGTTTGTGCTTTAGCTAAGTTTTATACAAGAGTTATTAGAGTTAAAGCTATGTAGGTTTAATACATAAAAGGTAACTGATAAAGTGCTCTCTTTTATATAATATACATTGGTCTATGCACCTTAAACATATAAAATGGCCAATAAAAGTTGTAGTGTTCTGGCTCTACTTACTTTGACTGAATAAGTGTATATATATGAGCTATACTTTTACATTGAGTAACGGATCTATTTGTGATTATTAGCAGTGTTTCCTAAATTTTTAAGAGATCTAGAACTATTCTTCCAATTTTCTTGGTGCCATTAAGCTGTTAAAGACAAAGTCATATGATTAGTTAATCTGCTGAGCTATAAATTCTAAATTTTGCTTCTAAAGTAAAAATCGTGTTAACATACATAAAGGACTTCTATTGATGATAAGGCTAATTATTACTGGCTTCTTTGAGCACTAAATATACTTATGTTCCCCAAGTGTGCAAGCCTTCTAAAATACAGAGCTTAGGAAGACACTTTACCAAGCTGATGTCTTCAGGTTTATATTAGTGGCCTCCTGGAATTGAACCCAGGGGCTCTTTACCACTGAGTTAAATCCCCAATCTGTAATGTATAAAGCTACTCCCCCGCCCTTTCCATTGCAGCCATTTTCCCCGCCTCCCAACCACTTGTCAATCTGTGAACGTCCTAGCTAGCTATTGGTTCATCAGTCAGCTTGCAAGTATCCTTCTCCGTTATTGGGCCCCTGTTAGCCCGCCAGAATTCAACCGCCATCTTTTCTCTCTTGCTTTTCTCTTCTGCTGACTTTCTTTCTCCTCCTCGCTTTCTACTCTCTCTAGTGAAAGAATGGACATTTTTTTAAGCTGTCTGTTTTATCTCAACTCCCTAAGGTTTCCCTCCCAGTAATGGGAACAAAGCCCTTAAAGCTGTTCTCTGTTCCCAAACAGAGAGTAAAAGAGTAAATTGAGCCTGATAGCCAGATAGTGCTCAAACAGTAGGATTACCAGAAACTATTGACCAGAATCTACAGCCTGTTGTAAAACATTGTGAAACATGTTGTCAGCAAACCCAGACCCCCTTTGAAACTTCCTGGCAGCTTTGTCCCCCTTTTCCCTTTCATGTGTGACCCCTCCCGATGTGTGGTTTCTGCCTTTATAAACCTACAAGATTTTCTGCTAGGGACTCGACTCCTGGAGTTGGGTCCCAGCGCGCTGGAATAAACACCTCTTGCGGTTTGCATCAAGTGACGCCTCCTGCGGTTGATTGGGGTTGCCATCCATCCATGGGACAGAGTTGGGGTTTCCTTTTTGGGGGGCCTTACACTAGAATGCACCCTTTCTCTTTCCTTTCTCTTTTCCTCTCATTTTCTCTCTTACCCTGCAGGGAGACACTCAATTTGCTTAATAAATTCCCTTATGTGATTTCCTGTATCCGGTGGTTTTCGTGGGATCCCTTACACAATCCATTTTATTAATTTTTTACTTTGAGACAGTCTTGCTAAATTAGAATCTTGCTAAGTCACTAAGGCTGGCTTCAAACTTGCAATCTCCCTGCCTCAGCCTCCCAAGTCACTGCATTGGGGGAATTACAGTCCACCACATTCAGCCTACTTTATTTTTGAAATATTTCTTCTCTTTTCTTTTCTTCTCTTTTTCATGGTACTGGGAATCAAGGGGAACTCTACCACTGAACTACATCCCCAGCACTTGTATCTTTTTATTTTGAGACAGGTTCTTGCTAAGTGGTCCAGACTGGCCTTGAAATTGCAATCCTCCTGCCTCAGTCTCCTGAGGCATTGGAGTTACAGGCATGTGTCACTACACCCAGATTCATTTATTCCTTTTTAAAAATTTTTTAGACTTTTTAAATGTACTTTTTAGTTGTAGACACAATAAGTTTTTTATTAATTTCTTTTTACATGGTGCTGAGGATTGAACCCAGTGCCTCAAATGTGCTAGGTGAGCGCTCTACCACTAAGCTACATTCCCAGCCCTTATTTACTCTTAAAACATAAATTAGAGGGGTATTTAGTTACATCATTTCATATTTTGTGGTTGGATAAAGATAACCTATTACTGATAAGTTATATATAGAAAATTATGTTGTTTTCTTACAATAAAATGAATATATTTCTGATGAGATAAGGAGAGGTTGATGGTCATGATGTTATCCTATCAGCCACAATCAATATTCTAATTTGCTTGACATAATAAAAATAGCTAGATTGTTTAGTCAATTGCTAAAATTTGCTCAAAATTCTAACCAGAACTGTACTATATTTTTGTCATACACAGTTTTGATTTTTCTCTAAAACATTTGCAATCTGATTCCTAAAAAGGAGCCTCAGGGGTTGGGAATGTGTCTCAGTGCTAGTGTACTTGTCTAGCATGCTTGAAATCCTGGGTTTCATCCTCAGCATTGCAAAAATTAAGTTAATTAAAGGACTCTCAGTTACTCTTAGATACAGCTTTCTGACAAAACTAGACTTATTTCTTGAAGAAATTGACTTTTCTTATGTTCCTTACATTTCCTAAAGATTCATATATTACTGTAGGAATTATGCGTCTTGGTTTAGAACTATTATACAAATTGGATTTGTTTTGCTCTATGTTGATTTTGTGTTTTTCTTTTAAAACATTTTTTACTTTTATTGCCTGTTAACATTTTGTAGAAGTACAACATCTAATAGAATAACCTGAGCAATATTTTGAGCCATCACCTTTAGGATAGACAGGATATAACATTGACTCCCAGTATTTATACTGACTATTTCATGAAAGGTGTGAATATACGATTATAAAAAGTTAAAATTAAAACCCACTAGTGAATAAGATACGATAGATAGATGGTAAAACAGGCAGACAGTCAAGGAAATGGGTCTTATCAAAAGAGGCTTCTCTAAATGAACAGGCTACTCCATGAAATTAAACTGTAGAAACATCCCAAACATTCCAGCCAACTCCTTTTCCAAGGGCAGTGGGAAGAAGGAGGCGCAGACATACCTGAGTGAAGGCTACATGCTCAAGGACTAACCAATCAGTATACTGCAGGCCAAACCAATAGCTTTAATGCTTTTCCATTACCTGTTTAACATAGCTTTTGATCAATAGCCTTTTCCATTACCTGTTTAAAATAGCTTTTGACCAATAGCCTTGACAATTTTCCAATACCCGATTAGCATGGAAATTGATCAATGCCGAAGCTAGCCAGTAGCTATATAAACTCCTAGACTAGTACACTTAAGTGGCAACTCCTATTGGGCCTCCTCTTACCCTGCAAGAGCTCTGTCTCTTTTCTTCCTACTTGAATAAATCCTACTCTTTTACTCATTCTTCCTTGTCTGTGGATTTCATTCTTCAAATTTGCCAGACAAGAGCACGGAAAGAAGTCACTGTCAGGTGGCTCAGGTCTACTGTAACACTACAGGAGCAAAGGCTGAAAATCCAGTTTTGCTACTTCTACTTCAAGACAGGTAGAACTGACTTTTGAGGTGTTCAACAACTGACACTTAGGATGACCCATATTTTGACTCTTGCCCTCCAGGGTCAACCAGGACCCAGGCCATTAGGGGACCCCTCAAAAGGGACCTACAACTCTGGCAAGTCACCTGGCCCACAGATCAGGGGAATCAAAAGGATCTTAGACAGACCAGGAGCCAACTAGTGTGCATTCTGCAAATGGGAGGGTTGGTCATTGGAGACAGAAATGTTTCTAAAGCTTTACAGGGAAGCCACATGGTCAGCAAAACCTGACCCATCCTGACAAGTGACACAACTGATAGAGCAAAAAAACTAGGTCCTAAAAACTAACTCCTGGGGACTTCAGCTTACCTTAACAGTGGGGGAAAATTGTGATTTTTGGCCAGTGTAGGGGCTTTCTACTCTATCCTGAACACCCAGCAGGGAAGTATAACTGAAAATGTACTGTGTGGGTAGAAGTCATATGTGAAAGGCCAGGTTTAGCTTTATGGTCTAAACTCAAAAATTGGGATGGATTCTAAGACTAATGGCTTATTTCTCCCAACTGCTAGACCCAGTGACCCAGGGGTGGCCAAGCTGCTTAAGGGCAGTGACTGCAACTGCTTTACTAGTTAATGAGGCCTCCAAATTGGGATCACATAAGGAAATTCAGGCACTCACCCCCAATTCCAGACAGTTTTAAAAGTCAAAGGTTATCAATGACTAACAGGGGGAATCTAAGAAAATACCAGTCCCTCCCTTTAGATACACTTGACATCACATGACGGGACCCCTACTCCCAACATCAGCCCCTCTAAAACATCAATACATTAGAGATCATTAAACAAATTTATTCCAGCCAGCTGGACCTAAAATACATGCCTTTTGATAACCCTGAGGCAGAAAGACTCACAGAAGGATGCAGCTTTGCGGAAAATGCAGGATACACATTAGTTTCCATAATACCAGGGAAGCAAATGCTTACCTCCTTGAACTTATGCCCAAGAAGAGCTGAACTCATTGCCCTTATTTGGGTCCTTTAATTTTAAAAATTCCTAAACATCTACAGAGATTGTGCTCATACTAATTGTTCATTTGCCTTATGGCTAAATAGTATGTTTTCTGTGGATATGCCATTGGTTTATCCATTTGTTTATGAATAAGGATAGTGGTTGGGCAATCAGGGTAATGGGCTCCAATTAAGGTCTTATTCAAATGCAAAGACCATATCAGACTAACCAACAGAAACATTAATGGGCCCCATCAAGACCTTTTTCAAATTTAAAGACCATAAGGCTTACCTGTGGGAACATTCCAGCCAACTCCTTTGTCCCAGAGCTGGCAGGGGTGGGGAGAATGGAAGGTGGGAATGAACCTGGAGGGGAGTTACAGGAAGAATTAAAAGTCAAAGGCTAAAGGATACAGTCAATGACTTTGATATTTTTTCAATGCCTATTTAACATTGATTTTAATCAATGTTCATGCCCCCCAAACTATATAAGCCCCTAGACTAGCACACCAAAATGGATTTTCCTTCTATCAGGTCCCCTTCTGCATTGTGGGAATTCTATCTCTTCTTCTCTTCTCTTCTCTTCTCTTCTCTTCTCTTCTCTTCTCTTCTCTTCTCTTCTCTTCTCTTCTTTTCTCTTCTCTTCTCACTTACATAAATCCTACTCCTTTTACTCTTCCCTTTCATTATTGTCCATGATTTTATTGTTCAAATTTGTGAAACAAGAACCTAGAAAGAAATTGGTGAAGCAGACTAGTTTCATCTCAAAACTCTGGTTTCTTCTAGATTATTTCTAGTTTGGGACTGTTGCAAATAAAGTTCCTATAAACATGCAAAATTGCCAGTAATTTCTGGGCGTCCAGAGGCTGAGGCAGGAGGATGGCAACTTAATGAGACCCTGTTTCAAAATAAACAAAAGGGGCTGGGGATGTAGCTCAGTGATAAAAGCAACCCTGGGTTGAATCAAGAAAGAAAGAACGAACTACATGCACAATTTTGTGTACATATTTGTGTGTATGTGTATGTATGCAAGTATAATTTTTTTTGCACTGCTAGAGACTGAACCTAGGGCCTTGTGCTTGCAAGGCAAGCACTCTATCAGCTGAGCTATCTCCCCAGCCCACTACTGTAAGACCTCCAAAAAGGAGATCCTAACTCTGTCCCATGGATCCACGGCAACCCCAATCAACCACAGGAGGCGTCACTTGAAGCAAACCGCAAGAGGCTTTTATTCCAGCGCGCTGGGACCCAACTCGTGACTCACGCAGGAGTCAAGGAGTCGAGTCCCCAGCAGAAAATCTTACAAGTTTATAAAGGCAGAAACCACACATCAGGAGGGGTCGCACACGGAAGGGAAAAGGGGAACAAAGCCGCCGGGAAATTCCAAAGGGGGTCTGGGTTTGCTGATAACATACAACATGTTTCACAATGTTTTACAACAGGGCATAGTAGATTCTGGTCAACAGTTTCTGGTAATCTTATATCCTATATATCTTAACTGTCTGAGCACTATCTTGCTCAATTTACTCTTTTACTCTCTGTTTGGGGCTGTTTCCTGGAACAGTTTTAAGGGCTTTGTTCCCATCACTGGGAGGGAGACCTTAGGGATTTGAGATAAAATAGACAGCTTAAAAAAATGTCCATTCTTTCACTACAAGCTTAATTTTTAATGACTCAAAGTGTAATGCCTGAGACCAAAGATAAATGCATGTTCAAATAATTTAAGACTGCCAAATTTAAGCTGAAGTGATTGCTCATTCAACAGGAGTATTTGAAAATTCCAGTTCCTCCATGCCCTTGATGTTATTTTTTATAATCTATCTTTAAAAATTTTATCCTAAGTGTGCAGTACTTTTAACAACATTTTATTAATGATTTGTGATGTTAAACATTTTCAATGTGTTTGTCACCTATCTATCTTCTTTGGTAAAGTGTCCACTCATATCTTCTGCCTATTTAATACATTTATAGGATTTTTGTCTTCCAGACTTCATCAGTTCCAAGGCAAGATGATGTGTGCTGTGATTTTTCAAACAAACCCAGACTGAAAGCCTGAGCAGCCAATATTTTCACCTTTAGATCAGGCAATGAGAGATTTATGATCTCCACGGATAGATATTATCAACATCTGATGTCTACCTGAAGCAGATACAGGAGGCAGAGGATCTTTGGCCCTTTCTCCTTAAGAATAGAAGAATGACATCTCTCAGGAGGGAATGAGACAGGGACCAGACAGAGAAAAAAAAAAAAGGCAGATGAACTCTTGGGCCTTCATTCATCATCTTTACCTGCCCAAAAGTCTTTTGCTGTTGCCGGAAGCACACTGGTTGGGAGGCAGCTTAGGGAATGGGAGAATTCACTTTATTTTACACTGGCAGGCCCAGAGAAGATCAAACTTCAAATTCTGAGCGCCCATCCACAGTTTCTCACAACATTTATATGCTATTTGGTGCCATAAAATTTCTAGTCTATATGACAGAAGGCTGGGCTCAGGGTTTCCAGTGTGAAACCTGTTTAGAGAAGTAGAAAGTGATGAGAGAAGCTGGCTCTTTTCCTAGGCCTTTCAGAAATCTCTAGCCTTGTGTCTGAAGCCTCTGCACAGGGAGACAAAGGGGAGTAGTGGGAGTCCTATATTATTTACAATTCAAAAGGGAGGGACCTCTGGTTAATTAGGTTTCCTGAATAAATACTGACAGAAGGGTAGGGGAACTACCCCTTTTCCAGACATTGGTTTCTCACTCTAATGTTCTTAAAATTCATTTTACAACCAGACCTGGTTTTGCCATTACATTCCTCCCTTGGATGTCCTTTTAAACCCTTTTAAGGGGCATCGCCTCTGTCCACATCCTCCAATCTAAGTCACTGGTAATTCTGGAGGACCATTTGGAATTTTACAGTCACTAAGTGGGAGGAGACAAATTGGGTCAGCATGATAAGGATGCAGGGACCAAACAGGAGTGCCAGGAGGAGGCATAAGGAGGGGTCTAGCCAGTTGGAGGAACCATTTGAAGTATGGGGAGAGCTGACCCAGGTTTCAAGACTATCTTTGTTACCTAGGCTATTGGCTACCTCTTGTGGTCTTTTTACCCCATTCATGATTATCCCAGATTTGTTATATAAAAATAGCATTCCTCTCCCAGGGCTATATATATTCCATTTTTCTCTCTTGTCAGCAGACCTAAACCCCTGCAGTTTTGAAGCATCACGACTGCAAGGGAGTCTATTTCTTGTTTGAGTTCAGTTATTTGTTCAGTGATTACATCAAGCCCTTGGCAGTACGGGAAGAAAGCTGTTGTACTGAGGATAGAGTGTCCTAATGCTGTTGCTCCCACTCCCACTCCAACGGTGATCCCAAGTCCCACTAGGACAACTGTTAGCCCAAAGTCTCTCTTAAATCTGCTCCTTTGGTATACTGGTATATCAAACGGATAAGAAAGAGGTACTTGGGTGCGAGGAGGTATTAGATGCACTAACGTGCAGGTACCTGTCTAGTTTGTGAGAAGGCAAGCATAGGCATTATTCCCACAGAAGAAGAACACATATGCCTGAGGGGCCAGACAGCCCCGTAATGAAAGTGGCTATTGGGGCTATCTTTTGTCATACTGACCCATCACTAACTTGGTATCCCATTCTCCAGAAAACCTAGAAAGTATGAGACAGAAATGCTGTGTATAGGGATTGGATCTGTGAGGCGGTAAATGTTATATGGGGCTCTTCTGTCAATATTTGTAAGGAAGGGGGTGGAGATATATTTGGGTCCCATTTGGATTTATCACAAGTTGGCAATGCTTTGGATTAAATTAGTGTCCTGTTATCCTCACTAGGGGAGCCCCATATACCACTTGACAGTCATCCTTCATAGAATTGGGATATGGAATTTGTGACTACATATTGGGGCTGGGGAAATTTGGTAACAGATTTGGGATCCCTTTATTTACCCCTTCTGGACTAGGGTGCCCCATGGCTATTCATTTTCCATCTGGTGTTTTCCATCCCCCAGGGTTTCTCTTTGAGAAGTCCCCTAGAACCGGGCCTAGTATTGTCCATGTTTCTTGGCACTGCTGGGCACTTAAAGTGTCCTATTGGAATGCCTTCCCTTTGGGTTAGGTTTCTCTGGATGCAGGGTTTAGGATGCACACGTTTTCTAATAGCCCTTGGTAGTGGACCATTTGGGCGCAGGTCAGTCATCAGTGTCCCTTGCAGTCCATCAGGGCAGTTGCAGCATAGACTTTTACATTGATATTTTGTACCAGCATCAGCTTGTCAACATTCCAGACCAAAAACACAGTGGCTGCCAGAGCTCTTAGGCACAGGGAACACCCTGTTACCACTGGGTCTAGTTGTTTCAACAAATAAGCCACTGGCTGCTGCCAGTAGACAAACTCTTGGGTAAGGACCCTAAAGGCAGTCCCTTTTTTCTCTACCACATAGAGGTTGAATGCCCTTGTTATGCTGGGCAGTCAAAGAGAAGGTGCCAAGGTGAACTGCATCTTAATGTCCTGGAAAGTGTGTTCATGTTGGGTTTCCTAGCACAGGGGGTCATTTTCTGAGCCCTAGGTGGCCTCATACAGTGGCTTAGCCAGCACTGAATATGCAAGGATCTAGATCCAACAACAGCCAGTCACTCTCAAGAACCCCTGCATTTTTGTCCTGATTTGGGATCTAAGGATGGAGCAGATGGCTTGTTTTTTTCATTCTGCTAGTAAGGACCTATGGCCCAGTGTAATGTGAAACCCAAGATAGTTTACTTGTCCCTGGCATATTTGGGCCTTTTTCAAGAGACTCTGTAACCTGCCTCCAAAAGGAGGGTTAGTAGAGATTGGGTTCCTGCCCTGCAGGCATCTCCATCTGGGCTGGCCAAGATGAGGTCATCTATGTATTGTAGCAGGGCACAATTCTGATGGTACCCATGAAAGGCAGTTAGATCCCTGCCTAGTGCCTCCATAAATCAAGTGGGAGAGTTCTTAAAGCCTTGGGAAAGTTGGGTTCATGTCAGTTAAGTCTTTCTAGTCTCTGAGTCCTCCATTCAAATGCCAAGAGGGTTTGACTGATAGGGGCCAAATGGAGATAGAAGAAGGCGGCATCCTTCAGATCCAGGTATGTGAACCATTTGGCTTGGGGCAGAATGAAGACAAAGAATGTGTAGGGATTAGGGACCACTGGGTGAAGAGTGACTACTGCCTTGTTGACTGCTTGGAGAACGTGTACCAGTTGGTAATTTTCACTGTTTGACTTTTGCACCAGCAGTGAGGGTGTATTCCAGGGGTACTGGCACTCAACCGGGATCCAGAGTCTCTCAGTCCCTGCAGGTGCTTCCTTATCCCAATGTGTTTCCCTTGTATGGGGACATTGTCTCATTCTGATGGGCTCTGCTCCCAAATTCAGTTCAACAGCTAATGGGGGTGAACTCTTGGCCAATGGAGGCAGCTTGTTTTCTGCCCAGTCTGAGGGGGATTATTGAAGCAGGGAGGAAGGATTTTCAGTGGCGGTTGGATTTTGAGCATAGAGTCTCCATTCATCTCCTTGGGGTAACATAACTGCCATCACTATGGTGGGTTCTTTTCCTAGGGTCAGGTAGGTGGGAGCATCAGGGGTGAAGGTGATCTGTGCTCCCAGTTTCGAGAGGAGATTCCTTCCAAGGAGGTGAATCAGGCATTCTGGCAAGTACAGGAACTTGTGTAATACCAGATGCCCCCTGAGTTTATGGGTGCAGGATTTGCAGAAAGTCTGGCTGCCTATGAGCCAGTTGCACCTCTTAAGGTAAACTCTTCACCAGTGAATGGGGTGATGAGTCATGTGACCACAGAATGCACAGCACCTGTGTTGATCACGAATGTCATTGGGTAGTCCCCCAAATGTCATTTTGACTGTGGACTCCCAAGGGCCAAGAATCAAAGAGCCTGCTCTTCCCTATTCGAAGTCCATTCTGACCAGGCCAATAAGGTCGCTGGTGCTGGGCTCCACTTGATATCAGCCTTCCCAATTCAGGGGTGGCTTTTCGTGTGGGTCTAGCCTTTTTATAGTTTGGGCATTCATTTTTCCAGCGGCCTACAACCTTACAGTAAGCACACTGCTTCTTTTGCAGTGAAAGGTGACTTCCAGGCATCTGGTTCTTGCAGTGTGGTCCAAACTGTCTGACTGGATCCAGATGTCTGAGTGCCACCACCGGGAGGCACACTTTTTGTTTCATGTGTTTGTGTGCCTCTCTCTGTGCAGTTTGATCCCAGTTGATGAAGACCTTATTAGCCACCTCAAGCATCTGGGAAGTGTTCATACCTGCAAATCCCTCTGATTTCTGAAGTTTCTTCCTGATAATTGGACTGAATAGGGCCACAAAATCTGCACTGACCATGCACTGATTCTCTGGGATTTCTGAATTGAATGGTGTGAAAATTCTTTTTTCTTTTTCTTTTTCTTATTTTGGTACTGGGGATTGAACCCAGGGGCACTTAACCATTGAGCCACATCTCCAGCCTTTTTTATTTTTACTTTGAGACAGGGTCTCACTGGGTTGCTTAGGGCCTCATTAAGTTGCTGAGGCTGGCTTTGAACCTGCAATCCTTATGCCTCAGCCTCCTGAGCTACTGGGATTACAAGCATGTGCCATCACACCTGGCTTGGTGTGAAAAATTCAAAAGACTTCACAGAGCCTTTCATAAAACTCTGACAGAGGCTTTTCTGGCCTCTGGAGTACCATGGCTATTTCAGACATGTTAGTGGGCTTCCTCTCACCTGACCCGACTCCTCAGAGGAGGGTGGTTTGGTATTACTCTAGCCGGTTGCATCCCTCTTCAGAGTGTGGTCCCAGGCCAGGTCCTCCTCTGGGGCTGCCCTCTCTTCCCAGGTTCCAGCATCTACCTCTCGTGCAGGGGCCTGTTCTTGGAGCCCTTTCTGGGCTTCTGTCAGCATGCGTCTTCTCTCCTCGGTATTGAAGAGGGTGAGGAGGAGTTGACGGAGGTGTCCCCGGCTTGGTTGATGGGATTGGAAGATTGACTTCAAGAGATTGATGAGTGCGTGGGGCTTTTCTGAGTATGGAGAGTTATGGCGCTTCCAGTTCAGGAGGTCAGTGGTGCTGAAGGGCTGGTAGTAGAAAACGGAGCACCTTCTCGAATGGTACCATCTGCATTGACCTGTGGGGCTCAAGAGTCTCATGCAGGGGCAGCTGTGGGCTTGTGGCTGCTGGGTGAACCTGAGTCATCTCCCTGCAGGTTCCAGACTAGGGTCTTCTTGTGGGGGAGGGGGCTGCAGCCAGCGAGACAGATGGCACCAGGGCATCAGACAGTGAGTCCAGTTGACTGGGAGCTGGTGGTGGAGTGGTGGGTATGTAGGGTGGCAGGGGCAGTGGCTCCTCTTTGGGGTCCCCTTGATGATGGGCTTGGTGGGCTTTGGGGTTGCCATGTTTCTGACTAACAAGACCCTACACTGGCCCTTGGAGCTAATGCAGAACCTCACCCATGGGGTCGTCTGTGCAATTTGGAGCCAGGAATCTATGTAAGGAAACTGACCTGGGTGGCCTGGGGTTTTGGTGACAATGTACTGAACTGCTTTGATGGTGGGGACATGGAGGGTGCCTTCTGGAGGCCAATCAACACCAAAAGTGGGCCATTCGAGCTCACAGAGAGTGCTGAGTTGGCCTTTGGTCATCTTAATCCTGTAACCCCCAGAGTAGCCCTTTTGAAATTTTTTAATCATACAGTCCAGGACTTTAGGTTTAGACTATGTTCTTCCCATGTCCCACCCTGTGCCCATGCCACAAGACAAACAAGGGCGGGGCACACAATTTGCCCATCTGGTGTGTCTGTAAAGGGACCTTAGGTGCTTCTTGGCTAAAAGTGTACCCATATAAACCCCAGGCCTAGTCAGAGGTCTTACTACAGGACATGAATCACCATTATGCCCTATGAAGTAACCATGAAACCACAAGTTGGGACTCAGACTTTGTAGCAAAAAGCTGTGGAGTCACAAATAGTTTCACATTCTCTCACACAAATACCCAAGAGTTTAAAGCATGTCCCCCATACTTTTGGAGTTCCCTACACTGATGGCTCCCTTGTGGGTGGACATGGGAGATGATCAATCTCTGCTTCCATCCTTTTGGACAGGTCTAGCTATGGTCCTGGTTCCTGAACCTTACCTTAACTGGAAGACTGATACAGGAGTTTGTCCAACCCAGTCTGGGTGCTGTGGGCCTTTCTGGAGGCACAGGTTCTCTAGGTTCAGGAGATCCTAGAACTGTCAGGGGATGTCATCTTGTTTGGTTCAAGAGGCACCATGTACTCCAGTGTGGAAACCCCACTGAATGGGTGGTCCAAAGACAGCATGGTTGTTGCTTCCTGTTCAGGGAACCAAAATGTTGCAGGAAGCCAACTGGATGAAAAGCAGCAAGTGGCACTTGAAGAGGGAGGGAGAGAACTCAAACACTCAAACTTTATTTTACGCTGGCAGGCCCAGGGAAGATCAAACTTCAAATTCTGAGCACCCATCCACAGTTTCTCACAACATTTATATGCTATTTGGTGCCATAAAATTTCTAGTCTATACGACAGAAACCTGGGCTGAGGGTTTCTAGTGGGAAACCTGTTTAGAGAAGTAGAAAGTGATAAGAGAGAAACTGGCTCTTTTCCTAAGCCTCTGAGAAACCCTCTGCACAAGGGTGTTTACACTTCAAAGGGGAGTAGTGGGACTCCTATGGATGGTTATTTACAATTCAAAAGGGAAGGGCCTCTGGTTAATTGGTTTCCTGAATAAATACTGACAGAAGGGGAGGGAAACTAACTCTTTCCCAGACATTGTTTTCTCACTCTAATGTTCTTATAATTTCATTTTACAACCAGACCTGGTTTTGCCATCACAGTCCTACCCCCGACTCTTATAATGTATGGACTGCAACTTTTAACCTATTTTTTTTTTTTTTTTGGTAATGGAGATTAAATCCAAGAGTGCTTAACCACTGAGCCACATCCCCAACTCTTTTTATTTTTTCTTTAGAGACAGGGTCTTACTAAGTTGCTTAGGGTCTTGTTACATTGCTGAGGCTGACTTGGAGCTTATGATCCTCCTGCCTCAGCCTTCTGAGCCCCTGGGCTTATAGGCTTCTGCCTCTGTGCCAGGCTTTTGCCCTCCGATTCTTAACCAAATTAACCATAAATAACAGGTATAGGGCCATGCCAAGAGATTCCTTGAATGAATTACCATACAAATACCAAACCCTTCCTGTCCGTAACACATAATAAAAGGCTGGGCCATTATTTTAATAGGGGGCATTTTTTTTCTACTCTTTCAGTCAGTATTATCCACTTCACCTGGAGGTGAATCCCCTCCCCCTTCCCCTTTTCTTGATTAATGCTTTGTCTGTATATTCATGTTCACTCAATTGACTCAGATTCCATTTCTACAGGTACTGAACCAAAAGTCCCATCTGTAGTATCCCTCTTGGTTGGATTAAAATTTACTAATTTTAGAGGTCACATAGTTGAGCAATACATTAGTCTCCCATTTTGTTTGGGTAAATTGTAATAACACTGACATGTGTGTCATGATGGTTATGTTTGTCTAGCTTACATTTTAGATACTTAAAGGACAGTTTTGCTGAAAACACTGACTCTTCACTTTGGCCTACAGATGCCCAATGGGTTACTGGAATGAGATGCAAACACTTGGCATCTCTGTCTTCATATTGTTTCTGTTACATTTGTTGCCTTAACATTTGGGTCAGATTGTACTCAGCCTTATAAGTATCTTGATCATTTAAAAAATGTTTTGTCCCAAAATATGATATAGGATTAACTTGACCTAGACTTGCCTAGTCTCTCTTTCCCCTAACTTCAAGGCTAGACACCCTATTCACCATGACCAGAAACACCAGACCATGAAAGTGTTAACTATGTGGCGGTGGGGCAGCTTGTAGGCCCAGTCTATAAAATTATTCCCTTAACTTCATGTTCCTATGGCTTATGTCTACCTGCCACCTTTCAAAAGAAGTGGAAAGAAGTGGTACCTGAGCTCCTGGAAGATCTCCACTTATACCCAGAAAAGACATGATTATTCCTTCCCTTTGTTAGCCTATTCCTCTCCCAGGTTATTACTAGCCTGTATCTATGACCCCTAAAGCTCTTGCAGTTGAGAAGTTGATTTGCGAGCATGGGCTTCCACGTCTTTATTCTTTGGTCACTGAATAAAATCAATCTCTGACAAGTATCTCTTGGACATTGACTTTTCCATGGGATGAGCTTCTAATTTTGGGTTTGCTAACAAGGTCACTTTTTAAAAAATCAGAATTATGCAAGGAGCTTAAATTGAAACCTTAAGGCTGATGAGAAATTTCCCAATACAGGTTCATGGAATGGGCAAAAGACTGGTCATCCCACACTGATTTTGCCAACATTTCAAATTGTGGGTGGCTCTTTATCTGGTGAGGTGACTGAGATTTTCATTCCTAAAGGATATCAGTTTTGTATGTGATGAAATTACATCAGTTTTCCTTTGAACACTAGACATGAAGCAGGAGGGTCTGGAGTTGTAGCTCAGTGACAGAACTCTTGCCTAGCACGTGTGAGACACTGGGTTTGATCCTCATTACCACATAAAAAATAAACAAATATAATAAAGGTATTGTGTCCATCTACAACTTAAATTTTTTTTAAGAAGAAATGAAGCAGGAATGGTAGGAGGTACCCCAGTGAACCCCATCAGTTTTGATAGTCTTCTTTTCGTCTAGTTGGTCCTCTCTGGAACTGTCATGGTAGCCATCCAATTTAAGGGGGGCTTCATCTATAAGTCAATCCCATGTTGATGTGGGCATTGAGGTCAGTAGCTGATCAGAGGTTACCTCACTGCACCTTGTCATTAAAGAATGCCCCCTTCTGAGCTAGTAGGACACACTTGGCACCATAGTTTCATCTTGACCTTTATGGGTCCTGTCAAGATTTATTCCCATAAATTCTTTTTTCTTGAGGCATACCCCCTCTATTTATTTTACTTTTGTTTGTCCTCAAGGTCTGTGTTTGACATTTGTCCATAGGTTATCTGTTACAAGTTATTTACTCATCTGCCTTGGCAGTAACTTAAAGAAAACTTTAACTTAAAATAAACCTGTCACATTGTCATGCATTTCACGGCTCATGGCTAGCTACTACCTAACAGTGTCTGAATAACCAAAGCCAAATATCCAGGGGAACCTCCCATCCCTCCCAAAGGCTCAAGACGAGAAGGGTACAATGCTCACTACTCCTTGGACTTGGAGTAGAGAGGGGAACAGGAACAAATCTAGAAATGAGATAAGGAAGGTGGGACCTTCTCTTCCTCCTTTCTTTCAATATCTACCTACTCCCCCTTGCTCAACTCCACATTAGTGTCAGCTTGGAAGAAAAAGAAGGAAGGGGTTCCATGATCTGTGTGGAGGAGCTTGTATTCTGGGAAATGATCAGAGACACTGCACTGGAAGACAGAGTTCCCTGTCATGTCCATGCACACACTGCCCATGTGTTAGGTGTATTTATACATGTACATGTGCACTAATGCCACTACTTCTTAACATCAGGGTATTCATTGCTTGAAATTCCCTCACTTTAATCTCATATTTACCCACAAGACAATAGTTAGGAAGGAGTACGTGGCCCGGAACAGACTGAGGGCTCAGAATAGAGCTCCTCACCTTCCCTGTGCTCTAATCTTGGCCCTCTTGGTAGTGTCATACCTTCCAGAACCTTTTCACTTCTAGCCTTTTTTGATCCCACAGCAAGTCAACAAACCCTCTTACCCTCATCTCTGTAAATATCCTTGTTTTTATTTCCCAGCCTGAGAAAAGAACATGTCTGAGTAAAAGACCATATGGTGTTGAAGAGACAGGAGGTCAGAGTGGCTGGAGCAGTGATGGGTTGGGATTGCAGTTTGAGAGGAAGTAGGCTGGGAGAAGTAGGCCCTTGAAGCTTCTTATAGGACCTTGTTATAGGCGAAGGTTTGGAATCTTCTATGTGAGATGGAGAGCATTAACTCGTCTGTTCAGTGCTCCTGATGGAGTTCCTTCGGATGCTTCTTCTCTGATCTGCTCTGGTTCAACTACTAAGACTTACCTGATGCCTTCTTGAGGTCATCCTCTGACTCTGCTACTGTCCCTCTGGCTAATTTACCCTCCAGGGAACCCTCCCTACTTCAGAGCTATGATATAAGATTGACCTTCTCAGGCAGTTCCAAGAAAATGTTGAAGTTGTTTACTCCCATGCTAAGAGAATTGTTTACTGAGTGCTGAGTCTGATTTACTTGCACAGCAAGGTACACAAAGACAACTCTACCTGCAAGTTCTGAGCACACACATACATACACGGTCATATATAACTGTGATATATTTACACGTATGTGGGTATATAAAACAGGACTCTAGTATATGCACAGTTCAATGATTTATCGCAAATAAAACCTGAAACTACTATCTAAATAAAGAAATACAACTTGCAAACAACTTTGAAACCCTACTTCTGGTCCCTGTTAATCATAATATTCTTCCTTCCTGTCAAAGGTTACCATTATCCTGAATTTTCTTACAATCACTGATTTGATTTTTATGCTTTGCCGTCTAAGCTTGATTCTTTTTTTTTTTTTTTTTTGGTGTGTGTTTGGGGGTGTGTGTGTGAGGGTTACTGGGGACTGAACCCCGGGGCACTCTACCTGAGCTACATCCCCATTCCTTTACTTAATTCTTATTTTGATACTGAGTATTTATTGCTAAGTTGTCGAGGCTGACCTCAAAGTTGCAATCCTCTTGCTTCAGCCTTTTGTGTCGCTGGGATTACAGGTGTGTGCTACCACAACTGGCTCTAAGCTTACATTTTCTTTTTTGGAGTTGGGGTACTGGGGATTGAACTTAGGAGCACTTTACCACTGAGTTACATCCCCAGCACCTTTTTTTTATTATTAAAATCTTTTTTATTTTACAGACTGCATTTTGATTCATTGTACACAAATGGGGTACAACTTTTCATTTCTATGGTGGTACACAATGTAGATTCACACCATTTGTGTAATCATACATATACATATGGTAATACTATCTGTTTCATTCTATTATCTTTCCATCCCCCGCCCCCTCCCACCCCATTTTCATCTACACCATCCAAAGTTCCTTCATTCTTCTCTTCCACCTGCCAACCCCCACCTCGTTATATATTGTCATGCACTTATCAGAGAAAACATTCGGCCTTTGGTTTTTTGGACTTGGCCTATTTCACTTAGGATGATATTTTCCAATTCCGTCCATTTACCAGCAAATGCCATAATTTTATTCTTCTTTATGGTGAGTAATATTCCATTGTGTATATATACCACAGTTTATCCACTTGTCAATTGAAGGGCACCTAGGTTGGTTCCACAATCTAGCTATTGTGAATTGAGCTGCTATAAACACTGATGTGGCTGCGTCATTGTAGTATGCTGACTTTAAGTCCTTTGGGTATAAACCGAGGAGTGGGATAGCTGGGTCAAATGGTGGGTCCATTCCAGTTTTCTGAGGAATCTCCATACTTCTTTCCAGAGTGGCTGCACCAATTTGCAACTCTACCAGCAATGCGTGAGTGTACCTTTTCCCCCACATCCACACCAACACTTATTATTGCTTGTGTTCTTGATAATAGCCATTCTAATTGGAGCTAGATGAAATCTTAGAGTGGTTTTAATTTGCATTTCTCTAATTACTAGGGATGATGAGCACTTTTTCATATATTTGTTGATCACCTGTATATCTTCTGTGAAGTGTCTGCCCATTTCCTTAGCCCATTTATTGATTGGGTCCTTTGTATTTTGGGTGTAAAGGTTTTTAAGTTCTTTATAAACTTTGGAGATGAGTGCTCTGTCTGAAATGTGTGTGGAAAAGATTTTCTCCCACTCTGTAGGCTCTCTTTTCACATTGTTGATTGTTTCCTCTGCTGAGAAAAAACTTTTAGTTTGAATCTATCCCATTTATTGATTCTTGCTTCTATTTCTTGAGCTATGGGGGTCTTGTTAAGGAAGTCTGGTCCTAAGCTAATGTGATGTAGATCCCCAGCATGTTTTATTTTTAATTTTCAGACAGGGTCTCACTAAGTTGCTTAGGGCCTTGCTACATTGCTGAGGCTGGCCTTGAATTTGAGATCCTCCTGTCTCAGACTTCTGAATTGCTGGATTTCAGGCAGGCACCATTGTACCTGGCTAAACTTGCATTAGTAAATACTATCCTTGTGTTTTGTTTGTTTAGGAAACAAAACTTTTTGCTCTCATGGTTGCTATGGTCTGAATGTTGTTACCCACTCCCCACCCAATTCATATGTTAGAACCTAATTCTGAAGGTGAGAGTATTGAGAGGTGATCTCATGTGATTAAGTCATGAGGGTTCTAACCTTATGAATGGGATCAGTGCCTTTACAAAAGAGGTTCAAGTGAGACCCCTACCCCTTCCATTGTGTAAGAATGCAGCCACAAGACTCCATCAATGAAGCAGAGTAAGTCATCACGAGATACCAGATCTGCTTGCACCTTGATCTTAGACTTCCCAACCTCCAGAACTGTGTGGGATAAATTTCTATTGTTTATAAATCACCCAGTCTGAGGTATTTTGTTATAATAGCCTTAATGGGCCAAGACAGCAGGAAAGTACTCAAAGAAAACTGAAATGAAGTTTCTAACCATGTCTGAGAAGTCTGACTTCTGACCAAAAACCTATTTGTGGTATAAGGTCTCATGGCTGGTGGTGAGGAAGCTGCCCACACACCAGACCAGACTGAGGGCACAGCTGGTGTACTGCAATGTTCAAAGGGAGTTGAAGCTAAGGGCTCAGGCCTCACCATGGCCAGCCATCTTCTTACCTAGATTTCCAGTCGTAGCCCTTCTCCAAGCCCATTTATTGGGGGCCTTCAGCCAAGGTTTTTTCCAGATATCTTTACCTAAGCCTTCTTCTTAGGTGGGTAGATGAGAGGATCTTGAAGGTGTCTGTCTTCACTTGGCTCAGTACTTTTCTCTTTCTAGGCCATCCCCTCTATTTATTCCTGGGTCCACAAATGTGTAGGAATCTTTAATTCAAGGCTCCCTTGGCAGTATAACTATTCATGTCCCTGCTGATCCACTGACCCACCTAACCCTTGACCTGATGCTATTCCATGGGGAAAAAGGAAACAGGAAGGAGTTGGAACTTTCTCTGGTTTTACCTCTTGCTTACACAATCACAGTGAATGATTAAAGGTTTCACTGTTACTTTCACTCTGACTTGTCTAACAGCTACTATACAACTAGCAGCCCAGCTCTTAATAATGTTAAGATAGAGAATATTGCCATAACTCCCAGAAACCTCCTGCTCTCCATCCCTATGAACTCCCCCCTCCCTCCTGCCCAGTGGTAGCTAACTGCTACCCTAGCTTTAAACACTAGTCTCATCAGTTTCTAAACTTTATTTGACACCACTTGGAAATTCTGTGATGTTGCCATCTGGCAGATTTGTAATAACTCAGCTGGTCAAAATGCAACTTCCTTTATGTCTCTATAATTCATTACAATCTGCTTAAGAACCCTCATTTCTACTGATGGAAGAAACTGCCACACCTTGCCATTTTAAGGTGACTCAATCTTAAAACATAATCTTTGGGGTAGTTGATTATTTATTTTGTTCTTCATTTCAATTGTGCAGACTCAAAATCCAATGTCTTTTTCAAGGCAGTTCTGTCCTTTCATGTGTCCTCTTCTGTTCCTTCTCCTTCCTCTTCCCTCACTTTCTTCTTCATCTTTACCTCCTCATTCCCTCCTTCCTCTAATTTTCTTCCCCTTGCTTTTATCCTTTTCCTTCTCCTCCCCTTCTTTACCCAATCCTTACTTCTTCTTCCTTGCCTTCTTCTCACTTGCACTCCATTTTCTCCTCATCATCCTCTCTAAGAAATTATCTGGTCACCAATGACTATAACAAGGAGCATGGGCCTGTACCCTAGCTCTCTTATTTCTTCTGGTCTGTGAATGTTTGCCATTTCTCACTGCATACTTGATAGATAAAAATAATCTTCCTGGCCCTTGGCCTACACTAACATCTGATGCTGGTATCTGCAGTTGCTATTGTGACTTAAAATTAGAAGAATCATACACCTCAGGCCTTTTTCTTTCAAGTTCCAGGCCTTGTCCTGTTGACCAATCCTCTCAGCATCTCTATGGAGTCTCTGGGGCCTGCAGCTGGAACTCATCCACGCTACAAATAAGTCACCTCAGAACCTCTCTTTCTTAAATGCCAGGCTGTCATTTCTGACTCCCTGTTGCCTCCTCCTGTTGGGGTGGGGTGATGAAGGCAGATCTCCCCCACAAAGCTCTACTTAGGATATGGGGCCAGGTGCCATTCTGGGGTTCCCAACCTTTCATGTTTCCTTTCCCTTCTTAGATCCTCCATGGACAGCTCAAGAAGAGTCCTTCCTTCCTAGGGGACAGAAATCAGTACTCATGTACAATACAATCCTTGTCTGAATGATTTCAGGTGAAGAAAAAAATGAGGTTAAAAGTTCAAAAGTCCTATTGCCATGCTAAAAAGAACGAAATCCTCACTCAATTTTCAGCAAACACAGACTTAAACACAAGTCCAGCACTAAGAAATTTTGCTCTGAAATTCTGTCCATATTTGGTTCTCACTGAAAGAGCAACTGTGTTCAAATTTGGGTACCACAGCAATTGAAAAGTGATAGAACAGGGAGATGATCCCAGTGAAAGGCAACAGATTCAGAAGTGCAAATGGTTTTATAGTTGCAAATCACATTGTGTACTTGATATATGAAAACAAATTGAAGTATTACTTTCTTCCCATGTGTGCTTCCACGTAATACCTGTATGTCTTCATTTATGTTGTCTTCCCCAACTTTTTCTCATGAGGATTTTCCTTCATATAGAAAAGTTGGAAAAACTTAAATAGTGAACACCTATTTTTTTTGCCACAATCCAATGAATCTTTTTTTGTTATATTTTAAAGGTGCCATTTTAAATCTCTATTAGTTCACCTAATTGATCTATATTAATTTATTTAAGCAGTTTCCTATTTTGGAAACAGTCTTTGTTTCTAAATTTCAAAATGAAAAGTAATGCTTGATGACAATCTCTAGGCATGCTTCCTTCCTGAAGGTCTGTGACAGCTGATAAACGGAAATACTGATACCAATGTCCCTGAAAATTTCATCGAAAATTTCATCTTTGAGGAAAGGTCTAAAGTTACTAATGGAAAATAGAAAGTATAAATGAATTCAGAGAATAAGTACCTTGACGTTGTAAGGAATTGAAACCTTAAAGCAGGCACAGTCCCCAGGGACTGTGAATGTAGGGTGTGCAGGGTGTCACTGGATTCTATTTGTTCTGCCCCAGGAAGTCCACTAGGTTCAGACTCCCTTCTCTGAGTTCGGCAGCTGGGGCCTGAGTCCCAAGCTACTCAATCGATTCTAATCAAGAAAAACCCCATATGGAAGCTTAATGGCCAAAATCAGAACTTTGTCAGGGAGGTAAGTGAATAAAGGAGAAGATCCTAGTCGGAAATGGTGAGTCTTTATCCCTGGGGGGGAAAAAAAGGCCTTACCACTGAGTCTACTTTCCCAATAATCTCTTGTACCCTGTCCCTGAGGAGAGTACTCTCGCTAAATCATGATGCCCACTCCTCTTGGAAGATGGACACAGTAACCTCCCCTAAGTGCTCCAAATTTCCTTCAGCACCAGAATGATCAAGAACAGTTTTACAAAAGAATCATGGGATAAAGGGGCAAAGAAGAGTGGGGGTGCTGAGAACATATTTCTGGGGGAGAAGGATAAGTAGTGAGTGGAGACAAATTCAGAAAGAGGCAGAGCTGTGTGGGTGAGAAAGCAGCAGAAAAAGGCCCATTAAGAGGAACACTTTGAAGAGGAGGAAGGCACTGGGAGGATGATAGGAATTTCCCCATCACCTGGAGGCTCTGCCACCTCCTTGTTTTCCACATTCCCTTAGGAGGAAAGAGGAATGCAGGCAGTAGGTAGTGCAGAAGATGACAGAGATCACAATGAGAAGAATATTCCTAATTCCTGACATCCCATGGATTATTACAACATAGTATCCATTCCCCAAGACCCAATGTCTTTTTTTTTTTTTGGTACCGGGGATTGAACCCAGGGGCACTTAACCACTGAGCCTCATCCCCAGTCCTTTTAATTTTTTTATTTAGAGATATGGTCTCTCTGAGTTGCTTAGGGCTTCTCTAAATTGCTGAGGCTGGCTTTGAACTTGCGATCCTCCTGCCTCAGCCTCCCAAGCTGCTGGAATTACAGGTCTCTCTCTCTCTCTCTTTTTTTTTTTAATGCTGGTGATCCATCCTGGGGCCTTGCACATGCCAGGCAAGCATGCTACCATTGAGCTATACTGCCAGCCCAGCAGACTTTTCTTGCTGGACTGTAGTACCTCAAGCTCCCAGTCATTCAACTAGCCCTCCCACTACATAGAAAAGGACTCTGGCTGCAGGTCTGAGACTTCCTTCCACCTACAGAGATACTTTGTGGCTGCTAGTGCTGGCAATGGAGAGCTCACTACAACAAAGTGTCTAGTCCTGGAACCCTCTCCTCCACCCCTGGACCTGAGACTGACCTCCCCCAACCACGGATATCTTGTTGCTGGGATGTACAGCATGATGAATCAGGTTACAAATGCCAGGTTGGGAAAAATTCCCCATCTGATAGGGGGAATTCTGCCTCTAGAAATGAGCAACATTGCAAACATTCTTCTTTCAGAAGTCAGTGAAATCTTTTCTCTACCTAGAGCCACAAGGTAGTCAGGCCTGGGGAAACACCTTTTACCCTGTCAAGCAGTATCGGCAGAAAAATATGTGCTAAACCAAGATTAAAGACATAGCACAACATAATCTCTGAAAATTAGACTGTCATTAAAATCTCAGCCCACAAAAGTAGGCAAGGACCTGCATTTCAAACCTAAATGGGTGACTGACTGCTAAAATTAAAAGTTTAAAAAGGATGCAGTATCTCCTAACATAATATTTCAAATATCTAGAATATTATAAAAAAAAAACCTCTCATACCAAGAATCAAGAAAGACACAATTTTAATGAGAAAAGGCAATCAACTGATCCTAACACCAAGATGAATTAGATGTCAGAATTATCTGACCAGGATTTTAAAGCAGCTGACGAAAATTATTCAATCCCAGCAGCTTGGAAGGCTGAGGAAGAAGGATCCTAAGTTCAAAGCCAGTTTCAGCAATGTAGAGAGGCCCTAAGCAATTCAGTGAGATCCTGTCTCTAAATAAAATACAAAAAAAGGCTAGGGATATGGCTCAGTGCTTAAGTGCCCCTGGGTTCAATCCCTGGTAACAAAAAATAATTATTCATAAAAGGAATTATAAATCATCTTGAAAAAATAAAAAAGGGAAAATATCAAAAAAGAATAGAAGTTAAAAAGAATCAAATGAGAATTTAAAGAACTATATACAGAAATGAGCAGAAAAATATCCTTGCAATGTACTCAAAAAGTGGAGATGACAGAGGACAAATCAGAGAACTAGAGGACACATCAGTAGAATTCACCTAATCTGAAAAACAGAGAAAATAGACAAGATAAATAAATAATAGAGGCTTGGGACCTGTGGGATGAAAACAAAACATCCAATATTCATACTATCAGAGTCCGAGAGGAGAGGACAAAGAATGGGACTAAAAGGGGATTCAAAGAAATAATGGAGACTACCCATATTTGTTGAAAGATAAATTCACAGATTCATGAAGCTGAATGCATATCACATAAAATGAGTACTAAGAAACCAATGCTAAGACACATCAAAAGTAAACTTTTTAAAATTTTAAGACAAAGGAAAATCTTAAAAGTAGCCAGAGGAAAAGGACATATGACCTATAGGAAATATCAATTCAAATGACAGCAGAGGTCTCATCTGCAACCATCGAGTTCAGAAGAAAGTGACATGACATTTTATCAAGCACTGAAAGTAAAGAATTGTCAACTACAAATTCTATGCCTGGCAAAACTACCCTTCCAGAATGAAGATGAAGTAAAGACATATCACATAAAGGAAAACTAAAGAATGTGTCAATAATAGAACTACCTTTAAAGACTGGCTAAATGAAATTGCTCAATCTGAAAGGAAAGATAAAAAGGAATCTCAAAGCATCAGGAAGGAGGGATAAACAATGCAAAGAGCAGATATATGGGTACATACAGTGGACCACCCCCCTCACAAGCTTTCTAACTCATATGTAATATGAGCCTTCGGGCTTCAGACAATAATATTTAAAATTATAGAGCGTAAAGGGTCCTACCTGGGAGTAAAGTTCCCATACTTATGAGGTGAAGTAGAAAATGCTGATATAAATAGATGGTGACAAGTCATTGTATAATTTAGGATGCTCCAGAGGAACAGAACTAACTTTTCTCATATATAAATATATGTATATACTTATATATATATAATATATAATACATTCTATTATGTATATAGATAGAATATATATATCATATATGCACAAATGCTTCTATCTACATATGGAGTAGAATACATGTAGAATATATGTCTGTAGAATATAATACATATGTATATATAGGGGTATATGTATATACATATTTGTGTATACATATAGGGTATATCAAATATATGATATACTCTATAGAGTATATCAAATATATATGCATACATATTTGACAACATATATATATGACCACAGAGACTGAAAATTTCCACAATGACCAACTGTATACTAGAGAGCCAAGGAAGTCAATAGCAGCTCAGTGTAGGAAGCCGGAAGGCTAAGAATAAGAAAAGCCAATGATACGGCTCCTAGTCCAAGGCAGAAGGCCCAAGAGCCCCCCCCAAGGGATCATTGATGCAAGTCTTAGGGTCCAAAGGCTGAAGAATTTAGAGTCTGATGTCTGAGGGTAGAACCAGGATAAAATATGCTCACTCCAGAAGAAAGAGCAAGAGAGTTTCACTTTTTCTTCTCTCTGCACCATCCATAGTGACTACCCATATTCAGGGCAAATCTGCTGCTCTCACTTCACTGACCAACATACCAATCTTGTCTGGAAACAAGACAAGCTTTTCCTAATACATGGAAAGGCACAGGCCCTAAAATACTTAAAACAATCTTGAAAAAGAAGAATAAAGAAAGTAATTATTCTCTCTCATATTAATTTCTATTGGGAGGATGTGGAAATTAAGACAGTGTATGCACACATCTGTAATCCCAGTGACTTTGGAGGCTGAGGCAGGATGATCACAAGTTCAAAGCCAGCCTCAACAATTTAGCAAAGCCTTAAGCAACTTATCAAGACCCTTCACAAAATAAAACATAAAAAGGGCTGGGCATGTAGCTCAGTAGTAAAGCACCCCTGGGTTCCTCAGTACCAAAAAGAAAACAAGAAAGAAAAGAAGCAATTACTCTGTACTGCAGGGCTTCCCTTAGTACAGAACTTCCCATGAGTTCTAGTTGGAAACTCAGTGATGTTCACGCATTTTTCTGAGGCAAAGGCTCTTACAAGCACTTCTGTTCCCAGTCCATGATTTGTGATCTCAGTACTAACCTGTTGTCAGTCACCACCACCATAAGACCCCATAGAAAGGAAGGTCATTACAGGCATCTGATGGCAAACCTTCCACAAAATCCAGTCTATCTCTATGGACTCATGGAGGCGGGGGGGGGGGAAGCGGGGGAGAGAGAGAGAGACAGACAGAGAGAGCTGGTTGAAACTTTCTGGGATCTTTGGTGCCATGTTCATGAGTAAAATGTGTCCATGTGATTGCATGTGGAAGGTGTGGGAAGGGCCCATGTCAGCACATACCCTCCCCTCCTAGGTCTTCTGATGGACTCGCTCCCCCCACCAACCTTTTCCAGGTGCTCCTGTTCTCACGACCAGATAAACTAACTTGGGTGCCCTGAAGATAATGACCTCAACACTTCAGTTCAAAGTACTTTTCCACATTCATGATTAGCTGAGACCCATCTCTGCAAAGGAGACCAGACTGCTGATCCTGACATGGCAGATGATAGTTTAAGCACTACTAGGTGCCAGCAGCGTGATCAAAATGCACCCTCTGGCCAGGCACAGTGGTGCATGCCTGTAATCCCAGCAACTCAGGAGGCTGGGTCTGGAGGTTCACAAGTTCCAGACCAGCCTCAGTAGTACCTTAATGAGACAGTCTCAAAATCAAAAAATAAAAAGGGCAGGGGGTATAGCTCAGTGGTAAAGGGCCCCTGGCTTCAATCCCCAGTACTTGGAAAAAAAAAAAAAAGCAATCTGCTGTTCCTTGAATTCTCAAAACAACCCCAGAGATTTTAGCACTGACATTTTACCAATGGGGAAAATGGGGCCCAGGGAGAAATAGTGAATTATCCAAAGTAACATAGCTAGTACCTCAGCAGAGCCAGGATTGAAACCACCTTTTGATCTAATTCCACAGCTGACGCTACTTTGAAAGCAACACTGCCTCCCTGTGGAAAACAAAAGCGATTCCACACTATTCACTGAGCTGGAGCCCAAGTGGGAGGTCTAGAGAACAAATGTTCCAGACTGAAATATAAAAGGTTACTTGCCAGTGTGTATGGTCTACTCGGTGCAATCAAGAAAATCTGGATGATGACACATAATAGGGGGTGGGAGGGGTTAGTGTTAGGGTTAGGGTTAAGGAGGGGGGCAAGACGGGAGGAAGGAAGGACTGTATAGAGGGAAAAGAGGGGTGGGAGGGGTGGGGGGAAGGGAAAAATAACAGAATGAATCAAACAATATTACCCTATGTAAATTTATGATTACACAAATGGTATGCCTTGACTCCATGTACAAACAGAGAAACAACATGTATCCCATTTGTTTACAATAAAAAAAAAAGAAAAAGAAAATCTGAATCTGGAATTAAGACAGCTAAATGCCCCAAACCTCAGGGCCAACCAAGAGACAGTTAAAACCTCCTAATTAGATGGGCGTGGTGCCACAAGCCCGTAATCCCAGCAGCTCTGGAGATTAGAGCAGGAGGATCACAAGTTCAGAACCAGACTCAGTAATTTAGCGAGACCCTGTCTCAAACAAACAAACAAAAAAAGCCTGGGGATATGGCTTGATGGTTAGGGGCCCCTGGGTTCAATCCCTGGTACAAAAAATAATAAATAAATAAATAAGTTTAAGAGAGGCTGGGGAAGTGGCTCAGTGGTTGAGTGCCCCCTGGGTTGAATCTCCAGTACCAATATATAAATAAGGGCTGGTAATGTAGCTCAGTACTAGAACCCCCACCCTGGGGTGGGGTTCAATTCCCAGTATAGAAAAACAAACAAAAACCAAAAATACCTCCCAATCACCTATTCCCTCAGCCTCCCAAACTCAATATATATTTTTTTTTAATTGGGGAGATTACTGGGAATTTAACCCAGGGATGCTTTACCACTGAGCTCTTTTTATTTTTGATGGGGTATCATTAAGTTGCTTAGGGCCTCACTAAAAATTTCTGAGGCTGGCCTCAAACTTGCAATCCTCCTGCCTCTGCCTCCAGAGTCCCTGGATTATAAGCATGAGCCATCACATTTGGCAGATTTATACTTGAAAAGAGTCCCAGCATCTGTACCTTGCTGTGACAGAATAATCAGGAACTCCTCCCTGGAGTGCATGTCAGGTTCAAGCCATTCATGGTAACAGTCCAGGAGATGCCTGAGGGTTTTCTGGGAATCAGTGGTCTCTTGGAAACAGAATTCTCAGGTGGGTAGATTTCAGGCTGGGTAGTGGGTCAAGTGGAAGCAGCTCCTGGCTCCAGCACAGAAACTCCTACAGTTTCACTAACACAGGAGTCCTTCCTTCTGGGATTCCGGACCAGAGCCACTGTCAGATTCCCAGACCACACTGGCCCAAAATGAGGTACACCTGTTTAGAAAGTAATATGGGCCAGGTGAGAGAAATAATGGCTTCAGGAGACTCTGGGTGCCTGGGACTCCAAGTCAGCGGGGGAGAACAACTTTGGCCTGGGCAGAGCTGTCTCCAGTGCCTTGGTTTCAGCGGGCCCAGGATAATGCACTGCCTGCCATCCTCCACACCAGGATACTGTTAACACCTGTTCCCGCCCCAGTCCATTATCTAACAGAGCCTCTTGGAGGCACAAGAACAGGCGGCTTTCTCCTCTCCATCCTGGGTCCCAGGCAGTTAAGTCCTAGCACCGAAGTTTGGCATCCATATACCAAAGGTACCAGATTGGGACCAACATGAAGACTATGTTTTCCAATTAAAACCATTATATGTAGTAGTCATTGGATCAGGCCTCACCACAACCTGATTCATATCAACGAAAATGAAAATTTTGCTTCTAGGGGCGGGACCAGTGAGGGACAGATTGGAATACACAGGAGGCTGTGCCAGCGGGCAAATTCTAAGACCCAAGAGACCTCTGGTGGTGGTTGAAGGTGGAGAGGAATGGGCGGGGTTGCCCAATGGAAGCTCAAGTCTTCAAGAGAAGGAAACTAGGAAGCAAACCCAAGGCCCCTGTGACCCCCCCGTAGATGGCCAGAGTGGGAATCCCCAAGACAACTTATTAAAAAGAGACTCCTCAAGTTCATGCAAGAGCCAATGCGTTAGTGTCGGGTTGGGCCTGGAAATCTGAATTTAAAAATCCTTTTCAAGAAATCCTTCCACACACAGTTTTGAGAATCACTGCGCAGGCCATGACAGATTTAAAAGATGTTCCAGACCCGCTCTGGTTACTCTAAGGCTGTTGGGGAAAAGTCTTCACTTGGCTCACGACCCGGCTATCGCCTCACCCAACCCTCAGGGACCAAGAGGTGATTAGACCGGAAATGGGAGCATTTCCAAAGCAGCTTGAAGCTAGGAAGCCCGGGAGAGTCCCAGCTCCTCCCACGTCAGCATCCTTGTGGGCCCGGAGCGCGACGGGCGACGTAAGGCCTACCGGGAAATGTAGTCCACAGCGCGGCCCCGCGCCTGCGCCCTGGGCAGTTGCCGGTGAGCTTGGGAGAGCCTTGGGCGCTGAGGCGGTGAGTCCCGGAGCGGCCAGAGGGCGTGGCCGTCCCTGGGGCGCGGGCGCGGGTAGCGGGGTTCCCTTCGCCTGCCTGGGCTAAGCGAACTGGCGGATTCCAGATGCGCCCCAGGCGGCAGCCGCCGGAGCAGCGAGGGGCGACGGGCCCCTGTCGGACCGGGGACCCCGCCGCCGCTCCCTGCGACCCGGCCAGGCCTTCCTGGGAATCCTCCCAGGCTGGGAGTGCCCCTTCGGGCGGCGGGACCTCATCGCCCAGGAGCGCTCGGAGACTGCGCCCGGGACACCAGCATCCGATTTTAAACCAGCTTTTAGACTTTTCAGGGACGTGTCACTCTTGCCGTTCCTCAAGTGCTCCCTTTTCTCCCATCGGTTTACTCCTAGGCCGTGTGAGGGCGGGTTCACTACAGGAACGTTTAGGGGGAAACCATTAATCCCATAGTGCAGTGAACTTTTAACTGGGAAGGACAGATGGAAGGAAACCCGGACGGTCACTTCCCTGGTAGACGTGGTGGAAGGTTTTGGGTCAGTGAGGGGAGGGCTGGCCAGCTGTGAGGCTGGAGCGGATTAACGGGTGGGTCCACAGCCAAAAAACCGCAGTTTCTGGATGCACTCCAGCAACGGTTAGATGCCTAGGCTCAAGAAGGCAGAAGCTTCCTAGGAAGGAGTCGTGACCAGCAATAAACTTTAATTGAGCCCTTTTAACCAGGCATGCCGCTATTTGCTTTCCCTGCAGTTGGATCCGAGTAGGATATATTATAAAGTTGATGCTATGATTATGCATGTATTGCAGACAGAGACATTGAGTCTCAGGGTCACACAGTTAGCAGGTTATTACTTCTAAATCAATCTGCCACTAAAATTCAGGCTACTATGGTGATGAAGGGTGATAAGAGGAACAGAGTTTCAATTTTGGTTAATGGGATGGGAAGAAAGTCTTGAGTGTTCTGTTCTTTTTTTTTTTTTTTTAATTCCCTCCAGAGAGCTGGCTCAGCAAATGCAGAGAGGACCCACAGTACCTGGGCAGGTACAGATCCTGAGACCTGTGGAGACATGTATGTGACCTCCTTGGTGACCTCAGAGTTATGCTAAGAACACTTTGATTTTTTTTAAGTTGTTGATGGACCTTTATTTTATTTATTTGTTTATATGCAGTGCTGAGAATGGAAACCAGTGCATCACACATGCTAGGCAAGTGCTCAACCACTGAGCAACAACCCCAGCCCCATTTTGATGGGTTTTTTAGACTTTTTAAGTGCTGGAGTCGTCTTTAACCTCATGGCCATTTTCCTTTGGCACTTACCATGTGACTTTGGACAATTTAATTGCCCTTAAGCCTCAAACTGCTGTTCCCTAATCTGCATTCCTGGGATAACACTAATATGGATCTCCTAAGGTTGAATGAGGGTTAACTGAATTAATACATGCTGGATGCTTAGAACAGTACCTGCATATAGCATGAACTTGATAAATGTCCTTCATTATGAATGAAGAGCAAATTCCTGTTGGGCTGCCATATAGCATCATATTTTTTACAAAGGAGAGCCACTTGGAATACTATAGAAGGATGAGGAGCTTAGTGACATAGGCTGAACTGTACATCCCTTAAATGGAGAAGGAGGAATTGATGATTTGCTGCCCTTGCAAAGCATGGTTTTACCTAAATTCACTTTGATTAAAGGCTATTAAGTGGTACTTAAAGCCTGATGGACATTGAAAATTATTCAAATGTATTGTTTTGTTTTTTACTGAACTGGGGGTTGAACCTAGGGATTCTCTAGAGCTGAGCTATATCCCGAGCCCTTTTTATTTTTTCTTTTGAGACAGGGTCTGGCTAAGTTGCTGAGGCTAAACACAAACATTCAATCCTCCTGCTCCAGCCTCCCAAGTCATTGGGATTACAGGCAGGCATGACTCAAAAATATTCTTAATATTCCTCCCACATTTCTTTTGAGACCTCCTTATATTCAGAAACACATGAAACTTGGATTAGACAAGGAATAGGGTTAAATGCCAACAGATTTTTAGGGGAATATTTAAGGATAGAGTTCTTAACCTTGAAACAGTGGAACTCAAGAACAGAGCCATTCAGTAGAATTTCTGGCAATGGCATTTATTGAGCACTTGAAGTTTTAGTTATTATGACTAAGAAACTAAAATTTTAATTAAACCTAAAGTGTCACATGGGACTCTTGGCTACCATATTAGAACAACTCTAGAGGGTATGTGGATAAACTCTGAGATTCTATAAACTTTTGAAACGCATGCAGAAGTGGATATTTATGTGTTTTTTCCAGGAAGGGAGTCTTTAGCTTTTATCAGGGTCTCAAAACCACTAGAAAGATTACAAAGTGCTCGTTTAGGTCTTTGGTAAAGATAAATAAGTTAAGGTCAGTGAGTATGTCCTCTTGTAACCATTGCTGTTTCTCTTTCCTCATTTTTTCCCTGTCTTCAGCTATAGGTGGTTCCCCCTGATTATTACAGAGAAACAAACTGAAATCTGAGACCTCAGGTCCCAGATAAACTCTAAGCTTCTGAAAGAGGCAATGGCTGTGGCCCTGGGTTGTGCAATCCAGGCCTCCTTGAATCAGGGCTCTGTGCTGCAAGAGTATGACACTGACTGTGAGGTGTTCCGCCAACGCTTCAGGCAGTTCCAGTACACAGAGGCGGCCGGGCCTCATGAAGCTTTCAACAAACTCTGGGAGCTTTGCTGTCAGTGGCTGAAGCCAAAGATGCGTTCTAAGGAGCAAATCCTGGAGTTGCTGGTGTTGGAGCAATTCCTAACCATACTGCCCACGGAGATGGAGACCTGGGTGAGGGAACATTGCCCAGAGAATAGAGAAAGAGTTGTGTCACTGATAGAAGATTTACAGAGAGAACTTGAGATACCAGAGCAGCAGGTGAGAAAAGAATGCATTGTACATTGTGAGCTAATAGTGATTTTTACTTTTTTAAAGTGTTTTTTTAAAAAAGAGGAAGAAGAAATAAGACAGTAAACATGGTCCAAAAAGTCTAAAATATTTACTATCCAGCTCTTTACAAAGTAGCATGTAGAAGCAAGTAGAATTCAGAAAGCATATACAGGAAGATGAACGTGGTGTATTGCTGACTGATATACATGTTTGTATAAATATGTTTGACATCACTTCACAAGAAGATATGAAATTGTCAGATGCCTACATCTCTGCTTAGAATTGTTGTAATGCTAGACAGTATTCACACTAATACAGGTCAAGTACTATCATCTATGGCTGCTTGTCACATGATGTCCCTAAGTGGTAAACAAGTCTTGATAAATTGGAACAAATAGTGTAGTCTTCCTTTGATTTGCACAGTGGTGCATTCCTAGGAAATCCAAGTCATGCTAAAATATGCAAAAACACTTTGTCAGTATCTGGTCACCACAATGTGGTACTTGGCAGGTGCTCTTTAACTGCATGAATGTTTGAGGGGGAATTGCCCACTTGGGAGGGACCTGGGACAGCTCTGCTTTGTGAGCAATGCTCCCATCCCGGTCCCCGGAATCCCAGTAGCCGGCACCAGCCAGCATATGTTGGATATGCCACAGGGGCAGTGGTACTGCCCTGGGTTCAGAAGGACCACACCATGCCTCTGTTTGGGGAGGGCAGGGCTGAGGGGAAGGGGAGGGTGGTGTGTCTGGGAGGGGGAGCATGTGCTTCCAGCAGGGTGTCAGGGTGCTGGGTCCCACGTGGGGCAGGGCTCTGTAGGAGCTGTTGGCTTCAGGGCACATAGAGGCCTGAAGAGGAGGCTGCTAAAGGTCCTGCCTCCCCAGAGCAGAATGCGTTTGTGGTCTCCCTTCCCTTCTGTCTTCTTCGTTTGGTTTACCATGCAAGATTTCATCTTCAAGTGTTCTAGTCTTGCCCTGCCCAGTACAAGAGCCACTAGCCACGTGTGCCCCTCGAGCACGTGAACCGTGGCCAGTGCTGATTGAGACCTGCTGCGAGTGTAAACTGCATAGCACGTGCAGAAGCTCTCGGGGGAAGAGCAGGTAACTTGGTAACTGTTCACGTGGATTACATGCAGAAATCCTGACGGATTGCACGTGTGGGGTTAGTTAGATTCCACGTGCTATGAAGATCAAGAACACTCCGGTTCCTTTTATACATTGTGTCCTGTGGCCACTGAAAAAGTTTCCACTGCACATGTGGCTCTTATTGTATTGCTAGTCGGCAATACTTTGCTTTAGAGTGAGGTCGAGCTAACTTCACCGCTAAGTGATGGGCTCTGGCATTTCCCCCAGGTCGACATGCATGACATGCTCTTGGAAGAACTGGCTCCAGTAGGAGCAGTACCCATGCCACCAAACATGCACCTGGAGACATCTGCACTCCAGGGAATGGGACCTGTCCAGGAGGCCCCAGTGACAGAGGCCTGGATCCCACAGGCAGGGCCTCAGGAGCTGAACTATGGTGCCACTGGGGAATGCCAGCCCTTTCTGGATCCTGGTAAGGAAGGGTTCTCTTTCTGCTCTTTTGTGTGTGATCGAGCACTCGAGAGCTTTCAGAGGTTGGGTTCGCTGGAAACGTGGATTCCCCGATGGGTATGGCCCTCTTGGATACAAAGCAGGGGGAGGATAAGGAGATGCGTCTCTGGGAACAGCGTCTCTGGGTAGAGTGGCATTGGGGAGAGGCAAAACCAATGACCCTGCTCATTAGTCAGCAGTCACTCAGCCTCAGCATCACCTGGGGTAGGTGTTTAACAAGCTCTCTGAGCGAGTGCTGCACACACCACCCTTTGAGATCCAGGGCCCCAGACACCAATGGGTGGGCGCTAGCAGGAGACGAGGCCAGGTGGACTTGATGCCTGGTGTCCTGTTCCCCTTCCCTTTGGGGTTTCCTTCCATTGCCCTGCCCCAGCCCTCCCCTCCCCCGTGGAAGCCTGGGCCCAGGTGTGGTGGGAATCCTCTCCTCTATCTCCAGCAGGCTCAGCTTCACCTTCACCTTGGTGGCACGTGGAAGACACTGTGTAGTACTGAGACCACCAAGGAGACCTGCAGAGGAAAATTAGTGGAGATCAGCCCATGTTCCAAAATGGAAACATGGGAAGCCCCCACAACTAGCACAGAGCCCGAGCTTAGCACGTGTTCCCCCCACATCTCCACATTTATTGTCACAGTCAGCATTATGAGCACTGGTGAAGAGCCAGGCATCCTGCTGGACCCGGGGACTAGGCAGGCCACCCGGCGTGAAAGCAGCCCCCGCTGCCCTGGCACTCAGTTTGGGTGGAGAGTTCAGATATGTCCATGGGACCGTATGTCCTATATGTGATGGAAACCGTGTGTTGGAGGCCCTAGGATGCTGGCGGAGCACACAGGAGGGTCCCTCGCCAGCTTTTAGGCTGAGAGGGGAGACCTCTGGAGGAGGGGGATCTGGGCCAGTAGCTAGCTCCAGGATGGATTGGAGTCAACCTTTGAGTGGCGGGAGTGAGGAGAGGGGAGGTCCCCTGGCAGAAGGGGCTGCATGTGCAGAGGCCCAGTGGCAGAGAGAAGACCTGCTGCTGCACTCTGAGGGGTGGGCAGGAGTGGAGAAGCAGGGGTAGCAGTTCAAGAGATTGGAAAAGGAAGCAGGGTCCTGTGTTATGAAAATCTTTTTCTTGTGTTTGAGGAATCAAAATTTAGTATCAAGTTTGTCACAGTGGTGCACAGCTGTAATCCCAGTGACTCCAGAGGCTGAGGCAGGATGATTGCAAGTTTGAGGCCAGCCTCAACAACTTAGTGAGGCCCTAAGCAACTTAGTGAGATCCTATTGCTAAACAGAAAAATAAAAATGCTGGGGATGTGTCTCAGTTGTGAAGCACCCTTGTGTTCCATCACCGGTACCATCCCCCAAAAATTTAATGTCAAGGCTGTGGGGAATGCTTGAAGGTTCTCAAATATCATCAGAGTGATATAGGCAGATTTACATTTTAGGTGATCACTTTGGCTACAGTACAAGTGAAATCCAGTGGAAGTGGGGACATCTTTGGGGAGGTTGTTGAAATCCTCCACATGAGAGAGAATAGTTTTCTGAACCATGGGTATATTGGTGAGAATAGAGTGAAAAGGGGTATGTCAAAAGATATTTAGCAGGTGTGAAATATAGAACTTGGTGATTGGGTATCGATAATGAACCAGAATGTGTGAAGGATGGCATCCAGATTTTAATGTTGTCCACTGAAATGGAGAACAGATAAGGATCAAATTTGGTGTGTCAAGGCAAGTTTAGATTTGAACATATGGATCTGGGGTGCTTATGAATTTTAAGCACTTTTTTTTTGGTACCAGGGATTGAACCCAGAGGAACTTAACTACTGAGCCACATTCCCAAGCCTTTTTATTTTTAAAATTTTGAAACAGGGTCTCACTAAGTTGCTTAGGGACTCGCTAAATTGCTGAGGCTGGCTCTGAACTTGCAATCTGCCTGCTTCAGCCTCCCAAGCCACTGGGATTACAGGTGTGTGCCACTGTACCTAGCACACATTTTTAAATAATGCTGGCCAAGAGAGGACAACCCAGAAGTGCATTTTTATACATATTGTTGTCAATGCAGGACTATATAATGTCATCATGTATATTCTAATCTTTACCTTCATTTAATAATCTGCGAAATAATTATTTTTAAAATATGTGTTTATGTATGTATGATTATCACAAATAGATTTTCATTAGCCCTATTAAATTATAGATCTTTTGACATATGCATTCTGATTCTGCATGTTAATTTGCTTCTTTTATCAATATTACAGGTTGAAAGATCACAGAGCAGCAGTATTCATCATGGTGTAAAGCACATGAAAATTCAGTGTGCTTAACAAAAGATAGGTATAGTTAGTTAATCAAGTAAAAATACAAATTTGGAAGAGGGGAAATTATCCTGTTTTCATCCCTTTTTAAAGTATATAATATACTTTGTAAAATGATGTAAGACTTATTCCTCCATCATTTAAAGGTTACTTAAATATTTAAACATCTTGATGTATTGCATGAAGCAGATTCTATTGGAGATGGTGTGAAAAGCACAAGATACTGGCTAAGTGAAGAATGAGTTTAAAAGTAATAGAAGAAATCAATTGAGTTTATGTTAAAGTTTGCAATATATTCTGTCAGCAAAATATTAGGATGGTTTCATTATATGAAATGTGTGTGTGTACACATGTTTTGGTCATTGTAACTGAAAGCACACACATTGATTGCAAGATAAAAAAATGAACTTAAAGGAAAAATGCAGAGAGATCTAAGGAAGACATAAACAATAACAACAAAAAATCCATCATTTAAATAGAAGCCAGACACTCTAGATCCTAAGGGTGGGTAATGCTATTAGAATGTCTGTAGTCAGAAAGAAAAAAAGGCAAGGAGGCACTGGTCCTAAAAGCATAAAGTGTATCATGCAAACTATATCTTTGAAAATGTAGAATTCAAAATTATTACACCAAAATCAAACATATTTTTGATTATCAAAGCTTTGGGTTTTTGTTTCAATCAAGACTTTTCACTTGGAATATATGTCAAAGATCACATCTTTTGGTGATAAAGGTTATGAGATGAAATTTAAAGAATATGGAACAGATACTATCTGTAAAGCATCAGAAGATTCTTGTCACTTAAATCTCTCCAGATTATCCAATTATATGAAATAATTGACCATAAGGTAATATCTAACCCCCAACTATAGTAATGATATTTCACAGGGCAGTGGAACCTTTATGACAAATTTTGCTAATGGAGCTTAATAAATTCATTCCCTGAATATAGAACTCAGAGAGCATTCTTTAGTGAATCACCTTTTTAGTTAATCTGTGGTTGCTTTTTCCTTTTTTGTATTGTTTAGCTATTGTTTCATAATAAATTATTCCACCCCCCAAATTTAGCAACTTAAGAAAAAAAGCATTTATCACAGTTTCTGAGTCAGGAATTTGGGAGTTGTTTACTCAGAGTCTCTTTTGTAATTGTAATCAAGGTGTCAGCAGGACCTGGCAGGCAACTTCAATTCCTTGCTAAGGGAGCTTCTTCAGAGGCTACTTGAGCTTTGGGACAGGTCAACAGACTTCCCCCAGAGCAGATGATCCAAGAGAAAACATGGGCATGCTATAGCATCTTTCTTTTTTTTTCTTTGCGACGCTGGGGATCAAACCCAGGGCCTTGTGCTTGCAAGGCAAGCACTCTACCGACTTGAGCTGTATCCCCAGCCCCTGCTATAGCATCTTTGGTAACCTAGTCACACACCAGCTCTTCTACCATATTCTCTTCATTAGAAGGGAGTCACTAAGTCCAACCCAAGCTTAAGTGGAGGAAAGGAAAAATCCTACCTCTGGAATGGAAGAATATCAAAGTATTTGGGAACATATTTAAAAATGACCATGTATACCGTGTTTTCTTATATTTAAGAGTCTCATCCATTTTCAACTATATTTTACAGGGTGTGAGGTAAGGGTCCAACAAATACTTTATTTCCATGTGGATAGCATGGTGTCACAGCATGATTTATTGTAAAAGCTATTCTTTCTGCATTGAATATCTTTGAAGCCTTTCTTAAAAATCAGTTGAAAAAAGGTATATGGGCTTACTGCTGGATGCATTATTTCTGTTGTACTGATCCATATGTCTATTCTCATGGGTGTACCAGACTGTCTTTTTTTGTTTGTTTGTTTGCGGTACTGGGGATCGAACTCAAGGCCTTGTGCTTGCAAGGCAAGCACTCTACCAGCTGAGCTATCTCCCCAGCCCAGACTGTCTTAATTATTATTGTTTTGTTGCGAATTTTGAAATTTGAAAGTACAAGAACTTCAAGTTTGTTCTTATTTTTCAAGACATTCTGGGTTTGTTATAATTTTATCAGTTACTACACAGAAGTCAGTTGGGATGCTGTTAGGGATTGTTAGATGTTGGTCAGTTGGAGGAGTATTGCCGACGTTAAAGATACTAGATTTTGTGATGCATGAGCCTGAGATGCTTTTCCATTTATTTAGATTTTCCTTGATATCTTTCAACAATGTTTTGTAGGTTTTGTTTTTGGTTTTGGTACTGGGGATTTAACCCAGGGCACTTTGCCCAATGAGCTATATCCCCAGCCCTTTTTATAATGAGAGAGGATCTTGCTAAATTGCTGAGGGTCTCACTGAATTACCCAGGCTGGCCTTGAACTTGTGATCCTCCTGCCTTACCCTCCCAACTTGCTGGGATTACAGGAGTGTGCCACCACACCCAGATGTAGTTTATGAAGTATAAATTTTATACTGATTTGTATTAAATTTGTTCTTAAATATTTTATTCTCATTAATGTTATTGTCAGTAGAATTGTCTTAATTTAATTTTTGGATTGCTCATTGAAAGTATATAGAATTGTAATTGGTTTTTCTATATTGATCTTGTATCCTACAAATTACTGAATTGCTTATTAACTGATTCTTAGTAGATTCTTTAGAACTTTCTATGTACAGAATCATGTCATCTGTGAAAAGAGATAGTTTTACTTCTTAAGATTCAATCTGAATACATTTTGTATATATATGTGTATATAAATATATATGTATATATATTTATATATATATATATTTTTTTTGCCTAGTTGCCCTTGTCAGAACCTCTAGTACAGTGTTGAATAGAAGTGGTGAGAGTGTACGTCCTTGCCTGTTTCTCTCAGGAGAAATTTAGTTTTTCACTATTACTTATGATTTTAGCTGTGGCTCTTTCATAGATACTTTTTTACCAGAATGAGGAAATTTCCTTCTATTCGTAATTTGATTTTTTAAAAAAATCAGGAAGCAGTAAGGAATTTTGCTAAGTATTTTTTGTATGTATTGAGATGATCATGTGATTTTTATTTGATATTCTATTGTAATATTATATTATCTTAGTTTTTTGGGGCGGTACTATGGATTGAACTCAGGGGCACTTGACCACTGAGCCACATTCCCAGCCCCATTTTATTTAAAGACGGTCTCACTGAGTTGCTTAATGCCTAACTTTTGCTGGGGCTGGCTTTGAACTCTCAATCCTCCTGAGCCACTGGGATTACAGGTATGCACCATCATGCCCAGCTATTATCTTAATTTTTAATGATAAATCATCTTTGCATTCCTGGGATAAATACCTGGTGTATAATTCTTATAATGTATTGCTAGATTCAGTTTGATACCATTTTGTTGAAGATTTTTACACCCATATTCAGAAGAGATACTGGTCTGTAGTTTCATTTTCTTATCCTGTCTTTATATGGGGTTTTTAATTTTTTTGGTCAAGGCAATAATGGCCTCATAGCATGAGTTGGAAAGTCTTTCCTCCTCTTCTGCTTTTTTTTTCTAGGGGGGTGGTGGTGCTAAGGATTGAACCTAGGATTTTGCATGTGCAAGGCAAGGGCTCTGCTACTGAGCTACATCCCCAGTCCTCCTCTTCTGTTTTTTGAAAGTATTTAGAGAATTGCAATTTTTTTCTTTTGTTGCTTGCACTTTCAATGTTATATTTGTAGAACTGCTGTCTAAATCAAGGTCATGAAGATTTACACTTGTGCTCCTTCTTTTGTGGGTTCATTTCTTAACATTGGTCATTGATCCATTTAAAATAAATATTTGTATGTGGTATGACCCAGGGAACCAACATCATTCTTTTGCATATGGATATCCAGTTGTCCTAGCACCATTTATTGAGAAGACTATTCTTTTTCCCTATTGAATTTTCTTGGAACCTTTATCAAAAATCCATTGATTATAAATGTAAAGGTCTAATTCTAGGTTATTGATTCTATTCCATTGATATCTGTTTCTTTCCTTGTGTCAGTAGAGTGAGTTGGAAAGTATTCCATTCTCCTCTATTTTCAGAAAGAGATTATGTAGACTTGGTATTAATTCTTCTTCAAATGTTTTTGGCAGGTTTCACCACTAAAGCCATCTTGGGATTGGAATTTTTTTTGTGGAAAGGTTTTTGATTACTAATTACATCTTTTTAGTAGTTATGAGTCTATTCAGATTTTTTTACTTCTTCTTGAGTCAATTTGATTAGTGTATGTGTTTCTAGGAATTCATACGTTACCTTTAAATTTATCTGATTTATTTTCATACATGTTTATAGTATTCCTTTATAATTTTGTAAGGTTAGTAGTCGTGTTGCTTCTTTCATTTCTGATTAGTAATTTGAGTTTTTTCTTGGCCTGTCTAGCTAAAAGTTTCTAAGTATTTTTGCTTTCAAAGAAACAACCTTGGTTTCAGTGATTTTTCTCTGTTGCTTTACAATTCTCTATTTCATTAAATTCCACTCCAATCTTTATTATTTTCTTCTTTCTGGTTGTGTTAAATTTAGTTTGCTGTTCCTTTTCTAGTATTTTAAGATGGAAAGTTAGGTTATTATTTGAGTTTTTATGCTTTTGTAATGTAGGTATTCACAGCTATAAATTTCCCTCTAAGCACTCTTGTGTACATTCTTTAAGTTTTGGTATGCAGTGTGCTAATTTTCATTATCTCAAAATATTCCTAATTTTCTGCTTTGATTACTTATTTAGAAGCATGTTAATTTCCATGTATTTGTGTAGTTCTCAAATTTATTTAATTATAATTTTGTTCTTTTTTTTGGGGGGGGAGAATATATCTTTTAATTGTGATCCTTTTTACATTTTGGAACTATTTTTTATAGTATGGCATCTTGTCTGTCCTGGAGAACTCTCTGTGTGCTCTTATGAGGAACATATTTTCTGCTGTTGTTGGGTGAAGTGTTCTGTGAATGTCTGCCGTGTTTAACTTCTGATATTTTCTGTGTCTTCTATAGTTTATCAGATTTTTCTATCCATTAATGCAGAAATTATTGAAGTGTCCAACTTCTATACTGTAGATTTGTCTAGTTTTTCTATTTCTGTCATTTTTTGCTTCATGTATTTTGGTACGCTGTAATTAACTGCATACATGTTTATAACTGTTTTCACCTCCTGATAGACTGATCTTTTTCTTATAAAATGATCCTCTTTATATATAGTAGCATTTTCTCTTTTAATATCTGTGTTTAGTCATCTTGTGAATGTTATTCACAGGATATATATTTTCCATCCTTTACTTTCAATCAATCTTTTTTGGGTGTGTGTGGTACTGAGGGTTGACCCCAGTGACCCTTCACCATTGAGTTACATCCCCAATCTTTTTTATTATTTTAATTTGAGATAGGATCTCACTAAGTTGCTGAGGGTCTCTCTTAAGTTGCTGAGGCTGGCGTTGATCTTGAGATCCTCCTGCCTCAGCCTCCTGAGTTGCTGTGATTGTAGGTATGTGCCACTGTACCTGGCTTCACTTCTTTCTTTTTTTTTTTTTTTTCATTTGTTCCTGTGGATTTGAGTAACCAACTGGAATCATCCAGACCAATACAACTTTGCTCTCACCCACCTCACTTGCACTATTATTGACAAATACATTTCATTTCTACATATTATAGAATTTGTTTTTTAAAAATATTTTAAAAGAAAGAAGCAGAATTTTTTATTTACTTATACTTTGTTCTAATTACATAATTACCTCTATTTGTGCTATTTTTTTCATGTGGATTCTAGTTACCATCTGGGGTCACTTGCCCTTTAGTGTTTTTTTATAAACTCTCTCTCTGCATATATTATATAATATATATGACATAAAACATTATATGATTTATAATATATATTATGTATTATATGTGTGTGTATATATATGTGTGTGTGTGTGTGTGTGTGTGTGTATATGTTTAGGTAAGTCTGTTAGAATTGAATTCTCTCAGTTTTGTTTCTCCAAAAAATCTTCATTGCGTATTCATTTTTTTGTAGTGCTAGGGATCAAATCCAGGGCCTCATACATGCTAGGCAAGCACTCTACTACTGAACTACATCCCCAACCCTTGCATATTCATTTTTGAAAGATAGCTTTGCTGGTTATAAGATTCTTGAATGCCAGTTTTTATGGTACTGTAGATTGAACCCAGGGACCCTCTGTCACTGGGCTACATCCCCAGCTTTTTTATTTTTTATTTCAAAACAGAGTCTCACTAAGTTAATTAATGCCTCGCTAAAGTTCAGAGGCTGGTCTTGAACTTGTGAACCTCCTGCCTCAGCCTCCTGAGTTGCTGGGATTTCAGGCATGCACTACCATGCCCAGCATACAGTTTTTATTTTTCTTTGAGTACTTCGAATATGTCATCCCACTGCTTTCTAGCCTCCATTGTTTCTGATAAGAACCCAATTTTTAATCCCCACATGTAACTGATGAATCATTTTTCTCTTCTTGTCTTTTAAGATTTTATCCTTTTGTGTGACTTTTAGGATCTTTATTTTAATCTGTGGATCGATCTACTTGTGTTTTTCCTACTTGAAATTCATGCTGCTACCAAACAAGTGGAAGCTTTCATATGACCTGAAGAGCCCAGATAACTTTGTGTGTGACAGACAAAATGTTTGTTTCTTATGCATATTTACTGCATGCCCATCCTCTGTATTGTTTACCATCCAGTGATGCTGATTTCTTGTGATACTTGAAATTTTCTTGGGAAGTTAAATTTTTTTGTTTTTTTTCAAGAAGCACTTGTGAATTTCTTGAAATCATATAAATTATCAGTGTGTTCCTTCCTAGATATGCACACTAATGTTTTTTGCAATGTACTTGGGGAATTTGGGGTCATTATTTTTTTGAATATATTTCTGCTGCTCTGATAACTGTCATTCCAGGGAGACTGTGCATACCTAAGGATGTGCCCCAGGAAGAGTGATATTAGGTTAACATTGCTTAGTAATACTTAGCTTTGCAGGGGAATAGACTTCACTAAAATTACCCAGTCATTTGATAATAAATAAGCAAATAACAGTAAAAGACCTTGGGTGGCATAGAGTTGCTACAATATATTATCTAAAATGTTCAATTACCAACAAAAAATTATGAGACATGCATATGGACAGAAAATACTGGGCCAGGAGAAATCAGGCAACAGAGTCCATTTATGAGAGTGGTTGGATATCATATTTAACAGAAAAACACTGTAAAGTAACCATTATGACTATATTCCAAGAACTTGAGAAAACCACAATTAAAGAAGTAAAGGAAGTTGTGATGACTATATTATATCAAGAATATCAATGAAGAGCTAGAAATTAGAAAATTCAAATGGAAATTTTAGAATTGAAAAATATAAAAACTGTATTTGTTGACTTTCTATTACTGTAACAAACCTGAGATAATCAGTTTTGACCCACAGTTTTGGAGTTTTCACTCTGACCAAGCTTTTGGGCCTCTGGCCAGGCAGCACATAATGGTGGAGAATGCATGGTGGAACAACCGTTCACCTCATGGCCAGGAACAAAAAGAGAAAGAGGAAGAACCCAGGCTTTCACAATTCCCCTCAAGGGCACCCCCCCCATAACTTAAAATGTCCCACTAGGTCCTACATCTTAAATTTCCACCACCTCCCAACAGTATCTAGCTGGGAACCATACTTTTAACACATGGATCTTTGAGAGACACATATAAAATATCATAATTTTAAAAAAAGGGCTGGGGGGTATAACTCAGTGGTAAAGTGCCTCCAGATTTAATTCCTGGTTGCCCCTGCCCCCGCAAAAAAGACACAGAAGTAATTTAGTGCATTGACTTCAACACACAGTTGATTCACTTACCTCCCATAGATTGGAGGACAGCCTTGAAGTGAACACAATATAATGTTTTCATTTTTCTTTTGTTCTTATCTTTAAAAATTAAAAAAAAAAAACTTCCTATGACTCCAGACAAAGTAGTAACTGAGGATGAAGTAGATATTAAGAGGCCATGTGTCCAAGAAATCAGCCCAAATTCTGAAACAACCTTTGATGAACCAAATTATCATGCTTTCCTTCTTTTCTGTGACCAGGATATCCATTACCAAAGCTTGATGTGACCTTCCCACTGGAGCATAGAGAAGAGCCATGGGTGAAAGAATTACAGGATTCCAAAGAAATGAAACAATTACTTGATTCTAAGATAGGTAAGTAATTGTTCATTGATATACTAGGGAAGAAGGGAAAGAAAATTTCAACCTAATTGGGGCAAAGAGCTAGGAATTCCATTTCTATATTCCTGCTAATGGGTAATATGACTCTTCATTTTCCTTTAGTTTTTTCCCCTTTTTGGAACATGATGACATTGGCAATTTTCTATTTCTTAGGTTTTGAGATCGGGTTAGAAAATGAAGAAGATGCTTCAAAACAGAAAAAAATGGAGAATATGTATCCATTTGTTGTAACGTTAGAGGGGAATGCTCTACATGGTCCCATTTTGCAAAAAGACTATGTACAGTTAGAAAATCAGTGGGAACCGCCCCCAGAGGACTTACAGACAGATTTAGCAAAACTTGTAGAACATCAGAACCCCACTCTAGGAGAGACACCTGAGAGTTCCAACCTGGAAGAACCTCTCAACCCTAGGCCCCAAAAGAAAAAGAGTCCAGGAGAGAAACCTCACCGATGTCCTCAGTGTGGAAAATGTTTTGCTCGAAAGTCACAACTTACTGGACACCAGAGAATTCATTCAGGAGAGGAACCTCACAAATGTCCTGAATGTGGCAAAAGATTCCTTCGTAGTTCAGACCTTTATAGACACCAACGACTTCATACAGGGGAGAGACCCTATGAATGTACTGTATGTAAGAAACGGTTCACTCGGCGGTCACACCTTATTGGGCACCAGAGAACCCATTCCGAAGAAGAAACATATAAATGCCTGGAGTGTGGAAAAAGTTTTTGTCATGGATCGAGTCTTAAAAGACATCTGAAAACTCACACAGGTGAAAAACCTCATAGATGTCATAGTTGTGGGAAGAGTTTCAGTCGACTGACAGCACTTACTTTGCACCAGAGAACACATACTGAAGAGAGACCTTTTAAATGTAATTATTGTGGGAAAAGCTTTAGACAGAGACCAAGCCTCGTTATTCATTTAAGAATCCATACAGGGGAGAAGCCATACAAGTGTAGTCATTGTTCTAAAAGCTTCAGACAGAGAGCAGGCCTTATTATGCACCAAGTTACTCACTTTAGAGGACTTCTTTAAGAATTGTTAAGGGAAACAGGTCCTACAGAGATTAGTATTAGCTCAAAAAATCATAACATGCAGCAGCCTGTTTGTCTTGGAAGAACCTCTTCTAACTTACAAGAACAGCATTTTTTGGGGGGAAGGCTATGTTTAAACTCATCTTCCAAGGCATATGAGTTCTAGAGTATCCACCTATTCTTGCAGCTATCCTAGATTTGATTTATTCTGTCTCCACAACTCTTTTTTATTAAAATGGAAAACTGTGTTCCATGACAACCATATCATAAATATAAGCATATAAAGGATGACTGTCCTTTTAGAGGTAGGGTCAATATAATGGATAACCATGTCTAGCTGACATATCTATAATAGAATACTTATTCTGCTGTGTAATTATTAAAGGTGACTACATGAGCTCAGAGCCTTAGATGTGCCCCAGGTGGCAAGAAAAGAGACAGTGGATTTTGTCAAACAATAAAATGTGTAAGGAACATAAGGATGAAGGGTGATATCATTTGCCTGGTAAAAATTGGGTTATTTCCCTTGAAATTTTTGCATTTAAGGAAATTGATTGTAACCTTTACTTTTGAATTTGCCAAGTTTGGTCTGCTTAGTTGGAAGTCTGTGGTGATGGAGCTTAGAGAGGATTATCGATTTGGTAATTAAGCTCTAAATCTGGAAAAATCCATTTGACAGTTGAAGTTGTACAAATAGAACCTAATTTAATTTCAGTTGACTAGAGAACCAGTATCAATGCATTTTCACCCTCCTTTGATATTTGCTTATGTGTCTATGTGCTTTTGAAATTTTACCCATTTTTTAAATTCAGTATCTCCATAACTATGTGTCATGGCACACTTAGTTCTGCAAGATGTTCTGCAAATGTTTGGAAACTGCTTCCTGCTGTTGTTCCTTCCTAGATTCATAATGTACATCAGTGTATGAGAATCTAAGAGAGGTCCTCTACTAAAGGAGGGTAAAGCACTTCTTTGGGCTTAATATTTTCCAAACTTATTGACCCCAGAACCTTTTTCATATGCACCTAGTAATAACTTATGGAACTAGTATTCTGCAAATATCCCTTGGAACACATTGCCTTAAATAAATATTTCTGTAGCTATCAGTGTAGTCCTGTTGCTCCCAAGCTAGTTATCGCCAGTTATTTCAAGGGTATTGTGAAAATTTCTTCAAAGATATACATCTTTTGTATAATATACAAAACACATCATTTTAAGGAGGTGGGGATCACTAATTCAGATAATTTATTTGCCCAGTGATTCTGAACCTCTTTGAATTTTGTTCATAATTACACACACACACACACACACACACACACACACACACACACATCGTATTAAGGAATTGAGGATCACTCATTCAGAAAAAAATGTAAATTTCCCAGTGATTCTCAACCTCCTTTAATTTTACTTATAATCTTATAAATACACACACACACACACACACACACACACACACACACACACACAGTTACTACTTGTATAAACATTCTCATATAATCATGGTAACAACTCCAGTTCTCATGAGGGAAGAAGTCTTATCAGTTAAAGCTGTTATTATGTGAAAAACATTCATTGAGCCTAATTCCTTGTTATAAGATAACAAGAAATAGGACATTCAAGCATTTTCCCTTTATGAAGATACCCAGTCATCCTTTTCCTTAAATCAGAACTAGGGAAAGTGTATCTCTTCTATTGCATTAAAATTCTTGGAAGTGATAAATAAGTATTTTGGGGGTATCTATTATGTGCCTAACTAGTCCTAGGCTTATTGGAAGCTAGTAAAGAAATATAATTCACGGATCAGGCTCATAAAGAGTTTATAATATCTGTAGTTTAAACAAGAGTTGGGAAACAAATGGACAACAATGCAAGAGAGTTTATAATTAAGTGCCAAATCATATCAAGTGCCAGAGCCAGGATGTGTCTTTAATTCTTAACATCCAGGTCCCTGTATGATGCTGCTATAAGTCTGGGGTTAAATTGAGATCCCAGTAGCAATAAATATGTAACATGGGAGGAGTCTGAATGTAGAGATGAAAAATGCAGAATGTAATGGCTTCTCTTTTCTCTCTTGTGGAATTGCATTCAAACCAGAACAGTGCCTTAGAATGGATGTGCCCAACTGCTCTGTATTTATATAATATTTTAATAAAGTGGAAATGTATATGCTCCTCCTGCTTCTCTTGCATTAAGTAATTGTTTGAACAACTTAGAGCTGCTTTCCTGAATAGTGGCAACAAGCACCACAATCGATTCCTATCCCCATCCCAAGCTGGATTCATTTTTCTGTGTGCAAACATAGTGCTGTGATTATGCATTGTTTTTAGCATTTAATACAGTCAATTTTAGCTGGTAGGCTTAGTTGCAATCATAGTATGATACGCCTCCTTCCCCTCATATATAATCTGAAATACATATTACTACATTTTTACAGGGTACAGAACACTTTGAACATCTCTTTGTTCCAGTGCCTTGTTTACAGTAAGCATTAGTATTTGGGACATTGAATTGAGAAGCATGAGAAATAATTCTTGGAAACAGATTACACAGTTAGATGTGCTTAATTAGGGCATATACAGTACCTACCTCCTAACTGTTATGAAGGACAAAAACCAGTACCCACTTCATAAGTACTATGAAGATTAAAGGCAATATATTTTGTTCAAGTGTTAGAGTATAAGCTTTTAATAAATATCCAGCATATTGTATTTGCATTGTTTGTTGTTTAATAATAAAAGCATTTCATTCTATGGATTTTCTTCCAAGTGTGGCTTTGGTCATATTCCATCATTTTTATATAAGTTTTTTTTGTGGTACTGGGGATTGAAGCCAGGGGCATGCTACACTGAGCTATGTCCCCAGCTATTTTTATTTATTTTTTATTTTTAGATGGGGTCTTACCAAATTGCCAAGCCTGGCCTTGTATTGGCAATCCTCCTGCCTCAGTCTTCCAAGTCACTGGGATTATAGGTGTGTGCCACCACCACATCCAGCTTCATATAGAATGTTTTTATTGATGATTTCAAAGTTGTTTGCTGTTGCAATTTTCATTATAATTCCCCTTTAACCGAAGAGCTGTATAGTGTTGTCATTTTCCTTTTGATTTTTCATTTGGCTGTATTGTGACGAGAAAATATGTTTCATTTCATTTCTTCTTTCAAAGCTTAAGGATTTTGTTGTTGTTTGGTTTTGACTCTGGAGATTGAACCCAGGGTGTCCCTCAATTGCTGAGGCTGGCCTTGAACTTGCAATTCTCCTGCCTGGTATTATAAGCGTGTGCCACAGCACCTGGCACATATAAGTTTTTTTTAGACATATGTTATAAAATTCCTCAGATATCCTAAAGACTCTACAAAATAAGAATTCTATTTGTGGATGCAAATTTAGAATACAGTATTTGGCTTCTCAATTACTTTAATATCTCTAGAATTATTCTTGTGAAGGATCAGCAACATAGAGATCAGGATGCACCCCTGTCTGCATCCCTGTACTTTTATACTCCCTCTTCCTTTGATAAGAAGTCTTTGTTTTTTTAAAATGCTTTTGTTGGGGGAGACCAGGGATTGAATCCGGAGGTACTTAACCACTGAGCCACATTCCCAACTGGTTTTATATTTTATTTTGAGACAAGGTCCTGCTAAATTGCTGAGGTTGGCTTTGAACCTAGGATTCTCCCACCTCAGCCTCCAGGCTGCTGGGATTATAGGTGTGCATCACCATACCCAGCAAAAGTCTTTTTTGGCATGTTCCATGGATGTTATACGGCAAGTGTTAATAGCTGCCTGTGTATTGAGGCTACCAGTAAATACAGGAGGTTAAAGGACTAGGAGATACCTAACTTCTTCAAACCAGGCTGAGAACATTCTCCCAAGGATTCCATAACTGTTTGTCTTCCTAAAGGCAGAGAGAACCTGGAAGGGGGCACCTTCATACTTTTGTAACTCAACCTCATGAATCAACAGGAGTTGTTTCATAGAGTGCCAAGGAGGTTAATCCAGGACAGTAGGGAACCTACGGGGGTATGGGTTCCCAAGAGTCTCAGCCCTAGGTGGCAGGGGAGAGTCGTTGCACTTTGCCCCCTGCACCTGAGGTCCCCAGGCATTCTGAAGGGACAATCCCGTGCACCTCCAGGAAACTGTGTGAGACTTTATCCTCAATCCTCTCTCGGTTCTAGCCTCTGACATGGGTGGAATATTCTCAAAAACAACTGGAGCTCACTGTTAAGGCTGGGCCCAGCCCCAGCTCCTGTGCAGTCCAAACAGCAGGTGTGCAATGGGATGAGAAGAAAACGATCTCTTAGTCTCTTCTTGACATTAATAATCACTTTGCTTACCCCAGATTCTGGGACTTTAACCATTGAGATTGAGAAAGGTGGGTAAATTCTCCCCTGAGTAGGTTAGTCTTTATCAAGTCTTTTCTAGGTACATTGTCAAATGGGATTTCTCTGAGATCTAGAAAGACCTAAGTTTACATTTTCTAAGGATCCTAGGTAGTAAAATATTACAATTTTTTCATATATTTCGAATATTCATATTTAATGAACATGTTTATCACCTAGTACAAGAATATGAATGTAAAAATTATTGTAAACAACTTCAAAAATCTAAAATTTGAGGTCTTCTCAGGATCAGATCATACCCTGTTTAGCCTAGGAGAGGCCTGTTTAACCCTACTTTGAAATATACTCTATAATAATTATTTTCTTTCTTTTTCTTTTTTCCTTTCCTTTTCTTTCTTTCTCTTTCTTTCTGGTACCAGGGATAGAACCCAGAGGGACTTAACCACTGAGTCACATCCCCAGCCCTTTTTATATTTTATTTAGAGACAGGGTCTCACTAAGTTGCTTAGGGCCTCACTAACTTGCTGAGGCTGGCTTTGAACTCACAATCCTCCTGCCTCAGCCTCCAGAGCCACTGGGATTACAGGTGTGCACCACCACTCTATAATAATTCTTCAGCCACATCTCCCCAGTTAGGTTGCCCTTCTTTGAAGGTGATATAGTAGAGGGGAAACAGGTGAGGAAGTAGCAGCCCCTCACCTTGGCCTGGAGTGGAGGGAAATAGTTCACCTAGGAAAGGTAGAGTCCCATTCTAAGATGTTTCTTAGATGGTGCTCTTCAACCTCCCCTCCAGACACACCAAAGGAAGTGAGAAGGAGGTCTGTAATGCTTACTCCAATTCCTTCAGTTTCAAGCTGAGAAATAGTATAATTCGCACTGAGAAGTTCTACATTTACCAAAAAAAAAAAAAAAAAAAAAAAAAGACCTTGGCAAAGACTCCAGGTTTAATTTCTTCACTGGTTGTGACAGTTTTAAGGCATATGTATAAATTATTTGCCTATCTTTTTATCAAGAGGTGGGTCTATCTCCCTACAACTAACAATACAGTCCTAAAATACACGAAGCCAAGACTGACTGACAGAATTGAAGTGAGAAATGGACAACTCAATAACACCAGTTGGAGACTTCAGTATTCCCCTTTGAATTATGAATAGAACAACTAGGCAAAAGATCAACAAGTAAACAGAAAACTCAAACAGCACACCACCCAACAACAGTAAGAACACACATTCCTCTCAAGTGCACATGAAATATTTTCCAGAATACATCATATGCTAAGCCATAAAACAAGCCTTGATAAATTTGAAGAAATGAAATCATATAAAGTATGTTTACAGACTCCAATGGAATAAAATAGGTCACTAAGAGAAAGAAAATTGGAAAATTCACATCTACATAGAAATTAAGCTACATGTTCCTGAATAATTATTGCCTCAAAAATATATCACAAAAATCAATAAGAAAACACTCAAAGATAGCCAGGCCCAGTGGCTCAAGCCTGTAATCCCAGTGACCTGGGATTGTTGAGACAGGAGTATTGCAAGTTCAAAGCCAGACTCAACAACTTAGGGAGGCCCTAAGGAATTTAGCAAGACTGTCTCTAAATAAAAAATTAAAAAGGGCTTAAGTGCTTCTGGGTTCAATCCCTGGTGCAAAAAAAAAAATTATAGAAAATACTGAAAGATAAACAAAAATGAAAATGGACCATACTAAAACTTATGGGATTTCTTCCACCCGCCACCTTGGGGGCTTTTTGTTTTTCACTTCAAAGGAAGCTGGTATTTTCATATGAATTGTTCTAATTGCTACTTGTGTCTCTTTTCCTGGGGCCCACCACATGAAGGCCAAAGGGATCAGCCCAAGCAAGCAGTTGAGATTTTGTAAACCAGCAGACATACTTCCCAAACAGAGATTAAAACAGACTAATTCCCATGCCTGCTCTGCCTTCTGTGGTTCTGGGATCCAGGGCAGCTCTGTCTTCACTACCCATCAGGGACAGGTTCTGTTGTTTACCTCACTAAGGGCACTAAGGGCTCAGCAGCTGGGTGGTCCCCAAATGCTGGTGTCCTCAGGCTGCAAGGGGACTGGCCACTCTGGTTGTGTTTTCCAAGGGTTTCCAACCTAGGTCTCTGGCTCTTACGCCTGGAGATGAGTCCTGGGAGAAGCCAGAGTGAGAGTGAGGATGCTCCAGTGTGTTAGATCACATGGGGGCCTGACACTGGCAGGCAGAAACTCAGGGTCACCGGTGGTCTGGGAACCTCAAGGGCAAGAAATGCAGGAAAGTCATGCAAAGGGACCACAGCAGGATGTGAGGAGGAATCACCCTGGTGTGCTAAGCTCCCTGACTGACTCCACCTCATGGGGATCCTGTGGGGAATAGGGGTCACATCTAGGGATTTGTGGCCAGTTCTGAGGCCTCCCCTTCATCACCCCACCCCCTGGCACCTGCCTGTCTAATCAGCTGGGGAAGAGGAGGTTTCTAGGTGTGATCCCCATGGAGTGACATGTAAGCTAAGTCCTCACATGGGCCCCTCGCTTCAAACCAGATCTCAGGAGAGCGTCATCTACAGGAGTGGTCACACTTCTCCTTCTGGAAGAATCCCCTGCCCCTCTCAGGCCTGGGACCCTCCCCAAGTCTCTCCCCTGCACCCATGGAGACTCCTATGTGTTTGGCCAGATACTATTATGCTGGCCCTTGGCTGGATGCAGGGCTAAGAACCCAGACATGGAAACCAGTGCCTCCTCCCAAGTTCACAGCCCAAGGGTTCAGGAAGACGGAGCAGCGTGGGAGGACATAGCAGGTTACCCAAGGGGTGGAAAGTATTCTGGGAGTTCTCCCTGGAGGAAACAGGTCAGGGTAGAGTTGGGGGCAAGTGGCCTAGGGCTGGTTATCCCTTCTCACTCTCCCTTCCCCTTTTTCTCCAGTGTCCTTTCTGTCTCTTTTGAGCTCTGGATACAGTCAGTTATAGGTGTCTAGACCAGAGAGTTCCCAGCCGGTGGGCTGTATGAACTTTGACTCTGTCTCCGCCTTTTGCTGTGTTTGAATTCATGTTCCAGATGAGGGGAGTTTCTGGTTTCCCTTTTCCAGATACATGAGGCTGCTAGGGTCTTGATACTAGATAACAGACACCACCTAATGCCAGTTTCTCCAAGGGCTACTATTGGCTTCATAAAGTCAATCCTCAGTTCTTTAAAGTAGAAGATGTGACATTCAGGCATATCCTTGGTAAAATAACCATTGTTGCTAATTGCATGACCCAGTTTAGTCAGGGTTCAGGGTCCCCAGCCACAGCCTCTGAAGTAAGCAATGATTTTTATCATCCCATCTGGGTGGCCAAAACTGTAGGGAATTTGTTTGGTTTTGTTTTGTGGTGGTGCTAGGAAATGAATGCAGGGCCCCATGATAGGGAAATGCTCTACCACTGAGTTACACCTCCAGCCTGAAAGCTTTCAATTTACTCCTTTTTCCTCTGGAAGTTTGATAATTTTAGTCTATGAAATAAACTGACAATAGACATATAAAAGGAAAAAACAGAAATGAGAGTGTTAGACTCAAAGAAGGACAGGGAAGCAGATTCTTATATACAACTTTTAGGGACTTGGGCTTCTGGAACAAAGGTAGGTGGTCTAGCCTATGGAGAGTTCTGGAAAGCAATTGTTAGAGGGAAATTTAGAGCTATAAATGCCTGTATTTAAAAGGGAAGAAAGGCTGGTGGTGTCCACTTATACTCTCAGTGACTCAGGAGGCTAAGACTGGAGAATCACAAGTCGGAGGCCAGACTCAGCAATTTAGACCAATCCAAACAAAAAAATAAAAGTGTCTGGGGATGTAAATCAGTGGTAGAGCGTCCCCTAGGTTCAAAATCCAGAATTGAAAGTTTAAATAAAGAAGGGAAGAAGAAATAGAAAATCAGAATAACTGAACTTTATCAAAATTTTAAAGTTTTGCTGTGTGTGGTGGTGTTTGCCTGTAAACCCAGTGACTCAGGAGGCTGAGGCAGGAGGATCACAAGTTTGAGACGAGCCTGGGCAAATTAGCAAGACCCTACCTCAAAATAAAAAAGTAAAAGATCTGGGGATATAGTTCAGAGATAGAGCCCCCCTGAGTTCAATCATTGGTAACACACATAAACACACACACACACACACACACACACACACACACACACACACACACACACTTTTTTGTATCCAAAAATAATGTTAAGAAAGTGAAAAGATGACCTACAGAATGGCCAAGGGGTACACAGCCCAAGAAGACACAGAGAGAAACTTTGACCAGCATAGGCTGCAAATATCCACTCTTACCAATTCATTTGAGCACCTTGGCAGAGAGGAAATTTTTACTTTTTCTTAATACATTTTTTGTTGTTACTGTTTTTAGTTTATTTGTTTTCTTCTCTCCTCTTTTTAATAATCATATTTTTCTTTTCCTTTTCTTTCTTTTCTTCTTTGTTTCCCTTCTCTTATTTTTTACTTTCTTCCTGCTATTGTTTTTCTCTTTTATTAATCTTATTTTTATCATCTTATCTCCTAATTTTATTATTATTATTATTATTATTATTATTATTATTATCATTATTTGTGGTTCTGGGAATGAACCCACGGCCTTGGGCATGTGAGGCAAGTACTCTACCAATTGACCTAATCCCCAGCCCCCCTATCTTTTTTATTTTTAGCTTTAATTTAATTTAATTTAATTTTGGTACCAGGGATTGAACCCAGGGTTGTTTAATCATTGAGCAACATCCCCAGCCCTATTTTGTATTTTATTTAGAGACAGGGTCTCACTGTGTTGCTTAGGGCCTCACTAAGTTGCTGAGGCTGGCTTTGAACTTGAGATCCTCCTGTCTCAGCCTCCCGAGCCACTGGGATTACAGGCCTGTGTCACCATGCCTGGCTTTTTAAAAATTTCTATTTCAAGACAGGTCACACTAAGTTGCCAAGGTTGACCTCAAACTTGTGCTCCTCCTGCTTCTGGCTTCTGAATCACTGGGATTATAGGTGTGCACCACCATGCCCAGCTCACAAAAATTATTTTGAAATAGGCATCTATCTTAGTTCATTTTCTTCAACTATTACAGAATATCACAGACTGGGTAATTTACAAAAAAAAAAAAAAAGAAGTTTATTTGGCACATAGTTCTGGAGGGTGGGAAGTCCAAGAATACAACACTGGCATCTGCTGAGGGCCTTTGTGCTGTGCCATGACATGACAGAAAGGGCAATCAAGCATGCACAAGGCAGAAAGAGGAAATCGGGTCAATAGCAGGAGTCCAGTCCCATGAAAATGGTATTAATCCATATATAAGGGTGAAGCCCCTGTGACACCATCACCTCTCAAAGTTTCCACCTTTCGATATTGCTAAAATGGCAACCAAACTTCAACATCAACTTTGTAGGGAACACTAAAACCACAATAATAACAGGTCAAACTATAAAACTGAAACCATAAGGTTCTCATAATAAAACAAAAGAGATTTTGGTAATTTTGGGACAGGCATAGGTATCTTACACAGAATCAAAAAACATGAAACAAAAAAAAAAATACTGATAGCTGGGCACAGTGGTGCACACCTGTAATCCCAGCAACTGGGGAGGCTGAGTCAGGAGAAACACAAGTTAGAAGACAGCCTTGGCAACTTAGCAAGATCCTGTCTCAAAATAAGAAATAAAGACTCCGTAACTCTGGTTTCAAGGTTTCAAGCAGAGATTATCTGTTTCTTGGTGAGGCAGTTTTTGCTGCTTATCAATCCCCTGCTGTTTACCCCATTTGTCTACTGCAATCACCTGCAGTCTGCCGGCATATGGACGCCTTTTTTGAGTACAGATTGTTCATTGTCAGGTGCCTATCATCACCCATCTGCCTGCTTCTTGCATGTCCATCGCCTGCCTTACACCTATCCATCACCCACCGCAGGAAGTTCACCTCCTTATCATCCAACAACAGTCAGCAAACTGATCGAGGACCGCCAGTGGAGCACCAGCTGCCTGCTGCTGCCTGGAAGTTCACTGTGACAGTACCTGCAGGTTTGATTACACGTGGCTGCTGCCATTTTGAGACAACAGCCAGGACCTGTAGGACCCCTGGCCAGACTGACTGAGCCCCGTCTCCAGGATCCCTCAACCCTACCAAACACTCCCTGCCTCTGGGGCCCTCACATCGACTGACTGCTCCCTGCCGCCAGAACCCCCAGACCAACTGACTGCGTCCTATCACTGGGACCCCAGACCGTCTGATTGCACCCGGCCTCCAGGATCCCACAACCACACCAAACACACCCGACCTCCAGGACCCCTACCTGACCAACCGCATCCCGCCTCTAGGACCTCGAGCTGACCACGTCCACCCCTGAGCTGCAGCTCCCCATTTGCCAACACATTTCGAAGCCAGAGCGGCCATCTTGGATAATCCTGGAAGCGGAGCTCTGATCTTTAGGTGGGGCAAATCCCATCCTGTGACGACTGCTGGAGGCTTGAAGCTCATTGTCAGGTACCTCTCATGCATCAGGCTACTGAACACTGGGAGGTTTGAATACTGTATGACTGTTATAGTGTAGATTTTCTTTTTTCTCCTTATTGAACAATTTTAAGTTTTTATTTCTTTACTTTTCTTGCTCTCTTTTCCTTTTGTTTACCTGTTCCCTCAGAGTCTCCCTTTTTGTATGCTAACAACCAATTTCTTTTGATTATACTCTCACCCTTTCTATCATCTAGAACTTCTATAAATTCTTTTCTTATCCCATTAACAGCTACATCCTACATCCCTCTGCATCTCCTTTGTTGTCCATTAGAAACTGCAGACCTTATTGCAAATCTGTTTGTTGTACTGAAGACAATAACTAATTCTGTTTATTATGACAATATTGTTAATGTCCTCATAGGAGCTATTTGGTCTAGGATTGCATAGCGTCTTATTTGGGCACTGCTAATGTTGATCTCCCCCTTAAAAAAAAGGTTTTGGAAACCGGCAGGGTCACTATAAGCCTATAGGGGGGAAACTGCAATACCCCAGACCTGCACTGCTAGAGCGGAAGATACATGAACAACATGAAAAAACAAGGGAAGAAAATGATCCAAACAAATCTAGATTCTATATTAATAGAATCCAATGACAGTATGTTAGAAGAAATGTCAGAAAAGGACTTCAGATTATACATGATTAAGATGATTTGCGAAGCAAAGAATGAGATAAGAGAGCAAATGCAGGCAATGAATGATAATACCAATAAGCTGAAAGAGCACCTGCAGGAAGCAAAAGATCATTTCAACAAAGAGATAGAGATTCTCAAAAAAAAAAAAAAAAAAAAACAAATGGAGGCGATCCAAGATGGTGGACTAGAGGGTGACTGCATCTCCAGTCGCTCCAGAAGCCAGGATTCAAGAAGGGGAGGCATTGAGAGACTCGGACTAAAATAGAACCACAGGGTGAGTCTCCCCCACCTGGTGAAGCTTGGCCCGGGCGGCAGGCTGGGATTCGGGCGGCTTATTAGAGTAGGGCAGGGCAGCTAGAGTCTTCTCCAGGCAGCCCTGGGCACTCCAGCGTTGGGCTCCTCCCACATGGCCAGCTTCTCGGAGCAGGCCCCCCAGTGAGAGCCTTTCCACACAGAGCCAGCTCCAAGCCCTGGAACCAGTAGTGGGCTAGGGACGCTTTCTTCGGAAGTACTGCATTATCAAGTTACTCCAAGACTTCAGGCTACTGAACGCTGGGAGGTGATACACTGGAAATCTACAGGGACACTATAAGCAAATAGAGGAAATCTGCAATATCACAGAGTCCCACTGACATCTAACCAATATGAGAAAACAAGGGAAGAGAATGTCCCAAACAAACCTAGATACTATATCAATAAAACCCAATGACAGCACAGAAGAAGAAATGTCAGAAAGGGAGTTCAGAATGTACATAATTAAAACAATCAGGGAAGCAAATGAGGAGATGAAAGAGCAAATGCAGGCATTGAAGGAAGAGATGAAAGAGCAAATGCAGGCATTAAACGATCGCACCAATCAACAGTTAAAAGAGCAAAGATGGAAAGCAAGAGATCATTTGACTAAAGAGTTAGAGATACTGAAAAAAAAACCAAACAGAAATCCTTGAAATGAAGGAAACAATAAACCAAGTTAAAAACTCCATAGAAAGCATAACCAATAGGATAGAACACCTGGAAGACAGAACCTCAGATATTGAAGACAAAATATTTAATCTTGAAAACAAAGTTGACCAAACAGAGAAGATGGTAAGAAATCATGAACAGAATCTACAAGAATTATGGGATATCATGAAAAGGCCAAATTTAAGAATTATTGGGATTAAGGAAGGCTTAGAGAAAAAAACCAAAGGAATGAACAATCTATTCAATGAAATAATATCAGAAAACTTCCCAAATCTGAAGAATGAAATGGAAAGCCAAGTACAAGAGGCTTATAGGACTCCAAATGCACAAAATTACAACAGACCCACACCAAGGCACATTATAATGAAAATACCTAAAATACAAAATAAAGACAGAATTTTAAAGGCCGCAAGAGAAAAGAATCAAATTACATTCGGGGGAAACCAATAAGAATATCAGCAGATTTTTCAATCCAGACCCTAAAAGCTAGAAGGGCCTGGAACAACATTTACCAAGCCCTGAAAGAAAACGGATGCCAACCAAGAATCTTATACCCAGCAAAACTTACTTTCAGATTTGACGATGAAATAAGATCCTTCCATGATAAACGAAAGCTAAAGGAATTTACAAAAAGAAAGCCGGCATTACAGAACATTCTCAGCAAAATATTCCATGAGGAAGAGATGAAAAACAACGATGCAAATCAGCAACGGGAGGAACTAGCCTAAAGGAATAACCAAATAAAAGGGAAAACGAATCATGTCAAAAAACAAAAATGAGTCAAATGACTGGGAATACAAATCATATCACAATAATAACCCTGAATGTTAATGGCCTGAACTCATCAATCAAAAGACATAGACTGGGAGGTTTCAAGATGGCGGCCTAGAGGGTGGCTGCATTTCATGTTGCTCCAGGACTCAGGATTCAAAAGAGGAGATATTGAGACACTTGGGACCAACTCAAAGCAGCCGGGTGACTCTCACCAGATGGGAAGGCGTCCCGGATGGGACGGTGGTCCCGGAACGCAGGGAACTTTGTGAAGTAGAGCTGCCGGCGAGACGCCCCTCCCCCCGCTGGAGCAGTGAACTCGGACAACTGGGAGCGCCGTAAAGGAGGCCACTCGGCACAGCGCTGGGACTCGGAGCAACCACTGGGGCTCCGGCGGCTGTCCAGGGGAGGAGTGGCGAGGAGAGCTGTGTGGACTCAGGACACCGGAGCCTGCCCTGAGGAGGAGGAGGAGGAACGTGGCCACTTGGATTCCGAGTGACTGCACCAGAGCTACAGGCGGTTGCCAGAGGAGAAGCCACGTGGCGAGCAGTTTGGACTCAGAACGACTGCTTCTGAACACCGGCGCCTGCCCTGGGGACGACGAGGAGGAGGAGTGTGGCCACTTGGATTCGGAGTGACTACACCAGAGCTGCAGGCGGTTGCCAGAGGAGGGGCTGCGTGGCGAGCTGTTTGGACTCAGACCACTTCTGAACACCGGGGCCTGCCCGGAGGAGAAGGAGGAGGAGGAGGAGGAGCGCGGCGGGTCCATTGGACTCGCAGTGACTGCATTAGCGCTCCAGGCGGCTGCTCAGAGGAGAAGGCGAGTGGTGAGTTGTTTGGACTTAAAGTGACAGCTCCTGAACACAGGGGGGCTGCCTGGAGGAGAAGCGTGGTGGGACGCTTGGTCTTGAGTGGCTGCACCAGAGCTCCGGGCGGTTGCTCAGAGGACCCGTGCAGCGGGTCACGTGGATTCAGAGCCACTCAGACCGTCCGCTCCTGAACACCCGGGGGGTTATCTGGAGAAGGAGGAGGAACGGGGAGGATCACTTCAACTCGGAGTGATTGATTGCCCAGGGCAACGGGAGGTTGGTGGGAGGTGGAGGCACGCAGTGAGTTTCTTGGACTCCTAGTGACCGCACCGGAATACTGGGCGGCTGTCTGGAGGAAGAGGCGTGTGGCGGGTCTCTAGGACTCAGAGCGATTGTACGGGGCCCCAGGTGGCTGCTCAGAGGAGGGGCCGCATAGCCAGGCGATTGGGTGCAGAGCAGGGTCCCAGGATCTAGGAGGCTTCTTGGTGAAAGAGCCGCACAGAGACAGGCTTAGGGCAGAGCGAAGGTTCCAGACCTGCGGGCAGATTCTCTGAGGAGGGGCAGCCTAAGGAGATTCATCTGCGAAGGGTGAGGCTCCCAGGCCCAGGAGGTAGGGCCGGGCCCCTGGGAACTTTGCAGAGGAAGGCAACCCAGCCCAGGCGGTAGCTGTAAATTGAGGGGAACCTCTAGGAGGGAACTGACCAGCGAGACCTCCCCACCGGGTGAGTTTTCCCTGCCGGGTGAGGTTTCCCCACAAAGACGGTAAAACCAGAGACTCAGGCCCAAACAGGCCTTGCCTCAGCCCGCAGCCTAGGTCCCCTTTGGATGACCATTGGTCAACAAGTGGAGGCACCTCTGCCCACTAGCAGGGATTATACCCCACCTGAAGGCCACCACTTCTAGAGAGGCAGCTTCCTTGTGGAGCACCGCATTATCAACTTCCTCCAAGACTACAGGCTACTGAAGGCTAAGGGGGGATATATATAGAAATCTTCAGGGACATTGTAAGTCAATAGAGGAAATCTGCAATATCTCAGCAGTCCACTGAAACCTGAACAATATGAGAAAACAAGAAAAGAAAATGCTGCAAACAAATCTAGATGTTACATCAATAAAACCCAATGACAGCATGGCAGAAGAAATGACAGAAAAAGAGTTCAGAATGTACATAATTAAAATGATCAGAGAAGCAAACGAGGAGATGAAAGAGCAAATGCAAGCATTGAATGATCGCACCAATCGACAGTTAAAAGAGCAAATACAGGAAGCAAAAGATCATTTCAATAAAGAGTTAGAGATATTGAAAAAAAACCAAACAGAAATCCTTGACATGAAGGAAACAATAAACCAAATTAAGAACTCCATAGAAAGCATATCCAATAGGATAGAACACCTGGAAGACAGAACCTCAGACATTGAAGACAAAATATTTAACCTTGAAAACAAAGTTGAACAAACAGAGAAGATGGTAAGAAATCATGAACAGAATCTACAAGAACTATGGGATATCATAAAAAGGCCAAATTTAAGAATTATTGGGATTGAGGAAGGCCTAGAGAAACAAGCCAAAGGAATGAACAATTTATTCAATGAAATAATATCAGAAAATTTCCCAAATCTGAAGAATGAAATGGAAAATCAAGTTCAAGAGGCTTATAGGACTCCAAATACACAAAATTACAACAGACCCACACCAAGGCACATTATAATGAAAATACCTAACATACAAAATAAAGACAGAATTTTAAAGGCTGTGAGAGAAAAGAACCAAATTACATTCAGGGGGAAACCAATACGGATATCAGCAGATTTTTCAATCCAGACCCTAAAAGCTAGAAGGGCCTGGAACAACATTTTTCAAGCCCTGAAAGAAAATGGATGCCAACCAAGAATCTTATACCCAGCAAAACTTACCTTCAAATTTGACGATGAAATAAAATCCTTCCATGATAAACAAAAGCTAAAAGAATTTACAAAAAGAAAGCCAGCATTACAGAACATTCTCAGCAAAATATTCCATGAGGAAGAGATGAAAAACAAAGAAGCAAATCAGCAAAGGGAGGAATTATCCTAAAGGAATTGTCAAATAAAGGAGGAAACAAGTTGTGTCAAACAAATAAATAAATAAAATTTAAAAAATGAACCAAATGACCGGGAAACCAAATCATATCTCTATAATAACCCTGAATGTTAATAGCCTGAATTCATCAATCAAAAGACATAGACTGGCAGATTGGATTAAAAAGAAAGATCCAACAATATGTTGCCTGCAAGAGACTCACCTCATAGAAAAAGATACCCATAGACTAAAGGTGAAAGGATGGGGAAAAACGTATCATGCACATGGACTCAGCAAAAAAGCTGGAGTATCCATCCTCATTTCCGATAACGTGGACTTCAAGCCAAAGTTAGTCAGAAGGGATAAAGAAGGTCATTTCATACTGCTTAAGGGAAGCATAAATCAGCAAGATATAACAATCATAAACATCTATGCCCCAAACAGTGGCTCATCCATGTATGTCAAACAAATCCTTCTCAATTGCAGAAACCAAATAGACCATAACACAATAATACTAGGTGATTTTAACACGCCTCTCTCACCACTGGACAGATCTTCCAGACAAAAATTGAACAAAGAAACCATAGATCTCAATAACACAATCAATAATTTAGACTTAACGGACATTTATAGAATATACCATCCAACCAAGAGCGAATACACTTTCTTCTCAGCAGCACATGGATCCTTCTCTAAAATAGACCATATATTATGCCACAAAGCTAATGTTAGCAAATACAAGAAGATAGAGACACTACCATGTATTCTATCAGATCATAATGGATTGAAGTTAGAAATAAATGAAAGAGTAAAACACAGAAACTATTCCAACATCTGGAGATTAAACAATATGCTATTATATGATGAATGGATAACAGAAGATATTAGGAAGGAAATTAAAAAATTCTTAGAGGTAAATGAGAACAAAGAAACATCATATCAAAATCTCTGGGAAACTATGAAAGCAGTACTTAGAGGGAAATTTATTTCATGGAGCGCATTTAATAAAAGAAGTAAAACTCAACAAATAAACGACCTAACACTACAGCTCAAAGCCCTAGAAAAAGAAGAACAGAACAGCACCAAAAGTAGTAGAAGACAGGAAATAGTGAAACTCAGAGCTGAAATCAATGAAATTGAAACAAAAGAAACAATATAAAAAATTGACAAAATAAATAGTTGGTTCTTCGAAAAAATAAACAAAATTGATAAACCTTTAGCCACACTAACAAAGAGAAGACGAGAGAAAACCCAAATCACTAAAATTCGGAATGAACAAGGAAATATCACAACAGACACGATTGAAATACAAAACATAATTAGAAGCTATTTTGAAAATCTATACTCCAACAAAATAGAAAATTTCGAAGACATCAACAGGTTTCTAGAGACATATGAATTGCCTAAACTGAACGAGGAGGACATACACAATTTAAATAGACCAATTTCAAGTACTGAAATAGAAGAAGTCATCAAAAGCCTCCCAACAAAGAAAAGTCCGCAGATGGGTTCTCAGCCGAGTTCTACAAAACCTTTAAAGAACAGCTCATTCCAATACTTCTCAAAGTATTCCATAAAATAGAAGAGGAGGGAACCCTCCCAAACTCATTCTGTGAAGCCTATATCACACTGATACCTAAACCAGACAGAGACTCATCAAGGAAAGAAAATTTCAGACCAATATCCTTAATGAACATCGACGCAAAAATTCTCAACAAAATTTTAGCAAATCGCATACAAAAATATATTAAAAAGATAGTGCACCATGATCAAGTGGGTTTTATCCCAGGGATGCAAGGTTGGTTCAACATCAGGAAATCAATAAACGTAATTCACCATATTAATAGACTTAAAGTCAAGAATCACATGATTATTTCAATAGATGCAGAAAAAGCATTTGATAAAATACAGCACCCCTTCATGCTCAGAACACTAGAAAAAATAGGGATAGTGGGAACATTCCTTAACATTGTAAAGGCCATTTATGCTAAGCCCATGGCTAATATCATTCTAAATGGTGAAAAACTGAAAGCATTCCCCCTAAAAACTGGAGCAAGGCAGGGATGCCCTCTTTCACCACTTCTATTCAACATCATTCTTGAGACTCTTGCCAGAGCAATTAGACAAACCAAAGAAATTAAAGGGTTACGAATTGGAAAAGAACTCAAACTATCCCTGTTCGCTGATGACATGATTATATATTTAGAGGAACCTGGAAATTCCACCAGAAAACTCTTAGAACTCATAAGTGAATTCAGTAAAGTAGCAGGTTACAAGATCAATGCTCATAAATCCAACGCATTTTTATACATAAGTGATGAATCTTCAGAAAGAGAAGTTAGGAAAACTACCCCATTCACAATAGCCTCGAAAAAAATAAAATACTTGGGAATCAATCTCACAAAAGAGGTGAAAGACCTCTACAATGAGAACTATACAACAGTAAAGAAAGAAATTAGAGAACACCTTAGAAGATGGAAAGATCTTCCATGTTCTTGGATAGGAAGAATTAATATTGTCAAAATGGCCATACTACCTAAAGTGCTATACAAATTCAATGCAATTCCAATGAAAATCCCAATTGTGTACCTTACAGAAATAGAGCAAGCAATTATGAAATTCATCTGGAAGAATAAGAAACCCAGAATAGCTAAAGCAATCCTTAGCAGGAAGAGTGAAACAGGGGGTATTGCAATACCAGATCTTCAACTCTACTACAAAGCAATAGTAACAAAAACGGCATGGTATTGGTACCAAAATAGAAAGGTAGATCAATGGTACAGAATAGAGGACATGGACACAAACCCAAATAAATACAATTTTCTCATACTAGACAAAGGGGCCAAAAATATGCAATGGAGAAAAGATAGCCTCTTCAACAAATGGTGCTGGGAGAATTGGAAATCCATATGCAACAGAATGAAACTAAACCCCTATCTCTCACCATGCACGAAACTAAACTCAAAATGGATTAAGGACCTCGGAATCAGACCAGAGACCCTGCAGATTATAGAAGAAAAAGTAGGTCCAAATCTTCAACTTGTTGGTCTAGGACCAGACTTCCTTAACAGGACTCCCATAGCACAAGAAATAAAAGCTAGAATCAACCACTGGGATAGATTCAAACTAAAAAGCTTTCTCTCAGCAAAGGAAACTATCAGTAATGTGAAGAGAGAGCCTAGAGAGTGGGAGAATATCTTTGCCACTCATACTTCAGATAGAGCGCTAATCTCCAGAATCTATAAAGAACTCAAAAAACTCTACTCCAAGAATTCAAATAATCCAGTCGACAAATGGGCTAAGGAAATGAATAGACACTTCACAGAAGAAGATGTACAAGCAATCAACAGACATATGGAAAAATGTTCAACATCTCTAGTAATAAGAGAAATGCAAATCAAAACCACCCTAAGATTCCATCTCACCCCAATTAGAATGGCGATTATCAAGAATACGAGCAACAACAGGTGTTGGCGAGGATGTGGGGAGAAAGGTACACTCATACATTGCTGGTGGAGCTTCAAATTAGTGCAGCCACTCTGGAAAGCAGTGTGGAGATTCCTTAGAAAACTTGGAATGGACCCTCCATTTGACCCAGCTATCCCACTCCTTGGCCTATACCCAAAGGACTTAAAATCAGCATACTACAGAGATACAGCCACATCAATGTTCATAGCTGCTCAATTCACGATAGCCAGACTGTGGAACCAACCTAGATGCCCTTCAATTGATGAGTGGATAAAGAAACTGTGGTATATATATACAATGGAATATTACTCAGCCATAAAGAATGATAAAATTATGGCATTTGCAGGCAAATGGATGAAATTGGAGAATATCATGCTAAGTGAGATAAGCCAATCTCAAAAAGCCAAAGGACGAATGATATCGCTAATAAGTGGAGGATGACACATAATGGGGGGGGGGAGGGAAGGGTTAGTGTTAGGGTTAGAGTTAGGGTTAGGGAGGGGGGCAAGTATGGAGGAAGGAAGTACTGTATAGAGGGTAAAGAGGGGTGGGAGGGGTGGGGGGAAGAGAGAAAATAACAGAATGAATCAAACAACATTACTCTATGTAAATTTATGATTACACAAATGGTATCCCTTTATGTCATGTACAAGCAGAGAAACAACATGTATCCCATTTGTTTACAATAAAAAAAAAAGACATAGACTGGCAGAATGGATTAAAAAGAAAAATCCAACAATATGCGACCTGCAAGAGACTCATCTCATAGAAAGAGATACCCACAGACTAAAGGTGAAAGGATGGGAAAAAACATACCATGCACATGGACTCAGCAAAAAAGCTGGAGTATCCATCCTCATTTCAGATAATGTGGACTTCAAGCCAAAACTAGTCAGAAGGGATAAAGAAGGACATTACATGCTGCTTAAGGGAAGCATAAATCAGCAAGACATAACAATCATAAATATCTATGCCCCGAACGTTGACTCATCCATGTACGTCAAACAAATCCTTCTCAATTTCAGAAACCAAATAGACCACAACACAATAATACTAGGTGATTTTAACACACCTCTCTCATCACTGGATAGATCGTCCAAACAAAAATTGAATAAAGAAACCATAGATCTCAATAACACAATCAACAATTTAGACTTAACCGACTTATATAGAATATATCATCCAACAAAGAATGAATACACTTTCTTCTTAGCAGCACATGGATCCTTCTCTAAAATAGACCATGTTTTATGCCACAAAGCTACTGTTAGCCAACATCATTCTTAATGGAGAAAAACTGAAGTTGTTCCCTTTAAAAATGGGAACAAGACAGGGATGTCCTGTTTCACCACTTCTATTCAACATCGTTCTTGCAATACTAGCCACAGCAATTAGACTAAAGAAATTAAAGGGTACGAATAGGAAAAGAGGAACTTAAGCTATCACTATTTGCTGATGACATGATTCTATATTTAGAGGATCCAGAAAACTCCTCCAGAAAACTTCTAGACCTCATCAATGAATTCAGAAAAATAGCAGGCTATAAAATCAACACGCATAAATCTATAGCATTTATATACACAAGCGATGAAACATCTGAAAGAGATAAGGAAAATAACTCCCTTGCAATAGCCTCAAAAAAAAAAAAATACTTAGGAATCAATCTAAGCAAACAGGTAAAAGATCTCTACAATGAAAACTACAAAACATTGAAGAAAGAAATTGAGGAAGACCTTAGAAGATGGAAAGATCTCTCATGTTCTTGGATAGGAAGAATTAATATTGTCAAAATGGCCATACTACCTAAAGTGCTATACAAATTCAATGCAATTCCAATTAAAATCCCAATGATGTACTTTACAGAAATAGAGCAAGCAATCATGAAATTCATCTGGAAGAATAAGAAACCCAGAATAGCTAAAACAATTCTTAGCAGGAAGAGTGAAACAGGGGGTATCACAATACCAGAACTTCAACTATACTACAAAGTAATAGTAACAAAAACAGCATGGTATTGTCACCAAAATAGACAGGTAGATCAATGGTACAGAATAGAGGACACAGACACAAACCCAAATAAATACAATTTTCTCATACTAGACAAAGGGGCCAAAAATATGCAATGGAAAAAAAATAGCCTATTCAACAAATGGTGCTGGGAAAACTGGAAATCCATATGCAGCAGAATGAAACTAAACCCATATCTGTCACCCTGCACAAAACTCAACTCATAATGGATCAAGGACCTTGGAATCAGACCAGAGACCCTTCATCTTATGGAAGAAAAAGTTGGTCCAAACCTTCAACTTGTTGGCTTAGGAGCAGACTTCCTTAACAGGACTCCCATTGCACAAGAAATAAAAGCAAGAATCAATAACTGGGATAGATTCAAACTAAAAAGCTTTCTCTCAGCAAAGGAAACTATCAGTAATGTGAAGAGAGATCCTACAGAGTGGGAGAATATCTTTGCCACTCATCCTTCAGATAGAGCGCTAATTTCCAGAATCTATAAAGAACTCAAAAAACTCTACACCAAGAATACAAATAGTCCAATCAACTAATGGGCTAAGGAAATGAACAGACACTTCACAGAAGAAGATGTACAAGCAATCAACAAACATGAAAAAATGTTCAACATCTCTAGTAATAGGAGAAATGCAAATCAAAACTACCCTAAGATTCCATCTCACCCCAATTAGAATGGTGATTATCAAGAATACAAGCAACAATAGGTGTTGGCAAGGATGTGGGGAAAAAGGTACACTCATACATTGCTGATGGGGTTGCAAATTAGGGCAGCCACTCTGGAAAGCAGTGTGGAGATTCCTCAGAAAGCTTGGAATGGAACCACCATTTGACCCAGCTATCCCACTCCTTGGCCTATACCCAAAGGACTTAAAATCAGCATACTACAGAGATACAGCCACATCAATGTTCATAGCTACTCAATTCACAATAGCCAGACTATGGAACCAACCTAGATGCCCTTCAATTGACCAATGGATAAAGAAACTGTAATGTATGTATATATATATATATATATATATATATATACACACATACACAATGGAATATTACTCAGTCATATAGAAAAATAAAATTATGGCATTTGCAGGCAAATGGATGAAATTGCAGAATATCATGCTAAGTGAGAGAAGCCAATCTCAAAACACCAAAATATGAATGATCTCACTGATAAGCGGATGATGACACATAATGGGGGGTGGGATGGAGGCAAGAATGGAGGAAGGAGGGACTGTATAGAGGGAAAAGTGTGGTGGGAGGGGTGGGCGAAAGGAAAAATATAACAGAATGAATCAAACAACATTACCCTATGTAAATGTATGATTAACCAAATGGTATGCCTGTACTTCATGTACAAACAGAAACATGTATCACATTTGTTTACAATAAAAATAAATTAAGAAACATAAATTTAAAAAATGAATAGTTAGATCTAAAAATAGAAAGAAATAAAAAAAGGCTGGGCTGGGGATGTGGCTCTGTGGTAAAGTGCTACTAGGTTCAATCCCTAGTTAAAACAAAACAAAACAAAACAATAAAAGACCACTGAATATTACTCAGCTATAAAGAAGAATGAAATTATGATATTTGCCAGTAAATGGATGGATCTGGAGACTATCATCCCAAGTGAAATGGTAAAATGAGCCAATCCCAAAAAACCAAAGGCTGAATATTCTCTTCTGATATATGGATGCTGACTCACAATAAGTGGAGTGGGTAATATAAATTCATTGGATTAGACAAAGGAGAATGAAGGGGAGTGGACAGGAATGGGAAAGTCAGTGGAATGAACTGGACATCACTTCCCTATGTTCATATATGAACACACGACCAATGAAACTCCACATCATGGACAACCACAAGAATGGGAAGTTATACATCATGTGTGTATGATGTGTCAAAATACATTCTAGTGTCATGTATACCTAAAAAGAACAAATAAAACTTTGTCAAAATTAAAAACTCCTACTCTATAACATAACATCAAGACACAGACTGGGTATTTGCAAAATGTATACCCAACATATGCTTTGTATATAAAATATATAAAGACCTCTTATAGTAATAGACAAAAAAAACCTGATTTTTAATGGAGTAAAAGATTTGAATGGACACTGAGTGTGTGTGTGTGTGTGTGTGTGTGTGTGTGTGTGTGTGTGTGTGCGTGTGTGTGTTACTAAGGATCAAGCCCAGGGCCTTGTGCATGCTAGGCAAGTGCTCTACCACAGTACCATATGGCCAGCCTTAAGAAAATACAGGTTGAATGGCAAACGAGCATACAAAAAGAAATTCAGCAGCAACCATAAGAAAAATGTCAACCAACCACAATGAGTTAGCACAAAATACCCACTAGGGTGGCTAAAAGTAAAAAGACTCACAGTACCAAGTGTGCTATTAAATGTGTCATATTAGTTGATAGTAAGTCATTGAGTTCAGACTACATTCAGTGCTGGGAATTGCCCAAGGGAGTGAATACCAAGATATAGTGATTGCTGGGGGAAATCGTAAAGGCTACCCAACACAAGAGAATGTGTAAACAATATGTGGCATATCCCTACAATAGAATACTATTTATCAGTAAAAAATGAACTAAATATTCATATATGCAATAGCCTAGATGAATCTCTAAAATGTTATGCTTAGTCAAAGAGGCCAAGCAAACATAAATTCATATGATTCCATTTATGTGAACCCCAAGAAAAACAAGTCCTACTACAGTGACAGAAAATCAATCAGGGGTGGCCTGGACCTCGATGTGGAGGGAAGGTGTGGACTTGGAGGGACACAGGAAACTTTCTGTTGTGATGGAAATATTCAAATCTTGATTGTAGTGGTGGCTCCACACATATATAAATTTAATAGAACCCATAAAAATGTATACTTGATATGGTTGCATTTTATTGGATTGTTCCCTCAAGCATAGGAAAACACTGAAAAATGTGGTAAAGTTAAGTAAATAAGAGGTAATTGGCTCAAAGTTGTCTCGATAACTAGAGCTCTTATGTAAGCAAACCAGATTTTAACTTAGAAACATTTCTTTTAACTAACTTAAAATAAAACAAAAAAAACCCTCAACCAATCACAAATGGCCAATCAGCTGATTGGTTATACAACTAGAGACTTCCTGTCAGACCATACCAAAATAAGATAAACACCTGGCTATAGCCAATAGGATCATCTTTCCACTTTGCTCCCATGTTCAGCCTATAAAGTTTTACTGCTCACACTGCTGAGCAGAGCTCTCTGAACCTTGTCTAGTTTTGAGCACTGCCTGATTCATACATCATTCTTTCCTCAAATAAACTATTAAAGTTAATATAACTAGCTGGCCACAGAGGTACGCTTCTGTAATTCCAGCAGCTTGGGAGACTGAGGCAGGAGGATCCCAAGTTCAAAGCCACCCTTAGCAACTTGGTGAGTGCTAAGCAACTCAGTGAGACCCTGTCTCCCAATAAAATACAAAATAGGACTGGGAATGTGGCTCAGTGGCTAAATATCCCTGGGTTCAATGCCTGGTACAAAAAAATTAATATAACTAAAACTTTTAACAATTCTAAAGTGTTATGGTTTGGATGTGAGGTATTCCTCAAAAGCTCCTATTAATGCAGGAATATTCCAAGGCAAAATGATTATGGGAGCTATAATCTCATTGGTCCATCCTAGTTTGAATGGACTGCCTGGGTGGCAACTGTAGGCAGATGGGGCATGGCTGGAGAAGGAGGGTCACTGGAAACGTGCCCTGGAAGGGTGTGTCTTCCCTGCTGCCCTTCCCCATTCCTCTCTCTGCTTCCTGACACTATCATGAGCTAAGAAGCTTCCCTTTGCTCTTCCCTTCCCTGATGATGAGATGCTTCACCATGGGCTCAGATGAATGTTGTCTTGGTTGTTTCTCCTCATGATGGCATGGTTGATTGGCAGCCATGGCTTGCTGCTGCTGCCTATCATCACCAAAGAGCACCATTGGCATAGCACTAGTGTAGGAAAGATCAAAATGGAAAATACAGTTTCTAATGTTGAAAAATCTAAGTTTCACCATTGTAAGTCAGGCACTGTCCATGCTATGTGGCTTTAGGGATCATAACATTATAGTATTGGAGAAAGGATAGATACACAGGTCAATACACCAGAATAGAGAGCACCAAAAGAGATGCACAGAAATAGTTCAACTGAATTTTTTTACAATGATGAAAAAGAAATTCAATGCAGGAAGTAGAGTCTGTCCAAAAAATTGTGTTCTAGCAATTAGATGTCCATAGGCAAAATTTGAACCTGGACCTAAACCTCAAACCACACACAAAAATCAAGTCAAAATGAACCACAAACTTAATTGTGAAATATAAAACTATAAACTTGTGGTGTCTGCAGTGGCACACACCTGTAATCCCAGAGACTCAAGAGGCTGAGACAGGAGGATAACAAGTTTGAGGCCAGCTTCAGCAAGTTAGTGAGGCCCTCAGTAGCTTAGTTGGACCCTGTCTCAAAATAAAAAATAAAAAGGGCTGGGGTCTTGGGATGTCATTCAGTGGTTACGTGTCCCTGGGTTCACACACTATAAACTTGTTTTTTCCTGGTGCTAAGGTTTGAACCCAGAGGCTCATATATACTAGGCAAGCCCTTACCACTGATTCCCCTCCTGTCCCCAAAGTATGAACTTTTGAAAAAAAATGTAGAAGAAAATCTTCAGGACCTAAGACTTGGTAAAGAATTCTCACACATGACACCAAAATCCATAAATAAAGGCGGTCAATAAATTGTACCCCACTGAAATGAAAAACTTTTGCTCTGAGAAAGCCCCTAATAAAAGAATTAAAAGAGAAGCCACAGATTGGGAGGAAAATATTTCCAAGCCACATATCTTGTTATGAAAGCTCAGTTCTTGTCCCTGATGCCAATCCAATAACAAGGACAGTTTTGAGAAAAAGGATAAAGAAGGTTTTTAGCTTTGCTGGCAAAGGAGAAACACAGGGGACTCCTGTCCCAGAAGCTGTGGTTGCACCCATCAGCAGTAACAGGGGACTTTTAAAGAGGTGACTCAAAGACTACATTGCATGTGTTCTGAGTTGTAATTCACTTGTTCATTTGGGAGATGGTCATTTCTGAGATCTTCTGGTATCATCCCCAAAGCCTGGATTCCTCCATTCCTGTGGTGTGTGTGTGTACTCAAGACAGATAACTCTGCCTAGGATGGGGAAGAAAGGTGATTCTGTTTCCCTGAGATTAGGGGGGGAGGGAGAGATTAGGGAGGAGCAGGGAGAGGAAGAGAAAGAAACATGTCCCTTTATAAAATAAGTGGCAGTAGCAGAGCAGCAAGGGTTATATTCAAAGCATAAAGTGGAATATTGTTACAATCTGACAAGAACTCATACCTAGAATATGTAAAGAATTTTCACTGAATCTGTCCCCAAACCGAGTCCTTTCTTGGTGTTGTAAGGCCAATAACAAAACTGAGCACCAGAGGAGAATCAAAAGGAACTTTTATTCTTGGTCAAAGAACAGAAGTGACAAAAGGTCACAAATCAACTTCTCCAGGCCGTAAGGTCAAAGGGCTTTTCTTTACTGTTTGGAGGAGGTCTTAGTTAAGGACAGGCGAGGGATCAGCATCTCTTGGAAATGAGATTGCAACAGGGGTTTACTAGATGCTTTAACTATATCCCTTGTCCCTTTGAAACTTACATGTTTGTTTCTTTTCTCTTTCTTTCTTTTTTTTTTTCTTGCACTGCTGGGGATTGAACCCAGGGCCTTGTGCATGCTAGGCAAGCACTCTACCAACTGAGCTATCTCCCCCAGCCCCACTCATGCTTTTTTCTTTTTCCCAACTTTGCCCTGACCTTCTCCCTGATCTTTGCCTTGATCTTCTTTTCCCTAAACTTCTCCCTAATCTCATTTTCTCTGAATCACCTCATTAAGAGACCCCCTGTTCCTGCTGAAGGGCAGAATCACAGACTCTGGAACAGGAGTCCCCTGTGTTTCTCCTTTGCTAGCAAAGCAATAAACCATCTTTTCCCTTCTTTCTCAAAACTGTGTCCTCATTATTAGATTGCCATCAGGGACAAAGATCGAGTGCTCAGTTACAGGATCCCCCTTTTTCCTGGCTGATTCTGGTCTGGGTTGGCAGCTCGTGGAAGCAAGATGGTACTGGTACACAGGAATGTTACTACGGTGGTGCATTAGGATGGGATGGTAATGAGGGGGTGAGTATTAGGTCACATGGTGTCCTTTGTTGTAGAAACTTGTCTGTTTCTAAGCTGTTCTATTTGGGGGTAGGCGGTTAAACAACTTCCTTATCTCTAGGTTGTAGGAAGCATGGTTAGTGTATTGTGTAAGCCTTTTTAAATAAAAGGTATGGCTGTCAGTCCTGGGACAGGCATAGTGGTCCTTGTCTTACCTTGGTGACAAACTCTGAAAACTTAATAGTTAACAAGCAAATAGTGTAATTAGAAAAATGGCAAAAAATAAAAAGAAACAAACCCAACAATTTTACCTAAAGTCTATACATATAGAATGTCAACTTTTCATGTAAGTGAAATAAAGCAGACTCAGAAAATCAAGGGTCGAATATTTTCTCTCACATGCAGAAGCTAGAGCAAAACAAGGGAAAGAAGGCAGTGGGGGAGGGAAGTGGATATCATGAAGATATAGGGAGGATCATTGGAGTAGAAGCAGATTGAGAGGGAGGGAGGAAGGAAGAGAAAGGGGAGGAAATGCAGAATTGATTTAACAAAATCACGTTATGCACACATAAATATGCCACATGGAATTTCACCTTTATGTATATGTAGACAGTACCAATAATAAATAAATAAATAAATAAATAAATAAGTGAAGGGAAGGTCCGTAGAGTAGAGGGAGAAAAAGTGGAGGGGGGAGGAAAGAAAGAGGGGAGGGAATGGGGATTGAAATCTAATTCTTTCTATGTATAGTTTTATCAAAAGGAACCCAAATACTATGTATAGCTATAATGTACTAATAAAAATAATCTGCTGCCCAATTGACAAAAATGAAAGTAAGATTTTTGAAATACAAATTAAAACCACAATGAAGCCAGGCTTGGTTGGCAGTGCAGTCCTGTAACCCCAGCAGCTTGGGAGGCTGAGGCAGGAGTGTCTCCAGTTCAAAGCCAGCCTCAGCAACTTAGTGAGGCCCTCAGCCTCTTAGCGAGACCCTGTCTCTAAATAAAACATAAAAAGGGCTGAGGATGTGGTTCAGTGGTTAAGTGGTCAAGCACCCCTGGGTTCAATCCCTGGTACCAAAACAAAAAATAAAAACAAAATGAAATATCAATATCACCAATATAAAAAATGATGCTAACACCAAATGCCATCAATGAAGTAAAGTGTTATGGTTTGGCTAAGTGTCCCTTAAAGGTCCGTGCATTAAAGGTTTGGTCCCTCAGCCTATAGAATTATTAGGAGCTGGTGGACCTTTTAAGAGGTGGGGCCTAGTGGGAAGTTTAGGGGCAGGTCACTGGGGACATGCCCTTGAAGAGGACTGTGGGGTTCCAGCATCCTCCTTGCTCTCCTTTACTTCCTAGCCATGAAGTGAATGGTTTTGCTCTGCCATGTGCTCCATCATGTGCTGTCACAGGCCCAAAGCAATCCAGTCAGCTGGTCATAAGACAAAACTATGAGACAAAATAAAACTTTTAATAAGTTGATTATCTTAGGTATACATTATTGTACTGAAAGACAAAATAACAGTTCACTTTATAAGTTGATTATATCAGGTAATCATTCTAGTACTGAGGAGCTGATTAAGATACAGAGAAAGTGAATGTACTCATTGTAAGAAAAATGTGGCTCAGTTCAGGTCCCAAGGAAGCTCAGACCCTTGAATGTAGAGGAGCAAGCACTCTGGGGTGCCCAATCTGAGTCATGGCCCCAATGAATGCACCCAGAAAACCACTCCAGATGCAGGAACTCACACAAGAGATTGTACTAGGTGGACAACCAGAGTGTCCACTCTCAGGGCTGGGAGAGAAAATGGCAGGAGAGCTTCTCCCATCTCTCAAAATGATTTCATCTGAAGACATTGCTGATTATTAATCAAGTGGTTCAGTCCTATGTTGCAGGAGCATAGTCCTGTTCTTTGATCTGATTGGTCCTACATCAGAGGGGAAGTGACAGGCAGCCATGAGTTCATGTCAAAATGTTACCAGAGGAGTGTCCATGAGGGAAGGCCTCAACTGGCGACAAGTGGGATCTTTGGCATAAGTAATGGAAAATAATTTCAGCACATGCCATTCAGAGACACACACAGATTGGTTTAGGAAAAAAGATATGCATTCAAGGGAGAATGTGGAACATCTCAAGAAAAAGACTTTTGGGGAATAAAGTAAAAAATACATGTTGAAACGAGAATGTGGGCCATCTCCAGAGGAAAAGACAGCAATACTTCAGTGTGGGTGTTAATATTTATAAAGGGAGAGTAGTTAGAGGCTGAACTGTAGGTGAAATCAGGGCAGAGTTACACAATTTCCCAGCCAGTTTTCCCTGCATTTGCATATTGCCTACATCCTGTTACATTTTGTAGGCACAGGCGTGGGGCAAGGGCATGAGTCAAAGGTGCAGGCCAAACGTGAGGACTGGGTTACTCAGGATGCTTTTTTTGCATTTCAAAGGTTCATGGGCACTTCTCTTTTGAGGTTCAGTTTCTTTTTCTGTATCCCCAAATCAATATCTCATAAAGACCCCCTTTAAAATATCAAATTAAGCAAAGAGAGGTTTAGAAAGAGTGGTCTTTAGGCTAGGGTTACCTAGAAGTCCATTATTAAGAATTTTCACAGGCAAGAAAAATGCAAAATACCAAAAAGAGCAAAGCAGCTGGGGATTGTGGTGAACACCTGTAATCCCAGTGATTGGGAGGTTGAGGAAAGAGGATCCCAATTTTGAGGTCAGCCTGAGCAATTTAGTGAGGCCCTGTTTAGATGGAGACCACCAAAGGGACAAAGGACAAATACATTCCTGGGCCTTAACTCAGGGCCTGACTACCATTAAAAGATAGCATAAGGAGGGTGTGATGATACATCCTTGTAATCCCAGTGAGTCAGGAGGCTGAGGCAGGAGCATCACAAGTTCGAGACCAGCATCAGCAATCTAGCAGGACTCTGTCTCAAAATAAAAATAAAAAGGACTGGGGATGTTGGGAATGTAGCTCAGAGGTAAAGCTCCCCTGGGTTCAATCCCCAGAACCAAAATTAAATAAATAAATAAATAAATAAATAAAATAAAGGGGAGATAGTGTAAGTTTTATGTATGTGCTCATCTTAACTCATGGTTGTTAGGTATTAAAAGCTTGGTATGTCATTGCTGGTGGGGCTGCAAATTAGTGCAGCCACTCTGGAAAGCAGTGTGGAGATTGCTTAGAAAACTTGGAATGGAACCACCATTTGACCCAGCTATCCCACTCCTCGGTTTATACCCAAAGGACTTAAAGTCAGCATACTACAGTGATGCAGCCACATCAATGTTCATAGCTGCTCAATTCACCATAGCCAGACTGTGGAACCAACCTAGATGCCCTTCAGTTGATGAATGGATAAAGAAACTGTGGTATATATATATATATATACACAATGGAATATTACTCAGCCATAAAGAATGATAAAATTATGGCATTTGCTGGTAAATGGATGAAGTTGGAGAATATCATGCTAAGTGAAATAGGCCAAGCCCAAAAACCAAAGGCCGAATGTTTTCTCTGATAAGTGGATGATGATATATAACGAAAGGGAGTGATGGGGGGAAGAGAAGAATGAAGGAACTTTGGATGGTGTGGAGGAAAATGGGATGGGAGGGGTGGAGGATGGAAAGATAGTAGAATGAAACAGACAGTTTTATCCTATGTATATGTATGATTACATGAATGGTGTGAATCTACATTGTGCACAACCATAGAAATGAAAAGTTGTACCCCATTTGTGTACCATGAATCAAAATGCAGTCTGTAAAAATAAAAAATATTTTAATAAAGTTTGATATGTGGGCTGTGGATATAGCTCAGGTGGTAGAGTGCTTGCCTCAGAAGCACAAGGCCCTGGGTTCAATGCCCAGCACCACAAAAACATAAATAAAAGCTTGGTATGTGCATTAATTCCCCCCCTTAAAAGACCTTATCAGCTTCAGAAGCCAGATGCAACTTTAAGACCAGGATGCTCTTGCCTGGAATCTCTGAGTGTAACAGTGGTTCACTTTATGCTTTGACTATATCCCTTGTTGCTCTAAAACTGACATTTTTTTTTCTTTTTCCCAATGTTCTCTTCCCTGACCTTCTTCTCCCTGATCTTCTGTTCCCTGATTATTTCCTCCCTAATATCTCCTCCCTAATGTCAGGAAACAGGATTTCTCTCAATTACCTCTTTAAAACCCCCCTGCTCCACTTGATGGGGAGAATCATAGACTCTGGGACAGAAACCCCCTGTTTCTCCTTCACTAGCAAAGCAATAAAACTTCTTTTTCCTTTTTCTCAAAACCTTGTCTTTATTGAATTGACATTGGGGATGAGGACCAAGCTCTCAGGAGACAAACAATATAAAGGGTATAAACTGTTGAGTAGTCATCAAAATGGCAAATTCCAGGGCCCTTAACTTGTCACTTGCCATAATTTGGGTTCTCTTCCATTTCCCACCTATGTGTTCCCTGAACGTTTTACAGCCTTTCATCCTCAGCACAAGACAGATGTTTATATAGAATGCAGTGTCAATAAGAAAAACTAACTTTGGACTCCAGGATGACCATCTGATCATGCCTTCCTCAGAGTTAAATGACCTTTTAGGGAAAAAAACACCTACATCTTTAAAACTGTACCTAAAGTCAATTAACATTCCTATACCTTACTCCTTTCCCCCCTTGCAAACAGCCCTTTCCATGAATAAAATACACACTCCCTTTGTTCAGGGGCCAGCCTGACACTCAGATCAGTACCGCCTCTTCCGCCTCTTCCGGCTCTTAGGAGAAGCCCTAACAAAAGCCTGTCTGTGTGTTCTCTCACCTGGCTGTGCTTTTTGTTTCTACAGTCAGCAAGTCAAAGTTCCCTTTGTATCTCAAAGTAACAAAAGGGATAGGAGTGGAACTCAGTGCAAAAGTGCTTGCCTAGCAAGTGAAAGGCCCTGGGTTCAATTCATGTGACTGCAAAAAAGCAAAGCAAATTGAGTAAATTTCAACTAATAAACGGAATCTCATTAGTCCTATTGCTTTTGTTACTGAAAGCTTGGTCCTTGTCCCTGATGCCAATCCAATAAATGAGAGAAAAAGGAAAAAGAAGGTTTATTGCTTTGCCAGCAAGCAAGAAACACAGGAGACTCTTGTCCAGAGGCTGTGATTCTACCCACGAAGGAGTACAGAACAGGGGATTTTTAAAGAGGGGATTAAAAGGCTACTTTCCAATTCTATCTGGAGTTGTGATTCACTTGTTAATTCGGGAGATAGTCATTTCTTTTTTTATTTTGTTTTTTATTTTTTATTTTTTTCTTTTTTTTTTATTTTATTGTAAACAAATGGGATACATGTTGCCTCTCTGTTTGTACATGGCGCAAAGGCATACCATTTGTGTAATCATAAATCCACATACAGTAAGTCATTTCTGAGAACTTCGGTACCATCCCCAAAGTCTGGATTACTTTGTTCCTGTGATGGGTGTGTGCTCAAGGACAGACAACTCTGTGTAGGATGGGGAAGAAGGGCAATCCTGTTCACCCTGCTATTAGGGAGGGTAGAGATTAGGGAGGAGGAGGGAGAGAAAAATGTCCATTTTAAAAATAAGTCATAGTGGCAGAGCAGCAAAGGATATATTCAAGCATAAAGTGGACCACTGTTACACTTTTATCTCATCAAATAAAACCAACTTGCAGGGCTAGGGATGTGGTTCAGTGGTAGAGTGTTCGCCTAGTAAGTGTGAGGCCCTGGATTAGATCCCCAGTACTGAGATAGGGACTTAGGATAAAGAGAGAGAAATCCTGAGTCTTACAGAAAATGCCTACAAGCCCTTGTCAATATTGGCCCACGAAGGAAACACAAAATGAGGGAAATACACAAGTGCAGGGAAAACTGGTTCCATATTGGGCAGCTCCACCCTGGGTCCCCCTCCAGTCTGGCCCCTGATACAGCCCTTCTATAAATATGGAACCCCCAGCCCAATCAGGGCTGCTTCTCCCTCCCTAGACAGCCCACATTCTCCCTTGAATGTGTAACTACCTTCCTAAATAAACCTCTGTCTCACTGGGGCTAAAATGATTTTCTGTCACAAATGCCAAGAAGCCTGCTGACCCTGAGTTGAGTCCCCCTCTCCTCTGGGAACTCCGAGGACACTTCTCTGGAGACATCTCTTCTGTGACAGTACCTCAAAACAACAACAACAACAAAACCAAATCAACTGATATGTAACAATAGTTCCGCTAGAGATTTGCATTCAGGTGTGCCCCTTAGCTAGTCATTCTAATACAAATCAAGGTTATTTACCATTTGGTTTGAAAACTTATTACAAGAATTACATTTTAAAACAACCTTAGAATTTTTAGGTACACACCACAGAATGGTAAAAATTTTGAATACAGACTACAAGAATTGTTTATTTATCAATTAAGAGCACATTTAAATATACAGTATATCTAAAACATATTTTGCAAACCAAATTACATTGCTAACAGCATAATTGAGAAAACTTTAAAAGTCACACTTATGTCTTATATTAAATCTTTAATTTAGAAATTTTCATGAGATGGAAGATGAATAAAGCAAGATTGCTACTTGCTAACTACAGGGACATGGCTCATGACCTCTAAAATGATTACTAAAAAATACAAGATGTTACTACCATATAGAGAACTTAATAACTTAACAAAACTGTAAGAAACCCATGAAAACCACGCTGGACACGGGAAATCACATAAGGGAGTTTATTAAGCAAACAAAGTGTCTCTCTGCAGGGTAAGAGAGAAAATGAGAGGAAAAGAGAAAGGGCGCACACTAGAGAGAGTGGAAAAGTGAGGAGGAGAGAGAAAGAAAGTGAATAGGAGAGAGAAAGCAAGAGAAAAGATGGCAGGGAAGGTATCCTTAAGCAGTTGAATTCCGCCAGGCCAAAAGGGGACCAATAATGGAAAAGGATACTTGCAAGCTGACTGATGAACCAATAGGATGTTCACAGACTGACAAGTGGTTGGGAGGCGGGGAAAATGGCTGCACAGGAAAGGGCGGGAGAGCAGCTTTCAAACTGACAAGCTAGGTTGTGATGCAGCGTAAAGGGAGGGGGAGCAGCTTTGTATTACAAAAACAATTTAGTAAGCTTTGTAGCATGCTAAGACATCAAGTTTTATATCAGAACTATCAGATTTCTAAAACTTTATGGTTTGTAAAACATATTGGAGCCAGGTGGAGTGGCACATGCCTGTAATCCCAACTACCCTGGAGGCTGAGGAAAAAGGATTCCAAGTTCAGGGGATGGCCTGAAAAACTAAGTCTGACCCTGTATCAAAGTTTAAAAATATTAAAAAGGACTGGGGATGTAGCTCAATGATACAGTGCCCCAGGAATCAATCCCCAATGCCACAAAACAGCCAAACAACCAAACAACCCCCCATGCCATTACAAAGTAGTTCATTTAACCAGTGTTATAAACCACCAACAGCCTTTAGAATAAATAAAGGTATAAATAAACCCTAACACTCTTAAGACTTAACTTTCTGAAGCAATCAAAAACCTAAACACAGGTTTAGGTTCATTAGGCCAGTACATTGTAAACTTTGAGAAGCACAGATCAATAGTGTAAGAGATTCTTTACATTTTTCTACAATTTAAACATGAATCAAGCAGAACAGAAAGGTGAAATACATACTTATCTCTGTATGCATATGTATGCACATATATATATAGATATGTATGTGTGTGTATATCTATATCTTTTCCATTTCTTTTACTTTACTGAATGTCTACTCTATTCCCTCAATTTTGTTCTCCCAGAAATTTCCTTCCCAAATATACTAATTCATAACACAATTATTGTGGAGCACAGACCATGTGAGAAAGTTTCTGTTGCCAACACTTGGTCCTTGTGCCTAATGCCAATCCAGTAACAAGGAAAATGTTTTGAGAAAAAGGAAAATAAGTTTTATTGCTTTGCCAGCAAAGGAAAAACAGGGAACTTCTGTCCCAAAGACTGTGATTCTGCCCATCAGTAGGACAGGGGGCTTTAAAAGAGGTGACTCAAAGGCTACATTCAACATGTTCTCTGTTGGTGTTGTAATTTACTTGTTAATTTGGGAGATAATCATTTCTGAGATCTAATGTTGGGGTCTTTAGCCCCTTGCTCTTCTCAACCATCGATAAGGGAAGGAGGCACTCCCCAACAAGGCCAGACGGGGAAGGTAGGGCCGACTGACCACCCGCACCTAGCCCTTCGGGCGGAGGACAATCAGATGCGTCAGGGAGACCAGTCACAGCAGGAACTCATTTATTGAGGAAGTCACACAGCTTTTATGTAGGGTAGGGGCTAGGCGGGAACCAATCAGCTTAAAGGTCAGCAAGGCATGGGGTGTTCACACAGGTGAGAGTCCTATAGGACTATATGGCAAGCACGAGCTGATCACGTTCGCGGAACTGTTGTTAACCAATCCCTGACTGTGTTCCGATTTATTGTCTTTAACTTTTGAAACCGTCTTTGAGGCCTTGATCTTGCTCACCCACCAGGAAGTAAGGAGTCAGCCTAAGTTAGTTAACGTGTCATTAGTCCCAACAATCTTCTGGTGCCATCCTCAAAGTCTGGATTACCTTGTTCCTATGGTGTGTATGTGTACTCAAGGACAGATAATGGGGAAGAAAGGTAATCTTGTTTTCCCTGAGATTAGAGAGGGGGAGAGATTAGGAAGGAGCAGGTATCAAGGAAGAGAAAGAAACATGTCCATTTTAAAAATAAGTCACAGTGGCAGAATAGCAAGGGCTGTATTCTAAGCATAAAGTGGACACTGTTGCATTTCCCCACTGTCAATTTCTACATTCCATTTCAATGGAAAAATGGGCAACAACATCTCCAATCTTCTTCTTGCTGAAAGGGGGCAAAGTTGAAGGCAGTAACCCAAAGTCTTTCTTCTCTATGAGGTGGGGCATGGACAGTCAAGAGCATTCAGGATCAGGGCCATCCAGAGTTCTACAGCAGCAGATGGCAGGTGACTGGACAAGGCACACATAGGGCAGGGATCATGCTAAGACAACAATAAATAAGACAGCAAAGCATTACTTTTTTGTAAACAATTAGCACAAAAACAATTAGTATTTCAGGCAGTCTCTGAAAACCATGAAGACAGTAACTTATAATCATATCACTGAAAAACAGATGGAGTTTATTAATATAAGAGGTCAGGAAAATTTATGTCTATGAGATTAGGCTCAAATTGACTCGGGACAAATTTGCAAGTCTAGAGTTCTTTGTGATCATCATTATTCTTAGGCACTACCACACAAGAACCCTTAATTTATAGCCTCCAGTTTTACTTACTTTTGGTAAGGCTAACACAAGTATACATCTTAAGTTACATTAAAAAAAAAAAAACACTGTTTTTTCTTTTAAATGTCCATGTAGGGCTGTGCTCAGGCTAGACTCTCCTGCCGGGTGTTTAAGAATAAGTTGGTCAAAACAGACCTTGGGATCCAAGATGGTAGACTAGAGGGGGGCTACATTCCTTATTGCTCCATAACTTGGGTTTCAAGCAGAGGATATCTGTTTCTCTATGAGGCAGTCTTTCCTGCTTATCAACCCCTCCTGTTTACACATTTGTCCAGTGTGATCACTTGCAGTCTGCCAGCATACCAACTACTTTTTGAGTGCAGATTGCTTACTGACTGGCACCTATTATCCACCATTTGCCTGTTTGCCTGCCTCTTGCCTGCCCATCACTTGCCTTTCACCTACTCATCACCCACTGCCTGAGGTCCACCTGCTGATTGTCCACTGATAGCCTGCAGACTGACTGCAGACTGCCAGTGGATCGCCAGGTGCCTGCTGTTGCCTGGAAGTCCACTGTCACAGTACCCACAGTTACAAGTGACTGCCACCATTTTGAGACAACAGCCAGGACCTGCAGGACTCCCAGCCAGACTGATCTTGCCCCGCCTCCAGGACCTTTCAACCAGATGGACCACAACCCGCCTCCAGGACCCCTGGCTGACCACACCCACATCCTGAGCTGCAGCTCCCCATTTGCCAACACATTTGGAAGCCAGTGCAGCCATCTTGGATTATCCTGGAAGCAGAAGCTGCCATCTTTAGGTGGGGCAACTCCCATCCTGAGATGCCTGCTGGAGACTGGAAGGTCATTGTCAGGTACCTCTCATACATCAGGCTATTGAAGACTGAGAGGTTTGAATACTATATGACTGTTTCACTGTAGATTTTTTTCTTTTTTTTCTCCTTTTTGAAAAATTTTAAGTTTTTATTTCTTTAATTTTCTTGCTCTATTTTCCTTTTGTTTACTTTTTCCTCAGAGTCTCTCCCTTTTCTCATGCTAACAACCAACTTCTTTTGATGATACTTGCACTCTTTCTACAATCTAAAACTTCTATATACTCTTTTCTTATCCCATTAACAGTTACATCCTCCACCCCTCCCCATCCTTTTTGTCCTCCATTAGAAACTGGAGACCTTATTGCAAATCTATTTGTTACGCTGTAGATAATAATTGAACTCATTCTGTTTATTGTGACAATATTGTTAATGTCTTCATAGGGGTTATTTGGATTAGGGCTGCATATAGTCTGTACAATGTGCTGCTAATATTGATCTCCCCATTAAAGAAGAGGATTTGGAAACCTGTGGGGTCACTATAAGGCTATAGGGGGGAATCTGCAATACCCCAGATCTGCACTGCTGGAGGAGAAGATAAATGGACAACATGAAAAAACAAGGGAAGAAAATGTTCCAAACAACCTAGATTCTATATTAATAGAATCCAGTGACAGCATGGTGGAAGAAATGTCAGAAAAGGAGTTCAGAACAAACATAATTCAAATGATTTGTGAAGTAAAGTATGAGATAAGAGAGCTTATGCAGGCAATGAATGATCACTCCAATAAGCAGTTGAAAGAGCAACTGCAGGAAGCAAAACATCATTTCAAAAAAGAGACAGAGATTCTCAAAAAAAAAAAAAAAAAAGTCCTTGAAATGAAGGAAACAATAAACCAAATAAAAAAACTTAATGGAAAGCATCACCAAAAGACTAGACCACTTGGAAGACAGAACCTCAGACAATGAAGACAAAATATTTAATCTTGAAAATAAAGTTGACCAAAAAGAGAAGATGGTAAGAAATCATGAACAAAACCTCCAAGAACTATGGGACATCATGAAAAGACCAAATTTAAGAATTATTGGGATTGAGGAAGGCACAGAGATATTAAACTAAAGGAATGAGCAACCTCTTCAATTAAATAATATCAGGAAATTTCCCAAGCCTGAAGAATGAAATGGAAAATCAAATACAAGAGGCTTATAGAACACCAAATGAACAAAATCACAACAGATCCACACCAAGGCACATTATAATGAAAATGCCTAACATTCAAAATAAAGATAGAATTTTGAAGGCTGAGAGAGAAAGCATCAGATTACATATAGGGAGAAACCAATACAGATAGCAGCAGACTTTACAACCCAGACTCTAAAAGCTAGAAGGTCCTGGAGCAACATATTTCAAGCTCTGAAAGAACCTGGTTGCCAACCAAGAATCCTATACCCAGCAAAACTTACCTTCAGATTTGAAGATGAAATAAAATCCTTCCATGATAAACAAAAGTTAAAAGAATTACAAATAGAAAGCCTGCACTATAGAATGTTCTCAACAAAATATTCCATGAGGAGGAAATGAAAAACAACACTGTAGGTCAGCAAAGGGAGGAACTACCTTAGAGAAAAATCCACTCAAAGGAGAAACCAAGCCAAGTTATAAACCAAAAATAAGCCCAAATGACTAGGAATACAAATCATATCTCAATAATAACCCTGAACGTTAATAGCCTAAACTCATCAATCAAAAGACATAGACTGGCAGAATGGACTAAAAAGAAAGACCCAACAATATGCTGCCTGCAAGAGACTCATCTCATAGAAAAAGACATTCACAGACAAAAGGTGAAAGGATGGGAAAAAACCTACCATGCACCTGGACTCAGTAACAAAGCGAGGGTTTCCATCCTTATATTAGATACAGTGGACTTCAAGCCAAAGTTAGTCCGAAGGGATAAAGAAGGACATTTCATACTGCTTAAGGGAAACATAGAAAAGGCATAACAATCATAAATATTTATGCCCCAAACAATGGCGCATCCATGAACATCAAACAAATCCTTTTCAATTTCAGGAATCAAATAGACCATGACACAATAATTCTGGGTGACTTTAACACTGCTGTTGCCAGTGGATAGATCTTTCAAACAAAAACTAAACAAAGAAACCACAGAACTTAATAACACAATCACTTAGACTTAACAGACATATATAGAATATTCCATCCATCAACAAGCAAATACACTTTTCTTTCAGCAGCACATGGATCCTTCTCTAATATAGACCATATGTTATGGCACAAAGCAGCCCTTAGGAAATGCAAAAAAATAGAGATAGTGCCTTGTGTTCTATCAGATCATATTGGAATGAAATTAGAAATCAATGACAAAATAAAAAACAGAAATTACTCCAACACCTGGAGACTAAATAATATGCTATTGAATGAAACATGGATAACAGAAAACATCAGGGAGGAGAAAAAAAATTCTTAGAGGTAAACGAGAATGATGATACAACATGTCAAAATCTCTGGGACACTATGAAAGCAGTACTAAGAGGAAAATTCATTGCATGGAGCACGTTCAAGAATAAAAAGTCAACAACTAAACGACCTAACATTACAGCTCAAAGCCCTAGAAAAAGAAGAACAGATCAACACCAAAAGTAGTAGAAGACAGGAAATAATTAAAATCAGAGCTGAAATCAATGAAATTGAAACAGAAGAAACAATTCAAAAAATTGACAAAACAAAAAGTTGGTTCTTTGAAAACTGACCTTGTTCCTATCTATTCTTAAGAGTCAGCTGAGATTCCTGAGAGATCACTCTCGTGGACATGTGCAAAGTCTCTTGACTCCTTTAGATTTCATCTACCAGTGGTACCATCTGCTGTGATGGGTCAGGGTCTTGCTGACAATATGTGACTTCTCTTGGAAGCATCAGGGACATTTCCCTCTCCAATGACCCTCCTCTTTGCAGAATGTGCACTGGTTGGCTTCCTGTACTCTAGGATCCTCTCAATCTCCCTGATCAGCACGTTGGGTGACTCACCAGAGTTACAGGGCCCAAAGAGGGGTCCTGCCATTCTCTGATCTTGACTGACTTTAGAGGGCAATAAACAAAATGATGGCTACTTTTTCTTTGGCCCTTTTACTTTCTTGTCTTTGGTCTCCATGTTTGGTTTTAAACATGCAGCAAGCCAGTTTCACCAGTCTTAAAGAGGGAGTAACAGGTTATAACTTCAATATCTATAATTTTACAGGTACCCCTTTCATTTAATTGGGGTCAGTATTAGTACTGGAATTCAGCCTTATATCCTGTCTGTCTTGTAGGTGATCACTTATTATCTCAAATTAACCCAGGTTGGTTTTTTTTAGAAGCAGTACCTCTGCAAAATACTAACAGGCAACAGCTATAAAATTTACAAGGAAAACACAAAATGAAATTACAGAGCAAAAACATTCAGTTTCTTTAATAGCTATGAAGCAAGAAAATTGACTTTTTAAATCTTGAACCTTTACTTAGTTATATATTATATTCCCCGTTTGAGATCACAGTAATCTTTAAAACAAAAACCAATCTTTTGAACATAACTTTAAATGAGCTGAAATCTAGCCTATTTTGGAGCCATTCTAACATGGAAAAAGGTGGGAGGTAGAGCCTTATCTCAGGTAAGGCGGGGGCTCTTCACAACTAACACAATACAGCATTACACCTGAAACATTAATCAAAGTAAGGCTAAGAGAGCTTTAACTTTCTTTGGTGGAAAAAGTGACAGGGTGCTTCTATGTTTTACAATGTCACCTTTAAACAGATCAGGCTCTCCTTATTATCTTCACAAAATGCATTTAAGTTCCAAATCAAACACAAAGGGTAACACAAATTTGTATATATAACTTATTGACAACGGGTTACTTTATCCAGCTATAAAACATAAAAAATGACATGAATAAATACCAACCATATTTCTTATCCAAGAATTTTGCTATAGATAATTTTAGTTTGGAGAACACCAACTTGGCAAAATGCTCTCCTAAGCATTACATTTAATTTAGTTTAATTTTTAAAGTACAATTTAAAATCTGGAGTGTATGGTAAGGATAATCACAGGTCTGCATGGGTTAACAAAAATCAAAGAGTAGCCTTAAATCTCTTACACATATAAGAAACAGTGTTAATGATCAGAAATTGACTTAGTCAAAGCATACAGATACAAGACAGGTCTTCAAATGATAGTGTGGCCCTTCTATGTCAGATACAATGTATAAAAGAGACCACTTGTTGCTTATCTTGCTGGTAAACTTACATAAACTTTCATTTTATAAAATTTCACATAACAGACAAGGCATAGAAAGAGAGTTCTCAGATGCATACGTATACTTAGTCACATATATTTAGGGTGTCAACTATAGTAACAGTTGTTTGTTTAACCAGTTACCAAGTAATCTTTTAAGACTTTACAACAGGTACAAACCCTAATTCTTTTAAGATTTAGTTTCCCCAAATAATAAAACCTAACAAATACAAGAAAATTATCCTGATAGATAAGAGCAGATCAATGTTTCAGACTTTGCTTCATATCAGTAAAGTTCAAATAACTTTAACTGATTGTGCAAATTATAGCCAATTTAATCACAAAAACAAACTTTTTGGGATTTACCTTCCACAAATTTTCTGGGATTTACCTTCCACAAATGTGACTTACTTAGACATTCATAAATTTATACCCTTAGTTTTGTCCTCTTTCATTTTGGACTTTAGCCCAAGAATATTATTTTACCAGACAAAATACTTTCTCATCCAGAAGTATTTCTTTTACCTTCTAATTTTCCATACTAAAATATTTCCATACCTGTAACTTTCTTCTTTTTTTTTAAGTTTCAGATCCTTTATTAAATTCATATTCATATTCTGAAAAAATTCTTATGAATGTTATCTGTGCATGTAATTTACACAACAAATTCATCCCAGGAGAGGGATCAGACAATCCGTCATATACAAAAACTGTGACAATCTTTTCTCTCCCTTGTGGCATTTAAGTGGTTGGAGCACAGAATATTTTTGAGCCTCATTTGTCTCCCTTATTATCACAATGCCATCAACTTTCAGTTCCCCACTGTCAATTGTACCCATAGCCTCCTTTGGGGCCTTTTTCTTATACTAGGCATATTGATATGCAATGGAGGAGGACCCTTCCATCCTTTTCTGAAGGCTCCCTTAAAGAATCTTTCTCAGAGGCTGCCTACAAAACATGGGTTGTACATTGTTTCTGTCTTTTTTCTTTTCTGGGTGCAGTTATTTATTCTAGCAGTCTTCCCCAGGAATTTAGTTTGATGGAATAATGTTATAGTAAGAACTGCTTTGCTCCAGTGATGGATATCCCCTGGCCAAATGGATTGTCCTGTCACATCTTCTTCTTCTTTTTTTTTTTTGTACCAGGGATTGAATTCAGGGGTGCTCATTCACTGAATCACATCCCCAGCCCATTTCTGTATTTTATTTAGAAACAGGGTCTCACTGAGTTGCTTAGGGCCTCGCTAAATTGGTGAGGCTGGCCTTGAACTTGAGATCCCCCTGCCTCAACCTCCTGAGCCACTGGGATTACAGGTGTGCACCACCATGCCTGGCTGCTGTCACATCTGTAAAAAGGAGACTATTCCTGTCCCCAGTTCATAAACTAACAGTGCTGAAGCCTACTGCCACATCCTTTGTGGTCATCAACCTCCACACTCCCTGGGGCAAAAGGGGTTTAAAGGAAAGGCAGAGATCAGGTTCTCTTTGGCCATTATTTTTACAGCCCAGGCAGCTTTTCAGGATTTTTTTTTTTTTTGCAGATTAGGGTTAGTGTCCTTGACCACAGCAAGGTGATCTGTGGCTGCCTGGGGCCAGACTGATTGAAATCTTTTTAACCCTTTCTTCTAGTGTCCTGCTATCCTTGCACACCAGAGGCAGTGCCTTTTGGCCCCTTCAAATTAGTTCCTGACTGTTCTGATCCCTTGTCATGCAAATGCATATATGCCTGTACATACAGAATCTTTCATATACTTTACCCCTGACAGACCAACTTCAATGTCAAGACTGTATAACAATCCAGAAAAACAATTCAAAGCCCAGATTGTGTGACAGTAAACTGTCTTTCTCTTAGACAGGCTTATACCTATTGGTGGCCCATTCATCCAAAATTTCTTTGCTCAAGAGACTACTGGTAAGATCAATGCATCATGGCCCATGTCTTAAGGGCCAGTAACAGACAAAAAGCCAGACAGACAAAAGAGGATAACTGAAATCAGGGCTGACAGATGGGAACCTTTAAAACAGATAGACCTGCACGTACAAATTTCTTACACTTACTTTACTTTTGACAGACCAACTCCAACTGTAAGATTGTACAATAATCCAGAAAGCTACTTAAAAGCCAGATCATTACAGTAAAACATTATCTTACACAGGCTTATACCTCTAGGCGGCCCGTTCTTCAACTTTACCTATAACAGACCAACTCCAATTGCAAGATTGTACAAAGAAACAGAGAGAGACAATCAGAGAGGAGCCCCAAAACCATAGCAGACAGACAGGGACCTTTAAATTGACCAACCAAGATCTTTCCCAAGAGACTACCTGTAGGATCAATGCAGTATTGGCCATGCCTTAAAAGGGACAGTAATAGATACCAACAAAACAAAGACCCAGACAGGCAACCAGAGAGAATTCCCAAGTCCAAGGTTAACAAACAGATGAGACCCCAGAACAGACCAGAAGGGAGTTCATATCCCTAGGTTCTCAAGTCCTGCTTTATCATGACTCCTACACCAGTGGTGCTACAACGTCCCCAGACAGAGATCAGATGTTTCCACCAAGAGGAACCAGGTCTGTGGAATCAAGGGTCTTGGTACGCACACCAGGGGAGCTTACCAAATGACCAAATTTGTCTTGACTTTCCTGAGTTCAGTTTTTTTTTTTTTTTCTCACAGTGGACTAGGACTGAGCAACCTGCATTGTTCATGGAGAGAAGGTGGGAATTCCCCAAAGCAAAAGGAGCTTCGGCAGCTGCTGGGATGGTCCCTGGGTCCCTCCCTTTACTCACAGGAACAGCTAGCTCCCCTGGTTCCACCGGAGGCAAACTCACCGTCTCCTAACTCCTGCAGGTGGCTCTCAACAAGTTCGTCAGCACCATGAATCCTTGGCTTGGAATTAGGGTTCCCTGGAGAGCCAGGCCTGCCCAAGAAAGCTGGAGTGGGGGCTGCTCTCGGGGTCCATCTTATGTCCAAATTTGTTGCTGGGAGCTAGTTCCTTTTCCCAGTGCCAATCCAATAACAAGGACAGAGTTTTGAGAAAAAGGAAAAAGAAGGTTATTGCTTTGCTAGCAAAGGAGAAACACAGAGGAGTCCTGTCCCAGAAGCTGTGGTTCCACCTATCAGCAGGAGCAGGGGTCTTTTTAAAGAGGTGACTCAAAGGCTACACTCCCTGTGTTCTCTGTCTGGAATAGTAATTCACTTGTTAATTTGGGAGATAGTCATTTCTGAGATCTTCTGGTGCCATCCCCAAAGTCTGGATTGATTACTTGCTTCCTGTGATGGGTGTGTCCTGAAGTATAGATAACTCTGCCTAAAATGGGGAAGCAAGGTGATCCTGTTTCCCCTGAGATTAGTTAAGGGGAGAGATTGTGGAGGAGCAGGGAGAGAGGAAGCGAAAGAAACATGTCCATTTAAAAAAAAATAAGTTGCAGTTGGTTCTTACGCTTATTTTACTTTTGACAGACCAACTCCAACTGCAAGATTGTACAATAATCTGCAGTTATAGTTCCACGACATTTAACCGAAGCAAACAAGATTATTGACATCATGTATAGCAAAAGGCCTGTTGCATATCATACTGTCATAGGAGGAGTTCCGAGAGAGGGGAACCTCTACCTGGGACAAGTGGAGTCCTTGTTGTATGTGAAGAATAAGAATTTCAGCATACACCAGAGACACAGACATTGATTCAGGAAAGCAGAAACATATTCAAGGGAGAATGTGGGCTATCACAGTTAAGGGACATTTGTGGGGTACAGTAAGAAATATACATTCAAGGAAGAACTTGTGGAAACCAAATGTCTAACATATATTAAAAACACAATACCATGTACAGTTACTGCAAAGAGAATGAAATAGGTATATATCTCACAAAATATGTACAGAGTGGCTGAGTGTGAGGGCCAAGAGGAGCCCAAATTGGGTGATGGAACATTTGTGTATCTTTATTGTAGTGATATTACACAAATTTTCAAATGCTATAAAATTGCTAGAGCTATAGATGTACACACACATACATGCACATCAATGCAGGTTGCAAATGGCAAAAGATTTATGCCTGTATTCTAGTTATCAGGACTATACCAATGTCAGTTTCCTGGATTCGATATAATGCAACATCTACAGAAAATGTCACCTTTTGATGAAAGGCACAACATTGTTTTTATACTACTTGGGCAATTACCTGTGAGTCTATAATTATTTTAAAATAAAATATTAAAAAATAAATGGGGGATGGGAGGGGGGCAAGAATGGAGGAAGGAGGGACTGTATAGAGGGAAAAGAGGGACGGGAGGGGTGGGGGGGAAAGGAAAAAATAACAGAATGAATCAAACATCATTACCCTATGTAAATGTATGATTACACAAATGGTATGCCATTACTCCATGTACAAACAGAAACAACATGTATCCCATTTGTTTACAATAAAAATAAATTTTAAAAAATAAATGGGAAGAGGTTGAGGAGAAGTTTCAGAAATGATTGAAGGAAACACACTTTGCAAATGAATGGTGCTCAATCCAGTATGGAATAAAGGGATTCTATGTGGCTTAAGTCCACATTTATGTTATTGTTTACTTTCACAACACTTTTTAATTGTATTAAATAGTACGTATAGATATAGATTTTGTGTGTGTGTATGTGTGTGTGTGTGTGTCTGTGTGTGTGTGTGTGGAGAGAGAGAGAGAAACTAAAAAGTCTAAATCTTCCCCCACTGCTTTTCCCAGAGGTGAACAATGTTGAACAATTCGTTATATCTGCCCAGCATTTTATAAAACTCATTTATACTAATGCATGTCATTGCTAAAATCATGTTACACAAAAACCTGGTGGTTCTGGAACTGCTTTTTCTTCCTTTGTTTCTTTTTTACTTGATCTTGTAGGTAGAACAATTGCCCAAGTGTATGTGAATCTTTTGGGTTCCCTTAACAGTCTTAGAGGATGCCATCGAAATGTTCAACTGTGACAATGAACAGGTATTTTGAGAGGTTCTAAATACAGTTCTTGTAAAACTGGAATGGAGTCATAGTGACTGCTTTTAGAGTCATAACCCTAAGGAAACATAAGCATTTCCTCATTTCACTAACTAGTCTGGAAAACAGCCGAATTTGCAATGGGTTTGTTTCAGCTTACGTAATGTAAAGATGAGATGAAACCAGGAAAGGGCTCTTAAGCACACCAGCCAAAAATGCCACAACCAAGGGCAAATGAAAACCGGAGAACCTTGTGCAGGAACCAGGGCCAACAGTGGCTTAAGACGAGTGCTTAGAAAGGGCCAAGACAAGGGCAGATTCACCAACAAAGAAGTATACAGGACCAGTGAACAGACGAAATGAGAAAAAATGCTCTCCTGTGAGTTTGGTGGCACTCCTCGTTGGTACGGTTCCTGCACTAGTCAATTACAGAAAGAGGACTGCAAATTAAAGGAAGGTACAGAGGTTCGTCCTGCCAGGTTTTCTGGGGACACTACGGGAGAAGGCTGATGCTGTGAATGTACAGGGCCTTCTGGATGAGATTTCTGCATAGACTCAGCATAGCCGTCCAAACCAGCCATTCCTCCACTCACACTACCCACTCCGGGATTCTGCAAAGGCAACTCCTGGCCCCAGGGCCCTCCAATCCTTTCAGGCCTCGGGCTATGGTCTCAGGAACCGCCAGGAGGTTGGGCAGTAGAGGTGGGGCGGGTCCCGTGGGCGGGGCTGTGCCGGTGAGGTGTGTCCTATGGGCGGGGCTTACGAGAGGGACGGGACTCGTGGGCGGGGTCTCATGGTTAGGGGCCATTCTGTGGCTCCTGGCTAGGGGTGGGGCCATGATGTAGGGGGAGCTTAGCTGGAGGCTGACCTGCCAGAGTCGCAGGCGCTGGGCGGCCTGAGTCAGGCGTGGGCGGGGAGAGCCGGAGGGCAGGGCTCCCCGAGGACAGCGGCGCTCCAGACCTCGCTGGCCGCCGCCCTGTAGGTCTGCGCTGCTGTAGGTCAGCGGGTCAGCTGGGCCTGCGGCGGCCCCGGCCCATGGCGGCGTCGGCGGCTCTGTCGGCGGCGGCGGCCGCGGCGGCTCTGTCGGGCCTGGCGGTGCGGCTGTCACGCTCGGCCGCCGTCCGCGGCTCCTACGGCGCCTTCTGCAAGGGGCTCACCCGCACGCTGCTCACCTTCTTCGACCTGGCCTGGCGGCTGCGCATGAACTTCCCCTACTTCTACGTGGTGGCCTCGGTGATGCTCAACGTCCGCCTGCAGGTGCGGATCGAGTGAGCGCCAGCCGCGGCGGCGGCGGGGTCGGAGCGTCGCCCGCCCTCCAGCGCCCGGCCAGGACGCCTTGCGAAGGGCAGCGGGACCTCCCGGGGCCGCCCGGACGCTTCGGGGCGCGGAGGCGGAGTGGCCTGGGCCCCTGCAGCTGTAGCCACCCGCGGCGGGGGGACCGCCACCCGGCCCGGCCCCGACTGCAAGAGCCACCCGCCACCCGGCCCGGCCCCGACTGCAAGAGCCACGAGTCCTTTGCGTTGGCTCGAGGAAATGAGGAGCCCGAGTCCGGCCGACCTGTTGCCTCACGCTGGCCAGGACCGGGGAACCGGGGAACCGGAAAGGGGATTTTACCGCAGCGAATTCATTTGCCAAGTCTGAGCAAAAAGGTAGGAGGGGAAAGGGTGGGATGGGGGTGGGGTCCGGTGGCCGAACCATCTTGATGTCGGGGAACCCTGGAGGTTTGGGGCAACAGGGAGGCACCCGGACAAAGCAGCGTGAAGAGCTGCAGGCCAGGCAGGGGAAAGGCAAGGCGGACCCAGGCTCTCCTCTGCTCCCCTGCCCTGCGTGGTTCCTCTAGGCGGTGACGGCTGGTAGCGGCCTGGCAACCGGGAGGGTCAGGACATCACCAGGGGACAGAGAAGAAGCCCCCTCTCATGCACGGCTCGGATCCCCTACCCCCTTGACACACAGACTGTGGCGGTGTCCCCTGAACGCTGGGGAATGGGCCAGGGAGGTCCCAGGAAGGCCCTGGAGGAGAAAAGATGTGCCCACCCTTCTCCACCTGTCTCGGGGGACTCGTGGTAAGGATGGTTGCCTTATAGCCAAACCCCAGGTCTGGCCCCTTTTCAGAGCTCAGGCCCCTGGGGCTCTCCTCAGCTCCACACAGCCATTTGCAAAACTGCCTCCTGCCCTCTCCTTGGGGCCAGAGGACTGGCCTCTGCCCTCTCCTGAAATCCCTCTTGCTCCGCTAGCTCCATCCGGGGCCATTCTCATTTGCAGACACGGATGAGTGGAAAAGAGGTGGTCCTGCCTCTCCCTACCCCCCCGCAGCCTTGCTCTGTGACCATCAGCCCAGGCTTCCTACAGGGCCGGCCACTGTCCTCTCAGAACCACAGAAGCCCACCCTCCAGCCATGGACAAGCCAGGAAGCCCACTGTGTGCGCAGGAAATTTGGGAAAATGAAAGACTCTCCCTGAGCAGGTAGCAGCTCTCAGTCTGGGGAGGTGGTGAGGGCAGAAGGAGAAGGGGGTTGCAGAGAAAGCTCCACAGGACACAAGGTCCTCTGTCTGTGGCCAGCAAATCTGAGGTCTCCATCTCTTTCTTTTCCAGGCAGTGGTCTTTGTAGGTGGTGGCCCGCTCCTTCTCTGGCCTTGTCAAGAGTCTGATCCCTGCCTGGAGGTGCCTCTGACCTGCAGCTGCCTGGGAGCAACTGAGTGGAATGCCCAGGAGGAGAGGAAGGGCCTTCCTGGTAGAGGCCTAGCATGGGCAGAGGCCCTGGGGGGGGGGTGGCCTCGGGATTGGGCCCTGGCATGGAAGGGGGGTCCTGTTTCCTGGGAACTGAGCTCTCCTAGCAACACTGTGAGGGAGATGTGTTCTCCTGCCTGATAGGGCTCCAGGGAAGGGGCTGGGATTTGCCCTTGTCACCCAGGTGGGAGGGTGGAGCTGAGTCTGCTGCTGGACCTGCAGCCTCCCACTCCCTCCACAGACTTGCTTAAGACCTGGCAGCATTTGGGATGGGGAGGGAGCACGGAGCTCCCAGGGGACCTAGGAAGAGAGGGTCCAGGGGTAGGAAATCTGGGGATCTGGCTTTCCTTGGAGTGGTATGGAAGGTCCCAGGGAGGAGGAACAGTGAGCTGAGATGGGGCACAAGAGAGATGTGTCCCAGGACCCTCTGGTGTGTGGAGTCCTCAGCAGAGAGCCTCCCCTTCCCATAGCACCTTAGCTTGACAACTCCTCAGCAGCTGCGTGGCACAAGCCTCTCAGTTTGGTGGTGGAGTGGGGAAGAGGGTGGCTCTCTGCTCCTAGGGACATGATATATCCAGGAGGTGGGGTGAAATAGGGCTGGGATTGTCCCCCTGACCTCGGGCTCAGGCTCCTATCCCTAGGATCACACAGGAGCATCTCATCCACATGACCTGGGATGGCCCTGGAGGCCCCAGGCTTGCTGCTGTTTGGGATCCCCAAATGGCCAGAAGTGGAGTCCTCACCACCCATGCCCATTCCCTCAGCTCAAGGCCCATGTGCTGAGTTCCTGGGACCCAAAGCTGCAGAACCCTTGGCCAGTCCCAGGGACCGAGTGGCCCAGCCTCCCACCCTCTGCCCTCAGCTGCCCACTGAACCTGGGGTCTCCAATGAAGATCTCAGTTTGTCTCAATTTGTTCGGAGGCCTTAACATGGCTGCCATGTACTCCTGCGGTTTCCCAAAGTCTAGGCCTGATAGCTTCCTTCCTTGTGCCAGGTCTCTGGAGCCCTGCATCTGCTGACCCTTCTCATCCACCCCAGTCTTGTACACTCAGGACCACTTCCGGAGACCTGTTAGCCTCTGACCTCATCCACAGGTCTCTGGGTGCCACCTCTGTGGGACAAGAGACACCCAGGGCAGGAGAAGAGGAAAGCAGGAGCCGGGGGCGCTCCTTGGGTCTACTACTCAGTTGTGGCCCTTTCAGACCCTGGTCTTGCCCTCTGTGACAAGACCTCAACTCCAGCCTCTTCCTCAGCCAGCAGGGAAGGAAGGAGGAAGGCCCCTTCGCTGTTGTGTGCACGTGTTTGAGTACGCATGTGTGTGAGTGAGCTAGTGTGGGTGTGAGCTAGGGCATGGAGCTGTTGAATATAAGGAGCTGCTCTAGCTGCCAGCCCTCTCTGCATAGGGCCCAGCCTGGGGCCTTGGAGCCCTTCCCTACAGGGAGAGAGGTGTGTGGAGCCTCAGGGCCCACCCTCAGGTCTCCACTCCAGGGAAACCCAACCCTGCCCAGCACCCTGGCTTGGTCTGTGGCACCTCTGCCAAAAAGGATCGGCCCCAGGAGTTCCTCCACTGTTGGGGCCTTGACCTGTGGCTGAGCTTCTGCTTTCCTGCCTCCCCTCTTGCCCGCTTTCTCTCCCCCATGGGTCCTTGCTGCGTGATGGGGTCTCAATGCACTTTATTTATTTGCAGTCTGTGTTCCAGGTGCTGGGGCTTCTGCAAATTCAGAGACCCAGCCTGGATGACTTTACATTTCTGTGTGATGATCTCTGTGCAGGCCAGCACCATCTGGTCAGGGACATGTTCTTGTTTCTGATATTGTCACATGTTGTCTCCCCATGTTAAAAAGAAAGTCTTTGCGTTCAGAACACTACACTGGCTGGAGGCCTCTTCTTTCTGCTGGATGTGAGCAGTTGCCTGGGGCACAGGGGAGGGAGCTCCCCGGGGCTGGGAGCCTCCTAGGGCTAGGCCCCTGTCCAGAGCCTGCTGCCCCATCAGAAGCTGCTGCAGGACAAGACTTGGCAGGACCACTCCCCCTGTCCCTGAGCAGGAGCAGAGCCTGGCCCAGAGGAGGGTGGTTGTTGCCTTTCACAACCTTTGCTTAAAGGACCTGAAATGAGTCTTTTCTTCCATTATAGAACTGGGTGTTCAAACTGCTGAACGCAGCTGAACCTCTAGAGTAAAGGGAAACAGGCAGACCAAGTGCAGGTTGCAATGTGTGGTGCAGAGACTCCCCTCAGCAGCTTCCTAGGGATTCTTGGAGAGGATCAACCACCCAGCAAGCCCTGCGCCCGGATGCCTGCTTCCCTCCCCCACTATACACCAAATCATCCCTTTCACGTGGCCCCTGGCACTCGGCGCACACCTCCATCCTTTCAGTAAGGACCCTTCAGGTGCTTGTGAGCATTAAAGGGCATGAAGCCTATTAAACATTCGTTAGTTTTTGCTGTGAGGACAGGTGCAAGTGACAGGAACTGATGCCAGATAAGAGTGCTGTGTGCCATGCACTGTGCTAGGTGCTCTGCGTTCCTAATCTCAGCAGAATCTCAGGCACACCCAACCCTTTCCCCATTTGAGAGACATCGAGGGTGAAATAGATCCTAAGCAGAGACTCTTTCCTGAGCTCTCTGTCCCTACAGGCACAAAGGGTGGTGGAATGACAAAGGGGGAAGGTGACCCTGCCCTTTGGGTGGAGTCCAGGACACAGAAGAAAACCTGAGTTTTGGAGAACAGTCCTGGGGGTCATCTCCAAATGGAGCTCCCTGCTGGGAACAGCTGGGGCCACTGCCAAGTTGGGCCTTCTCCCCTTTTCCCACTTGCAGACACTGGTTGAAACCTAAGCAACTGAGTCACGAGAGAGTAAGAGCAGGAGGCAGGAGAGCAAGTGCATGAAGAACGTGCAAATCCCATGTCACTCCCACCCTTGCCCCACTCAAGGGACGCTGCTGGGTTTGGGATGAGCTGTGCATGCATGAGCACAGGTGTGCAGAGGACATCCTGCTGCGGAATCTGCTGCTCTCACTCCTTGCTTATCTCTCCATGGTACTGAGTCTACATCCAAAGCTGCCTAGCAGTGCCTGCCTGGAACAAAGATATCACCATGCATTTGTGAATATTTCTTGTTTCTTCTTGTTGTGTGGGGAGTGTGTGTGTGTGTGTGTGTGTGTGTGTGTGTGTGTGTGTAGTTGTAGTTCATGCATTGACAGATGTCGTTGTGGACAGTCATTCCTTAATATAGGCTGCTAGAAGTGGGCCAAAAGACATGCACGCTTTGGGGCTTTTGATACCCCCAGCATTGTGACACCAAGTTACTCACTCCAGTCAGGAATGAGTTTTTGAAGAGAAGGGTGACTATTCTATGTCACGACAGATTTTTTTTTCTTTTGTTACTGCCTTTCATTACTTCAAGTGGGTGCATTTCTCTCCAACACCAACCTAATGTGTAATTGAACCACTTTCCTAAAGCTGGTTCTTTCCCATCATCTCCAATTTACACCTAGGATAAAAGCCGGTCTCCCCATCTCCCACAATCTTTCCTTCCACAATCTTTACCTGTACCTAGGACTCACATCAGATCTGTAAATCTCTCAATTTCATACATTTAAATAGTTCATTTGGACATTTTGTTGTGCACTCCTTAGAACACATAAGCAGGATGAGATACTTTCATACACCTATTGACCATCCATGCTTCTCTTTGCAGCTATGGGGTGTCACTTTTTTTGGTTTTTGTTTTTGTTTTTGGGGAGTCACTTTTTAAAGGAAATGAGATTTGCCTTCCATCATTGCATGATGGGAAATGACTTTGCATCAGGATGTGAGCTTGCACTCAGTCTGTATATCACCCTAACCCATTCCTCCCATCCTCTTTTGTCAGTACTTTTAAAATGCTGCCCAGTCTCAAAAGTGAAAGAGGAGCAGCAGGAATGCAGGCAGCAGGTGGGCCTGGAGCTGCACAGTCCTTGGAGGCAGCATATAGAGCAGGTCTGAGGAGCCAGAAAGGCCCTTTCTGTAGGTAGGAGCCAGAACTGGGGCTCGGTGTGGCTCTAGGAGGTGGAAATGTGCTGTCTGCCATGAAGGGGAACCAGGACTTCTTGACCTGCCCACCTGGGGTCTCTCTTGAAAGTAAATCCCCTGCCCAGATGATGGGTTGAAACAGCCACCATTAAGGCTCTCAGTCCCCATGCCTGCACTGTGCTTGGTGCAGAGCCTGAATTTTCCATGAGAAAAACCCCATGCAGAGAGTTGAATAAAGTACAGATGCACTCAAAATGGACTCTTAAGCCACTTCCCGTGAAGCTGAAGCACATTCAGGACAAAGGGAAGAACAGAAAAGCTGCTAGAGAGGAAAAACACATTACTCTCCACCAAAAACAGAATAACAACCATATTGACACCAAATGTCATCCCCAGCCCCCAAGGCCAGAAGACAATGTATCAGTGAGGGGTCGGAGGCAGCAAACAGAAACCACAGTCAGCAGCCATTTTAAGCCAAAGTTCAATTCAGCCAGGGACCAGATGCCTGCAAACTTAGTTTAGGGACTGAAAGAATCCAAAACACTCCCAGAGATGACAAAGAACTGGTCCCCCAAGGGCAAAAGCTCTAGTCCCCAGGCAGGGTGGAAGGAAGTCAGGAAGCTCACCCTGAAGCTACTGACTTCAAGAACACACCCCTGAGCTGCTGCCACCACCACAACCAACTTCTTGGCACTCATAAAGCCAGTGACTAGACAAAGGACACTGCAGCAGACAAACCCACAGGCTCCATGATCAGACCCACCAGCAGAAGAGTCGAAGAAGCAGGACGAGGTCCCCTGATTGGCCGCCAGGAGTCTCACTCGAGGGCACCTAACTGGTGGCATCCCGTTCACATCCTGGGCAACCAGCACGTACAGACTTTCACTTCTCTGACGGACTGTGCAGTAGAGCAAGGTACATTAGGAGACTGGGACAAGTACTGAATCCCAATTCACCACGTGTGTCCCAAGTAATGTCTTCAAAATGCTCAGAGAAAATTCCCGTTAGCATAGAATTTATGCATGAATGAGGAATCAACACATTCTGACACAAGGAGGCACAGAAATGTACTTTTCATCAAATCTTGCTCAAAGACTGACTAAAGGGTGTGTGTTAGCAATAGAACAATAGAAGATATGGATATCAAGAAAAAATAGCAAGTAACTATTCGTTAATGGGTTTTAAAAGCTCAATATGTATTGATGATTAAGGAAAGAAGAGAAAGAATAAAAATATTTTGGAGGAGCTTAGTTTGTGTCAGGTAGTGCTCTAAGCATATTACATAGAGTAATGCAATACTCACAAGGTTCCCCAAATAAATTCATATTATCTCTCTTTGTGAAGATGGGGTAACTGGGCTCCGAGAGGCTAAGTAGCCTGCTCAAGGACACAGCTGTGGTAGAGCGAGGATTTGAGACCTGAGAGTTTTCCTTACAGTCCTGGGGGTCCAAGAGCATGGTGCCATTATCAGCTACTGGAGAGGACTCATGGGATCACATGGCATGTGCACATGTAAGACAGAAAGAAGTCTATAAAGGGACACAGAGACCCAGAACTAGCTAGGCTCACTCTTTCATAGCAACACACTCTCAAGGGAACTAATCCTCTCCTGTGAGACCTAACCCACTCCTTCAGACCAGCATTAATCCCTTCATGAGGGTGATCCCAATTCAGTTACCATCCCTCAGGTGACACCTATTAAATGTCCCACCACATTTCAATACCATTTCACTGTGGACCAAGCTTTCATTCATCATATGAACCTTTGGGGTACATACAACATCTAAAGCATGGCCCAGCTCTGTGGAACAACATGGGAGACACAGGATCTTGTGGTGCCAGGCCCTGTATTTGTATGCCATTTCTTTCCTGTATACAGAAAATTCTCTAACAAAGCCTATGAAATTCGTGCTCCCCAGTCCTAGCATCATAAAGACATCCATTTAGGGAGGCCAGTTTGATGAGTGTGAGATGTTTGAGAACTGGCCTCCCAATTTATAGCAAAGAGCCTTAGAATTAACATATCTCTGATGCAAAAGGTTTAACGTGCAGCTGTGCTGGGCCTGCCTATGAAAGCAAATGCATCCTGAGCTTTGCCATCTACAAAGGTGAGGGGAACTTATTCACCCCACAACTGCGGCTCCCCAGGGGCCCAAGTGATTTCCTCTGTCCAGGGAGGAATCTGAAAACAGGGCTCTGACTGATTCACAACCTGACAGAACTGACCAAATCCACTGTTGCTCTCAGGAAACATGCTTCCACCTCAGTCAAAATGGAGACTCAAATGGGAGTGGCAGAATCCAGGGCCCACACATCTCTCACATCAGTGACTTCTCTGTGATTCCCACTGGTGTGGGACCATCCTGGAATGGTGACTCCCCCAGGCACCTGTAGCTGCAGCTGCCACAGCCCCTGCTGGCCCTTTCTCTCCTAGGAGTTCCTGCTCCATGGGTCAGGAAGCCCAGGGGGCAGTGACAGAAGCCAGGTTCCCGTAGGGCCTGGGATTTGGTCCTGTTGGCTTCACTCCAGTGCCTGGCACCTAAAATGGGATCCACAAGAACCTGCAGAGTGAACCACTGAGTGAAAACACAACCTCCACAAGCTTTTCCTGACTACCGTGTTCCCCGCAAATGGAGAAGTAACCACCGGGTGGTTGGGAGGTCCCACTAGACCTGTAAAACAAACCCAGAAGCAAACTTTGTTTATTCCGGGGGCAGGGGATCATGGAATCAGGAATCCCAGGACTGGGGCTCACAGACACTTTCCAGTGGTGCTGAAAGCTTTGAAATAGCTCTTTCCGGAGAACAGTTACCTGGTTAAATGTGTTGATTGAGGAAGGAATGAGGACTTTTCAAGGGTACTTGTGGGACTTCTAGTACCTCATACCTACAGTAAGGAAATTCCTCTTTATGAGGCTAGAAGTTCACTCCGTGATTCATGTGTGGAGCTGGGCTGCACCTTTGTAACAAAGATTTTTATCCACTTTGAGATTTTATGCATCAAATCTGAGGGGATGATTCTGGTAAGAAAACAACTGAGGTCTTAATGAGTTGCTTAACAATTTTATTCCTAGAAAACAAACGATGGGTTAGCCACAGGTAAGAATTATTTTTGCTCAGAAAATTCTTTTGTTGCATTTATTAACATGTATGTATTAGACCCTATTCTAAATGCTCAGTAATGTATTAATGGAAAGAACAAATTTTAAAAAAGCCTACCATTGAGGAGTTTACATTCTAATGTGGGAAAGGACACAGATAAACAATAAATATAACAAATCAGGTAGGTGATAGGAGATGAAAATGCTACAGAATAATGAGTACTGAACAGAAAGCATAGGGGAACTCAAAATTGAAGGCATTCTGTAATTTTATTTATTTATTTGGTACTGGGATTGAACCCAGGGGTGCTTAACCACTGAGCCACATCCCCAGACCTTTTAATTTTTATTTAGAGACAGGGTCTCACTAAGTTGCTCAGGGCCTCACTAAATTGATGAGGTTGACCCGAGCTTGTAATCCTCCTGCATCAGCCTCCTGAGTCACTGGAATTATAGGCTTGTGCCACCATGCCCTTTAATTTATTTATATTTATATTTGTTAATTTTCAAATCTGTAATTTTAAATCCTGTCCATTAACATGGTGGCCCTGCTGCCTCTGGAATTAAATACTTTGCCTCTGAAGGTTAGTTATTTCAGGGCCATACCAGGTCTCAGAATCCACTCCTGGATGTGGAAAACAAAGAATTTAAATTTAATTTCAGTGTTGTTTCTTTCTTATACAGGCTTATAGGCCACTTTCACATGCTTTTGAACTAAGGCATTCCCCTAAAGTGAACTGATCCCAAGCGAATGAGTCAACATGTTTTGTTGTTGTTGTTGTTGTTGTTTTTTGCAGTGCTGGGGATTGAACCCAGGGCCTTGGGCATGCGAGGCAAGCACTGTACCAACTGAGCTATATCCCCAGCCCCAGCATGTCTTTTTTTGTTTGTTTTTTCGTTTGTTTTTGGTACCAGGGATTTAACAAATGGGTGATTAACCACTGAACAACATCCTCAGCCCTTTTTAATTTTGTTTTTTAAATTTTGAGACAGGGTCTTGCTAAGTTGCTTAAGGCCTTGCAAAGTTGCTGAGGCTGGTTTTGAACTTGCAATCCTCCTGCCTCAGCCTCCCGAATCACTGGAATTGCAGGCATGTGCCACCACACCCAACTGAGCCAGCATCTTAATTGGATTACCTAAGAATCAAACTTCAAATACTGTTTATGCTTACTAAGTTTTTCAATTTGGATTACCTAAGAATCAAACTTCAAATATTGTTTATGCTTACTAAGTTTTTCAATTTGTATTACCTAAGAATCAAACTTCAAACATTGTTTACGCTTGCTAAGTTTTTCAGTTAAACCTGACTATTTCCTGCCATAGAAGAAAAGATGAACAGAGAATAAAATGTTTTCTTAAGATGACTTTTGCACTGGAGTCATAGAAACTGCTCTCCAAACACAGCACAACTGAACACTCTCCACTATTACCACATTGACGACATCATATGGTTGAGGTACATATCCATCAGGAAGTTTCAGGGAATCCAAGGTGAAAAAGATAGTGTAATCTATCATCCCATGTCTTTCCTGCAGGCTAGTAATGCAGACCTGTAAGGATAAATGATGGAAATATTTATGTAAAGCCTACTATACTGTAACTGGCTCAGTACCCTATCACTCTTGGTCTAACCTGCTAGTCACTCCAATCCCATAAGTGATTCTCATCCTGGTGGCACACTGGCAACACCAGGGGTGCTTTGTAAACACACCTGTGCCCAAATCCCACCTCACACCAATTAAAGCCAAATCTCTAGAGATGGTTACTCAGGTCTACAGTGAGAAATTCTGTTCTAAATATTGCTCACCATGGCCATTACTCTCTATAATTAAGGTTGAGAGAGTGAAAGGGATTGAGCAAGAAAGGAATGTGCTGGTAAGTAGTCTATCAACTTTCCCTTCCTCCTCTGTCACATTCCAAGCTCATTATTTTATTTGCACCTTTGTTCAAACAAAATTTCTTTCTCATTTCAAGCTCCATTACCCAAATCATATCTAGTTTTGGCTGGTAAGCTCAAATACCACAACCAAATCCTTTCATTCTTTCCCAATTCTTTTTTTTTTTTCACACAGATTGTTTTTCTTTCTGTTGTTCTCAGAACATTCTAATAACACTCTCATACCTATTCTAATACCTAACTATACAACTTAGAACTTAGTTATATGTGCTTTACATTGTTTTCAAATTATTTCCTTTTGGAAATCCTGAGATTTGAATACGGAAATAGTCTCATTTTTGTTAAAAATATTTTTTCTTATATTTTCAGATTTCCCAGTGCACCCAATAGATTTCTGGACATTAAAATTCTCACTGAGGGTAGGATTGGTGGAAACTAATAACAAGTGTAACACAGACAAAAATTACCTCATCCACATGCTTACAGTTCATAGGCTTCACTGAGTGTGCCTTGATGTTTGAGGTGCCTGGCTGTGTGGAATATTCAACTTCTAACCAGTCACCCTTATAAGGCACAAAACCTAAAACAGCCATGGAGAAATTTCAGTAAATTTAATAAATTCCCAATAGATATAGAGTGCATTTTGCACATATTTAAATAGATACCTTCTAAATCTTTCTGTCAGAAGGTAAATGTCTAATCTTTTAACCATTGATTCTCCTCTACTTATGTAACAAAGTCAAATGGAGGAAACTGTCAACCGTTCTTTGAGAATAGCACAGAATTTATTACACAGTTGGTCACACTCAAAGCCCCTTCAAGAGAGACAGTCAAGTATAAAAGTAAAATACATGTCTGAACCTGCTCCCTGCATTCCAATTTTGTAACTGACATTTTGCAACCTTAGTGAAGGTCCTTCATCTCACTATGCCTCACTTCTCCATCTAAAAGTGAGAAGGACAATCATAGTCCATATGACACAGAGATGCTGTGATGATTAGTCACTATTGATAAAACTCACAGAATAATATCTGGCATGTGGTAACCACCAAGTAAATATTGATTGCTATCAGGGGTAGCAGAAGCACTAGGAAATACTGCAATTGTAAGCATGAATTAATTTCCTCAGGTGTTTTGGCCAGCTAATGAACACTTAAATATTTATCTTATATTTTATGGTTGCAAACATGTAGTTTCAAACAGAATTTTACAGTAAATAAAAAGTAGGTCACAAGATAACAAATGTGCCTGGAGGAAGTGGAAATATCAAGCATGCAGGTGAGAGTGTAAATTGGCACAACTGCTCCAGTAAGCTGGCAATAGCAACAACTTAAACATTTCTTTATCCTGTGACCCAGCAATATGGAATGATGCAAGACATAGGTCTTGAACCACTTCTCTCTCTCTCTCATCTACATTGATTTCTTTATTATGGCTTTATATAATATCCATGGAATGATAACTTCAAAATGTATATACCTTCAGATATAACCAACCTCAGATTCAATTATCCACATTCTCATGCAAATTTAGCATGTTTAAGCTGAATTATTGCTGCTCTTCTCATGCACTCAATTTTGCTCCTTTCAGTCTTGCACATCTTAAATTGGCAACTCCATCCACCCTATTCCTCAAATAAAAAGCTTTGCAGTTACTGGTAGGAATAGCGTGACATCAGCAAAATACCAGAGTAGGTGATTCAAGCCTTCTTTCCTCCCACAAACAACAATTGGACATCTATTCATCAACAAAAATAGCTCTAAAAGAGCTGGGGGGGGGGTAGGAAATTTAGGCAGAGTGCTTGCCTAGCATGTGCGAGGCCCTGAGTTCAGTCCTTGCACCCCCCACAAAAAAAAAAAAAAAAAAAAACCAGAGGAAAAATAAATGAATAAAAGATTTCAGGAGCCAGATGCAGGAGCACATGCCTGCAATCCCAGCGGCTCTGGAGGCTGAGGCAGGAGGATCCAGAGTTCAAAGCCAGCCTCAGCAACTTAACAAGGCCCTAAGAAACTCAGTGAGACTCTGTTTCTAAATAAAATATTAAAAAGGGTGGGGCATATGGCTCAGTGGTTAAGCGCTCCTGGGTTTAATCCCCAGCACCAAAACAAACCCCCCCAACCAAAAAAAAAAAAAAAAGCAAAACAAATCAAAACGAGAAAACACCAATGAGAAAAACTGCACCAAAAAAGGTAGGAAGAATAGCTTCATTTTTCCTGAATCACCCCACATCTCATGCAGACACTCCTCACCATGAAGAGGGAATTCTTTTCTCATGAGTTCCTCTAGAAGGGAAAAAAAGAAAGGGATGAACAGCCAACTTCCACAGCATTACACGGCACTGTCTGAATGACCTGTTCCAGCTTCACCCCATCCACCCAGAATGCTGGGGAACTGCCAGCTGAGATGTTTGGAGATGATCAGGAACAAAGAAAAAGGGTACAGCCGTCAATATCTGCCACGTGGTGGGAGCCACTGTTGTTTCCAGTGGCCTGCTCTGCACAGGACTCCAGAGGTTTCCTCTACTAAGGAACTTTACAGCCCGCGGAATGGGGGTTACCAGAAACTAGGCCATGGAGGGTGGGGAAAGAGAGAAAAAGGTCAAAGAATAGAACCCTTCAGTTATAAATCCTGGAGACCTAATGTGCATGATGCTGACTATAGTTAATAATGTATTATATATTTGAAATTGGCTAAAATAATATATCAGGTAATCTCACCACACACATACACACACACATGTACACACTCACACACACACACGGTAACCATGTGAGACCATGGGTATGCTAATTAGCTTCATTGTAGAAATCATTTCACAATGTACACATATATCAAAATATTGCATATCCTAATATATATAGGGTATACAATATCACATTGTATATACTAAATATACATAAATTTTGTCAATCACATTCAATAAAGCTAGAGGGGGACACATTTAAAAAAAATTTGGAATTACCTTTCCTTCACCCAAAGTTCCAAATCCATTAGCCAATGCTTTCATGTCTAACTTCAAAATAAACACATTTAAAAAAAATTTGGAATTTCCATTTCCTTCACCCAAAGTTCCAAATCCATTAGCCAATGCTTTCATGTCTAACTTCAAAATAAACCCAGAATCAAATCAATCCTTAGAACCTCTGCTTCTACAACCTCATCCAAGTCTCCAACATCTCATCAGGATTATCACAACTTGCTCCTAACCAATTTTCTGACTCCACATTTGCCCACACACAGTCCCTTCTAAACAAAGTAGAGAGAACATTTCATGACAAAATTCAGGTAAGAGTCTTAGTTTTACAACCATATAAATCAAAATAGCAAGCTGCTGGTAGGGCTAAGCTAATTTCTCCTTTCATATTCAAGCTACATGACAACTGCATTAGGCTGAAAGCACATGAACCAAAGTATAACTCTGGGTATAAACAAAATCTTAGAATATCTGCTAATTACTAATAGAATTCAACAGTGGACACACACACACACACACACACACACACACACAGAAAGATGTAATTCTGTCTCCAACCTTATTTTGAAACATTTGAAGTATTTTAAAAATAAAGTCTGTATACAGAAGTTATAATTAATGAAAGTAATTAAATAATGAATGAAAAATTATTCAGACATTTATTGCATTCAACTAATGAACATGTAATAAATGATAGCATGATTTTTTAGAAATATGACCTGTTCACATCCTATTTTGTATATTTTTTTCATTTCCAAAGTTTCATCTCAAATATTAGAGTCACTGATTAGAGTCAAGTATACTGCAGAAGTAGTTCCAGTACTAATGTCCTCTCAAAATATTAAGCGCTTCCTGCTGTAAAAATGTAAATCATACCTTCAGAAACAATGTCTATAGAGAAGTAAGTTTTTTTATCAATGTAGACAGTATCTTTCTTTATACAGGCAACACAACCAACTAAAACTCTGATTCTGGAGTCCAGTGGTTTAGTGTCATCAAAATTATCAGGGATGACATCCACCTATAAGATGAGGAAACAGTTACTTAAAGTATAACAGAAAATTTATAAGGGGAATTTTATGCTTAAAACATTGTCATTCAAGAAATATTTTACTTAATTAGTTTATTTATTTATTTTGCAGTACTAGGGATTGAACCCAAGGATGCTGTACTGCTGAGTTACATTTCCAACAATTTGTATTTTTAATTTTGAGACAGTCTTGCTACATTTCCCAGTCTGGCCTAGAACTTGCAATCCTCCTGCCTTAGCTTCCCTTGTAGCTAGGATTACAAGTGTGCACCACCATACCCAGCTCAAGAAATATAAGATAAAAAAAATACTATCCTTGCCCTCTAGGAATTCACAATTTAATGCGGGGGGCGGGGGGAGAAATTCTAAGGAAGTTGTGACCCAGGATATAAAATAAGTCCAAAAAAATGCTTTCAGGAATTGCCAGGAAAGAGAAAAGTTCAGACTAGGAGAAAAAAGGGCATTGCTTGGAGGAAGTCAGATTTGAGTGTGGCTGTGAAAGAACAGTTTACCTGGCAAATGGGGATGGGGGTGGGGACGGGATCAGGGAGATGAAGGAAAACCAAACACAAGATAGGGAAATATAGAAGAAATCTATAATATTCAAGGTCCAGTTCTTACAGTAGCATAAAATAAAGTTGGAAAAGTAATTTCAAATGAGAAAGGGTTGGAATAAAACCATGGCAAATTAGGGCTTACTTTATTTATGATAGAGAGGCATGCAAATATTTTTGCTTATTGGAAGTGTAAGTTTTATATGAAATTTTTTAAATTACAGAAATAATTCATGCTCATTATAGAAAAAAAAAAACAGATAAACACAATGCAGGAAGTGATTGCCCATAGTATGTAATACCATTGCCTAAAGAAAACTACTGACCACATTTTAGTATTTACCCTAGCTCCAGATTTTTTTCTATACAAACATATATATATGCTCAACTTTAAAATAAAAATTTAACATTGTATAGAGTGTTAAAATAACACATAATAATCACAAACAGTTTGGGGGGGGGTCCTGGGGATTGAATCCAGGGATACTTTGCCATCTTTGGTCCTTTTTATTTTCTACTTTGAGAGAGAGTTCAGCTAAAGTTTCCTAGGCTGGTCCTGAAATCATAATCCTCCTACTTTAGCCTCTCAAGTCACTGGGATTACAAGAATGCACCACCATGCCCAACCTAATTGCAAACATTTTTATAGAACACGAGGTTATTGGAAAGAAAATAAGGCATCTCGAAGAGTGGGTGGACCATTATTTATTGACCTAATTCCACATTGGACATTTAACTTGTATCCTAATATATTGACTACTAGCCTGATTTATTCCTGTATAATAAACTCTAAAGAGTAGAATTTTTTGTTCAGAGGTTTCTGATGGAAACAAACCATTGAGATGTAAATTATTTTTGTGCTTTAAAAATAGTGAAGTTAATTGGTATTCATTTCTTAATTGGTATCTTTCTAGTTTCCCATAACAATCTCATGATCTTTTGGCCCAGATTCATTTCATTGAGGAATAAAGCACCAGGCCCCTCTCTGTCTACCACCATTCTGTCAGTACCCAAGAGCACAATCCACTACATCTTCTCATCACTTTGTGCTCCGATTCCAAACTAGCTCACAGCCATACCACACATTAAACTTTCCTCCAAGTTTCACGTCAAACTCTCACTACCCAAATTCTGTTTCTTTTTCTTTAACCCAATAAGGAGTTCGGACAGATTCAAATGCTTGTGAATATGAAAGAGGTGGCTTTTTCATACAACAGGGATTTTATGGTTTGGATCTAAAAATGTCCCTCAAAGAGTTCATGTGTTAGGAAACATAGGAATTTTCAGAAATGAAAATGATTAGATTATGAGAGCTTTCACCTATGCTTCCTTGTTGCCATGAGCTGAGCAGTTTCCTCTGCCACCACATGTCCCTTATTATAAATTGGATGGGGATGTGGTCCAGTGATTAAGCACCTTGGGTTCAATTCCTGGTACCAAAAAAGAAGCAGGATTGAAAGCCCAGTAGGAGCCGGGTGTGGTGGCACATGCCTGTAATCCCAGGGGCTTGGGAGGTTGAGGCAGGATGATTCAAGTTCAAAGCTAGCCTTGGCAATTTAGTGAGACTGTAAACAACTTAGTGAGACCCTGTCTCAAAATAAAAAATAAAAAGGTCTGGGGATGTGGCTCAGTATTTAAGCACCTCCGGGTTCAATCACTGGTGAAAGAAAGAAAGAAGGAAGGAAGGAAGGAAGGAAGGAAGGAGGGAAGGAAGGAAGGAAGGAAGGAAGGAAGGAAAGTAAGAGAGCAAGCTCACTAGAAAAGAGAACATCCCCAAACTCATGCAAATCTTACTTTGATTGCTTTCAATTCGACAGATGTTTTATCTTCTTCTATAACTGCAGAAACTTTCTGTCCAATTTTCAGAGGCACATTTTCAGTCACTATATTAGTACTGAAGTAGATGGACTCATCAATCAAGCCATAATCATGAAATAAACTTGTCACAACTCCCTGCACAGTTTTCAATTTGTTGTCACCTATGTGATGGGTAAACAACAGGTTCTATTAATTAATTTCAAAAGCAAACATCCATTACAAAAGAGCCCTACCAGAGAAAGATACAATGGCCAATCACCTACTTCTAGAAATATAGATACTGATGACACAGACCTAGAGTATAATGGTGACCTGTGCAAACATTTGGAGGCAGAGAACCCTGTTGTGTCAGTCAAACAAGAACAATCACAACATTTACCTGATTTATATTGTAAGCATTAATTGACACATACATGTCAACTACTTAGAACTGTGAGTACCTTGCACATGTTAGAGTACAAATGTTGTTGTCATCATATCTGGGCATGGAGAACCTTAAATGAGAACCTACATAACTTTATTATATATTACTATATAATCTAACTTTCTTAATATATAATTTAATTAATATTAACACACAACTTTATTATATAACTTTATAACTTTTTATAACTATGTTATTATATAATGTTATCATTTTCATAAACATAATGAGAAGCAACAAATCCAGATTTTTAAACATCTCACCAGAGGCACTAAAATATATCAGGGATTAAGTCTAGATGAAAAGTGCCACTGAATCACCAGGGGGTTTGTTTTTTTCTGAACAAGCATAGCTGGTAAGTGTTATTTTGGGATCTGACCTGGGACAATTTGCCTGTAGCATTGGAGCTCTGAATCACAATGCCACAGCTGCTGACCCAATGACTTGGGTGGATAGAAAGAAAGGCTGGGAAAAAGTTTGATTATACTAGATTACGAAAATAAAAGTCAAGAAAATCTGGCAAACTGGAAAGAAAAACAGATTAAATGTGTTACATCATATCCCAGAATAAAGATGAAGGATAAAGAAGACAACTGTCACTCAGGCACATGGAAAACTTGTCGGACTCTTCTACGGGTCCCTGTTGAGAAAAGTAGAGGTAATAATGGATGCTGCAGTGTAAGTGATGTCATCTAAAAATAGATAAATTGCCTTCTCTAGCAAGTTTTGCTGTGACCCAGCCACCTCCCCTGGGGGTACATACTCTACTGGCAAAGAAGCCTCAGAAGATCCCAAGCCAGGAAGACAGGGACCTGCCCAGAAAACTCTGCAGGGTTGGGGAGTCTCTTCCACCCCTCCCAAGACACTGAGTTTGCTCTTGTGGAAGCACACTCAGGGTGGAGCATGAGAGATGCTGCTGGATCTGAGAGTGGGGTGTGAATTCTTGAGAGCTTGTTTGGAGGTTCTAGCAGGGGAGCGCAGCTACTCATATATCCTTGACCGAAGAACAGTCCTCCTCTATCAGGGAAGGTCGTCCTCTTCGACCAAGCACGCAGCTTTGGGAGGGATGCACATGGAGTGGTGAGGGAGGAAGGGGACACCCGCCTAGTCAGCCAGATCAGCCGAATCAACCCTGGCGATCAATGGGGTGACAGATGTCGCAGCCAGATCGCCCTCACATCCGGGGTGTGAATTCTTTTGGGCTACATGGTTACTGTGTGCCCTTGCTTTCCTGTTCGCATCCCTAACTGACCTGTAGGTGGGCACAGCAATACTAGAACTTCTCTCATGGGGGTTTTGTGGGTATTACTGACATGCAGCCCTTAAAGTCCATACAAACACTGGATACAAATTAGAAACAATATAATTCAGAGCAGGGATGCCATCCATACAGCAAACCTTCCCATGTTTGATTGGACTCGCACCCACCACATGCCACACCTGGACCACTGCTCCCCACCTCCCAGTGTTCACCTGGTGCCAGTGCTGGGGCAGGAGCATAGGATTCAAAGAGATCGAGTTAAATGCAGCTCCTGCTTTCACATGCGTGGCTGAAAAGCCTCGCCCACTTGGCTTCAAGTTCATGGAGTGGACAGGAAGCCAAATTCACCCTTGAATCACGGCGGTTCACATCCCGGAAGTGTAAAAAGGCTTCACACCAAGGGAAATGAGGGGACGGGGCAACCCGGGGAGTCTTCTCCATCACTTCTCAGTGTTGATCCAAACACTTTCCCGCTTTGGATCAACAGGAGAGTTAAAGGCATTAGCTGATGTTGGCCTAAATTTGGGGCCTTAGGGACATCATTTCCCCCCCTCCCCCCCCACACACATAAAGTTACGCATCCTTAGCGTCCTGGTCCCGGGAGTCCCCATGGTTCCCGATCGGGAGTGAAGAGACCCTTCTGGGGAGACTTCTCACATAGAGGACAAGGGGACTGAAAAAAAACTACCTTGTGGGAGCCCCAGATGTCTGTTAGGGTCTTCCCGTCTCTGAAAGAAGGCCATAAACCTTCTCAGGATCCTGAGCATGGTGCTGTCACCACAAGCCTGGACGCCGCCCTCGTCACACAGATCAAGCACCAGACCTTCTCTCTGGGCACACCCTAAGGTCACAGAGCAACACCTCAGGGATCCCCTCTGTTTTTTTTTCCTCAGACTCTGTGAGGTGGGGTCACCAAACCACTAGGATGGCTAGGGAGGGCCAGGAATATGGCGCCCCTACGGAGGCTCCCAGGGGTGCCTTAGCCTCCTTTGCCTGAGGGGACTCGGGAAGGGTCCGTTTCTTTCCACCGTCCAGCCAATGGGAATGCAGCTGGTGATCACGTGCACATCTATGACCAATAAGAGGTGGTGGGTGGGGGGAAGTCATAGCTCTACTCATCCAAGCTGTGGGTCCATTAGGAAGGTTTCCGGAGTACGCTCAGGGTGCAGGGGATATGTTCCGTGAGGTTCCCTGGGAGGATCAGAGGTCCAGCTTGGAAGGTGTTGCAGAAACTTGCCCCTGGGCTGTCCAAACAAAAAATCCAAAATGATGCTTAATGTCCGGACTGGTGATCAGTAATTACTCTTCACCAGGGGTCCAGTGGGTATAAGAACCATTTTAGGGATGCTTCCTGCCTGCCTACTATGCTAGAACTCCCCTGATGAGGCTAATAGTGATTAATCATAGAATTCTTTGATGATCATTACCACCACTTATTTATTGCTCATCTAATGATGCCAGTTACTCAACCATATGTCTTAGATTTTTTTCATTCACTTAGTATTTGTTGAGTGTTGACCATGAGCCAGAGACTGCTCTGGGCACTTGGAATTAATCATCAAACAAAATAGTCAATTATCTTGGCCCGGTGGTGGTAAATTCTCACAGCAGAAGGGTAAAGGAGAAAAATGAAAGAAACCAGTCTTGGTGTTACAGGCCTGTTTCTGGTCTGTAATCCCAGCCACTCAGGAGGCTGAGGAAGGAGGATTAAAAGTTTTAAGGCCAGCCTCAGCAACGTTGCAAAGCCTTATCTTAAAATAAAAAGGACTGGAGATGTAGCTCAGTTGTAAAGCACCCCTGGGTTCAATCTCCAGTACCACAGGCACACACAAACCAAAATAAACAAGTCAAAACAAAAAATAGTAAAATACTTGATATGTTGAAAGGTAATAAATGCAATGAGAAAATATAGCAGGGTGAGAGCATTTCAGAGGGACTAGGGAGGAGGGTTGGATTGCATTTTAAAAGAGACTTGTCAGGAGAGGAATCATTAGAAAGCAACAGGCAAATAACACCTTGAAAGAGTCCTGGCTTTAACCAAGCATCCATTTGGGGGAGCTCTCTAGACAGAGGGAACAGCCTATGGAGAGATTGTGAGGTAAGGATGTACCTGATGTGTTCATGGAAAAGCTATGTTTGGAGCAGAGGAAATCAGAGCTAGAATCCTGGGAAATGTGAAGAGAGTGGTTTTTCCTGTGCATGATCTGTGAAGTTCCTGAAGGGTTTGGAGCCTTAGGGGATAATCCCTCTGGCTTCTTGGTTGTGAATAGGCTCTAGGGGGCCAAAGCATGGAGCAATAAGCTATTAGGAAGGCACTGGATGTGTTCAACTCCAGGGCCACAAAGGCAGAAGTTACTGTTATTCAATCATAAAGAAAGAACTTGGAGGATTCAATGGAGAGAGTTTGGGCATTTTATTTATCCATGCGTTCCTTGGCAGCAGTAGGCAGGAACAAAATGGTGGGCTTCACCACACCTACAAGCAGGGGAAATATATAGGAAGTAAACAGCTTCCCCTCTCTTTTTCCTTTGTTATCAGAATTCTCTGCCTCAATGCTGTGCTGCCTTGAAATTTCCTCCACCAGATTAATTAGTCCAATATCTTTAAATTCATCCTCACAGAAAATCTCAAGACATGGGCAAAATGTAGACAAACTTCATCAGGATATAACACAAATGACCTCTGGTTCAATTCCCTACAGAGTCCTCATTCCCCTCTGAAACCTCTTGAGCCCAGTCTTTACTGTCCACATTCCTATACATATCACAGTCTTCTGAGCTTCAACCAGAATTCCCCTTTAAGCTCTGCTTACAACATTCTAATGCTCTTCCTGCTTGCATCTCTAAACTTTTCAAAATTACTGAAATATCAACTCCAAATGTTTCTGAACTACATGGCCAGTTATGTCACAGCAATCACCCAACTTCTTGGTTCCAGTTTCTGTGTTAGGTATTTTGGTCACAATGGCAAAAAGTTGGTGATGAAATACCTGAAAACTTAGAGGAAATGATTATCTTGAGCTCATGGTTTCAGAGGTTCAGTCTAAGGGAGGGCCCACTCCATTGCTCTGGACCTGAGGTGAGGAAGATCATTGTGGTAGAGGAAAGTTGCACAGCTCATGGCACCCAGGAAGTATATATAAAGAGGGGCAGATGTGCATGCAAGGAGTCAGAGAGAAGATATATAATTCCTGAGGGCATGCCTCCAGTGACCTACTAATTTCAGCTATGCCCCTCCTGCCTACAGTTACCACCCAATAGTCCATTCAAATAGTTAATTCATCAAATGGATTAATCCATCAATGAGGTTATAGCTCTCATCATTGCTTAAAAGCTCCACCTCCAAACCTTCCTGCTCTCAAATGGGGATCATGCTCTCAAAGCATGAGCTTTTTCGGGGGCAGCATTTGTAGATCTAAACCATAATAAAGGTCATTTATGAAGGGTGGGAACTCTCCACATTAACATTGTGCATTTGTAACAAATCCCACCCAGATCACATTTCTAGGTACAAACTGCAGTGGAAAAATACCTGTGTGTCCATGTTCCTCCAAATTCCCATGTGGAAACATTAGCAAACCTCAATCTCATGTATATCCAGAACTCAGAAGAAAGCTCTGCACCTTGGGCTGGGTAAGTTGTTGTGGCAAGCCCCAAGAAGGTGACAAAACAAAGAGTCACACAGCAATTCTAGGCCCAGTCAGCTAGCAGGACTTCCACATCCACATCTACACATACCAATTCATACCACAAGTCCCTAGGACTCCTCAAACTCAGAAGAGCTCCATGCCTTGGGACAGCCACAGGACACTCTGCAAGTGGGCTCATGACCTACTTCCCGGCCCCTTTCCTTAAGTGACCCTACGGTAGGCCTTGAGTAGGTTTCCCAGTAGGCCACTTAGAGGAGGAGCTCACAGGGAACATGGGGCAGGTGCCATGGGTTTCGAGAGGGCTCAGGGAGCAGGAATGCCACCCGCCACCCGCAAGGAAGTAGAGGCTCCTTCTGGGGAAAAGGGGAATCAGAAGGACCTGACCCCCAGGCCAGGGGAGCTGCAACACGGCCTCCGGGTTCCCAGAGGCCAGCGGCCAAAGGTTTCTCTTTTCAAATCATGGTATTAAAAAGAAACATCAGGGCGCATACAATGAGGAGCCCAGTGGGTTCACGGGCACTACTGGAAGGTCATTCCTTTGGGATCCCAAGTGCGCCCATGGCGATTTCCCAAAGGCCTTTCCAGGAGACCCCAGGCGATCTGAGCCCTTGTGGAAGGGGCCTCTCTGCTGATGTGGCCCCAGCGCTGTGTGGCGCCTGCCGCGCTTCTTTTCCTGCTTCCCTCCGCGCAGGCTTTTGCTCGGGCGAGGGCAGAGGGCGGAGGGAGGGGGGCAGAGAGCGGGCCCGGGAGTCAAAGGCGGTCTGGGGATGCGGCTCCTGCCCCGCTGGAGCAGGGTCGTTCCCGCTCCCTCTGCGCCTGGCTCCCCGTGTGGCACCCGGTGCAGCGGTGCAGCGGCGGGAGCCCTGATGGCAGTCCCTGACCATGCTTCAAGCCGCAGACGCATCGCTCTCCCTCTCCTGCTTTCCCTCTCTGGGGTGGTTCAAAGTGACAGCGGCTCGCTTGCTCGCGCGCACGCGCCACCTGGGGACGATGCAGCCTCGCTGGCTTCGCTTTTTCCTGAGGTCAAATTGGGTGAGATGTCACACCACCCTGGGGATGGCAGCACCATGGCCAAAGCTGAGGCTCGCCCTTCCTGCGCCCCAAGGCCCGTGGCCTTTCCGCTCCTCCCCGGTCAAGCCCGGAGGCGCAGCAGTGGCCAGGGACCGGCTCTCTGGCTGAAGCCCCAGCGGCGCCTCCCCGGGGTTCCCAGGCGCAGTTCCAGGGAGCCGCCAGTAGATGGCGGCCTTCTCGTGGGCGCAGGACAGACGGAGCGAGGCGGAGCGAGGAGCGCTGCGCCGGCGGGCGCGGGCAGAATGAACTTTCTGGAAGGAGTAAAGCGTCAGGCTGAGACACGGAGGTCTTCAAAGGGGAGCGATGCGCAAGACCTTAAGCAAATACCTGCGAGGTGGCCACGTGCGTGCGATTTCTACACGCGCCGCGACAGTGACTGGACAATGCAGCGGGGGAGCGGGACAGCCCGGGAAGCTGTTCTCACAGCACCAGTCAATGGGGGGGGGGGGGGCGGTCAACCGTGTTCAGCGCAGGCGCCCTGCAGGGTAGGCGGCCGTGGAGGAGGCACTCAGCTGCGCGTGCATCCTGGCTGTTAGGTCACGAGCTGGGCCACTTTGGTCAGGTGCCTCACACTCTCTGGGCTCCGCTTCCTTCGTCTGAGGAATGATGGCTCACGCAGGGCTCTGGAGGAACCAGTGCAAGACTGCGTACACATAAATAAATGAGCACTTCGCTCGGGGCCTGTGTTAGACTGTCAGGGCTGGGTGGAGTCCCTGCAAGCCGGGCGACTCAAACAATGACAGGTGTTCTCGGAGGACTGGAAGCCGAAGGTCTGAAATGGGCGTCTGCAGGCTGAGCGCCTCGGGAAGGCTCTGGAGGGGATCCTTCCTTGCCTTCCGTCGCGGGCTGGCCTGCGACCCTCTCAGCCATCATCGCAGGACTTCTCCCCCGCCGGTCCCTGTTGCTTGCTAGCCTTAAAAGGACACCAGTCATATTGGATGTGGGGCCACCCTGATGCAGCCTGACCTCACTGTTCCTCACCTAATGACATTTACAAAGGCCTGGTTTCCAACAGGCGAGGTTCTCAGGTTCCAGGTGGACTGGGCTTTGGGGGGCACACCCTTCGGCCCAGTGCAGTGCCTGACCCTGGCGCCAGTCAGTGGCTGAGTGCTGGTCTTCGCTAGCTACTCGCTTTATTCACGGCTGTTGACACCGAGCGAGCGAGCGTGGGGTCGTCCAAGGGCAGCGCCGTGGGGTGCTCGGGTGTTTAGGAGCAAAGCTCCGCCGCTTGATAAGGGATCGTGGGCATCACTCGACCCCTCTGAGCCTCGAACTCATGACTGAAGCAGTTAGAATGTCCCCACCTGCGGGCTGCTGTGAGACTAATGAGGCTGTGCGTGAAAAGCGCCGGCCTTGGGGAGGGCAGGAGGAAGAGGGGCTGCCGTGGTCCTGTGCGAAGCGAGAGGGCCACCCCGGTGCTCAACTAACACTGGGTCCCCTTGTCTGCACCTTCTTCTATTTCTCACCTGCTACACTGAGACGTAGATAGTGACGTTGCCAGAAAAAGCCAGAAAATAAAGAAACATGAAATCGGGGAAATTCTGTCCACCAACATTTTTATCTGGTTTTGGAAAAGAGCTGTTCTGGCTCTTGATGGTTGTATTGCAGATTGCGTGAACACGTAGCTTCCCTGATGTCTCCATTCTGCCTCTGCTGGTTCGAAGCTCTGTTGTGTCCTGTGGTGCCTTAACCTTTGACTTCTTGCAACCACCTGAGCAAGTCTCAGAGCTGGGTCCTCCTTACAAGTCCCTTTGGAGGAAAACAAGAGCTCAGTCAGGCTCCTGCCCCACTCCATTCCTTCCTGTGAGGTGGCCTTTCACCTTGCCATGGAGAAACAGGCCTTGGAATGCTTTGTGCTGTTTCCTTCCTGTCCCTGCTTCCTGACAAATCCACTGATTGGGCCCATTTATTCTCCACTGTATGTTCAGCCCAGCCATTGAGGTTCTGGAGCCAGGCTTGTTTGTAGTGGAAAGAATTCTGAGTCCCAGCATTTTAAAGCCCAAAAATAATCTCCATGCTTTGTTTTTTTGAGTTGAACTTATTAAGATTTACAAAGTGATAGTACTTGTTGATGCTGGGTAGTGGGCACATGAAAGTTTGTTATACTGTCCTTTTGACTATGGCATATGTTTGAAGGTTTCTGTAATAAACAAGGTTAGCTCTCCTTCTGGTTCACAGATGGCTGCCTTCTTGCTGTCTTCACATATGAGAGAGAGATAGAGAGCTCTCCCATGTCTCTTAAAATAAGGCCAATAATCTTATTAATGAGGGGTCCACTCTCATGATACTATTACCTGCCAAAGTCCCTACCTACTAATACCATGACATTGGAGATTGGGATATCAGCATATAAATTTTGGGGAGACATGAACATTCAGACTTTAGCACTTACCTAACACCAAGATTCTCAAGAACTAGGACCATGCCTTGTCCCCACTACTTTCTCTCCAGACTCAATATATTCCTCACCCTAGTTCTTGCTAGAAACTATTTTTTGATGAGTTTGACAGCCCAATGAGGAAAGATCAAGGAGGATAGGCATATGGCACTGGGAAGGTCCAAGGCTGGTTGGAGTTCAAGTCTGGGATTCCAGTTTCTGGTAAGGACTAGGCTGAGCACTGTGGAGACTGCTATCTATTTCTCCTGCTCTTGGTCCTTCCCATAAACCAGAATTTCAGATGTTCCTATTAGGTTTCAACACAGAAAGTAGAGAGCAATTTGGGACATGGGCTGCTTAGACTTGTTTGTGTTCCTTGGTTTCTGTGTGAGTTTATTAGAATAACATGGATGTGGCTGCTGAAATCGCTATAGGCCCTGGGTAAAGTTGAGGAATAATGATTTCTTAACAAGAATAATTTCTCCAAACTCTGTAAATTATGTGGGGCCACTAGTATCCCAGGGTAGGACTAAGTATGTTATATTCTGGAAAAAATTATTTCCTCACCAGTGGCCACTTCCCAACAACTACCAGGAATGAATGACTTCTTTCTTAAAAAGAGTTGTGAAAACTGACTCCATTATTGCATAGTCCCTTAAATGTCTTGGGTTAAGGGTATCAGTTCTGAATGGGGAACTTTGTAGGGAAAGGGGCATGCCAAGAAGGACAAGGGTCAAAAGTCTGGAAATAGGTTCGTTTGGTGCTTTGTTCTGGGCCTAAACCTGGCCAAAATCAAATTGTTGGCCATGACTGCATTTTTCATCTGTGGCTCAAGCTCCTCTTCATTTTTTAAATATTTTGTTTGTTGTTTTTAGATCTACATGGCAGTAGAGTGTATTTTTTTATTGTAAACAAAAGGGATACATGTTGTTTCTCTGTTTGTACATGGAGTAAAGGCATACCATTTGTGTAATCATAAATTTACGTAGGGTAATGTTGTTTGATTCATTCTGTTATTTTTTCCCTTCCCCCCACCCCTCCCACCCCTCTTTTCCCTCTATACAGTGCTTCCTTCCTCCATTCTTGCCCCCCTCCTTATCCCTAACCCTAACCCTAACACTAACCCCTCCCACCCCCCATTATCTGTCATCATCTGCTTATCAGCGAGATCATTTGTCCTTTGGTTTTTTGAGATTGGCTTATCTCACTTAGCATGATATTCTCCAATTTCATCCATTTGCCTGCAAATGCCATAATTTTATCATTCTTTATGGCTGAGTAATATTCCATTGTATATATATGCCACAGTTTCTTTATCTATTCATCAACTGAAGGGCATCTAGGTTGGTTCCACAATCTGGCTATGGTGAATTGAGCAGCAATGAACATTGATGTGGCTGTATCTCTGTAGTATGCTGATTTTAAGTCCTTTGGGTATAGGCCAAGGAGTGGGATAGCTGGGTCAAATGCTGGTTCCATTCCAAGCAGTAGAAAGTATTTTGACATATCATACATACATAGAGAATAACTTCCCATTCTTGTGGTTGCACATGATGTTGAGTTCACTCGTTGTGTATTCATATATGAACATAGAAAAGTGATCTGATTCATTCCACTGTCTTTCCTTTTCCCATTCCCCTCCTTTCCCTTCATTCCCCCTTGTCTAATCCAATGAACTTCTATTCTTCCCCTCACCCCCCCCCCTTTATGGTGAGTTAGCATCTACATATCAGAGAGAACATCTGACCTTTGCTTTTTTGGGATTGGTTTATTTCACTAAACCTGATAGTCTCAAATCCATCCCTTTACTGGCAAAAGTCATAAATTCATTCTTTTTTATGGCTGAATAATATTCCATTGTGTATATATTATCACATTTTCTTTATCCATTCATCTGTTGAAGGGTGCCTACACTGGTTCCATCACTTAGCTATTGTGATTTGAGCTGCTGTAAACATTGATGTGACTGCATCACTGTAGTAAGCTGATTTTAAGTCCTTTGGATATATACTGAGGAGTGGGCTAACTGGGCCAAATTTTGGTTCCATTCCTAGTTTTTTGAAGAATCTCTACACTGCTTTCCAGAGTGGATGTACCAATTTGCAGTCCCACCAGCAATGTGTGAGTGTTCTTTTTTCCCCACATCCTCACCAGTATTTGTTACTTGTATTCTTGATCATTGCCATTCTGACTGGAGTGAGATGAAATCTCAGTGTAGTTTTGATTTGCATTTCTTTAATTGCTAGAGATGTTGAACATTTTTTCATATATTTGTTGACTGATCATACTTCTTTTGAGAAGTGTGTGTTCAGCTCCTTTGCCCATTTATTGATTGGGCTGTTCGTTATTAAGCTTTTTGAGTTATTTGTATATCCTGGAAATTAACATCAAGGTTCTCTTCTAAACTCGCTGATTGTTGATACAGTCCATTTCCTTGTGGTTTTAGGAGTGCAGTCTCTGTTTTCTTGCTGGCTGTCAGCCAGGGTTCACTCTCAGTTCCTAAAGGCCACCCACAGCTCCTGGCCCCACGTCCCCCATAGGTATTCACAGCAGGGCTGTCTGATCTCCTCTAGATCAGGAGGGTCAAGTTTTTCTTAGCTTCCTCTTCTTTTAATGATTATTCTGATTAGCCTTAACCAGAGTGAGCAAGCATGGGTCCTATCTCTTCATAAACACTCAAGTATGAGCATCTATGTGTACCTACACTTGTACACCACCACTTTAACATCCTCAGTGATCTCTTAAAGCAAATATTCATAAAGACATTTGTTCTTCTCTTTTTAAAAAATATTTTTGGTTGCAGATGGACACAATACTTTATTTCATTTATTTATTTTTATGTGGTGCTGAAAATTGAACCCAGTGCCTCACAAGTGCTAGACATGTGCTCTACCACCAAGCTACAACCCCAGCAAGACATTTGTTCTTTTCAGGAGTGGAAAGCCCTGGTATCTTGTTATTGTGGCAATATATATGTATGTATTATAGAATTTACCATTTTAAGTTACTATTTTAAAGCATCATATTTAATGGCACAAAGTACATTCACAATGTTGTACAAACATCACTAGTTCCAGAATATTTTCATCACTCTGTATCCATTAAGTAATCATTTCACTTTCCCCTTCCCATCCCTTGCAACCACTAATCTGCTTTCTATGAATTTGCCTATTCTGGTTATTTCATAAAAATTGAATCATGCAATATGTAGTATTGTGTGTCTGGCTTCTTTCACTTAGGTTCATGTTTTCAAGGATTATCCACATCATAACATGTATCAGTACTCCATTCCTATTCCTGACTGAATAATATTCCATTGAATGGATATACAATATTTATTTATGTATCTACTCATTTATCTGTTGATAGACATTGGGAGTGTTTCCACCTTCTGTCTGTGGTAAACAGTGTTGCTATGTATTATGTATGTACAAATGCACATGTATCTGATACCAATTTCTAATTCTTTTGGGTCTATGCCAAGGATTGAAAATGCTGGACCATATGGTAATTCTACACTTAGCTTGGAACTACCAGTTTTCCACAGCAGCTTCAATATTTTATACTTCCACCAATGAAGATTCTAATTTCTCCATATTTTCTCCAATGCTTGTTATTTTCCTTTCTTTCCCCTTCTGTACTAGAGATTGAATGCAGAGCACTCAGCCACTCAGCCACATCTCCAGCCCTTTTTAATATTTTATTTAGAGCGAGAATCTCACTGAGCTGCTTAGTGCCTTGCTTTTGCTGAGGCTGATTTTGAACTTGCAATTCTCCTGCCTCAGCCTCCCAAGTCACTGGGATTACAGGCGTGTGCCACAAAACCCAGCATTGTTTTCCTTTTTAAGGTCAATCCTAGTGAATGTAATGTGATATCTACTTGTGGTTTTGATTCATGTTTCCTTAATAATTAATGACATTTATCATCTTTTCATATGCTGTTGGCTATTTACATATCTTCTTTGGAGAAATGTCTGTTTGAGTTGTTCACCCATCTTTTAATGAGTTGTCTATTTTGTTCTTGAGTTGTTAAGTGTCCTTTACATATGCTGGACCCTTCTCAGATATACATTTTACAAATATTTTCTCTTATTCTGTGAGTCGTCTTTTTACTTTCTTGATAATGTTGTTTGATGTACCAAAGGTTTTAATTTTCAGAAAGTTCAATTTACCTATTTTTTCTCTTCTTGCCTATGCTTTTGTGTCCTAAGATGATATTGCCAAGCCAAGGTCATGAAGATCTACCCTATGTTTTCTTCTAAGAGCTTTATGGTTTAAGCACTAGTACTTAGGTATTTGATCAATTTTCTGTACAGTTTTTAAGGAAGGGTTTCAGCTATATAGTTTTGTGTATGTTGACCCAGCACAATTTTTTGAAGACTATTCTTTCCTTATTAAATTTTCTTGACATTCTTGTTGAAAAGCAATTAACCATGGATGTATGGGTTTTATTCTGGACTCTCTATCCTATTCCATTAGTCTATATGTCTATTTTTATGTGAGTAACACAGTTTGGTTATCTGGGGTAGTCCTTTGCAATTCCAAACATTTTTTTGGCTGTGCTGGGGACTGAACATAGGATCTCATGCTCAAAAACATCTTAAGATCGTCTTTCAATCTCTGTCCCCCAAAAAAGTCTATTGGCATTTCAATAGGGATTTCATTGATTTGGTAGATCAGTTTTGGGATTATTGTTATCTTAACAATATTGTCTTCCAATTCATGAACACAGGATGTCTTTTCACTTAGTTAGGTCATCTTTAATTTCTTTCAGCAATGTTTTATACTTTTGCATACACAAGCAAAGATAAATAATATGCAAATGTAAATTGCATATCAAGTGTAAATTTTTTCTCATGTATTTAATTTTTCTTCATAGACAGTACATAATACTTGATAGTGATAATAAATGACTATATTACTGTTTAATGTATTTACTATACTATGTATAGTAATTACAATTTGTTTTCCTAATTTCCATTTCAGATAGTGTGTTGTTGGTATGTAGAAATATCACTGATTTTTGCATATTGGTGTTATATTCTGCAACTTTTCTGATTTTTTTATTAGCTCTGAATTTCTTGAAAATTATTTGTGAAAGATTGCATCATCTGCAAATAGAGTTTTATTCCTTCCTTTCTGATTTGGATGCTTTTTGTTTCCTAATTTCTCTCTGTCTAGAACTTCCAGTACTGTGTTGAAAGTAGGCCTTTTTTGCCCTGTTCCTGATCTTAGGGGGAAAACTTTCAGACTTTCATTATTTATTACTATGTTAGCTTTGTGTTTTTCATAAATGCCCTGTATTATTTTGACTTAATTCCCTTATATTCTCTTGTAATTAACTTTTTAGCCATTCAATTATTTCTTATTCATACTAACAGGTTTAAAATTTCTTTAAATAGAGCTCTAATATTTTAAAAGACTTTTTGTAGTAAAAAACCATCTTAATTTTAATTGTACAAATCAGTAGTGCTGAGTATATTTACATTGTGAAACGGATCTCCAAAACTTTTTCTTTTTGAAACTTTGTGCTCATTAAACAATTCTCCTTCCACCCCTCCCCCATGCCCATGGTAACTACTTAGGGTAATCAACTTTTTATCACTTTGATCAAAATACATGAGAAGAACAACTTGGATGTGGAAAAGTTTATTTTGAGCTCACAGTTCCAGAGGTCTCAGTCAATAGTTGATTGACACCATTGCTCTGGGCCTGAAGTGAGGCAGAACATCATGGCAGAGGAGCATGGTGGAAGAAAGTTGCTCAGCTCATGGCAGCCAGGAAGGAGAAAGAGAGGGAGATACTGCAAGAGAGAGAGAGAGAATAAACTAGGGGCCAAGACAAGATATAATTCCTAGGAGCACCCTCTAGTTGCCTAGTTACGTACTTCCTTAAGCCATACCACATCTGCTTATAATAACCATCCAGTAGTCCATTCAAATTATTCATTCATCAAATGAATTAATCCACTGAAGTGTTTACAGCTCTTATTGACTAAAAGCCTCACATCTGAATCTTCCTGCATTAGAAATCATGTTTTCAAAGCATGAGCTTTTTCAGGGACATTCTAAATCCAAACAATAACTCTACCACTGTACTTTCTGTTTCTGTGAATTTAATCAAACAACTCATAAGTGGGCTCATACAGCATTATCTTTTGAGAATGGTTTATTTCACTTAGAATAATGTCCTGAAGGATTATGCATGTTGTAGCATGTGACAGGATTTTCTTCCTTTTTATATTTATTTATTTTTCCTTCCTTTTTAAAGTTGCATAGTATTCCACTGCATGCTGTAAATGACTGCATAGTAACGTTTTGGTCAATGATGGACTGCATATACAATGGTGGTCTGATAAGATTATAATGGGTCTGAAAAGTTCCTATTGCCTAAGGACATTGTAGCTGTCATGACATCATAGCATAATATATTACTCACATCTGTGGTGATTCTGTTGTAAATGCACCTACTGTGCAAACAGTCAAAAGCACAGTACATACAATAATGGACAGTACATAATACTTGATAATGATAATAAATGGCTATATTACTGTTTAATGTATTTACTATACTATGCTTTTATCATTATTTTAGAGTGTACTTCTACTTATGAAGAAAAGTTTACTGTAAAACAACATGCCATATTACACTGGCAGCAGCCTCATACATCTCACATTTACTATGTATCTTTTTTTGGGGGGTACTGGGGATTGAACTCAGGGGCACTCGACCACTGAGCCACATCCCCAGCCCTATTTTGTATTTTACTTAGAGACAGGGTCTCACTGGGGTGCTTAGCACCTCACTGTTGCTGAGGCTGGCTCTGAACTTATGATCCTCCTGCCTCAGCCTCCTGAACCACTGGGATTATAGGCATGTGCCACTGTGCCTGGCTATTGATTGCATCAAGAAGCCACACTGAGTGAATGATCTATATGATCTAGGTTTGTGTAAGTAGACTGTATGATGTTCTCACAAAAACAAAATCACCTAACAATGTATTTCTCAGAACATACCCCCTTTGTTAAGTGACATATGATGCTACATACCACATTTTGTTCATCCATTCATCTGTGCATGCAGATATGGGTTCCTTTCATGTCTTGTGGAAGGACATAACAGAATTTCTTGTCATTTCAAGGCTGTGTAATATTTCTTTGCATGTACAGTCATGTTACATGACTGAGACTTAAAATAGAGTAACAATTATTTATTATCAATTTTATGTACTGTACACAATTGTGTATCCTATTCTTTTATGCTTGGCAATTGTGAATAGTGCTGCTATGAACATGGGTGTGCAAATATCTGTTAGAGGCCTTCTTCCACAGTAAAATGTGTCCCCCAAAATTCATATGTTCAAACTTCATCACCAAAATGATAGTTTAAGAGATGGGACCTTTAAGATGTGATTAAATGATTAAGGTGGAACACACATGGATGAGCATGCGGCCTTTAACAAAGGATCCAGGGGCGTGGTTTTCCCTTTCCATACCTTCTGCTACATGATGATTCAGCATGTGTTGACACCAGGCTTTCATCAGACACCAAATACAGGCACTTGGTTGATCCTGGAGTTCCCTGCTTTGAAATATGTGAGAAATAATTTCTATTTCTTATAAAATTACCCTGCTTCTGGTATTTTGATACAGCAGTCAAATTAGCTGAGACATCCTGCTTTCAATGCTTTTGGATATATATCCAGAAGTGGGGTTGCTGGATCATATAATTATATTTTTAAATCTTTGGGGAACTTTCATAATGTTTTCCCAATCCCAGAAACAGTGCATAAGTGTTCCAATGTTCCCACATCCTTGCCAACACTGGTTATTTTCCATTTTTTGTAGTATCCTTCTTAATATGAGTCTAGTAATTCATTTTTGAACTTGTTTACACAACTATTCGTTCATACTGGTTAGAAAATTAAAAAGCCTGACTTTTTACCACAGGTACTTTGTGGAGGAGCATTGCTATTCAAGTCCAGTACTAGGGAGTCTAGGAAGGGACACTATCTGTTATTTTAGGCATGGAAAGACTTAAGCAAAAGCAGAACTGAATTTTTGAGTCCCAGCACTTTAGTGCTTTTTTCCACCATAGCAAATGCTGTATTACTACATTCAGGTGCTTCCCTAAGCCCAAACTTCAGGTTCTTAATCTTCCCTGGATATCAGAGTTGTTCAGGTTGTCATTCCACCATCTCTGAGGGATTACGTATCCCTATAACTCAGTGGTCAATCACTGAGACTCCTCACCATGACTTTTTTGTGCCTGCCAGCATTATCCTCTCCCCTTCTGTCCCAGACTAGTAATCCCAAGGAAATTTAGAATGACACACAACAGAAACTTTCTATTCTAAAGATAAAATACCTATTTTCTACATTTGTACTTAGGAGATCAATAATAGAATAGGATAGTGGATTTGATTCTTCAATTAATGGGACTGTGTGTTCATGACCCCTGTAGTCATGGGAGTCTGTACCTTTTACATAATCTCTGGAACTGGGCAGGGTAGTAGTAAAACTGGAGTTTCGAGATAAAACTTGATTCTCTGCTTCTGTTTGCAGGTGACGTCTGGGCAAGGTGCAGGCCTCTGCAGCTCACAGGTGTTGCAGCAGACCCCAGCAGTTCACTGTCAATTTATTCTTCTTTCTTGGTTCTTTTCTCATGAACTCAAAGAATGAAATCCACAGACCAAGATGAGTGAGTAAAAGAGTTGGATTTGAGAAACAAATAGGAACAGAATTCTTGCAGTGCAACAGGGGACTCAGAAGGTTTTCTCCACCTATGTGTGCTAGTCTAGGGGTTTATATAGCACTTGGTTCGCTGCTGTTGGTCCAAATTTATGCTAATTAGGGTTTGGAAATGTACTAACTCTTTTGGTCCAAATTTATGCTAATTAGGGTGTCCTAACACTGTTGGTCAATTCTTGAGGCTGAACTTTCATTCAGGTCTGCCCCATTTCCTTTTTTCTTGTAGCAGGTCAAGAAGTGGGAGGTTGAGGTTGTGGGATGGGGCTGCACTGCTACTTGGACTAGGCTTCTGCAGCAGGTGTCCATACTGTGCTCGGGCCTGGCCACAGAGGGGTGATAGGCTAGTGGACCTTGGCTCCTCTCAGTGCTGAGTCACCGAGCCTTAAAGCAGCTGTACCTGTATGGTGGCCTCAACACATCCTTGGGCCATGCTTGCTACCAGGCACTCCAAACCACCTGGACCACCACTTGCTTGCTCCACCACTCCAATGCACCACTATCATTTCTCAGCAGGGACCACTAGGCTGGCTGCACAGCTTGGCAGACAGGGAGCCATGTCAGTAGCAGTAGTAGTTGTCAGCACCAAGAGACATGGACGACGACAGGAAGTGGGAATTGAAACTGAGGACAACTCTTCTTCAAAGCACATACGAGAAGTCCCTGAGGTACTTCCAAAAAAGCACTTAGGGGGGCTGGGGATGTAGCTCAGTGTACAGCACTTGCCTAGCATGTGTGAGGTCCTGGGTTCCATCCCCATTACTGCAAAAAAATAGAGTACTTAGGGAGTCACTGGGGAGGGGATGTAGGGCATCATCAAAGCAGGTGGAAGTTCAGATAGAAAATTGCTTCTTAGAGTTTATTATTACAATGACCCTATTTATATCTCTATGCTGGTGTCCTGAGAAATGCAGGTTACATTTTAGGAGCCTAACTGGGTTAAAGCATTTTAAGAACATTGTGTTTCTTTCCATGCTTGCTCAACTGCTAAACTACCAGAATGGCACCTTGAGAAACATATTTACTTCTCTCAAATTTGAAGGCCTTTAAGGCATCATGAAAAAGAGTTTTGAGATGACTTGGCTATTAACACTTAGCCCTTGGACAGGTGCCTTGTTTGAGCACTGAATGTACATGAGAAGGAAATCAGGAATTGTGATTGCTACTCCTAAGAGAATACATCAAAAGTTCTGGGGGAGAAAAACAGCCAAAAATGGTATACCAGGCAGAATAATGCCTCCCTCAAAGATATCCATGTCCTAATCTCTGGAACCTGTGAATAAGTTATATTATGTTATTTTATGTGGAAAGAGGAAATTAAGATTATAGGTGGAATTATGCTAATAAGCTTACTTTAAAATAGGCAGATCATTTTTGACAACCTGGGAAGGTCCAATGAAATCACAAGATTCCTTAAAAGTGGAAGAAGGAAGTATAAAAATCAATGTCAGAGTTATGTGATGGTAGAAACAACTCCACTGACCACTGCTAACTTTGCAGATGGAAGTAAACAATGAACTAAGGAATGTGGGCAGCCTCTAGAAGCTGGAAAAGGAAAGAAGGGGAATTCTTCTCAACAGCTTCCAGAAAGGAACACAGCTCAAACAACACATTGATTTTGGCCCAGTAAGACTTTCATCAGCTAATACATTTGTGTTGTTTTGAGCCACTGAGTTTGTAGTAATTTGTTACAGAAGCCATAGAAAAGTAATATAAAGGGTAATTCCTTTGACTTGGATTGGTGAATTGGTTTGTTTTTCCTGATATTTGATTTATTGTGTAATTTCAAATGGCATTAAATGAGTACATGGATTCTTTTGTTTATCAAAAATTTATATCTAGGTAGATGTACAAATTTCTATATAGGTATAGATATAGTTAAAGGACACGATCCAGCTTTGAATGATTTGCCTAAGGTGTGACTGCATCATCTCTTGAGAAACATCAGGAGAGGAAGTGTCAAGAACTGGTCTGTAAGTTAGGACAGAGAAACACTGAATTTTGAAGAAAAAAACAGACCTTTCCTTGAGCCAGAATGGAAGCCCATAGCAGACTATATGAATCTGTTAAGAACTTTTCCTCGGTCCCAGATACCTGGGAAGAATTCTCTGGGACTTGAACTCATGTTATTTACAATGGTTTGTCTGATGTGTCAGTTTGGCTAGATCACAGTTTCCAGCTATTTAATCAAACACTAATCTAGGTGTTACTATAAAGGGAATTTGTAAATAAATTAATCAGTTGACTCTAGGTAAGGGAGATTATCTTGGTTAATCTGATTCAATCTGCTGAAGGTCTCAAAAGCAGGACTGACACTTCTGAGTCTATATATAAAGGGAATGAAATAAGCATACCAAAGAAATACCTGCACGCCCACATTTATTGCAACACCATTCACAATAGTTAATATATGGAATCAGCCTACGTGCCCATCAACAGATGAATACATAAAGAAAATGTGGTGTATATACACAAAGGAGCATTTTTCAATCATAAAAAAGAATGAAATCCTGTCATTTGCAACAAAATAGATGAAACTGGAGGACATTGGGTTAAAAGAAGTAAGCAAGAGACTAAAATACAAGTGCCAGATGTTATCTCTCATATGTGCAAGCTAAAAAATGTTGACCTGAATGTAGAATAGTGATTAATAAAGGTTGAGAAGGGTTGGAGGGGGGAGGATGGGTAAAGGGAGGTCGGATTTGATCAATGCATATTATATGCATGTGTGAAAATATCGCACAGAATCCCACTGATATGCATAATTAACCATATACACCTGTACTCCCAGCTACTTGGGAGGTTGAGTCAGGACTCCGCAAGTTGGACACCAACCTTGGCAACCTAACAAGACCCTTTTCAAAATAAAATTTAAAAGGGCTGGTGATACAGCTTGCTGGTAGAGCACTTGCCTAGCATGTGTGAGGTCCTGGGTTCATTTCCCAGAACTGTGAAAACAATGTATAATTAATACAAGTTAATAAAAAATATTTTTAAAAATTTAAAAAGCAGGGCTGATGTTTCCCTAAGAGACAGATGTAAGTGCATCTGTGGACTTCAGCTTCAGCTCATGCCTATTGATTCTAGCATGCCATGATCCTTCCTGACTACCAGCCATATACACTTGGAACATACACACACAGAAATGGCAACTGTGAAACCAGGCTTCACAATTGCCAGTTCTATGTAATAAACTCAATGAGTAGATTGATATAGATATGGACACAGATATATCTTACAATTCTGCTTCTCTGGTGAGTCCTGACTGACATACCTGGAAGGCAGTTGAACTAGGACATTTTCCAGGAGTGAGATGCCAGGGCTATCTCACAATCTCATTAGGGATTGTGTCTCAGCAAAGCACAAGTCATGTAGCATCTCCTTAATTATTGTTGACCACTTAAAGGTAATCAAATGTCTGTTTGGGAAAATGGAAACTAGCAGGGATCTACTCGCTTTTCAAATTCTCGAACCACTGGAAGGTATGAGAAAAGAAAGCTTCATATAATATGATGTTACAGCTGTCACAGGAGTACGTTCTGGCAAATGGAATGAAGATAAGCACATCAGACTTGTTCAGGAACTTTCCAAAGCAGAATAGTTCTTTGGAAATGTAGACAATATTGGAATCCTAAAGTACCACACAGATTATCACTGTATCAGAATTGGGATGAGAGGAGGAAGGAAGGGATACAGGATGAGAGGCTTACAGTAGTTTTAGCTGTGCCAGGCTAGCTTAGGTTCAGGTAAGGATGCCGAGTCAATACCCCCAGACTCTGGGAGTTGGGTGGAAGCAGGCTTGTGTTGAGCAGCCTGCAAACTCATTTATTGTGGGAATAGCTATACATTTTATAGGTTTCTTGCCCAATCACAATGTGCCACGTGGGATCAGACCACCAGGTTCCTATACAGTTTCCCTTGGGAACACTGAGTCAACTTGGAGCAGTTGTTTACTTTCTTAGGTGGCCAGAGCGGAATGCTCCTCTATGCAGTTTTTCCTGACAGGTGTGAATGTGCAAAGGTTTTCCTTTACACACTTGAGACATTCACTGCTGCCAGCCAAGAACTAGAATTTCTCCCAACAAGTAGTGGAGATGGCTAGGCCTCCTCCCATGAGCAAAACATTTAGGGTAAACACAGGGGCCAAGGGAGGTGTTTTTTGTGCTGCTTACTGAGGTAAGGTATGAACGAATGAGTCATATGTAGCCACTGGGAAATCCACCTTCTAGTTCTTGAAAAGCTACTATGAGAAAAAAAAAAAAAGCTACTATGAATAGAGGTATACCACAAAAGGGCAACAGAAGCTTCCAAGGGTGAGGAAGAATGATAAGCCCCACTCAGGATGGGCTAACTGAGGTCTCACCATGGAAGTGAAGGTAGAATAAAGTCTCTGTTCTGTGGTGTTGGACAGTGGGGCATAGTGACTAGAAATGTCTAACACTTTCTGTGAATAGCCCTTGGCAATCTGATTAATTCCTCCAGTCTGTTTCCTCATCAGTAAAGTGGGGATAATGATACCTCTGTTTCCTAGGAACGTTATGATGATTTGACATGAGAGTGCATGCAAAATGCTTCAGCCAACTGCTTATATTTTACAGAGCATACAAGATGTTTCAGACTTCCCAGTCTTTGCTGGGTGTTCCTTCTGTAGGAGGGACTTCCCACATCTGGCTTCAACCTTCTCAGGTCCAACTAGAAAATTCTTCAGCATGTTTTTTTTTTTTCTTTGTGGCACTGTGAATTGAACCCAGGACCTTGTGCATGTTAGGCAACTGCTCAACCACTAAGGCACATCCTTAGCCCTCTTTAGCATGTTTTAAGACTGAACTAGGACTGGGGATGTGGCTTAGTGGTTAAACACCCCTGGGTTCAATTCCTGCTACAAAAAAAAAACAAAAGACTGAACTCATAGGTCTTCCCTCCATGAGCCTGTCCTTGATAACCACTGTTATTTTGTGATCTTCTATCAACAACTTGTGGGGGTGCAGGGGAGGAATTCCTTGAAGAGCACAAAAAGTGTGCATCGATCCAGGCTCAGGATTCTTTGCTTCCCACCCCTGGTGCTCCAATTCCCAACTGCTGCTATTCTTGAACCTAGAGTTAAAGGGCTTATTTAAAGTCATGCCCGGTTGCAGAATCAAATACATATGTCACTTACTGTAGGTAAGGAAACCCCACATGGCTCCTTAAGGAATCAGTTCAGAGGCTTGCTTCTGTTTGCCTGTCTTAGAACATCTTCAGGGCTTCAGAAGTCTCCTGAGCAACATTTGCTGAAAGAATTTAAAGGCAAATATACTTGCCAAAGGTGCCTGGGGCAAGGGGTAACAGAGAGAGCCAGCAATTTATGGACCAAAACCCTGGGAAGTCAGATGTTTCAGAAGGAGATGCATGGGGAATAGGGGCTTTGTAAAGCTCCTCAATATGCTGAAGACTCTAGAAAGCCACGTGCATACCCAGGGATGGATAGATGCTCAGAGAAGACCTGAGGAGACTAGGCTTTCATCTAGTTGACCTTTGTGCTCTGCACAAGCAGACAGTGAAGAAGAAAAAAACAGCTGTAAACTGCCTGGAGACCCAATCTGCAAGACAAGGGGAGCATTTTTACTTTTGTCTCCAAGCATGGAAGGAGATCTCTGCCCAATTATTAGTGAACCACGACCAAGAGGTAACAGAACAAAGCTTCCAGTGAATGGGCACAGCAAAGAATATTGTCTTTACAAAAATAGTTTCCAAAAGCCACAAACAAATAAAAATATCTGCAACCCATAAAAAACAGCAGCAACAACCCTGGGGGTGGGAGACTCTAATTTCCAGAGTTGTCACATTATAATTTTTAATGTCCAGTTTGCAACATCAACAAAGAAACATGGGAAGAAACAAGAAAGTATGGTCTGTGCACAGAAAAAAGAATAGAAACTGTCCCTGATGAAGTCTAGACATTTTATTTCCTAGACAAATACATTAATCAACTGTGACTCACCTAGTGTTTCTAAGGACATTGTATCCCCACTACCTAGTTAAAATTGATTTGTCCTGAGGTTTCTTTCCTTTAAGAATACTTTCTGCTTTCGATTCCATATTATCAGCTTAACCTTTATAGGTCTCATTCAAAGTTGATTGGCAGTCTAGTTTGTAGATCAGTTCCTGGTAGGTTTGGCTCATGTCTTAGCTCTTGAAAAATGTGTTCACAATTCTGAAATGCTAAAGGCCAAGCATTAGACATGGCAAGCAGGCAGGTTCTGATCCTATACCTATGCCTATGGCACCCTCAAATCTTTGAACTCAAAATGTTGCAGAACGAGGACGGGCATGGTGGTGCATAAGCACACCATTCCCTTTTCCAGCACTCTTCAGCAAAGATCCCATTTTGTTTTTCTGATCTAGTTTGCATTCGGGGGCTCTTTGAAATCTATTTGCTGCCTTTGTCCCACTTCTCCCTCTCTTCCACCCAAGGAGCTCACAAACCCAACCCATGCTCCACTGCTGACAAAGTGGCATATTCTCCACACACTCTAACCACATCCTTTCCCTCTTTGGTTTTTCTTAGCACCATGAACATGTCCTCATCTTACCTGCTGTCTTAAGGACCAACCAAGCTCTAACTTGTTTATTCCACTAGTGTTAATGTTTTTTATGCCTCCAATGTGATGATGCCGTAGATGTGGTCACAAAGGCAGGTATGAAACCGCACACTAAGCAAGCTCAGGAAGTGAGTAAGTCATTCATGTAAGACAGACACTAGCAGTGGGGCAAGAAAAGAATATGGGTGACCATAACTGCAATCCACATACTTCCCAGAACTACTACCAAAAAAAAGCAGATTCATCGCAGGTGGAAGCTAACAGGTGCTAAAGTGATTAGGCTACAATAAGAGAAGCAGAAAAGTTATCAGAACCACAGGATAGAACCATATAGCAAAGGAATGAACCATAATCATCACATATATAACCATAAAAGCATAATACATTAAAGTTAATGACATAAAAGTAACAATTAGCAAGAATATTACATATTGCATTAGTATAAATTAGTACTAGTAGTCGCATGAATAATTATAAGGAAGAACCTCAGTTATCACGAAAAGGTACATAGCTGGGTGTGGTGACGCATGCCTGCAATCCCAGTGACTCCGGAGGCTGAAGCAGGAGGATCACAGGTTTGAAGTCAGCCTTACCAACTCAGTGAGTCTGTAAGCAACCTAGTAAGACTCTGTCTCAAAATAAAAAAATAAAAAGAACTGGAGTTTTGGCTCGCTTAAGTCCTTCGGTTCAATCCCTGGTACCAAAAATAGAAAAAGGTACATTAACTTCTGGGTACCTAGTATAAGAAGCAAAGGCTGTTTGTAATAGTCTAAATTCCCATGAAAGAAGTGTTACAGTTTTAGGGGCACAAAACTGACACTGACATGTAAGGTGTGCTGATGTATTCAAACTCAGTCCTCAAAGACGGTGGTCACAGACAACTAAGAGACAGCGTATTTGGTGGACAATTGCTATCTCTGGGCCCTATACCAGAAGCTTCCTGTTCATGATATTCTTTGATCTTCACAAAGACAAGATGAGGGGATTATTATCACTACTATTTACAAATGAAAAAAGATTGTTTATCTACTCATGATCACAATTTGAGTGAATAGCAGAGACAGGATGCATATCTAGGTCACTCTAGCTATGGCTCCCTCATGTCTTACTTTCACCATTTCTCCCTTTTATTGCATGGCAGAGAGACCATCAATTGCACAAGTCAACGTGGAATGAATGTATATATGTATGTGTGTGTGTGTGTGTGTGTGTGTGTGTGTTTGTGTATTTTGTACCAGGGATTGAACCCAGGGGTACTCAACCACCAAGCCACATCACCAGCCCTTTTCATATTTTATTTAGAGACAGCACCTTGCTGAGTTGCTTAGGGCCTCACTAAATTGCTGAGGCTGCCTTTGAACTCACAATCCTTCTGACTCAGCCTCCCAAGCTGCTCGGATTACAGGTGTGCTTCACCACGCCCCACCTGGAATATATTTTTTAAACAGAGAAATCTAAAAGACTTGGGTGGTGGTGGGAAGTATGGCATGGCGGTGTGATATCCTCTATAAGCCTGCTCCTCCTTAAAAGCAATGAAAATACTGGTGCAAATTGTTAAAGTCAAGTCTTTAAGAACTATGGAAATTAACCAAAAGCTTTTACCTAGTTGAGGAGATTTTATTTTTATAAAAAGTTGCTGAATCTCAGTAATGACAGCAGGGTTTGTAGCTTTTCAAGTTGTATTATTCCTATTCCTTCTTGCCAGCTTTGTGGGGGCTTTAAAGTTCAGCAACCTCAAAATCACAGTAGCTGTGAAAACCATTGATTTGGAAAATGAAGCCCCCTTTTATGTTTAAAATATCCTTTTAGTTGTAAATGGGCACAATACCTTTATTTTTATGTGGTGCTGAGGTTCGACCTCAGTGCCTCACGCATGCTATGCTAGCACTCTACCACTGAGCTACAGCCCTAGTCTTTGAAGCTCCCTCTTAAAAAGCCAGAAAGTAAAAGGTTCGAATGTCCTTCCATTAATAGTGGTTATTTCTGAGTGGTAAGATTTGAGACATTTGCTTTTTACTTTATGACACTTACATGCAATTAAATTATTATGAGAGTGTTATTATTATTATTAACATTAATTATTATTATTATTATTATTTGCAGTGCTAGAGATGAAACCCAGGGCCTCTCGCATACTAGGCAAACACTCTACCACTGAGCTATATCACCAGCCCATGAGGGTTTCTTTTTTTCTTTTTTTAGCGGTACTGGGGATTGAACCCATGGCCTTGTGCTTGCAAGGCAAGCAAGGACTCTACCAACTGAGCTATCTCCCCAGCCCAAGGGTTCCTTTTATGATGAATAACATTGATAAAGATAAAACAGGAAGAAAGACTTCTTGAAAATGCTCTAATGACTAAGGAATGGTAGATGGAAATTGTACAGAACTGTTAAGAACTATTTCCTAAAAGTATATTAATTAAAAGTAATTAAAAGTATATTAAAAGTACTAATGTTCCTCTTATTTGTCACGCACTCTTTAACATTTCATTTTAGTGAATGGGAAAAAAACAGTTTCTAAGAGTTTTTATAGACTCACAATTTGATTTTTGTTTCACATTACCTGTAACATTCTAAGTTCATTTTGTAAATCAGCTTTGCATCACTGTGACCAAAATATGTGCCAAGAGCAAATTAAAGACGGGAAAGTTTATTTTGGGCTCAGAGTTTAAGTGGCATCAATACATAGATAGCTAAGTCCATTGTTCTGGGCTCAAAACAAGGCAGAGAATCATTGCAGAAGGGTTCAGCAGAGGTGCAGCTACTCAGCTCATGGTGGGGTCAGGAAGCAGAGAGAGAAAGGAAAAAGAAAACACAGGGAAAACACACTCTTCTCGGCACACCCCCGTGACCCACTTCCTCCAGACACACCCCACCTTCCTACAGTTAACACCCACTGTGTCCATTTAAACCAGGATGTACTGATTAGGTTACAGGTCTCATAGTCCAATCATTTAACCTCTGAACATCCCTGATTAATACAGGAGCTTTTGGGGGACAGCTTATGTCCGACCAAAACATTCCACCCCTGACCCCCAAAAGTTCATGTCCATTTCACAATGCATTATGCTTATTCCATCTCCAAGAGTCCTCATAGTCTTAACAGTTTCAAGGTCTCCTGTGAATCTCAAGGCAGACTCTTGACTGTGAACCCCTGTAAAAATCAAAAGCAGCCAGGTGTGGTGGTACATGCTTTTAATCCCAGTGACTTGGGAGGCTGAGGCAGGAGGATCAAAGTTTAAAGCCAGCCTCAGCAACTTAGTGAGGCTCTAAGCAACTCAGTGAGACCCTGTCTCTAAATAAAATATTTAAAAAGGCTGGGGATGTGGCTCAGGGGTTAAGCACTCCTGGCTTCAATCCCCGGTACCACCTGGAGAGGGAGAGGTAGAGGGACACTAGTCTTAATCAACACATGGAGTATAGAGGAGAAGGAAGCTGAATGCTTCTGGATGTAAGGACCAGGCAATGAACAACTGTCATGTTAGGAGCCACCACAGATCTGGTTTCTAGTTGGATTCAGGGAAATTGTCCCTAAAGCCCAGTCGAATTAGGACTAAGAGATAATCTGCCCAGCCTAAAGTTGAATAGGTTGGAATAAAGCAGCCTCATAATATATAGGGAGAACTGAATAACATCACGAATCCAAAAATCTTGGTTTTAGTTTCAGCTCCTTGGTTAGTTATGTGTATTTGTGAAAAAACCCTTAACCTTTTAGGATTTTATTTCCTTCTGTGTAAACTGTGAGGTTCAGACTAATGAGAGCATAAGGGTGCATGTAGTTTCAGGTCTCAAGCATGTGTTTATGTTTCCGAAACTCAGAAGATCCTGATCTAGGAGCTAATTTTAGCTTCATAAGGAGCCATTTATTTTATTTTAATTGACAAATAAAAATTGTATATATTTATGATGTGTGCATGATGTTATGAAATATGTATACATTATGGAATGAATAAATCAAACTAAAAACATACTTTATGCATTACCATGCATGCTTATTGTGTGTGTGTGTGTGTGTGTGTGTGTGTGTGTGTGTGTACAGGACATGTAATAACTACTCTCAGCAATTTATGTATAAAACACAATGTTATCAATAGGGATTCTGAAATGCCTCACACTGCAATACAGTAGATTTTAATGTCTTGGTTGCTATCTCAGGGGTTCAGTTTCGAACAAATTGCCAGGGAGGAAAGGCATGAAGTGGGATGATGTTCAGAGTTGTAGACAGGAAAATGTTTCCCTAAGAGGAGAACAAAATGCATCTTTCCCCCTGTGGAAGTATCAGAATTGATTAGAGGGAAACTGAAAGATGGTCCACTTTGAGGTATAGCCTTATAACATGGATCAAAAAACTCTGGGGGAGAGCTGGAGTGTGGTAGAGCAATTGCCCAGCATGCACTAGGCCCAGGGTTCCATTTGTACTAACACACACACACACGCTTTTAGGGAAGACACTTTTTAGAGTCTTTTTAGAGTCTGTATAGAAGGTCACCACAGATGATCACCTACATCCTCAAATCTGAAAGATAAATTGTGGAGCATTAAACTGCAGAAGTAGTTAATAAAATATATAGGAATGATCTATATCATTCATAGGAATGTCAACTGGTCTAACCCTTTTGGGAAGAAGTTTTCAAATATTTATTAAGACTCATAAGCCAGGTGCTATGGTGCACGCCTGCAATCACAGTGACTCGGGAGGCTGAGGCAGGAGGATCGCAAGTTCAAAGCCAGCTTCAGAACTTAGCAAGACCCTGTGCAACTTAGCAAGACCCTATCTCAAAACAAAAAATAAAAAAGGGCCAGGGGTGTGACTCAGTGGTAAAGTGTCCCTTGGTTCAATCCCTGATACCAAAACAAACAAACAAACAAACAAACGAACAAACAAAACAAAACAAAAACTCGTGAAATAGTTTGTATCATCTGACCTAAACATTCTCATTTTGGGGGGTGAGTTTCAGAGGAGTGACCTTTCTGCTCTCTTTGATTTTTGCTCTTGGGGAAGATCTTCCCTGTCAATTTTCTTCATGGTCACATCTGAGGAGAACACCAGGAAATAGACCCCTTCTGGGTCTAGCAGTTCACTTTTTGGTAGCAGGCAAAGTGCAAGGTTGGGAAAGGTTGCTAAGATTGGAAATTCCTCCAGCAGGACAATTCCTTTATAAGCTTAGAAGACTGGAGATCACATTGCTTCTGTTCAAATGTATAGACTGATAACTACAGAAAAGAATTACCAAAAATTAGATTTAAGATTAGGTGGCTCTACGTTGGCGTGGTGGCTCAGGAGGCAGAGACAGGAGGATTGCTAGTTTAAAGCCAGCCTTAGCAAAAGCAAGGCACTAAGCAACTCAGTGAGACCCTATATCTAAATAAAATACAACAAAAATATTAGGGCTGGAGATATGGCTCTGTGGTTGAGTGGCCCTGAGTTCAATCCATGGTAGCCTCCCGCCAGCCCCCCCCAAAAAAAGATTAGGTGGTTTTCTCTTTTAGCACTAGTACTTGTTGCTAAGACCATTCTCTTGGGCCTGAGCTTAATGGCTTCCTTAGTTTCTGCTTCAGAATAATTCAAAATAATGGCCTGTGATGAAGAGATGCCATAGGGATAATTGGTATCCTTCTCTGGTGCTCGAGAGATGTTGGGAGGATCAGGCTCTGGCTCATTTTAGATCCCCACCTTCACTGGCCTTATTTTTGACATGGGGCAGATAATTAGGATTTGTCACCCTCGCACAGTTGTCTGACTCAACCATTTTGAAGTGTAGGCTGCAGTGCCTTGTTTTCTAGAGGGTATATTTTTATCTTCCTTCTTTAAGATGTGTCAGCTTCACCAATACTTTTGTCTTGCTTATAAAATCTTTCTGAAGGTCACCAGGAGCAAGCAAAGTGACATCCATATCTCAATTCTCTACAAAGTTATGTAAGGCCCTAGCCTTAGTAGGCACATTTTATTAAAAAACACTTTACAAGCTATTTTGAAGCCATACAACTAGATTGTCCCATATCCCAACCCATATGGATATCCATGCCATCCACTGAACCTTGTCTTATGCTGTTGTTTAAATGGGAAAGATGAGCTTTTAAAAATTGCTGATGAGCTGCACACAGTGGCACATGCCCCTAATCCCAGTGACTCCAGAGGCTGAAGCAGGAGGATCGCAAGTTTGAGGCTAGCTTCAGTAACTTAGCGAGGCCCTAAGCAATTTTATTTATTTTTATTGTTTGTTCTAATTAGTTATACATGACAGCAGAATGCATTTTCATTCATTGTACATAAATGGAATGCAGCTTTTCATTTCTCTGTTGTATACGATATAGATTCATACCATTCATGTAGTCATATGAACATAGAATAATGATGCTTGTCTCTTTCCACCATCTTTCCCTCCCCCGGTTATTTCCCTCTACACAATCCATTCCTCATTCTTCTCTGACCCCCTCCCCCACCCCCATTATGTGTCAGCATCCACTTATCAGAGAAAACCTTTGACCTTTGATTTTTGAGGATTGGTTTATTTCTTTCTTTTTCTTAAATTGGAGAAATCTCATAAAACATCTCTTTAATGTGAACACTACTTCATACAAGGAGAAACTGTTTACAATGTGTCACTTTCAAATTAGTATCATTGGTCTACCCAAGTGCTGCCACAGCATGTCTTCAGCCAGGGAGCTTCAGTCCAACTATGTGTTCCAGGGCCTTGGTGACTCTCCCAGGTTCCTGGGGATTCAGGGGACCTGCCCACTTACATTCTCTTTAGTAATTATGGCTCAGCAAGCATGCTACCCAAAGCGTCTATAACCCAGAGACTCTGGCAACCACACATAAGTAAAAAGCATAGATTAGGGTTTTTGTCACCAATAAATACTAATTAGACAATCCAATAAATTCCCATTTGAAGAAATTATTTTCACTTAGGTAAATGTTTCTCAACAGAACTAGAGGGAACAATCTGTTCTTCACGCTGGAACTGAATTAGGAGGTTCTTGTATACAAATATAGCATATTTTGAACAGGGATATAATTTCTTGTTAAAGAGTTTATTTGCCTTCACACATAAGATTGCTACATACACTCACAGTTTTAATAGACTGTAATTAGCTATTCCAGTTGTGCTTTAAAATCCCAAATATTATTCTCATGAGTAAGTGCAAAGTCAATGTCTCATTTGACTAGGATTGGTCCTACAGTTACACACTCCTTAATGATTGATGGGCAGTTTCCTCATTCTCCAGTTTCATCATTTGCTTTTTCGGGTATGACTTCCAGGCTCCAGCATGGCTTCTGAACCTCCATGTTTTCAGTGCCGGGTTTATTCAGTCCACATGAAACTGCAGCATAATGGATTTGTTCAGGTTCTCCAAAGTCTCGTTCTTTGCATTTTTCGAAAGATCTGCTTGTCCCTTTAAGATGGTGATATTCCAGGTAAAGTTCTCCACTGCTTTCTGTAGTTTTCATTCCTTCTGACCCTCCTTGGCACCTATGCTGTGCAAGTGTTCATGGAATTCCATGGCTGCCTTCTGACAATGCACAATCTTTTTATATACAGCATCCACGTTTTCAATCAATGCCTTGAGGTGCTGAATCATCATGTCATAAGTCGTTACAATCTCCTTCAGAACCTCCGGCACGATGCCCTGCAACTCCATTGTGGGATATGTCTCGCTGAGATTCAGGACCACCAGGGGGTTGTTATCAGGCCCCAGAAATTGGGGAGACACCGCCAGCATGCACTGCATGAGATAAGCCACTGAGAACAGGCCACACAGGACCCGAATATTGGCTGGTTCAGGCAGAATGGAAACCGACTATGTCCTTCAGCCGGCCATCATGCGCGAGGAGGTCTCCTTCAGTGCCAACACAAAAGACTGTCCCGGGAGTCTCCCCTCAGCTTCTTCACACTAAAATCATCAGCGGGCAGAAATTTCCAAAGTCCAAAGGATCAGGTGCCAAAGGTGACGTGGTGGATCCTTCTGTCTATGTGGAAATCCATGGGATCCCTGCTGACTGTGCAGAACAAAGGACCAAAACAGTGCACCAGAATGGAGATGTGCCCGTTTTTGATGAGAGCTTTCAATTTCAAATCAACCTGCCTGAGCTGGCCATGGTGAGCTTCGTAGTGCTGGACAATGACTACACTGGGGATGAATTTATTGGTCAGTATACAATTCCTTTTGAACGTTTATAGACGGGCTACTGCCATGTCCCCCTGCAGTCCTTGACTGGAGACATCCTTGCTCATGCTTCTTGGTTTGTACATGTGGCTATCACCAACTGACGAGGAGGAGGGAAGCCTCATAAAAGGGGCCTTTTCATGAGAAAAGGGAAGAAATCCAGGGAGTATGCATCTCTGAGAACGTTGTGGATTAAAACTGGATGAGGTGTTCAAGAATGCCCAGCTACCCATTCAGGATGCCACAGGTCTCAGAGAGAACATGCAGAATGCAGTGATGTCCTTCAAGGAGCTGTGTGGCCTGTCCTCAGTGACCAATCTCATGCAGTGCATGCTGGTGGTGGTTTATTTCACTGAGCATGATATTCTCCAACTCCATCCATTGACCTGCAAATGCCATAATTTTACTCTTCCTTGTGACTAATATTCCATTGTGTATATATGCCACAGTTTCTTTATCCATTCCTCTATTGAAGGGCATCTAGGATGGTTCCACAATCTAGCTACTGTGAGTTGAGCTGCTATAAACATTGATGTGGCTGCATCACTGTAGTATGCTAATTTTAAGGCCTTTGGGTATAGACTGAGAAGTGGGGTAGCTGGGTCAAATGGTGGTTCCATTCCAAGTTTTCTAAGGAATCTCCACACTGCTTTCCAGAGTGACTGCACCAATTTGCAACCCCACCAGCAATGCATGAGTGTACCTTTTCCCCCACATCCTCGCCAACACCTATTGTTGCTTGTGTTCCTGATATAATAGCCAATCTAATTGGAGTAAGATGAAATCTTAGGGTAGTTTTGATTTGCATTTCTCTAATTACTAGCGATGATGAGCACTTTTTCATATATTTGTTGATCACTTGTATATCTTCTCCTGTGAAGTGTCTGCTCAGTTCCTTAGTCAATTTATTGATTGGGTTATTTGTGTTTTTGGTGTTAAGTTTTTTGAGTTCTTTGTAAATTCTAGAGATTAGTGCTCGATCTGAAGAGTGTGTGGTAAAGATTTAAGTGATAAATCCTCTGAAAGAGAAATTAGGAAAACTATTTCATTCACAATAGCCTAAAAAAAATACTTGGGAATCAATCTAACAAAAGAGGTAAAAGACCTCTACAATGAAAACTACAGAACACTAATGAAATAGATTAAAGAAAACCTTAGAAGATGGAAAGATCTCCCATGTTCTTGGATAGACAGAATTAATATTGTCAAAATGGCCATACTACCAAAAGTGTTATACAGATTCAATGCAATTCCAATTAAAATCCCAATGACGTACCTTACAGAAATAGAGCAAGCAATTATGAAATTCATTTGGAAGAATAAGAAACCCAGAATAGCTAAAGCAATCCTTAGCAGGAGGGTGAAGCAGGGTGTATCGCAATACCAGACCTTCAACTATACTACAGAGCAATAGTTACAAAAACAGCATGGTATTGGCACCAAAATAGACATATAGACCAATGGTACAGAATAGAGGACACAGAGACAAACTCACATAAATACAGTTATCTCATACTAAACAAAGGTGCCAAAAACATTCAATGGAGAAAAGATAGTGTCTTCAACAAATGGTGCTGGGAAAATGAAAATCCACAGGCAGTAAAATGAAATTAAACCCCTATCTCTCACTCTGCACAAAACTTAACTCAAAATGGATCAAGGACCTAGGAATTAGACCAGAGACCCTGCACCACGTAGAAGAAAAAGTAGGCTCAAATCTTCATCATGTCGGCTTAGGATCAGACTTACTTAACATGACTCCCAAAGAGCAAGAAATAAAAGCAAGAATCAATAAATAGGATGAATTAAAGCTAAAAAGCTTTTTCTCAGCAAAGGAAACAATCAATAATGTGAATAGAGAGCCTAAGCAATTTAGTAAGCCTCTGTCTCTAAAAAAAATATTAAAAGGACTGGGGATGTGACTCAGTGGTTAAGGACCCCTGAGTTCACTCTCTGGTACCAAAAAAAAAAAAAAAAAAATACTGATGAGAAACATTGAATACCAAAAGGGCAAAGAAGTGATTGAAAACAGAGGGAAAGGGAGGAGAATAAAATTAAGGGGTCAGGAAGTTATTCATTCAGTCAGTTAACAAATGTTTAAGGAGAGAATGCCACATTTCTCACACTGAGATGGAGTGACAATCAAAACTCAAGAGTCTGGGTAGAATAACTGAAATTGCTCAGGAGGAGCAAATGTTCTTCTTCTGTGTCAGGAAGGAAGGAGGCATGGATGCTTGCTGATGTGGGTGGTATTTTAATGAAATGAGGGCCAAAGATAAGGGACTTCCTGTCTGAAAATGTCCATTTCTGCAGAGTAGGAAGAAATTAAAAAAAATTTTTTTTACTATGACTGAGGGTTAATAAGACTGGAAGAGATTTCAAATAGTTCTTGTGGAGCATAAGAGAGGGTGATGACTAATTTTATGTGTGTGTTCGTCTCGGCTCTTCCCAGAGTATTCAGCCTGCTGGCCTATCCTGAAGAATTTTAAGTTTCCAGGCCTATCCTGTCTTGAGCTAATTCCTTAATTTTTTTCCCTCTTGTTTTCCCTCCCCCCACAACATTCTTTCTCTCCACACACACCCTATTGGCTCTGCTTCTCTGGAGGACTCTGGTCAATATGGAAAACTGGGTAGGGGTTAGAGACCATGAACTTGGTAGTGTCTGACACCTATCCACATGGGGGCAGGATTTCCTCTTGTAGCACTCAACAGCCCTAGAAGTAAGAAGGCAGGTACTGTTGGATTGATATGGGATTGGATCATTCCATGAAGTAGAATAGAAATATAAATCTAAGGGGAATGGAGTTGTTGAATGCTGCACCATAGGTCTAGTCCAGACTGGGAAGGAATTGAAGACAGAACAGGATTAATTGACTAGGACAACATGGAAGGGTCAGGGAACTACAGTCCATTGAAGCTAAAATGACAAAGCAAAATAAAAAATAGGTATGTAAAAGATTGGATTGTGTACATCCCCCAAAATGTAGATGTTATAAAGCCTAATGCTCTGGACCTCAGAACGTGATATTACTTGGAAATAGGGTCTTTACAGAGGCAGTCCAATTAAAACGAGGTCATTAGTATGAGCTCTAATCCAATATTACTTTATATGCCCTTATAAAAAAAGAAAAATTTGGACACAGACACACACAAAAGGAAGACAATGTGAAGACACTCAGAGAAAATGCCAAGTGAAGACAAGATTGTGTCAAGCACCAAAAGCTAGAAGAGAGGCATGGATTCCTCTAAAGGTATTGAGGGAGTACAACACTGCTACACTTTAGTTTCAGACTTCTAGCCTCCAGAATGGTGATACAATAAATTTCTGCTGTTTTAAGGCACCCAGTTTGTGATTCTTTGCTACAGTAGCCCTAGGAAATGAATCCAAGATATATGGAAAATAACAGAGTCAAAGAGTCTGAAGAATAAGAGTTGAGAGAGTAGACTCTAATTGAGTCCAGACTCCTAATGCAGTTAGGAAATCTTGAGGGGTATACAGAATAAACAGTTCCCTTGGAATTTCTGAAAAATTCAGATTTGTAGAGGGTAATGTAAGTAACTAAGGGGTTTCACTGGCGCTACTCCCTAAATCTGGCCATTGGTCCTAGGGAGCCCACAGCGAACCATAGGCTCAGAAGATAGCACCTCTTCAAGGAAACCATTTTGAGATCAAATGAGCACTGTATTGCTGTCCCCAAACATTTCTACAAGACTGTTTTTGTGAAACCCTAATGGCAAACAGACTTGTGGTTCACCATAGGGTGACTTCCTTTGGCTGTCACTAGGCAACAAATCAAGATGGAGCCATCTGTAGCCAATTACATGCTCTCTAGAAAAAGACACTCTCTTTAGGAAGCAAAACTAGAAGTCCTGTACAATACCACGTCCACAGCAGAAATCTCCTACTTTGCTGAAAACCATTTTAACCTGGCAGGAGCCCTTCAAAACAAAGACCAAAACTTCATGCCCCACATTGGGTTATAAATGTAGCTCAAACACTCATTGTCAGTGGTGTCTAGTTTTGTTTTATTATATTAGGGTGGCGGGTAACCCCTTTCATTGACCTACTTACAGTCTAAATGGAAAATATCAACTAAAACTTACCTCACATCACTCTTTCAAAATCAACATATCAAGGAAAAATACTGCTTCAAGTTTCTTCATAATTAACAATATATTTCAATTAGATATGGGTTACAAAGATAAATAGGACACAGTTCCTGCCCCAGGGAATGTTGCACAATCTACTCAGAAAGATACTGCATGTATGGAAAAACATAATGCAATATATCATAGGGATCATCTCATTTAATTCTTCTAAGAAGTCTGTGAGTAAGTGCTACGTTCTGGCCATTTACAGATGAGGAAACCAAGAGAGAAGTTAAGTAAATCGCCTATGACAACATTGCTATTAAACAGTACAGCCAGTATTTGAGTCCAGGTAGTCTGGTTCTAGAGAGCACAATTTTCTTTTCTTTTCTTTCTTTCTTTCTTTTTTTCTTTCTTTCTTTCTTTCTTTCTTTCTTTCTTTCTTTCTTTCTTTCTTTCTTTTTTTTTTTTTTTGGTACAGGAATGAACCCCAGGGGCACTTAACCACCAAGCCACGTCCCCAGCACGTTTATTTTTTATTTTGACAGTGGGTCTGACTAAGTTGCTTAGGGCCTTGCTAAGTTACTGAAACTGGTTTTGAACTTGCAATCATCATGCCTCTGCCTCCTGAGTTGCTGAGAGTACAGGCATGTGCTATCATGCTTGGCTTCAGAGGGGACAATCTTAAGAATATAACAGAGTAAAAATGTATGACTCTGAACAGCAACTTCCCAAATGTTCTAAGTCTTGAAGTATGGCTAGAAGTAACATTTTATTTTTTTATTTATTTATTTTTTAAATTTAAAATTAACCTTTATTTTATTTGTTTTTATGTGGTGCTGAGGACTGAATCCAGGACCTCACCCATGTGAAGCAAGTGCTTTACCACTGAGCTACAACCCCAGCCCCAAAGTAACATTTTAGAGAGAAATGTTTGGACATAATTTCACATCAGGTCCATAGTAGCTGTATAATATGGATAGTTTTTTCAAAGTACACTAAGTTATTATAAGTCAGCCAGTACCAATCAATTTTTATGAAAATCCCCAGACACTGTTAAGCATGATAAAAGCTCTCACTCATGGATACCTCAGGGGAGACTCTCTGTCTCTCTGATTTTTGTCTTAATCATCTCCTTCATCATCTTTTGACTCTGTTGTGGTTTTTCATCAGGCCAGTTGAGAAAATAAGACCACGGAGGGACATATAACTTTACATTTACATTTTAAGACCAATAGCTATTATGTATTTTGCACTATCATAGATCAACCTCTTGGTATCTATTTCCTCAATCTACACCATAGACCTATGAAATTAGTATTATTTTTTACCTATATTTGACATCTGAGAACACTGAGGCATAGAAAGTTTGAAGTATGCAAGATTGCACAGCAAGGAAGTGTTGGATGGTCCTTGAACCAGGTCTGACTGACTGCAGAGCCTATTAAACACCATTCTTAATGAGTTCTATGTAACATTGAAAAAATTAAATCTACATGCAAATTGTCTGCTGTTTTATATTCCTAATAATTTTATATGCCCATCTGTATACTTCGTCCTAGTTTATTTTGATGAGCATTGCTCTAGGAATCACTATCATTAATTGATACAGAAAATCTATAGTTCGTCTATCGCTATTGTAAAATTTATAATTTGGGCTAACTCATTCATTTCACCCACTCTTCCTGTTTAAGTGTGTGTGTGTGTATGTGTGTGTGTGTGTGTGTGTAAATGTGCATGTGTGTATTAATCAACCATTCAGCTCAAGATATTTGGTAGAGGTGACAGACAACTTACAGGCAATCGTCTTGCAGCATGAGAAGGAGTATGATAATTGAGGTCAAGGAGTTATGGAAGCCCAGAGGAGAAGCACATCGCCCAGACTTGGGAGAGCAAGAAGTGGTGTCATAATCCTAAGTCATGAAGGATGAGTAAGAGTTAGCCAGACAAAGAGTTGGAGAAGGGAAGTGACATTTCCAGCAGAAAGAGCTGTATTGACAAAGGCCTGGTGAGTGACCCTGACCTGCTCATAGACCTGCCAGTAGTCTGGCCTGGCTGAATTATTGAAGGGAAAAGGGCAGCGAAATTTTTATAAGAGTGAGCAAGAGGGAGCCTGTAGTTATGCTCATTAGAAGGACTAAACCAAAGAAAGTAACAGAGACAGAGTGTGGATATGTTCAGACATCTTTGTATTATGTGTGTACCTAGCTCTCTCCAGGGCACATGGCAAGTGCTCAGGAATTGATTCTTAATTTGTCATTCTGTCTCTTCACCTGCTAGGTCACTTACAGATTCATTGTGGCCAAGGTGATAATCTGCCAAAAATCTCTGTGTCTGACTACAATAAAATTTCTTGTTCTCAAATATCCATTGTAGGTCTAGTTAACATTTTGGGATGGCTTTTTCCCATGTGGTGACTCAGTGATACCAGCTGCTTTGATTTCATGGCATCTGCATCTCCATATGTATTTCTACAATCACCGTGGAAGGGGGAAGAAAGACCAGAGGGTCTCACTCAGACACTTAAATGCTCTAAACTGTCTCACTTCATCATACTATTCACTGTCCAGAGCAAGTCACATGGCCTGTCCCAACAGCAAAGCAGAATGGGAAATGGAATCAGCTAATATCAGCCAGATGGGTGTAAGATTTTACTTCAACAGATTTATTTATGCTATGGACTAAATGTCTGTATCTTCCTGGAATTCATGTGTTGAAACCTGATCATCAAGGTGATGGTATTAGAAGGCCTTTGAGGGGTGATTAGGTCACAAGGGCTCAACCCTCACAAATGACATTACTGACCTTATAAAAGAGGCTCAGAGATCTGTCTCGCTCCTTCCACTCAGTGAATACACATAGAAGGCGCCATCTATGAGGAATAGACCCTTACTAGACACCAAATCTGCTGTCACCTATTGTACCTCTCAATCTCCAGAACTGTAGGCAATACATTTCTGTCATTTATAAGTTGCCCAGTCTAAAGTACTTTGTTATGGCACCTCAAATGAACTAAGACAATTTATGATTGTTGTGTGCTAAGTTGGTCTGTTGGCAATTATATTCAGACAGGCAACTATTCAAATGTCTGGGCTTAGATGGATTTGTTACAGTTGCTGCTTCTCTTGACTGGAAACTATACCATCATCTGTTCTTGGATTTGAGCCAAAAATAATAAATCATCAGGTAAGATGATTACATTACTTGAGCCACTGTATTAGCGATGCTGTTCTCACCATTTGGATAATGTGGTCTATATATGGTGTGAATGAAACAAGACAAACAACCAAGTGACAGACCCAGGACAGATCCATTGTATTCTGGAAGGATTTGTTGTCTGACAAAGATTTTCTTCCTCTGTGTCCTTTGATGGATGATTCAGCTATTTCATTGAATCAGGTTAGTATGAAATCTAAGTCATACCTATTATCTATTTCTGCCTATATTTCCTATACACAAACTACAAAGTTACATTCTCAGAATGGGTATCTAACATGCCTGGCCCTGAGAAATGATCCTAGGAATTTTTTGAAGGTATCTGCACAATACATTGAAGAATAGAGGCTGCTTAACATTACCTTACTCCAAGTATGGATGCTTAATGTATACTGCTTATTGGAACAATATGATGTCCTTTTTTGTCCATCACGATATAAAGAGTTCAAAAGTTTGATAGTATTAAAAAGGATGTGCATAAGTCAGAATACTCTCACTTAAAATGTAAATGGATATAACTCTTCAACAGGCTATTTGGTAGTAACTATTAAAAGTAACTTTTCAGACCCTGTGATCCAACATTTTTAGTGTTTAAAATTTATCCTATAAGAAATTTTCCAAAAATGCGCAACAATTTAAGTGCAGGGATAGTTAGTGCAGCATTGTTTGTAACAGGAAAAAAATGAAAATGAGCCAAATATTTATCCATAGAAGAGAAAATATCCCACAGTACACTATTTTTAAAATTAGTATATCTGCATATATTGTATGGAAAGATGGCTCATGCTTTATAGGTCAGTAAAGAAGGCAATATTTCAAAACAGCATGAATAGTTTGTTAAAAATTGATTTTTCTTAGGCCATGGTGAGCTCAGTGGTAGAGCACTTGCCTAACATGTGTGAGGCCCTGGGTTCCATCCCTAGCACCACACACACAAAAAATAGACAGTTTAGTCTTAATAAGTGCTGTTATTCATTCCAGAGGAAACAAATGTTTAGAAGAATAGAATACATGCATTTTATAAGCAGTTACATCTATAGGGCTGGAATTATGGGATACTTTCATTTTCTAAAATACTTGTCTTAGTTTGTTCCTATTGTTCCTTAAACTTCATAACAAAATACCTTAAACTGAATAATTTTCAAATAAGAAGACTAGGAAGTCCAAGATCAAGGTACCAGCAGATTCAGTGTCTCATGAAGGTGGAACCTCCCCACAACTCCTAGCATATTGCTTGCACAAGTCAGGCTGATAGTAAATATTTGTGAAATTGAATAAACAAATGAATGAACAAATTTGCATTATAACAACTTCTTTGCCAATTTATAGATGCTGCCAGCAAGTGGCAGTAGTCTCCTTTGATTCTTCTACCATCCAGTACACTGCTCTTATAAGCACCTAAAATCATTCGGCAAGTAGAGCAATGTCAGTTCAAGGTAGTTTGGCAAAGTAGAAAGTGCTGAAGTCAATCAGATAACCTGGGCTTTTTAGCCCCAGATCTGCCATTAACTAGATATGTGTGACTTTTAAGCTGGTTGTTCACTTTCTGGAGTGTGTGTGTGTGTGGGGGGGGGATGATTATCCAGTCTGATACTTTATGATCTTTATTCTTGGAAAACTCAAGATAACTAGTGCTCTGAGATCCTGGGCTAGTTGCCACCATTGTTTCTCATCATTTTTAGAATGTACTTAACATAACAAGATGGATGGAGGTATTTCCTCAGAAATGCTCTCCAAACTCTCTTTCCTTGTTTGAATATAATGGGAGACACCAAGGCTAAACTATCCCAACTCTTTCTGACTAGTATGGAGTCTCCTGAAGAAACTTGGCAGTGATCCTTAGAAGTGCAGGAAACAGGAAGATGAAGGGCAGAAACTCAGTTCAAGAAACATGAGGCAAGCCAAAGTGAAAGGTTGGAAATCAGTCAGTAGTGGGAAAGAATGCTGTTGTATTTATTTTGACCTGTACTTTTCTTCTGCATGAAGGTTTTTAAAAAGTTATATTCGAGGGGGGGAATGAGTAGTTACTTTGGATAGTTAAAATAATAATTCAGCTATTTAGATATTTTTAAACCACAATTTTGTCTCCATCAACAAAACACTGTCTCTGCACTCCCAGTTGGGGAGTAGACAACTAAGGAGAGATGTTCTCCTGTCAAGAACAGGAAACAGGAAGCCAGGAATAAGAGAAGTTCTAACTCAGGTTTTAAAAAACAATAAGGGAAAAAGAACTGCCAAGATACTTAGAAAAACTTGTACATGACTAGAATTTATATTTGGCTAGCAGATGTAATGGGTATTGCATTTACAATTGCAGTACTTAGAAAAATGCAGTAAAAGGATATATTCTTTTGATAGAGTTGAACTTGGTGTAGACATCTGATTGTAGCTACAAGAAAACATCACTATTTCCCTATTATCTAGTAGAAGAGGGTGTAAGTACCAAGAACAAAGATGAAATGTGGAATAAAAATCTTCTCTGAGAGGGAAACTAATGGAGGAGATAATATTTCCTATGTTTTAGTCAGTTTTTTTCACTGTTGTGACTAAAAGACCCAACCAGAACAATTGTATAGGGGGAAAAGTTTAAGGGCCCATGGTTTCAGAGGTCTTAGTCCATAGAAGGTTGGCTCCATTCCTCGGGACTCCAGATGAGGCAGAACATCATGGCAGGAGAGTGTGGCAGTGAGAAGCAGCTCACATGGTGATCAGAAAGCAGAGAGAGACTCCACTTACCAGATACAAAATATATATCCCCAAAGCCACGCCCCCAATGAATCACTTCCTTCAGCCACACCCCACCTGCCTCCAGTTACTACTCAATTAATCCCACTAGAGGTTAATTCACTGATTAGATTAAGGCTATAACCCAATCATTTCTCCTGTGAAACTCCTTGCATTGTCTCACACGTGAGCTTTTGGGGGACACCTCATATCTAAAACATTACATTCTGCCCCTGGCTCCCAAAAGCTCATGCTCATCTAATAATGCAATACAATACATTTAGTCCATTCCCAAAAGTCCCCATAGTCTCAATAATTCCAAGTTTACTCAAAGTTCAAGTCCAAAGTCTTCTTTGAGGCTCAAGGCAATCTCATATTGTGATCTCTTGTAAAATTAAGAGCTATTTACAAGTATCCAATATATAATGGTACAGAGTAAATATTTCCATTTTCAAAATTAGGGACATAGAAAGAAGGGATAGGATCAAAGCAAGAATGAAATCCAGCTGGGCAAACAAGTCCTGTAGCTCCATTTCCAGCATCTGGGACACATGGCATCATGATGTTCTCTCCAAAGGGCTTGTGTAGCTCTGCCCCTGTGGCTTTGTTTGCAGTCCAAGTGGCCTTCCTATTGGCTTGTCTCTGCTCAATTCCTACAGCTTTCCTAGGACAATGTCACATGTTACTGGCATTTCTTAATCTCAGGGGTCTCCACTTCAGCTTTGGCTTCCTCCTCACATCTCCACACTGACTTCTCAGGGGGTTGCCATCTCAAGCAGTAGCCAAGCCTCCAGGGACCCTTGCTGCAGCAACCTCTGAGTATCTGGGTGGCTGAGCACATTATAAAAACTTCCTAGGCCCCCTTGTGCAAGAAGGGTTCCCCACTGGTCTCTTCTTAAGAGAATTTTTACTTTTATTCCCTTGAGCCTGAGATGGGTTTGGTTTTGCTAGCTCCTGAGATGCCCTCAAATCATCTTTCTTATTGTCTAGGGACAAAGTCCTTAGCATTTCTTTACTGGCAGTAATGTCTTTAACAACTGCAACTTCCTTAGCCCCAGTTTTACTCCCAACTTTCAAGTCCAAGTTTTTCAAATCTTTCTGCTCTACTATCTGCTCCTGATTATCACAATACATTTGGCTAAAAGCTGCCATCAATATCCATGCCACCTCTTGAATGCTAAGCTGCCTAGACATTTCTTCTACCAGATAAAGAAGTTCATCACTTTTAAAATCAATTTCACAGAAAGTCTCAGGACATGGGCAAAATGTAGACAGCTTCTCCGCCAGAAGCTAACATGAATGGCCTCTACTCCAAATTCCAATAGTGTCCTCCTTCTCTGAACCCTCTTGAGCCCTGTCTTTACTGTTTATAGTCCTATTGGCATTCTGGTCTTCTGAACTTCCACCAGAATCAGTCATTAAGCTCTGCTTACAACAACCTAAAGTATTTCCAGCTTGCATTGCTAAACACCTCAAATTTCCTCCAACCAATTCCAAAATGCTCCAAAAACGTATGAACCACTTGTTCAGGTTAGTCATAGCAATGACCCCACTTCTCAATACCAATTTCTGTTTTAGCCAGCTTTTTCACTGCTGCCACTAAAAGACCCAACCAGAATAATTATAGAGGAGCAAAAGTTTGAGGGTTCATGGTTTCAGAAGTCTTAGTCCATAGAAGGTTGGCTCTATTCCTTGGGGCTCTGAGTGAGGCAGGACATCATGACAAGAGAGTGTGGCAGAGGGAAGCAGTTCACATGATCAGAAAGCAGAGAGAGACTCCACACTCCAGATACAAAATATTACCCCATAGCTACACCCTCAATGAACTATTTTCTACAGTCATACCCCACCTACCTCCAGTTACCACTCAGTTAATCCCATCAGGTGATTAATTAACTTATTGGGTTAAGGCTCTCATAACCCAATCCTTTCTCCTCCAAACTTTCTTGCGTTGTCTCACGCGTGATGAGTTTTGGGGGGATACTTAACATCCAAACCATAACTTCCAATTTACAAGGAACAACTGATTTAACTTTAGCTTAAACAATGATATTAATACATCTAAAATGCACAAGAGGGAGACAGAATGAGACAGGGAAAGTAACTGACTTTTGTTTGTTCATGTGCAGCACTATCGGAGGGAAAGAAAGTGAATATCATAATATAATGCTACATTAATAAACCAGATTAAATTTCTTTAAAATGTATAATCCATTCTCTTTAATTATATTGCATACATATAGAAAGATGCATGGAAGAAAATAGACAAAATATAGTTACTGTTTATGATAGAATTATAGGCAATAAACAATTTTTATTTTCTTATATATGATTCTGTCTTTTCCCAATTCCTTATGGAACTTGCAGAACTTTTATCATGTAAAAAGTATAATGAACATCAAGGCCTATTGAAGACTTATTGTGTTAATAATGAAAAAAACATATGGTTAAGTTTCTCTGGATCATTGAAGCCCATCTTGCCCAACCCCTATCGATCAACAAATTCCCACGAGTAGGATATAATTACAAAGATGCCCCAGAAAATAGCCTACTTCTTACTGAATCACTAAGTACTTAGTATTCTGGTAAAGTGGCCTGAACTGTGTGTGAGATGGGAAGACTTCTTTCGGCCCTTCAGCTTAAAGAAACTTAGAGTAGAGATAGACCTAAGCAGGTATTATGATAGGCCCACTCTTTCTCCTTGGCTCATCTTGGTTTCTCTTAAGTCAAGGGACCCTGGGCTGTCTTGTCACAATAGCCACATGAGATTCAGGAGCTCAAGAAAAACACAGAGAACTTGCTCCACACTGAAGAGATTGACCCCAATCCTGTTCTGACACAAATCTCTTGAATCTTCTCAGAGAAAGCTCTAACCCCTAGTAAGGAAGAAGGGGACAGGTTGGTCTTCCCCTAGGACAGGGACTCTCCAACTTTGACAACCCCAGTAGACACATACTACATACTCCAGCACACATCTGAAACAAAAGTTCCATAAACAATACCCTATCATCAGGGCCTCCTTCCTAGGTGTGTGACCTGTACATAGATAGCACAGGGCTCTGTGCTCAAAACGGCCCAAGCTTGATTTAAAGTTCTGCTCTTGCTATCTAGAAATTGTTAACAATCTTATTTTTTCTACTTTCCAATTAAGAAATGCCAAGTACTTTTTATTCCTAAAGAAATTACTAAGAAATATAATCAATCATTAAGTACTGAAATATTCTATCCTGGTACTTGCAAACAGAGCCCAATATAATTAGATTCTATATACGGGAAAATCAGTGGTTCTCAACCCTGGATGTCAATTAGAACCACCTGGAATGATTTTAAAAGCAATCTTATTTTCGAACTCATAGTTTGTAAGTGTAGTTAGAAGCAGCATTTGAGCATATACACTTGCATGCACATGTGTATGTGTGTATGTGAACTGTCTGATCTTGACATCCTGTTTGCATGTGGTGTTTGTGATGCCTCAAGAGTGCTGAACTCCAGCGCCCCCATTAAGGGTTGTGAGTTCATCAACACTGAAAAGGAGGATAAGCTACCACTGAATATGGTGGGGAGATGGGGTAGTAGTGATGGTGATGCACCAGAGGCCACACTTTCCTTTTGAACTTGAACTCGTTTCCAACACAGAAAGAATGCAATGGAATTCTAAGAAACATAAAAAACGAAGCAATCACAGTAGTGTCCCTTTACCCACGGGTTCACTTACCATGGTTGCAGTTACCCACAGTCAGCAGTAATGCAAAAATATTAAGCAGAAAATTCCAAAAGTAAGCAATTCACAAGTTTCAAATCATGTGCCATTCTGAGTAGCATGATGAAATCTTTTATCATTCTGCTTGGTCCACCTGCAATGTGAATCATCCCTTTGTCCAGCTGCTCACCCATTAGTCATTTAGTTAACCTAGGATATCAGATGGACTGTCATGGTATTGTAGTGCTTGTGTTCATTCAAGTCACCTTTACTTTACTTAATCATAATCCCAAAACACAAAAGCAAAGATGGTGGAAACTTTAATATAGCATGCTGTTATAATTGTCTTACTTTATTATTAAATGTTAATCTCTTACTGTGCCTAATTTATAAATAAACTTTGTTATAGGTAAGTGTGAACAAGAAAACACACACACACACACACACACACATACACACATATAGTTCAGTAGTATTCTGAGTTTCAGACTTCCACTGGGGGTCTTGGAGCATATCCTCTGAGGATAAGGGGAAACTACAGTACACTGGAAACAATGACATAGAAGGAAAGGAAAAAGATACAGCAACTCTTTCCATTTCAGCCTTCCTTACTCATCAGTAAACTGAAGGCAGAGAATGTTAGTAGAATGTGTATCCATAGTGAAATTAAAAACAGTTATATTAGTTTTGTGCAGCATTTACATTGTTCTGGTAAGAGCTACAAAATACCAATTGTGTAATTTTGGTGATTCCACAGGTAAATTAAATGATTTTGCATTTGCCTCTTAAACTACCCTTGCAAAACATAGATGAATGGTAAAATTCATGTTAACAATTTTAAATTTTAATAATTTTTAACTTAATATGAAAATAAATAGCAAATAAAAAATACCATGACAAGTTGAGAGAGAAACTGCAGGAGAAAAAAGGAAGAGTTTTGTATTTCAGTCTTTGGCAGCACTTTTCATGTTTTTTGATCGAGGAGTCTCACATTTCATTTTGCACTGGGCTTACAAATTATATAGAAAGTCCTGCTTATAATGTGTGAGATTCCTGATACTTTCTACTCTGGTCTTCTTTGTTTTAAAATGTTGTTCATGATCCACTAAATTGATTTCATGACCCCTAATGAGCTGTGACAAGCAGTTGGGATGACAGTGCCCTAGAGGTTAGAAGGCATGGTTAACATTCCCCCAAACGCTTTTCTCCTCTACTAAACCAAAGGGCTTAACAGCAAGGCATGGGGTCAATCAAAGGTGGTATTGTTCCCCCTCCAGAATGATAATCAGAGGTATCAGCCTAGTCCTTCACAAGGCTGCTTGATTAATTATTGCCATGACTTCTAGAACCAATGAGATGGATAATTTGGTCCTTCGAGGCCTTATGCAAATATCTCTTTGATGTTGCCTCAGAAGTCTCTGTAATCCATCAAAGCAATACTTCAATTATGTTTAACCCAAATCTATCCAGGTAGTAGGTCAAGAAGTCACCCCCTATTCTATTTCTCATCTAAAATTATGTATAACTCAGTTATCCAAATAGGGTCACAAGACAGGATTACACACTGTGTGCCAGATAGTAACATCCCATGGAGAAAATTACATTTTGAAGAGAATTAAAACTGTGTTGGTTCAGAGCAGAGCTTAAGAGTCAATTAGATCAGATACTAATCCTAGCTCTGTTCCTCTCTTGGGCATGTGATTTAGCCTTTCTGAGTATTGTTTTCCTCATCTGAAAAGATAGGATTATTAATACCTACCTCATGGTGTTGCTGTGAGGATTCATGCTTGCAAAGTACTAACAACACAATAACAATAGCTGTTATTGTTGTTTGTACTTTCCAAAAGATACATTTAAGTAAAATTATCTACAAAGTATCTTCCTTATATAACTCTGTTTCACCCAGAAAGAAGTTTTGAGTGCCTGGTTCAGTCACTCTTAACTTGGAGCAACTTTGCTTATTAGGCAATATTTGACTATACCTGGAAACATTTTTGGTTGTCATACCCAGGGGAATAATACTACCAGCATCTGGTGGGTAGAGACCAAGGGATGATTCTACACATCATACAATGTATACTACACACACTCATCAAATAATCATATAGTTTGAAATATCAATGAAGTCAACACTGAGCACATCTGTCTTGGTTGAGTCCTGGATCAGCATCTCTTGGAAAGTATACAGTTATTTTAACACCTCCAAAATTGGGATTATCTAACCCCAAGACCCTTATTTTCCAAAGTTCTCAGAGCTATGAGAATATATGACAAGGGCAAAGTAATTTTGATCCCTTCATACTACAAACTATAATGCAGCCATAAAGGGAATAAAATGGAGCATTAGCATAATAGCTAACATCTGTGCAACATTCTTGTGCTTTAGATTTAGTATCTCATTTGGTTCTTAGAGCATTGTGAGGTAGTGCTTATTATGATCACATGCCCCCCATTTTACAGAGAATGAAAATGGAGGTCAAAGAGAGCAGGTGGTATACAAGTACTCAAGATAAATTTCTTGAAACTTTAGAGTTTATTTTTGTCAACCAAAGGAAGATAACTGTTATATGGCATAATTCAATTGGGAGATACATATTTGAGTAGTTTAATATAATTTCAAAGGTCAATATTTCTCTAGTTGTGATATACTTGCTTTAAGATCTTATTTTGGGTAAACAGACACTCTTCTTGAATTTCTCATTATTTTGGTATTTCTATATATTCACTGGAGAGTCATGAGTGCAGGCACCATGGAACAGAATTAGGATACTAAATCATTTGAATTAAACATTTGAAAGCTTCATACTAAAATGCATTGGTTCTCAAAGAGTGACCTGTGGACCCCTAAGATTCTCTGAGATGCTTTCAGTCAGTTCATAAGGTCAAAACTAATATGATAACATCAGATATTATCTGTCTTTTTAATTATATTGAAGTTCGCACTGATGGCACAAAGCAATCACGAGTAAAACCTCCACCACTTAAAGAAAAATCAGGGCAGTGAAATCACTAGTAGCCATTGTTTTCCTCAATGCCATGTGCTCAGAGAAAAAGAAAACAGCAGGACCATTTAAGAATGCCTTTGGTAAAAGAGCAAAAATTGTTGGCTATGTTAAATCCTAATCTTTTATATTCTGCATTGATAAGATGAAAAGTTTACATAAAGTACTTCTGCTTCATATTGAGGTATGATGGTTGTTTCAATAGAAAGCACTTGTTCAATTGTTTGAGTTGAAAGCTGAATATGAGGGCTGGGATTGTGGTGCAGTGGTAGAGTGCTTGTCTAGCATGTGTGAGGCACTGGGTTCAATTCTCAGCACCACATATTCATAAATGAATAAAATAAAGGTCTAACAACATCTGAAAAACTAAGTATTTTTTTTTAAAGTTAAACATGAAAAAATTCATAGATAAGGTTTCACATTTCACAATGCAACTAACCTTTAAGAAACTACCAAGTCAGCCTGGGGTTGTAGCTCAGTGGTAGAGCACTTGTCTACCATGTATGAGGTAGTGGGTTTAATCCTTAGCACCACATAAAGGTAAATAAAATAAAGGTATTGCGTCCATCTACAACTAAAAAATATTTTTTTAAAAAACTACCAAGTCACAGATTTCTCTGGTATATTCTGCCACCCATTTAAAGATAAATAATACAGCTGGCACATGCCTATAATCCCAGCACCTGGGGAGACTGAGGCAGGAGGATTGCAAGTTTGAAGTCAGCCTCAGCAAATTAGTGAGGCCCTAAGCAACCTAGTGAGACCCTGTCTTGAAATATAAAAAAACTAAATAAAAGGGCTGGTTTTAGCTAGTATAATAAAGCATATGTAATAAGGGGATGTGGCTCAGTGGTTAAATGTTCCGGGGTTCAATCCTTAGTACCAAATAAATAAATAAATAATTCAAATACTACACACTTCCAAAAATTGAAGAAAGTAGAACACTTCCCAATGTATTTTTTTAGGTCTACATTTCCCTGACACCACCAAAACTAGATTGGTTTAGTATTTGAAAATTAATTTAGTTCACCATATCAATGGTTTAAAAATTTAAAACATATAATCTTTCCAATAATTGCAAAGAAAGCTTTTAACAAAATGCAACACCTATTCCTGATAAAAACTCTCAGCAAACTAGGAATTAGAAAGGAATTTCTTGAACCTGATAAAGGGTACTACAAAAAACTTACACAGAAGATCATATTTAATGGTAAAAGGCCCAAAGATTTCCCTTTAAGATTAAGAACAAAATGAGGATATGTGTTCTCACCACTTCTATCCAATAAAAACTGGAGGTTTTAGCTAGTGTAATAAGGCATGAAAAAGAAATAAAGGCATCCAGATTGGAATGGATGAAGTTGTATTTTATTTGCAGAACAAATGATGTAGAAAATCCTATGCAATCAACAAAAAAGTCCTTAGAACTAAGAAGTGAGTATAGCTTGCTTGGAGGATATAAGATCAATATACAGAACTATTTTTTCTATGTACTAGGAATGAGCAATCAGAAATTGAAATAAAAACACTATTTAAAGTAGCATTGAAAATATAAAGCACTGAGGAATAAATGTGACAAAAATGTACAAAACCTACAAAACACTGCTGAGATAAATTTTAAAAACCACAAATAAATAAAAGAATATACTGTGCCCATCAATTGGAAAAATTACTACTGCTAAGATGTTGATCTTCTGCAAATTGATCTATATATTCAATATAATTCTAGTCAAACTCTCAGTAGGCATTTTCATGGAAATTAACAAGATTGTTCTAAAATTTATATGAAAGTGCAAAGGACCCAAAGTGACCAAAACAATGTGGGAAAAGGAAACAAAGTTGGAAGACTTAAACTATTAATTTAATAATTAGGGCCAGGGATGTAGCTTAGTGGTAGAGCACTTATACCTGGCATGTGCAAGGCCCTGAGTTCCATCTCCAATACTGCAAATACTAACAATTTCAATAATTGTTATAAAGTTGCAGTAATTAAAAAAGTGTTGTATTGTCATGAAAAAAAATAGTTTAATGGAACAGAAGAAAGTCTCCTGAAATAGGCACATTCAGAAATGGTCAACTGATTTACAACAAAGGTATCAAGGCAATTGAATGGGCAAAGGATAATATTTTGAAAAATTGTCCAGAAACCACGAATATTCATATACAAAAATAAATAAACCTTTAACCTTACCTCACACACTATTAAAAAACTTTACTCAAAATGGATATGGACCTAAATATAAGAGCTAAAGCAAGAAAATTCTATAAGAAAAAGTATAAAAAATCCTCATGATCTTGGGAAGCTATAGAAAATATTTCTTAAAGATGAAACCAAAAGTGCAAATCATAAAAAAAAATCAACAAATAGCAAATTGTCATAAAAATTTAAATATTTCCTCTTAAAAACACTTCTAAAAATGAAAAGACAAGTCACAGACAGGGATATAATATTGACAAAGCATATATTTGCAATGGACTTTTATTTAGAATACATAAAGAATTCTTACTGCTCATCAATAAAAAGAAAACCATCCAATTTTACAAAGGGTAATATTTTAGCAGAAATTTCACCAAATAAGGTATACAAATAGCAAATACATGAAAAGATTCTCAATTTGTTAGTCATTAGGAAACTTAAAATAAAAAATAAAAATAATATATACTAACTAGAATAGCTAACATGAAAAAGATGGATGTTCCAAGTTTTGGTGCGATGTAAGACAACTGCAATTGTCAAACACTGTTGGTGGGAATTTAAAATGGTAGAACTACTTTGGAGAACAGTTTTTTAGTTATCGAAAAACTTCAACACAGGGAGGGAAGGGAAGAATAGAAGTTAATTGAATTAGACAAAGGGGAGTCAGGAGAAGAGGAGATGGGAATAGGAAAGACAGTGGAGTGAATCAGACAGAACTTTCCTATGTTCATATATGTGTAACTTCACATCATGTACAACCACAAGAATGGAAAGTTATACTCCATGTATGTATGATATGTCAAAATACACTCTATTGTCATGTGTGTCTAAAAAGAACAAATAAAAAACAAAAATAACTTCACCACACACCCACCATATGATTTAACCATTTCACTCTTAGGTCTTTGCCTGAGAATGACAGTATATGCCCACACAAAAACTTGCAGATACAGTCCTTCTTTGTAACTTTATTCACAAGATACTCAAACTGAAAACCATCCAAGTATCTATCAACAGATGACAGAATACATAAAATGTTGTTTATCTTTACAGTTGAATACTACTCATCAATAAAAAAGAATTAACTATTAAAACATGAAACACCATAGATGAATTTCAAAACAATTATGCTGAGTGGAAGAAGACAGACAAAAAAGGGTTTAGATATTATGATTTGATTTATAGAAAATTCAATAAAATGCAAAAGATTCTACAGTAACAGAATTTCAGTGGTTGCCTGACCCAGGTGGGGAACAAACGTTAGTGAATATGGAGGAGCATAAAGAAACTTTGGTATATATAGACATATTCCTTATCTTGATTGTGGACATGATTTCATGGATATATAGTCAGCAACCCCATCCATGGGATCTGTGTGGTAGAGTCAATCAGTCTGTATTGAACACATACAGACTTTCTAAAATGTGTGATGTTGGGGATTTGACCCCGGGGCTAAAACACACTAGGCAAGTGCTCTACCACTGAGCCATATCCTCAGTCCAAGACATTTTTCCTTGTCTTTATTCCCTAAAAAATATAGCATAACATCTATTTATATACCATTTACATTATATTAGGTATTATAAGCAATCTAGAGATAATTTAAAGTACATAGGAGGATTTATGTAATTTATATGCAAACACTACCACATTTCATATAACAGACTTGAGCATCCATTGTTTTCTTAGTTTTAACTGATATGTAAAACAAAAAACAAATAAATATAACATGATAAAATATTAAAAAACAAATTGTACATATTAATAGAGCATCAGGTGATGTTTTGATACATGTATACATTGTACAATATTTAAATCAGGGTAAAACCATCTTTCTCCTAATTTATTATTTTTATGGTGAAAACATTCAAAAATTCTCCCAGCTTTTTAAAACATACAGTACATTATAATTATCTACCATCACACTACTGTGCAATAGGGCCTAGAGTTTCTTACTTCTATGTAACTGTAACATCGTACCCTGGATCAACCTCTCCCCATCCCCTTCTCCCCTCTACTCTCCCTAGCCTCTGATAATAATCATCATCCTATTTTCAACATCTATAATATCAACTTTTTTAGACTCCACATGTAAGGGATACCATGCCATATCTGTTTTTCTGTGCTGGCTTATTTCACTTAACATAAAGTTCTCCAGTTCCATCATTGTTGTCTTAAATGACAGAACTTTATTCTTTTTTATGGCTAACTAATGTTCTGTTATGTATATGTACCATGTTTTCTTTATCTATTCATCACTTGATAGACACTTATTTCTGGGCTATTGAAAACAGTACTGCAATAAACAGGAGTGTAGATGTCCCTTCAACATACTGATTTCATTTATTTTGGATATATACCTAGTAGTGAAGTTGATGGATCATATGGTAGTTTTATTTTTCATTTTTGAGCATTCTCCATATGTTTTCCACAATGACTTAACTTACTTACATCATCAAAATTTATATGCCTATATAAATTTTTCAAATAGTGCTCTTTAAGTACATGCAGTTTATCATATATCAGTTATATTTCAATAAAGTTATAGGGAATATATCTATAAAAGTTATTAAAATATTCCCTTTTTCCAGCTACATATCTATGTGAGCCCTGATTCTCTTTCACACACGTGACCAGAATAGCATATGGCAACTGACTGAACACAGAAGCAGATACGAGGATCCAGCTGTCTTTTATTACACCAGGTATTAAAGAGATTTGCAAAAATGCAAAACAATGCCACTTTTCTCATTAATTTTTTTTTTGTTTTGGGAAAAATAGGGCTTTAAATTTTTAGTTTGCCAATTTTGGGAAATACCCAAATTCAATATGTAATTAAAATTATAAATGGGACACAGCCCTCATCACCTATTTGACTTTCTATCACATCTATGAATCACCATTTTGAAAGGAAATATATTCTAAATAAGAATCTAGCTGACTATTTTTTCATCTATTTTTTTTTTTTCCTAGAGATAGACACAGCAAGAGTACAAATACAAGGACTCCTGGAAAATGTATAAATGGATTTATTTTGAATAAAAACAAAAGAGTTCCCATAGAAAAGGCTAAACATTTTTAAGGAGGATCGGTGGATAGAAGGGTAAATATGTAAGAAAGGGTGGAAATTTGGAGTTAAAAATGCCATGAGATATGGTTAAAAAGTAAAAAGTAAATTGAAATTGTATCTTAGTCTATTAATGAAATGAGTCAGACTGAAAGACAACCAGTGGGAGACTATTCAAATGTCCATTAACAGAAAGCTGGACAAACAAATTCCAGGGTATTTATACTATGGAGTGCTATCCAGTAATAGAAAGGAATGGATTATTGATAATACACAGCAGTAGATGAATCTCAGCAATATTATGGGGAATGAAAAAAGCCAGACACAAAAGAATATATACAATAGGTTCCACTGGGGCTGGGGATGTAATTCAGTGACAGAGCACTTGCTTGGCATGCACAAGGTCCTGGGTTCGATCCCCAGCACTACCAAAAAGGAAACAGAAAAAAAAAAAAACGATTCCATTTATATCAAGTTCAAAAACAGACCAAAAATAACCAATGGTGATGTAATTCAGAACAGAAATGGAATCTACAAGGGTGTGGAAGGAGGCACAAGGAGACCTTGAACTCAATTAAATCATAAATCAAGAAAGTTAATGAACCAATGGATCAATTTTACTTTTAATCTATTCATCACTGATTTAACCTAAGATGCCTGTTTCTTTCCAACTGAATCTCTAAAATGAGGCTATCACCACTTGTAATGAAAAAGAGTCGTTTCTTGAGCAAAACCCTCCTGAATCCATCCAATCTTCCTCACCTTCAGTAGTTACTTTACCCAGAACCTCCTTTGTGGACACCCTGGTTCCTATTCTGCCCCACTGCAATCCTTTCTCTGCACACGAGTTAGGTTAATCAGATAGCGACACACTCCTGCTTAAGCCTTCTGAAGCTTTCCCAGCACATTCAGAAAGAAATGAAAACTTTTTTCTCTCTCCCAAAAGTCCTACAAGGACAGGTCATGCCCTCCTAGCCTTCAGCCATTGTGCCACTTATTCCTTTTCTTTATCTTCTCTGGCCTTCTTTCAGTTCAAAAGAGTAAATGAAGGATCTCATAGACTAGTAGGGAAGAGGAAAGCTGTATGTCAATAACTGAAAGCCAAGCTCTTTCATGGCTCTGGACACCATCTGTTTTTCTTCCCAGAAAGCTCTTCTCTGCCCCTCATTTACTGATAAACTCTCACACATTCTGCAAATATGTTGGTATGCTATTTCTCGAAGAATCTTTCCCAGCTTCTCCAGTCTATTACATTCTCCAGTACATCATTCTTACAGTGCATCATGTTATATCTTTCATGGAGTATAGCACAATTCATAGTCCTATATTTATTGGGGTTTTCATTTGTTTATTGTATATGTTCCCAACTAACATACTGCATCTCCAGGGTCTAGCACTTATCAATAAATATTTGGTGTTAATGAATGAATGTACTTATCCTGATTTTTAACTTGGAAACAGTTTCATAATGGAGTATTTTGGAGGATGTTATAAAGACTGGCCTGATGAGAAAGAAAAGGGAACATTAGTGGAACTACTCTGGAGAGAGAAGAAAGAAGAGCAATATTATGAAAGTGAAGGGCATCTGCTGTTTGAGAATCCTATGTGATTTCAAGGAAGGTGGTTCCAAAATGGGACTCATTCTTTGGTTCATGCCACAAGTACTGGATGCTAGGGAGAGAGCAGGGAACAAGATAGGTAGTTCCTTCCCTCATAGAGTTTACATTCTAGTGGAAAGTAAGAGAAAATAAACAAAATAAGCAAAGTACTATAAATAATAGTGTTGTTTGTAATGATAATATAAGGCTTGATCTATAGAAGTGGCTCTACTTACTCCACATCCATTCCCACATTTAAACACCCAGCAAGTACCAAGAAGTACCATCCTGACCTGGTCACTTTGCTTCTTTTTGCTTTTTCACTATTTTAAACTGAAATCCCACCCTACTCTTTCTGTTTTCACTGTGGTTCCCAACCATGGCTGTAGACTGAAATAGCTGGGGAACTTTTAAGAATACAAGTACCATGCAAGACCCTGGCTTCAATCCCTAGTCCTACCAAAAAAAAAAAAAGAAAAAAAAGAAATATATATATATATATATATATATATATACACACACACACACACACACATACTGATATGCAGGGCTCTATCTGCCCTCCAGAGATTCTGATTTAATTGCTTTGGCATGTGGTCTGGGCATGTGGATTTTTTTTAAGCTCTCAAGGTGATTCTTATATGAAGCCACGGTTCAGATGCTGCATTAGAAAGAATACTACAAGGCCCAGTAAGGCTTTAGACATCTGTGATTTTTAACAAGACCTTATCCTTAGCTGAACATTTCAGTCCTAGCCAGAGGTTCTCAATGTGCAGCCTTTTACGTGTCTGAATCTGTTGGGAAGCTTGTTAAATCCTGAATTCTAGATACCACACTTACAGGTTTTTATCCCACAGGTCTGAGATGAGGCCCATGAATCTGCATTGGAACAAGCATCTGCCATGGTTCTGAAGCACACTTAGTGTGAGAACTTCAGGTTCTTCTAGGGAGTGGCCACTCCCGCCAACTGTGGGTTCAAGCCCTGGTCCAGGTGATGTGGTGTGTTACAAAAAGAAAGAGTAAATCAAGGATCTCATACACTAGTAGGGAAGAGGAAAACTGTATGTCAATAACTGAAAGTCACAGCATGATCACTGTACAGGGTGCCATAGCTCAAGTATTTAGGTAGGAAAATATGAAGTTGCTTATATTCATACATATTTAAGGAAAAGCAAAAGTTTAATAGGTGGAAATAGCACTACAAAAGGGTGGGCTCATACCACCTCCCATTCCTGGTCTGGGGGACTGGGTCTGAACAGTGCCAGGTTTTAGTGATGTCATCAGTTTTCATTTCTCTGGGGCAAATGCCCAGAAATGGCATTTATCATGGGTTGTATAATAAGCATATATGTCGTTTTAAAGAAAATTTCAAACTGTAAGTTCCAGTGGTTTCTTTTAGTCACCTTTTTTTATCACTGTGGCCAAAAGACCTGGAAAGAACAATTTAGAGTAGGAAAAGTTTCTTTGGGGGCTCATGATTTCAGAGGTCTCAGTCCACAGTTAATTCCATTGCTCTAGGTCCAAGGTGAGGCAGAACATCATGGTGGAAGGGTGTAGAGAAGAAAAAGAGCTCAGGACATGGTAACCAGGAAGCAGAGAGAGAGAGAGAGAGAGAGAGAGAGAGAGAGAGCTCCACTTCCCAGGGACAAAAAAATCCCCAAAGGCTCAGCCCCAGTGACCTACCTTCTCCAGCCACACCAACCTGCCTTTAGTTACCACTCTGTTAATCCAATCAGGGGATTAATTCACTGATTCAGTTAAGGCTCTCATAACCTAATCATTTCACTCTAAACTTTCTTGCATTGTCTCACACATGAGCTTTTGGGGGACACCTCATATCTAAACCACAACATGTCTATACCATTTTGGATTCCAACTTGCAATGTATGCATTTCCTGTTTTTCCACATTCTCACCAGCATTTGATGGTGTTAGTATTGATTTTTGTCTTAGCCATTCTAATCGGTGTACTCTAGTGATATTTCATTGTTTAAATTTGCATTTCCTTAATGCTTAATGATGTTGAAAATATTTTATATGCTTATTTTTCATCTGTATATCCTCTTCAGTGAAATGTCTGTTCATGTGTTTTGCCCAGTTTCTAACTGAATTGTTTACTTTTTACTGTCAAGTGTTGAAAGTTCTTTATATATTTTAGATACCAGTCCTTTGTCAGATATGTAGCTAACCAATATTTTCTTCCAGACTGTAATAAGTCTTTTCATCATCTTCACAGTCTTTCACAGAGCGAAAGTTTTTCAATTTGATGAGGTCCAATGTATCAAATTTTTTCTTTTATGAATTACACCTTTGGAGTTTTGAGTTAATTTACTCAAAGAGTGAGGATTAAATCAAGGTTAATGTTTTTGCCAGTAGATACCTAATTGCATCACTACCATTTGTTGAAAAGACTATCTTTGCTCTATTGAATCGCTTTTGCAACTTTGTAAAATAAAGACTCATTCTTTTCCCATTAAGCATGTTAGTTGAAGGTTTTTCTTAATAAATACTCTTCATCAAGTTGAGGAAGTTACCCTTTATTCCTGCTTTTTGAGAGTCTTTTTTTTACAAAAATCATGAATAGGTGTTGAATTTAGTCAATGTTTTAAAAAAATGATTGCTATGATCCTGTGACTTCCTCTTTAGTCTGTTCATGTGTTTTGCCCATCTTACATTTTTTTTGGCAGTACTGGGGATTGAACCCAGGGACTTGCACATTTTAGGCAAGTACTCTACCACTGAGCTACATCCATAGCTCTTGTTTATTTTTAGAGTCAGTGTCTTGCTAAGTTGCTGAGGGGCTCAATCAGTTGCTGAGACTGGCCTCAAACTTGCAATCCTCCTACCTCAGCCTCCTGAGTTGCTGGGATTACAGGTTAGTACCACAAGACCAGTTGATTACTTTGATTTTCCAGGTACTTAACCAACCTTACACCTCCAGAATAAACCTCCTTGGTTATGATGTAGAATTGCTATAAATTGCTGAATTCTATTTGCATATATTTTGACTACTTTTGTATCTAAGTTCATGAGGGATATTGGTGTATAGTTTTGGGGTTTGTTTTTGCACTTTCTTTGTCTGGTTTGGATTATCAGGTTAAAGCCTGATCTTATAAAGAGAGTGGCAAAAATATTCCCATCCTCTTTTATAGAAAATATGATGGGTAATAAGTGGTAGTTTTCTATTAAACACTTGGTAAAATTTCAATTTTCTGCTTCTTTATATCTTCGGTGCTGGGGATCAAATCCAGGGCCTTGTACTTGCAAGGCAAGCACTCTACCAACTGAGCTATCTCCCCAGACCTGTTTCTTTATATCTTTTATTTCTTTTCTGTGATTTTTAACTTTTTATTTGTTTGAAATGTGTCTAGAATTATTCCTTGAAGCATTTTTATGAACTTTTTTTTTTTTTTTTGTGGTGCTGGGGATCGAACCCAGGGCCTTGTGCTTGCGAAGCAAGCACTCTACCAACTGAGCTATCTCCCCAGCCCTATGAAAAAATTTTTTAAAATACATTTTGGACAAAAATGCTAACAATGTTATCATATTGATATTGATACTGGCATCTACAGATTACCTTTGTTCATTGTTACAGATCTTCCTGGACTGGGGGTAGCTCAGTGGTGGAGTACTCACCTGACATGAGCAAGGCCCTGGGCTCAATCCCTAGCATAGAGGGAAATCTTTCTCACTCTTTGTATAACAAGTGATTTTTAAAAATTGAAACCTTTTAATATTATGTTTAGGCTTCTGGTTCTTATTTAAACCTTTGGCTTTAGGAATTCCTTCTGACACTATTCTAGCAGGGGAAGGGGAGAAACTATCTCCTTATTGACAGGTGGAAGTAGAAGTCCATGCTCTCCACTTGGCCTCCATTGGCACCTGGGGGGCCTCCTCATTGCTGTCATGAAGATTGGTAGTTCAGGCTTCTCATATGGTCTCCCTGCTACCTGCCTGATGGGAAGGAGTTGGAGTGCCTTGTTATGGTTCCTGACATGACATGCACTGAAAGGAAGATAATATGGGGAGCATGCAGTGGTCTCTTGTGCTGGGCACTGGTGAAATCCTGATTCACTAGGCCTCCTTTGCCATCATCCTAGCAAGTTCACTGGAGCTCCTTGCTCATTGAGGATGGAGTCTTGCCTTCACTAGAACTCTGCTGGAAAGGATGGGTTGGGGATGGGGTACAGCAATTATTTTCTAAAAGTTTCCTCTTTTGCCAGGTTGACCCTTTCCTTATACACTAGCCAGAGAGAGTAGAGAGCTGGGTTTTCTTGGGGCTTTACTGTCTATACATTTTTAGCATTTTGAGTTGCCAGTTTCTCTAGCACCTAACTTGAGATATATGAGGATAAAATAAATCTTTGTGAACTCACCACTGTGTAATGCCTTGGATCCTGAAGTCCTTAACTCATCTGCCATCTTCTCTCCACATTTCAGTGTCTTCTTATGTTTGTTTCATTTTTTAAAGTCCAAAGATTTTAGCTTTACTCAATGGAAGAAATAATGAGGCAGGGAAGCAGGTCAACTCCATTTTTCTGGAAATACAACTCCCTGCTATGTTTTGGATGTGATTTATCCCACAAAGTTTCATGTGTTGGAGGCTCGGTCCTCAATGTGGTGATGTGAGAGGTGGTAGGATGTTCAAGAGGTGGGCATAGAGGGAGGTACTTGGGGGCTCTGCCTTCAGAAGGGAATAAGATGGGTTTTATGGGACTCTGAGATCTCCCAAGAGCATTGTTATAAAGAATAAGCCTGATGTAACCCAGCTCTGGCTTCCTCTCTGGTGATATCTTTCTCTCTCATACATGCTTCCACTAAGATGCCATCTTCCATTAAGCTCTCACCAGAAGCCAAAGATGGAGCCACCCAATTTTGGGATCTCAAACTCAAAAACTGTAAACTAAATAAATCATTTTATTTATAAAGTAACCTAACTTCAAGCATTTTGTTATAGTACCAAAAATGAACCCATACAGTCCTGCATTTTTAAATTCAGAATGTGAGAGATTTTAAGATGGTAATGTGATACACCATGGTTCTTAAGTAAGCTTGAATATGCATCAGAATTGCTTGGATGGCTTTTTAAAGCAGATTTCTGAGCTGAGTGTGGTGGTACTTGTGTGTAATCTCATTTTTTGTGGAGGCTGTGGAAAGAGGATCCCAACTTTGAGGTTACCTGTGTCTCAAAAAAAAAAAAAAAAAAAAAAAAAAAAAACAATTAAAGGCGGGGCTGGAGTGTTGCTCAGTGGCAGAGCATTCCTGGGTTCAATTCCCAGTACCACAAAAACAAAAGCAAAAGCAAGAATCTCCCATGGATTTCTGAACTCATCCCCAATATTCTGATTGGGTAAATGTGGGGTGAATTTTGGGAACTTGCATTTCTAACAAGTTTAGCCAATGCAATTAGTGCGAGATCATATTTTAAGACCACTGCCATATTATTTTCAACCTACTTCTCAGAATCACCTGATGAGCTTATATTGTTTTTCTACGTGTTTCTGGAATTCTTTTAAAATTTTATTTGTTCTCTTTAGATACACATGACAGTAGAGTGTATTTTGATATACTACACATAAATGGAGTATAACTTCCCATTCTTGTGGTTGTACATGATGTGGAGTTTCTCTGGTCATGTATTCATATATGAGCATATATTTGTTGACTGATATTTCTTCTTCTATAAAGTGTCTGTTCAGTTCCTTTGCCCATTTATTGGTTGTTTTCATGTGTGTTGACTTGTTTGAGTTCTTTATATATCCTGGAGATTAATGCTCTGAGGTACAGGTGGCAAAGATTTTGGTGAGCTTAATTTTTTAAAAAAAGGAATGTCCAGGCATTACCTACCCCTGATCTCCAGATATTTTGTTTCTATTGTTCTGGAATAAGACCTGGAAATTCAGTAGTTTAAAAAGTTTCCCAGAGAAAAAGGAGCACTCATACACTGTTAATGGGATTGTATTTAGTACAACCACTATGGAAATCCATATGGAGGTTCCTCAAGAGACCAAGAATGGAACTGCCATATGACCCAGCTATACTACTTCTTGGTATTTATCCTAAAGAATTACAGCCATCATACTATAGAAATACATTCATATCCACGTTTATAGCAATGCAAATGACAATAACCACATTATGGAACCAGCCTAGGTGTTTTTCAACAGATGAATGATAAAGGAATATATAAAATATACACATAACATAGAGTTTTATTAAGCAATGAAGAATAAAATTAGGTAATTTTCAGGAAAATGGATGGAACTTGAGAACATTGTGTTAAGCATAAAAGTTAAATTCAAAAGGTCAAGGGTCATGTTTCCTCTCATATGTGGAAGCTAGAGAAGAAAAAGGGGGAAGAGGGAGGGAGCATCTCATTAAAGTAGAAGGGAGACTACTAGAGTGGAAGACAGGGACCAGAGGAAGAGAGAAGGGGAGGAAAAGGGGGAAGTACTAAGGAATGGAATTGACCAAATTATGGTATGTGCATGTATGGATATGTACAAATGAAACCAAGTATTATGTTTCATTATAATGCACCCATAAAAATAAAGCAATAGGAGTTAAAGAAAAAAGTTTCCCAGATATGAATGTTTATAGCAGCATTCTTCATAATAGCCCCAAAGTGGAAGTAAACTAAATATATATAAATGAATACATAATCAAAATGTACATACAATCAAATATCAAATATAGCATCAAAATAAAACATACAAATATAAATAAAATATCCATAAAATGGGATAATATTCAACCATAAAAGTGAAATAGTGACACATGCTACAATATGAATGAACCTTAAAAATATTACATAAAGTGAAAGAAATCAATCATAAAAGGCCACATGTTTTGTGGTTCTACTTATCGAAATGTCTAGAAATGGCAAATCTGTACTATTAAAACTTAGTGGTTGTCAGAGTTGGTGAAATAGGAGGAAAGAGAGCGACTGCTAATGGCTATAGGATTTCTTTTTGGAGTGATGAAATGTTCTGGAATTAGTTGCGAGGGTTGTATAACCTTCTGAATATACTGAACACCACTAAATTGTACTCTTTAAAAGGATGAATATTCTGGTGTGCTATTTTGTAGCAATAAAAAATTCTTGCCCAGTGATATATCCAATATATTCCAATAAGTAGAACAATATAGTATTATACCTTACAAGAAGTTGCAAGTGCTAACTAATATCCAGGTAAAGGGTCTGTTTCTATTTATGTAGGCCAGAGTTTTCTGAACATATCTGATTAGAAGAATAAACTGAGGGCTGGGGTTGTGGCTCAGTGGCAGAGTGCTTGACTAGCACATGTGAGGCACTGGGTTCAATTCTCAGCACCACATAAAAATAAATAAATAAATTAAATCAAATAATTCTGTCCAAACATATTTTAAAAAATATGTTTTTTAAAAAGAAGTAGAAGAAACCGAGATCTTGTTGATACAGAGTCCCAAACTCCTTCAGTGAGGGTTCAGATTTTGGATTATAATCAGATGCAGGTCTATAATGGTGCCTGTAATCTGTTCTTTTAACATTTACATGAAGTGATTTTGATTTTTCAAGCAATTTGAAAAATAGTCTTAGGTGATGGAGAACCACCGAAGGTTTTTTTCTCTTGCAATTGAAAATTATATTAAGCCCAGTGCAGTGACTCAGGAGATTGAGGCAGGAGGAAGCCTCACAAATTTGAGGCCTGCCTTAGCAACTTGGTGAGGCTCTTAGTAATTTTGTGAGTCCCTAAGCAACTTAGTGAGACCCTGTCTCAATATAAAAAAATAAAAAAGGCTGTGGATGTGGTTCAATGGTAAAGGGTCCCTGGGTTAGATCCCCAGTACCAATAAATAAATAAAAGAATAAATAAATAATCAAAGAAAAAAGAAAATTATGTTATTTTCTAAAATGTCTCATTGTTTTGGTAGAAGCTAGTTAATTTAATCAGAGTTTTAATTTACCACAGATGTGTCAAAGAGAAATGAAGTGTTTATATAATTGAGCAGTTTTAAACAATGAGAAATGTTCTGTGTATTTGTAGAGTCTATTTGATGTTAAGTCTAATTATGTCTCCAGAGTTGGTTCCCACAGTTAACAGACGTGAATTCGTGTCAACTGTAGATTTGTATATACTTTCTCCTAGTTTGCCTGTCTTGTTCCTTTTTCCTTCAATCCATATGTAGCACATTCCAACAATTACATAATTTATACAATTTTTTCAAAATGGAAAATTTCTTTTCTTTCTGACAGTACTTTTTAAAAAGATTCAAGCAATAAAGAAAAAACTTAAGCTCTCCATATACTCGTCTACTTCCCAGAAATAACTTCTGTTAACACTGTAGTATATTTACTTTCAGACATCTTATGTGTATATACAAAAGTGGAATTATGATATAACTTCTATTTTTCCTGTTAATGTGGTGAACATCTTTTTATTTCAATGCTTTAAAGGTTTTCTTATCCACCAATTATAAAACAATAAGTAAATAGAAGGAAGACTAGTAGAGTAGAGGAAAGGGAACCGGGGAGGGAAAATGGAAGTATTGGGCATTGAAATGGACCAAATTATAGTCCATGCATGTGTGAGCAGGTTAAAATGAACCTTGCTATTATGTGTAGCTATAATGCACTAAGAAAACTAAGGAAAACATTATTAAGCTTCCTCATCCAAACGCAGAGCAGATAGGTCATTCGTTGTAATAGCATGGTTCTTTTGCTCCGCGGCTAAAGGTCTTCACTGGACCGCAGCTCCGGAGCAGGGTTCGGCTACCAGAAATCGACCAAGCTTCTCATCCGGAAGCTGCCCTTCCAGGGGTTGATAAGAAAGCTCGCCCAGGATTTCAAAACCAACTTGAGGTTTCAGAGTGCAGCCAAGGGCTCGCTTGGGGGATGGGACCAGGCTTTGTAGTATGGGGGAGAGCTGCATGGCTTCTCCTGGAAGGAAGTTAATAGTGTGGCTCTTGTCCTCAGCAGAAGGCTAGTGAAGCATACCTGGTGGGTTTATTTGAAGATCCTAATCTGTGTTCCATCCATGCTAAGAGATATCCGGGAGAGAGAGATTAAGTGAAGGCTGTTTTTATGGCATTGTGTAGTAAATTCTGTAAAATACTTTAGTTTAATTTGTGACTTTTTTGTAAGAAATTGTTTATGATATGTTGCATTTGTACTTAAATCATTCCGTCTTTCACTCAGGATGAATTGGAAAAGTGACTCTTCACAGACCTCAGTGATGTGAGCAATGTTGCTTGGGACTGACAAGTTGCTAAGATGCAGAAGGGATGGGTGATGTTTCTTTTCTTTTTTATTTTTACAGACTGCATTTTGATTCATTGTACCCAAATGTGGTACAATTTTTCATTTCTATGGTTGTACACAATGTAGATTCACACAATTCATACTCATACATTTATGTAGGGTAATAATGTCTCTCTCAGTCCACCATGTTTCATACCCCACCCCTCCCACCTCATTTCCCTCTACATGATCCAAAGTTCCTCCATTCTTCTCTTACCCCTGCTGCCATCTCCCATTCCCCACCCCCGTTATGTCTCATCATCCACTTATCAGAGAAAACATTTGGCCTTTGGTTTTTTTGGGATTGGCTTATCTCACTTAGCATGATATTCTCCAACTCCATCCATTTGCCTGCAAATGACATAATTTTATTATTCTTTATGGCTGAGTAATATTTCATTGTGTATATATACCACAGTTTCTTTATCCATTCATCAATTGAAGGGCATCTAGTTTGGTTCCATAGTCTGGCTATTGTGAATTGAGCTTCTATAAACATTGATGTGGCTGCATTACTGTTGTATGCTGATTTTAAATCCTTTGGGTATAAATGGAGGAGTGGGATAGCTGGGTCAAATGGTGGTTCCATTCTTCTATGTTTTCTGAGGAATCTCCACACTGCTTTCCAGAGTGGCTGCACTAATTTGCAGCCCCACCAGCAACGTATGAGTGTACCTTTTTCCCCAAATCCATGCCAACACTTTTTACTGCTTGTATTCTTGATAATCGCCATTCTAATTGGAGTGAGATTAAATCTTAGGGTAGTTTTAATTTGCATTTCTCTAATTACTAGAGCTGATGAGCACTTTTTTATATATTTGTTAATCACCTGTATATCTTCTTCTGTGAAGTGTCTGCCCAGTTACTTAACTCATTTATTGATTGGGTTCTTTGTGTTTTTGGTGAAAAGTTTTTAATAAATTTTGGAGATTAGTAGTCTATCTAAAGTGCGTGTGGAAAAGATTTTCTCCCACTCTGTAGGCTCTCTTTTCACATTATTGATTATTTCCTTTACTGAGAAAAACCTTTTAAATTTGAATCCAAGGGATGGATGATATTTCTTGCTTCTCATGATACATGTTTCCATGTGTTAATGATTTGTTGGGTAGTTATTAAGGTACTAGAATTGATAAATGTGTACAGGGTCTTTTTGCAATAAAACTGGTTATGATTTGAAAAAAAACCTTCCTTATCTTTCTTAATAATGGTGTGGCATTTCATTGTGTGTATAGATAGGTAGATATTAATTTATGTAATCAGTACCCTTAAAAGACATTATAGTCCATTTCATTGCTACTGTGTTCTTTGTCTCTGAAATAACAATTTAGACATTTAAAAATAAAACAATGATTATACTAGGAGAAAAAGTACAACATATTTATGACCATGGGGTAGGAAGAGCTCCTTAAACCATGACAAAAACCCAGAAACTACAAAGAATATGCCAATCAAACCTGATGGCAGAAAAGTTAAAAATTTTAACTGTCACAATTAACGAAGTTGAAACATGTATTAACAAATTGGATTAAATTGTCACAACACATGACAGAAGTCATCATTCTGCTGTGCAACAAGCTCACAGAAAGTATTAAGAAAAATTCAAAATTAAATAGGAAAGTGGGATAAGTGATATTAGTCAATTCATAGGAAGTGAAATACAAGTGGCTCATAATCTTGTGAAAAACTGTTCAACTGTGCTAATTAAATAAAAATTAAAACAATGCATAAGCCATTCACCAACTTCCTTTAGAGACTTTATATCTATGAATAAGAAAAAATATGGCATAAAGGAGGCCGCTCGGCACAGCGCTGGGACTCGGAGCAACCACTGGGGCTCTGGCGGCTGCCCAGGGGAGGAGTGGCGAGGAGAGCTGTTTGGACTCAGGACACCAGGGCCTGCCCTGAGGAGGAGGAGGAATGTGGCCACTTGGATTTGGAGTGACTGCACCAGAGCTACAGGCGGTTGCCAGAGGAGGGGCTGCGCGGCGAGCTGTTTGGACTCAGAACGACGCTTCTGAACCCCGGGGCCTGCCCTGAGGACGAGGAGGAGGAAGAGCAGCGCGGCCGCTTGGATTCGGGTGACTACACCAGAGCTACAGGCGGTTGCCAGAGAAGGGGCTGCGTGGCGAGCTGTTTGGACTCAGACCACTTCTGAACCCCGGGGCCTGCCCAGAGGAGTAGGAGGAGGAGGAGGAGGAGCGCGGCGGGTCCTTTGGACTCGCAGTGACTGCATTAGTGCTCCAGGAGGCCGCTCAGAGGAGAAGGCGAGTGGTGAGTTGTTTGGACTTAAAGGGACAGCTCCTGAACACAGGGGGGCTGCCTGGAGGAGAAGCGTAGTGGGTCGCTTGGTCTTGAGTGGCCGCACCAGAGCTCTGGGCGGTTGCCCAGAGGACGCGTGCAGCGGGTCACGTGGATTCAGAGCCACTCAGAGCAACCGCTCCTGAACACCCGGGGGGTTATCTGGAGAAGGAGGAGGAACGGGGAGGGTCACTTCGACTCGGAGTGATTGATTGCCCAGGGCTACGGGTGGTTGGTGGGAGGAGGCACGAAGTGAGTTTCTTGGACTCCTAGTGACCGCACCGGAATACTGGGCGGCTGTCTGGAGGAAGAGGCCTGTGGCGGGTCTCTGGGACTCAGAGCGATTGTTTGGGGCCCCAGGTGGCTACTCAGAGGAGGGGCCGCATAGCCAGGCGATTAGGTGCAGAGCAGGGTCCCAGGATCTAGGAGGCTTCTGGGTGGAAGAGCCGCACAGAGATAGACTTAGGGCGGAGCAAAGGTTCCAGGCCTGCGGGCAGATTCTCTGAGGAGGGGCAGCCTAAGGAGATTCATCTGCGAAGGGTGAGGCTCCCAGGCCCAGGAGGTAGGGCCGGGCCCTTTGGAACTTTGCAGAGGAAGGCAGCCCAGCCCAGGCGGTAGCTATAAATTGAGGGGAACCTCTAGGAGGGAACTGACCAGCGAGACATCCCCACCGGGTGAGTCTTCCCTACTGGGGGAGGTTTCCCCACAAGGACGGTAAAACCAGAGACTCAGGCCCAAACAGGTCTTGCCTCAGCCCGCAGCCTAGGTCCCCTTTGGATGACCATTGGTTAACAAGTGGAGGCACCTCTGCCCACTAGCAGGGATTATACCCCACCTGAAGGCCACCACTCCTAGAGAGGCAGCTTCCTTGTGGAGCACCGCATTATCAACTTCCTCCAAGACTTCAGCCTACTGAAGGCTAAGGGGGGATATATATAGAAATCTTCAGGGACATTGTAAGTCAATAGAGGAAATCTGCAATATCTCAGTGGTCCACTGATACCTGAACAGTATGAGAAAACAAGGAAAGAAAATGCTGCAAACAAATCTAGATGTTACATCAATAAAACCCAATGACAGCATGGCAGAAGAAATGACAGAAAAGAAGTTCAGAATGTACATAATTAAAATGATCAGAGACGCAAACGATGAGATGAAAGAGCAAATGCAAGCATTGAATGATCGCACCAATCGACAGTTAAAAGAGCAAATACAGGAAGCAAAAGATCATTTCAATAAAGAGTTAGACATATTGAAAAAAAACCAAACAGAAATCCTTGACATGAAGGAAACAATAAACCAAATTAAGAACTCCATAGAAAGCATATCCAATAGGATAGAACACCTGGAAGACAGAACCTCAGACATTGAAGACAAAATATTTAACCTTGAAAACAAAGTTGAACAAACAGAGAAGATGGTAAGAAATCATGAACAGAATCTACAAGAACTATGGGATATCATGAAAAGGCCAAATTTAAGAATTATTGGGATTGAGGAAGGCCTAGAGAAACAAGCCAAAGGAATGAACAATTTATTCAATGAAATAATATCAGAAAATTTCCCAAATCTGAAGAATGAAATGGAAAATCAAGTTCAAGAGGCTTATAGGACTCCAAATACACAAAATTACAACAGACCCACACCAAGGCACATTATAATGAAAATACCTAACATACAAAATAAAGACAGAATTTTAAAGGCTGTGAGAGAAAAGAACCAAATTACATTCAGGGGGAAACCAATACGGATATCAGCAGACTTTTCAATCCAGACCCTAAAAGCTAGAAGGGCCTGGAACAACATTTTTCAAGCCCTGAAAGAAAATGGATGCCAACCAAGAATCTTATACCCAGCAAAACTTACCTTCAAATTTGATGATGAAATAAAATCCTTCCATGATAAACAAAAGCTAAAAGAATTTACAAAAAGAAAGCCAGCATTACAGAACATTCTCAGCAAAATATTCCATGAGGAAGAGATGAAAAACAAAGAAGCAAATCAGCAAAGGGAGGAATTATCCTAAAGGAATTGTCAAATAAAGGAGGAAACAAGTTGTGTCAAACAAATAAATAAACAAAATTTAAAAAATGAACCAAATGACCGGGAAACCAAATCATTTCTCTATAATAACCCTGAATGTTAATGGCCTGAATTCATCAATCAAAAGACATAGACTGGCAGACTGGATTAAAAAGAAAGATCCAACAATATGTTGCCTGCAAGAGACTCACCTCATAGAAAAAGATACCCATAGACTAAAGGTGAAAGGATGGGGAAAAACATACCATGCACATGGACTCAGCAAAAAAGCTGGAGTATCCATCCTCATTTCAGATAATGTGGACTTCAAGCCAAAGTTAGTCAGAAGGGATAAAGAAGGTCATTTCATACTGCTTAAGGGAAGCATAAATCAGCAAGATATAACAATCATAAACATCTATGCCCCAAACAGTGGCTCATCCATGTATGTCAAACAAATCCTTCTCAATTGCAGAAACCAAATAGACAATAACACAATAATACTAGGTGATTTTAACACGCCTCTCTCACCACTGGACAGATCTTCCAGACAAAAATTGAACAAAGAAACCATAGATCTCAATAACACAATCAATAATTTAGACTTAACGGACATTTATAGAATATACCATCCAACCAAGAGCGAATACACTTTCTTCTCAGCAGCACATGGATCCTTCTCTAAAATAGACCATATATTATGCCACAAAGCTAATGTTAGCAAATACAAGAAGATAGAGACACTACCATGTATTCTATCAGATCATAATGGATTGAAGTTAGAAATAAATGAAAGAGTAAAACACAGAAACTATTCCAACATCTGGAGATTAAACAATATGCTATTATATGATGAATGGATAACAGAAGATATTAGGAAGGAAATTAAAAAATTCTTAGAGGTAAATGAGAACAAAGAAACATCATATCAAAATCTCTGGGACACTATGAAAGCAGTACTTAGAGGGAAATTTATTTCATGGAGCGCATTTAATAAAAGAAGTAAAACTCAACAAATAAACGACCTAACACTACAGCTCAAAGCCCTAGAAAAAGAAGAACAGAACAGCACCAAAAGTAGTAGAAGACAGGAAATAGTGAAACTCAGAGCTGAAATCAATGAAATTGAAACAAAAGAAACAATATAAAAAATTGACAAAATAAATAGTTGGTTCTTCGAAAAAATAAACAAAATTGATAAACCTTTAGCCACACTAACAAAGAGAAGACGAGAGAAAACCCAAATCACTAAAATTCGGAATGAACAAGGAAATATCACAACAGACACGATTGAAATACAAAACATAATTAGAAGCTATTTTGAAAATCTATACTCCAACAAAATAGAAAATTTCGAAGACATCAACAGGTTTCTAGAGACATATGAATTGCCTAAACTGAACGAGGAGGACATACACAATTTAAATAGACCAAGTTCAAGTACTGAAATTGAAGAAGTCATCAAAAGCCTACCAACAAAGAAAAGTCCGGGACCAGATGGGTTCTCAGCCGAGTTCTACAAAACCTTTAAAGAAGAGCTCATTCCAATACTTCTCAAAGTATTCCATAAAATAGAAGAGGAGGGAACCCTCCCAAACTCATTCTATGAAGCCAATATCACACTGATACCTAAACCAGACAGAGACTCATCAAGGAAAGAAAATTTCAGACCAATATCCTTAATGAACATTGATGCAAAAATTCTCAACAAAATTTTAGCAAATCGCATACAAAAACATATTAAAAAGATAGTGCACCATGATCAAGTGGGCTTCATCCCAGGTATGCAAGGTTGGTTCAACATCAGGAAATCAATAAACGTAATTCACCATATTAATAGACTTAAAGTCAAGAATCACATGATTATTTCAATAGATGCAGAAAAAGCATTTGATAAAATACAGCACCCCTTCATGCTCAAAACACTAGAAAAAATAGGGATAGTGGGAACATTCCTTAACATTGTAAAGGCCATTTATGCTAAGCCCATGGCTAATATCATTCTAAATGGTGAAAAACTGAAGCATTCCCCCTAAAAACTGGAACAAGGCAGGGATGCCCTCTTTCACCACTTCTATTCAACATCGTTCTTGAGACTCTGGCCAGAGCAATTAGACAAACCAAAGAAATTAAAGGGATACGAATTGGAAAAGAAGAACTCAAACTATCCCTGTTCGCTGATGACATGATTATATATTTAGAGGAACCTGGAAATTCCACCAGAAAACTCTTAGAACTCATAAGTGAATTCAGTAAAGTAGCAGGTTACAAGATCAATGCCCATAAATCCAACGCATTTTTATACATAAGTGATGAATCTTCAGAAAGAGAAATTAGGAAAACTACCCCATTCAAAATAGCCACGAAAAAAATAAAATCCTTGGGAATCAATCTCACAAAAGAGGTGAAAGACCTCTACAATGAGAACTATACAACACTAAAGAAAGAAATTAAAGAACACCTTAGAAGATGGAAAGATCTTCCATGTTCTTGGATAGGAAGAATTAATATTGTCAAAATGGCCATACTACCTAAAGTGCTATACAAATTCAATGCAATTCCAATTAAAATCCCAATGACGTACCTTACAGAAATAGAGCAAGCAATTATGAAATTCATGTGGAAGAATAAGAAACCCAGAATAGCTAAAGCAATCCTAAGCAGGAAGAGTGAAACAGGGGGTATTGCAATACCAGATCTTCAACTCTACTACAAAGCAATAGTAACAAAAACGGCATGGTATTGGTACCAAAATAGAAAGGTAGATCAATGGTACAGAATAGAGGACACGGACACAAACCCAAATAAATACAATTTTCTCATACTAGACAAAGGGGCCAAAAATATGCAATGGAGAAAAGATAGCCTCTTCAACAAATGGTGCTGGGAGAATTGGAAATCCATATGCAACAGAATGAAACTAAACCCATATCTCTCACCATGCACGAAACTAAACTCAAAATGGATTAAGGACCTCGGAATCAGACCAGAGAGCCTGCAGATTATAGAAGAAAAAGTAGGTCCAAATCTTCACCTTGTTGGTCTAGGATCAGACTTCCTTAACAGGACTCCCATAGCACAAGAAATAAAAGCTAGAATCAACCACTGGGATAGATTCAAACTAAAAAGCTTTCTCTCAGCAAAGGAAACTATCAGCAATGCGAAGAAAGAGCCTACAGAGTGGGAGAATATCTTTGCCAATCATACTTCAGATAGAGCACTAATCTCCAGAATCTATAAAGAACTCAAAAAACTCTACTCCAAGAATTCAAATAATCCAGTCGACAAATGGGCTAAGGAAATGAATAGACACTTCACAGAAGAAGATCTACAAGCAATCAACAAACATATAGAAAAATGCTCAACATCTCTAGTAATAAGAGAAATGCAAATCAAAACCACCCTAAGATTCCATCTCACCCCAATTAGAATGGCGATTATCAAGAATACGAGCAACAACAGGTGTTGGCGAGGATGTGGGGAGAAAGGTACACTCATACATTGCTGGTGGAGCTGCAAATTAGTGCAGCCACTCTGGAAAGCAGTGTGGAGATTCCTTAGAAAACTTGGAATGGACCCTCCATTTGACCCAGCTATCCCACTCCTTGGCCTATACCCAAACGACTTAAAATCAGCATACTATAGAGATACAGCCACATCAATGTTCATAGCTGCTCAATTCACAATAGCCAGACTGTGGAACCAACCTAGATGCCCTTCAATTGATGAGTGGATAAAGAAACTGTGGTATATATATACAATGGAATATTACTCAGCCATAAAGAATGATAAAATTATGGCATTTGGAGGCAAATGGATGAAATTGGAGAATATCATGCTAAGTGAGATAAGCCAATCTCAAAAAGCCAAAGGACGAATGATATCGCTAATAAGTGGAGGATGACACATAATGGGGGGGGGAGGGAAGGGTTAGTGTTAGGGTTAGAGTTAGGGTTAGGGAGGGGGGAAAGTATGGAGGAAGGAACTACTGTATAGAGGGTAAAGAGGGGTGGGAGGGGTGGGGGAAAGGGAAAAAATAACAGAATGAATCAAACAACATTACTCTATGTAAATTTATGATTACACAAATGGTATGCCTTTACGCCATGTACAAACAGAGAAACAGCATGTATCCCATTTGTTTACAATAAAAAAAAAACAATGCAATAACATTTTTGCCTATTAGCTTTGAGTGTGGGAAAGCAGAGGTTCCTTCACTGTCATGAGTGTGAAAATTGGCACAACCACGTCAAAAGGACAATTTTGCATTTCATCTTAATATTTAAAATGTTCACACTCTAGTGATCTAGTGGTTGCATTTCTAGGACTCTAACCTGTAGAAATGACATGCACACATAAAGAAATATGTACACTTTCACATATTGCAGCAATATTTGAGAACAAAATGTAGAACCAACCAATGATTTCCCAACATGGAAATGGTTAAATAAATGATGGTGCAGTACTATGAAACTTTCCAAGGAATGAAGTAAATGTGCATGTATTATTATGAAAAATATATAGGAAGCAATTTTATGTTAAAAAACACCTAAATTACACAATAATATGTATGCTATGATCCCATTTTCATAAAAATGTTTTGTAACTGTATCTACTGTATATGTATTTGTATGTGTAGTTCTGTGTATTTGTGACATAAACACACACACATACACATGTATATACTTACAATATATACACACACTAGAAAAATGTCTGGAACATGTAACAAATGTTAATAGTAACTACCTCAGGCTAGTGAGACATTAACAATCTCTTATTTTAACAAATATGATTTTGTTACAATGAAAAATGTGTTACTTTTGCAAATATATATATTTAAGACATTTATTTAAAATATACATTTAGGATAATATATGGATATAGCCATATATAGATATACTATATATATGCATTTCCATCTGGAAGTTGTTTCTGTGAAAATTGAGAGTTTTAGAGCAGGAATAAACAGGAACAATTAGAGCTTGGCCTTAGTGTAATGGGGAGAAAGGCAAGTACCAAAGGACAGATAGCAGAGACACTGTGAAAAGGAAAATCTATATGACCTCACAATGAATTATATGTAAGTGGAGAGACGAGGGTGAGTTAAGATCCTGAAAGAAATTTGGAGATAGCATTAACCTGGGTAGTGAAGGTAGAGGAACTGATTTTGAGGGGGAAATTATGACTTCAGATTCTAGACATGTGTATTAGTTTATCTATTGCTACAAAATAAATTACTTCTAAACTTAGTAGTTTAAAAACTTGTTTTGGACCTATGCCTCAGCTGGAAGATCCAAAATCTAGAATCTTCTGATGACTTTTTTTACTAGCATGTCTAATGACTGTTGCAACTGGTGACTAGTGTTAGATGGGAGTCTAGCTGGGACTATTGACCAGAACACCAACATGTGGCCTCTTCATGTGACCTGACTTCCCTACAACATAGTAGGGAACATAGTCTGGGTTCCAAGTGAGAGAGCATCCTGATGACGGAAATACAGAGAGAGATTGAGGTGGAAATCTTATTGCCTTTTAAGACCTTGCCTTGGCCATCACACCACACTGGCTCTACTATACACCATTGGCCACAGCAGTCTCAAGCCCCCTTCTCCAGATTCAAGGGTGAGAAACCTAGATCCCACCTCCCAGATGGGAGAGTGTTAGTCATATTTTAAGAGCATGTGGGGTGAGATTAATGCATAGTTGTGCCCATCTTTGGAAAACAAATCTGTCACACTTCATCAGACCTTAAGGTGAATTAGACTATTAATGGCTTCATGGATTATCACTTTGAGATAGACTTGCATTGTGTTAGTCAGTTTTTCCATTGCTGTGACCCAAATACCTGACAAAAAGTACTTAGAGGAGAAAAAGTTCATTTGGGGTTTATGGTTTCAGAGGTCTCAATCCTTAGATGGCTCACTCCATTTCTCTGAACCTGAGGTGAGTCAGCCTATCATGGCCCAGTGCAGAAAATCCACTCCCATCATGGAAGAAAGGAAGCATAGAGAGAAGGGAAAAGGGGCTACAGGGAAGATGTACCCTTCCAGGGCACACCCACAGTGACCTACTCCTCCAGCCATGACCCACCTCCCTACAGTTACCACCCAGTCAGTTCATTCTAATTAGGATGGACTGATTAAGTCACAGTTCTCATAACCTACTAATTTTATCTCTAAGTATTCCTGCATTAACAGACATTTTTGGGAGACACCTCATATCCAAGCCATAACATGCACATAGTCTAGGGACCCTGATGACATCCAGTGTTTTAATCTAAACAAATAAGTCACTATAAAGTTGGGGAGGCAACATCATTAATCGTAGGGAGCATGGTTGGAGTATGAAATTTTAGTCTTTGATTTAAAAGATATTTTAAAGATATAATATGAAAACTTTAAAAAGACTCAAAAGTCTTTCACAAGCTGTGTTACCTTTCTGTTGCGATAGCAAAATACCTGAGAACAAACAACTTATGAAGGAAATATTTTGGCTTACAGTTTCAGAGGTTTCAGTTCATGGTCACTTGGCTCCATTGTTTCTTGCTCTGTGGTGAGGCAGAACATCATGGCAGAAGGGCGTGGTGGAGCAAAGCTGCTCAACTCATGGTGGTTGGAAAGCAAAGAAAGAAATTGAGGAAGGCGCCAGGGACAAGATACATCCTTCAAAGTCACCTCTTTCAACTAGGCCCCACCTCCTGAAGCTTACATCACCTCCCAATAGTGTGATTAGCTGGGGGCCAAACCTTCAACACATGAGCCTTTGGGAGACATTTCAGATCCAAATCATGGCATTCAAGCTTCTCTGTGATCTGACTCTTGCCTAATTCTTGTGGTTAATCTTCCATTTATTCCTTAATTCACACTTTAACTCCAATGCATGCCAAATGTCTAGAAGCTTATCAAACTATCTTAAGTCAGCTTCTCTAGAAGCAGAGCCTGAGGCAGGGATTTGGTCCTTGTAATTTACTGATAGAGAACTCTCAGGAAGAAGGGAGTATAGGAAGCAGGATGGGGCAGGGGGCTTAGCAAAGCAAGAATGTGAGCTGCTTTGCAGTCAAGCTTGGGTCCAGATGGAAGTTACAAAGGCGATGCCATTCTGAGGCAAGTATCAGACAGTCATTGGCTGCAGGAAGGGGTGATAGCAGGCTGCTGATGTGATAAGGCCTGACCTCCACCAAAGGTGACTTCCACTCCTAAGGGCAGTTTTCTGGAGAAATGGGAGCAGTACACAAATGAGGCAGCCTTGGGATTGGAGGCTCTGGCCAGTAAAGGGAACCTGGGGACCTGGGGACTTGGGAGGACCACCTGTGGGGACATCACACATATGAATCAGTTTCAAGGCTTCATACTATGGTACCTATTATTTCTTTATTTTGGGAGATAATCACCTCTTTGCCACTAACTCATCTTCATCTCAGGTCAAGTTCAGGTGCACCTCTTTCAGGAGGCTTTCCGTGATAACTCTTCAGCTATGTCCTCTTCATCTGTGCTCATGTAGAATCTTGTGTAACTCTGTCTCTGAGCACTTACCACACTGTATTAAAAACATCTGTCTCTATATCAGGCTTTTCCAGTGGAATAGCAGTGTACCAAGGCAGGAACCATGTCCTGTTTGTCTTTCAACCTCAGGCATGTAGCAAAATGCCAAGCAGAACCTAAGTAAATATCTGATGAACTGAACACCAAGTAAATGGCTTCTGTGGCCACGTAAGTCCAGCTTGCTCTGCTGCCAAGAACAGTTCCATGTGGGAAGAGGGAAAATGGGAAGACTAGCAATATGCTTGGGATGAATTAAGTGATTTATGAGATATAAACCAGGGGTTCTCACTATACCTAAGTAAAAATAGATTCTACGATTCCTTTTTATTTTATTTTTTGGAGTGCTGTGGATGGAACCCAGGGCCACAGCATGATAGGTGAGCACTCTACCACTGAGCCTATGGATACATTTTAAAGAATATATTCTAACATTGATTCAATGTTGTCAATTTTTTTATTTTTATTTTTTATTTTTACAGACTGCATTTTGATTCATTGTACACAAAATGAACGAATGTTCATTTCTATGGTTGTACACAATGTAGATTCACACTATTCATGTAATCATACATATACATAGGGTAATACTGTCTGTTTTATTTTACTATCTTTCTGTCTCATTTTACTGTCTTTCCATCTCATTTTTTTTAAAGTAGCCTTCAGGAAAAAAAGAGAAGAATGATGAAGCCTACACTTTAGCAGGAATCAAAAAATTTTTTTAATTAGTGGAAATGGTTTGGTAGAAAAGCTGGTTTAGAATTCTTCACATCACAGATACTCCTAAGAAGTTAAAAGAAAACTAAAACTAAAATAGATTGGCACTCTGGGCTAAATAAGATGCAAAGGGCCTAAAACAAAGGAAAGGCAGCAAGGAGGTGGATTCAAGTGATATCCAAAAGGTAATAACTAGACAGCAATTGATGACCTGGTGGATGTGGGGAAAACGAGAGATGGAAGAAGATTCTAGGTTTCTGGAGACAGGAGAGGATGAGACTGACTGTGACAGGTCTCCCTCACCACTGTGCTCAGAATCACTCTATGTGTCATGTGCACCCCTGGGACTCTACACGCAGAATAAGGATTCTCTTGCCTGGTGAGTCCCTGACATTCCATACTACAGGAAGGCATGGGGTGGTGACCTCAGGGGAGTGAGGTAGAAGGAGAAGAACTCCACAGAACTTATGAAGGGGAAAGATGGAGATTCTTGGGCGTCAGTGCAGACACTCCTGCACCCTGACTTGTGGCAGAAATTTACTCAAGTGGCAAAACCCACTGGGGAGCTTTGTGAGGACTGCCCTGGGCCAAGTTTCATCACCAACTATTTTATTTTTAGCCCACACCACCTCTCAGAACAACCAGGTCTATAAATGTCCATACAGCTAGCTGTGCCTGGACCCTGGCAGAAGGGAACAGCTAAAAAAGGATTGTATTGGGCCTTGTGCTGGGCACTTGGCTGCCTTTGATTGACAGATGCCTGAATTTCACTTTGATTTTCTTGATGTCCCACTATCATCACCATCCCTCACCAGCTCTCCTCCCATCAGGTTTCAGAAAGAGGGTTCTCTGAGCACAAGTTGGTCAGCAGGTATCATATCACAGCAAACTGAAACCCCATATTGTCCCACAAGACGGGTTACCGAAGGCCAATCTCTTGGGAGATGCAGGAGGGCCTTCTTCAGACTGTATTGCTGCTTGCAGCTGGTTGGCTACTGCCCTTCTCTCTGTGTCGCATCTGCATCCTGCTGTCCTGGCTCCCTGAGCTCCTCTGCTGGCGACCTGGTTCCATGCTGGACTTCTTCTCCTATGTATCTGGGTGCGCACACACCCAGCACACACTCTTTCATTGTGCTATTGTTTCTGTACAGTGGGGACTGTGAGCTTGGACTTGAGATCAGGCAGCTGACCAACAGAGGGACCTCAGTTTTCTCACCTTCTTTGGAAAAATAGTCCCTACCTTACAGGACTATTGCCCCAAGATAAGGTGTGCAAAATGCAAGCTCCTTTCCTTGCACATAGTTAAGTGTAAGCAATGAAGAATTGACACCTCTAGTATATTTTTAAAAAATCTGCCTGTGCAGCTTCTCCTCCTTTTGAGGCTTATTTTTATACTTTACCACACCAGGTTGGTTCCTGGCTATTTCTACTTGGGTGGCCCACAGGCAATTCAAACTCACCTTATCCCCCTGCATGCAGAGTGACCCTTTACCTTACTTTATTTTTCTATAGATTTATCTCTTTTGACATACTAGATATTTGCTTATTTATTTATCATCTGTCTCCAGAGGCAGAGATTGAGGCTGACTTGTTTGCTGATGTATATCTAGCTCCTAGAACAATGGCTGACACATAGTTGATGCTTCATTAATATTTGTTGAATGCATCCCTGTCACATGAAAGCCTTGTCCCCCATCTCAGCCCACAATTTCTGTTTTACCCAAGCTAGAATACTGACCATCCTTGACTCTACCTTTTTCCTCCCACTGCATGTTCAGTCCGTGGCTAGGGCTTGGCGTTCCTCCTGCCTCAGTGCCTCACTTTTCTCTGTCTCAGTACCTCCCAGATTGTAGGAATAGACTCCTTACCTGTCTTGTGGAGTTCGTTTCTTGACCCCATCCAATCCATTTTCCATGCTGCAGATAGAATGATCTTACCCAAACATGACCTGTTGAGAGTTATTCAGTGGTTCCTTTGCTGTCTCCAAGATAAAATTCAACTCCTTGTAGGGCCAAATAAGCCCTGCCTGACCTGGCTCCTGCTCACCTCTCCAAGTTCATTTCTGGTCACTTCTTTCCCCATCCTATTCCCCACCCCAGCTCCCTTACACTCCAGCCATACAGAATTTTCTTTTTTTTTTCTTTGGGGTCTCTTTCAGTCTCTCTCAACATTTCACTGACCTCACTGTATTCTGGCAGGGATTCTTTCATGTCTCCCCTATACCATTTCTTGCTCTCTAGCAGCCTTTTTCATCAGGCTAATTCCTAAGTTCCTCTAAGCGAGAGTGTTTGAGTTTTGCATCACTATGACAAAACCTGACAAGAATAACATAGAGGAGTAAAAGTTTATGTTGGCTCTCAGTTTCAGAGGTTCATTCCACGGTTGACTGATTCCATAGATCTGAACCCGAGGTGAGGCAGAACATCATGGCAGAAGGTGTGGAGGAGGAAAGCAGCTCAGGACATGGCAACCAGGAAGCAGAGAGCTGGAGTGCAAGGAGCCAATAATCCCAAGGGCACACCCCCAGTCTCCTACTTCCTCCAGTTACATCCTTCCTGCCTATAGTTACTACCCATTAATTCACTTAAATTATTAATTCATCAAACAAATTAATCCACATATTAGGTTACAGCTCTCATAATGCTGTCTTTTCATCTTTGAACATTCCTGCATTGTCTCACGCATGAGTTTTTGGGGGACACCTCATATCCAAATTATAACAGACAGTTTCAAAGTCAGATCCTTCAGGAAATCTCTGCATGCACCCCTAACCTCTCTACCCTTTCTAGAATATGTGCTCCTTCTTGTTGCTTCCATAACTTCCTGTATTTCCTGTCTCAGAGCATTTAATATATTATCACATCTGCTCTTTTGCTTATTTTCCTCCTAGAATATAAGATTTATGAGGGTACAAACTATAACTTTTTTTTTGAAGTGATGGGGATTAAACTCAGGGCCTTGCATATGCTAGGCAAGTGCTCTACCACTGAGATACAGCTCCAACTATTTTTTAAAAAATTTTTCATACATGTATATAGGGTAATAATGTGTCTCATTCCACCGTCATTCCCCACTGCCCCATTCCTCCTCTCACTCTCCTCTGCATAATCCAAAGTTCCTTCATTCTTCCCTACCCACCCCCCCACTATGGATCAGCATCCACTTATCAAAGAAAACATTCAGCCTTTGTTTTTTGGGATTGGCTTATTTCACTTAGCATGATATTCTCCAGTTCTATCCACTTACCTGCAAATGCCATAATTTCATTCTTCTTTAAGGCTGAATAATATTTCATTGTATGTATGTACCACATTTTCTTTATCCATTCGTCTGTTGAAGGGCATCTAGGTTGGTTCCATAGTTTAGCTATCGTAAATTGAGGTGCTATAAACATTGATGTGGCTGAGTCACTGCAGTATGCAGATTTTACATCCTTTGAGTATAAACCAAGGAGTGGGATAGCTGAATCTAATGGTGGTTCCATTCCAAGTTTTCTTAGGAAACTCCATACTGCTTTCCAAAGTGGTTACACCAATCTGCAGTCCCACCAACAATGTATGAGTGTACCTTTTCCCCCACATCCTCAGAAACACTTATTGTTGCTTGTATTCTTGATGATTGCCATTCTGACTGGAGTGAGATGAAATTTTAGAGTAGTTTTGATTTGCATTTCTCTCATTGCAAGAGATGTTGAACATTTTTTCATATGTTTGTTGATTGCATTTCTTCTGTGAGGTCTCTGTTCAGTTCTTTAGCCCATTTATTGATTGGGTTATTTGTGTTTTTGGTGTTAAGTTTTTTATATATCCTGGAGATTAGTGCTCTATCTGAGGTGCATGTGGAAAAGACTTTTCCCTTTCTGTAGGCTCTCTCTTCATGTTATTGGTTGTTTCCTTTGCTGAGCAGAAGCTTTTTAGTTTGAATCCATCCCATTTATTGATTATTGATTTTACTCCTTGTGCTTTATGAGTCTTGTTAGGGAAGTCAGGTCCTAAGCTGACATGATGAAGATTTGGGTCTCCATTTTCTTCTATTAGGTGCAGGGTTTCTGTTCTAGTCCCTAAGTCTTTGATTCACTTTGAGTTGATTTTTGTGCAGGGTGAGAGATAGAGGTTTAATTTCATTTTGTTACATATGGATTTCCAGTTTTCTCAGCACCATTTATTGAAGAGGCTATCTTTTCTCCAATATACGTTTATGGTGATTTTGCTTAGTATGAGAAAACTGTTTTCATGTAGGTTTGTCTCTGTGTCTTCTATTCTGTTCCATTAGTCTTCCTGTCTGTTTTGGTGCCAATACCATGCTGGTTTTGTTACTACATTTCTGTACTATTATTTACAGTCTGGCATTGTGATGCCTCCTGCTTCACTTTTCTTTCTAAAGATTACTTTGGCTATTCTGGGCCTATTATTTTTCTAAAAGAATTTCATGACTGCCTTTTATATTTCTATGAAGAACATCATTGGAATTTTAATAGGAATTGCATTAAATCTGTATAGTGGTTTTGGTAGTATGGTCATTTCAACAATATTAATTCTGCCTATCCAAGAGCATGGGAGATCTTTCCAACTTCTAAGGTCTTCTTCAATTTCGTTCTTCAGTGTTCTGTAGTTTTCATTGTAGAGATCTTTCACCTCTTTTGTTAGATTGATTCCCAAGTATTTTTTTGAGGTTATTATGAATGGGGTAGTTTTCCTAATTTCTCTTGCAGTGGATTCATTGCTTATGTTTAGAAATGCATTTGATTTATTGAGTGTGTATATCCTGCTATTTTACTGAACAGCTCCAACTATTTTTGAAATTTATTTTGACATGAGATCTTGCTAAGTTTCCCAGGCTAGCCTTGAAATTGTGATCATCATGTATCAGCCTCCCAAGTAGCTGGGATTACAGGAATGCACCACTATGCCCAGTGGACTATGCCTATTATTGCTTTTATTTAATACTTATGAAGAGCTCTACTCTCTGCTAAGCACTTCTATAAGCTCTTTATAAATATTAATTCCTATAATTTTCAAAACAATCCTAGGAGATGCTATTACTCTTACTGTTATCTAGATGATGAAGCTGTGACAGAGAGATGTTAAGTAATTGCCTAAGGTCACACAATCTGGTAAATGGCAGAGCTGGAATTCAACCCCCCAAATCCAAGGTCTTAATCACTAAAGTATGCTGTTTCCCTTGCTCCCCTATGTATCTTCATTGCCTGTCATCTGCAAGGTCCACCCAAGAAATATTTGAAGAAAATCAAGAAAGAATGACTAAATTAACAGACTGTGGAAATTACACCGTCCTTTGTGAGGGCAGCAGGGAGAAATGAGTAGCCACAGAATGAGAGAGAGATTAATAGCAATTAGTAAATGTGAAAAAGAAATAGTTCAAGGGGTAAAAAGACTCCAGGAGAAATGGCAGGCGATGAATAGCAAGGTAGCTGGGGGTTGGGGAGCTCAGGAAGGCAAGTGACAAATAGCTCTGCACTCAACAAAGGAAAATATAGAACAGACCATTGGACTTGGCCAGGGGCAGGCCACTGGGGACTTCTGAGTGGTTTCCATGGAGTGCTGGGGAGAGAAACCAGAATGCATGGGGTTGAGGAGTGAGTGGGTGTTGGAGTAAGCAGGCAGGAGATTGAACTCTCCTCTGAGCCATGAAAACCAGGATTTGGGAGGAGGTTAAGTAAGATCTTTTTGTCAAGATGCGCTGAATAGGAGCTGCTTGAAGCCAAGAGGGAAGAAATCTGTGGAGGGTGAGAAGTCAAAGTGGCCTTCACCAAAGCAAAGTGTCGGTCTCCTACATGGTTGTGGACCACATGGTGGCCAGCTATATGACTTGTAAACATGGGGCAAAGTCTGCTAACATCTGTGTGAAGGGAATAGAAGCCAGGAGAGCAGTACCTTGTAGAAATTCCTTCCAATGAGAGAAATGTGGCTTCAGACATGACATAGAGAGGTCTGGAATAGGGGAATGTGATAAGGTAGAAAAGGGAATTGATTTAGGAGCTCCTAGTGAACGAAAAGCAGATAAAAAGCAGAGACATGAAGAGGAAAGAGGAAACTATTTTCAAGAGCTCACAAGTTCAAAAAACATGAGAAGACTAGAAAGAAGACAGGATGGTCAGAGCTGCAATTAAAAAAAAAAAAAAAAAGAATCAGTTTACTGGCCAGAGGCCTCACAGTGAAAATGAGCCTGAAATTAGGTACCAGTTAGGAAGAATATTTGACTGAGGGTGACAGTGAGCAGTGGTCCCCAAGAGTCACTTTATAAAGTAGGATGATTGGAACATAAAGGATACTGCCAGAGTTGGGAGGGAGAGGATGTCAATTCAAGGACTTGATCTGAAGGGGCCCACTGGTATCCCAAATTAAAAGGCTGTGGATCCCTAGGGAAAAGGACTTGGGCCTACAAAGCGACTCTGGAGGGGGCTGACAGGCAGGGGCAACAAGGCAGGGCTGAGTGGCACTAGGAAAAGAGCCACAGGATAATACCCAAGTAGGAAAACAGTGAAAGAATGAAAACCACAGCATAGTTGACAATTTCTTTCAACAGCCATGTATTTTTATTAGGCATTTATTTATTTTTGAAGTACTTGGAATGGAACCCAGAGCATCATACATGCTAAATGCCCTACCACTAAGCTACATCCCCAGCCCAACAACCATTTATTAAGCAAGTACTTTGTGCCACACATTTGTTACAGGTGCTGACTGATCTTAAGGAGTTTACATTCTAGTGGGAGAGACAAGTTTCATTCGAGGCACAAATAACCCCAATACAAAGAGGGTTGATGTTCTGTAGCAGAAAAAGATGTCAAAAGAGTTCTGGGGTTTTAGTGTTGATGAATGCCAAAGAAACATGCTATAGAGGTCTATACACCATCTACTATAATACAGAGTTTAATTTCCTCCAGAAAAAGAGTGGTTGAACATTGAGGGTTTGGGTTTTGGTTTGATCTGAATAAATAACACATCCAGTAAATTGTTGTTTTTTGTATATTGTCACCATTTTTGTATTTTATGAGACATGGATATTTTTCAGATTCTATGTTTTCACCATTTCAGTTACATTTGAACTCATGCCACAAAAAATAAATAACCTGCCTTCTTAGAAAAAAAAAAAAAAAAAAAAAAAAACAAATACATTGAAAGGCATTTGCCTGCCTGGGAAGAATACCTTTTTCAGAGGTCCACACTGTGGGAGCTGCATGTCCTTAACCACTGTAGAATTGTGTAAATGAAACTACTTTTCCTTCACTAATACTGGTAAATCATTTTTGAAAACAGTTTTTGTATTATTCACCTGGGAGGGACTTTTTCAAATACTTTGTATGTGATTTTTAACATAGCCGCTTTTCTGATTATTAAAGTAAGGCACATCCATTGGAGAAAAGTTGAGAGAAAGTATAGAGGAGATTTTTTATGTTATCTTAAAATACCACTTGTGAACTGGGTCATATCATAGCTTAGCAGTCCTTTTTCATATATATGTATATATATAAAATATATATATACATATATACATACATATATGAAATATATATCACATATATGTATACACATATATGTGTGTATCTATGTATCAATCACAATAAAATATAAACTCCTAATAAGAAATCATATGATTCTTCAACAAAAGGATAGTCTAAGCAATCAACCAACCCAATGCATTTATTTTGGCAGGCTGAACATGCCGTATTATTACTCAGAATTGACTTTTTAACAAAAACTAAACTAGGTGAAGTTTGTTTCCATGATCTTCCTACCTTATGATAGGCAGAATTCTTAGATGGCCCCCACGATCTACATCTACTGGTATTACATCTGTTGTAATCTCCTGCGGGACCTGTGGCTTGCTCCTAGGGGATAGAACATGGCAAAGGTAATGGATGTTACTCTCATGATTATGTTATATAAGGTTCCATGTTAGCACATAGGAGTGAGAGATTTCCCTGCTGGCCTTGAAGAAGAGACCATGTTCCCATGGCTGGGAACTATAATAGCAGGTGAACCTGAGGGAGGCATCCAGCCTCAAGGAAATGAATTCTGCCAAGAGTGTGCATGAGCTCAGAAAATCATTCTTTTTCCAGTTGAGCCTTCAGAATAAAATGGCCTGATGCATGCCTTGACTGTAGCCTTATGAGACTGAGAAGAGAATCCAGTGGGTTAAACTCAGATCCCTGCCTCCTGGAAACCATGAGATAGGTAATAGAGGTATGTGCCGTTTTAAGCTGCTGAATCTGTGTTAATTTGTTACAAAGAAATAGAAAACTAACACACAGGCCCCCACTGATCCTGTACTTTTAGTACTCTAGCCCATATAGCTATTGTCCTTCTCCAATATATTCATATCAGCATCTTTTTCATCCTTTTTCCTAACATTCCACCACACTGGGCTGAAATATACCATACATAGTACAATCTCTGAATTTTCATTCATACCATTCCTTCCAACCTACAGTCCCTCCTTTCCCTCTTTGTGCCTTGACCTTGAAACTTTCTGAACTTCTAGAACACTGGACCATTGCTTCCACTGCACATTTATTTGCATCACCATTTGTCCCTGATTCATACACTGCCATGTGACCTCTTTTGAAATCTTATTTCCCTGAAAATACTATCAAATATGTATATAGAATGTATATAAAATATAGAACAAATATATTGGATGTCTACATAGAATATTTAAAAGATTATACATATGTGTGTGAGAGAAATCGTCTTTACTCACCAAAATTGCAAAGTCATTGAAACTCAGGATTCCACATTGTGTGGGTATAGCATGTTGCTAGAAATACTCTGTATTTAAAAATTGTGTCACATGGTCACAACCATGTCTGCTTGACTACTTACTGAGCCCTTCCGCAGAGGCAGACCTGACAGCATCCCCATTGTTACCCTAACATCAGGAGCTGCAATTTCCTATTCTGAAAATTGAATATGATGTCATCTACCATAATTATTTCAAAGATTAAATAAGTCTACCATGGTTGCCCTGTACTTCGTGGGTGCTCAATTGTGAATTGAAGCAGAATCTGGTTGGCAAACCTCCCATGTGTAAAGGCTGTGCAGACACACAGTGGTGGAATTATCACAGGCAGGTCAATGCTTCAAAGAGCTCAATAAAACTGGAGAAGTGTGTGCATACAAAAGGCCAGTTTCGGTACCTGTTAAAGACTTAGTTTCCTTTCTAACTAGACATACATGGAATACAAGGCCAGCAAACAACGCACAAACACTGATCAAGACGAGGGCTGAATCCAAAGGAATGTGAGTAATTCTGGCCAGGAAAGAAGTTGGCCACTTCTGAAATGTTTTGGTCTTAGCCACTGGCAGGATTCATCGATTGCAGTTAGTAAAACATTTTCTGTGCAGCCCGTCCATGCATCTGCATCTGTACTTCTGTACAACTGTTGCTCAATTCACTATTCCTTTCGAATCATCTTCTTTGAGGAGAGGAGCAAGAGACAATCCATCCAAACCCCCCGCAAGAATCACCCTAAAGACTTCCAAGTCCTTTAACCGAGAATCCCAAACCTACCAGGGGTCCTTTACATTTCCCTTTGCCCCCGCCCCCCGCCTTGGTTCTAATTTGAACACCCTGGGTTCGCCCAATTCCCTCCCTTTGCCCTGTCATCTGATGAATATGCAAATACAAGATAATTGTCAGCCAATGGCATGGATTCTGGTCACATGATACTGACGGTAGGTGAGCTGACTGAAGTTGTGTGTCGGTGAACAGAGAGAGCTCTCAGTCTGAGGCGAGCACTCTAGTGAGCGCAGACGGATGCTTAGGCAGTAGTCCTGGCAGCGGCAGCGGCAGCGGCGGCAGTTGTGGTGGCAGGAGAGGGGAGGGGGAGGGCCCCGAGGGCTACACACGCTCACACTTTCAAGTTCCCGTACAGGGAGAGGAGGTGGGGCTGCTAAAAGAGGACGCCAGGAGCTGTCCCATCCGTCCCGTCCCGTCTCCCCCTCTTCCAATTACTCCCTGCCGGCTGGCTCAGCGAGAGTTGAGGGTTCGGCTGGCCGTACGTGGCAGTGAGGGCAAGAGGGCCAGGAGAGTAGGGAGCAGAGGCAGGGGTGCGGGGCAAGATGCCCATCCTGCTGTTCCTCGTAGACACGTCCGCCTCCATGAACCAGCGCACTGACCTGGGCACCTCCTATTTGGACATTGCCAAAGGCGCTGTGGAGTTATTTTTGAAGGTAAAGGGAGGGGAGAGGAGTGATGGGTCTGGCTCCTGAGGGCTCGGGAGGTGGATTTAGGTGCTTCTGTAACGCTCCTATCATTCTCCTCCTTTCCTACGCGACCCCCTCCGTCATCCCTCGCCCCGCAGCTGCGCGCCCGGGACCCGGCCAGCCGCGGAGACAGGTACATGCTGGTCACCTACGACGAGCCCCCGTACTGCTTCAAGGTAAGCGGGCCATCCAGGCGGTGGCGGGCGGGAAGCGGCAGCAAGTCGGCGGGGGCTGCCTGCGCCCCGGCCCCCTCCCGCCTCGGTCCAGCGTCTCCCGCGGGCGTGCGGGCGGGGGTGGGGGACGCTGAGGGCGGGCGGAGCGGTGCCGTCAGCCGCTTCTGAGGAGCCGCGGCGCCCGGGCTGCGGGAGAGGGGAGGCCCTCAGGAGAAACCGCGGGAGGGCCGCGCTCGTGGCGCGAGGACCGCAGCCGCCTCAGAAGATGGCGGACATTTTGCTTTTGTATGAGCCAGCGAGAGAGAGACTGAGGGCGCTGCGGAGATGGAAAGGAGGAGGGGAGGGAGGAGAAGAAGGAGGAAGGAGGGCCGAGCCCGGGAGGGAGGCCGTAAGGCGGGCCCGCCCCTTCGGGGCGCTCGGCGCTCAGCCCTGGCCCGGCAGACGGGCGGAGCCTGCAACTCCGCCGGGAGGTGCTGCGCACTGGGCGCGCGGGCTTTCCTGGAGCCCGGGCTCCTCCTCTGGTTCCTCCTTCCTCCCCTCCGCGGCCCGCCCTGTCTTCCTCCCCCTCCGCAGGCTCTGCGCCGCTTCTCCTTCTCCCCCTCTTCCTCTCGCTCCCCTCCCCTTCCTGCTGAAGCTTGGCAGCGCCAGCCGCCGCCTTCCAAGGCCACACTAGGGCTTTTACACTCTGCGGCCTCGAACCCACCCCCGCCCAATTGGAAATCTGTCCGCCCAGGCAGCTCCCAACCCCCAGGCCAAGAGAAACCCATTCCGTTTCTGCTGGGGACTCGGTCAGGTTCAGCCCGGTTTTGTTACCTTAGCTCCTGTTAGTGTTTCACCGGAGATTCCAGCAAAGCCACTACGTGTGGGGCGGGGGGAGAGGTGCCCAGGCACAACCCGCCAGGGGCAGAACGTTTTAGGGACCTGGCCTACCTGTTTGCATTAGAAATTAGGCTTGTGCCCGCCACGTAGGGATTTGGCCAGGGACAAGCAAGCAAGAAAGGGCAGGCTAAAATGTGAGCAGTTATGCCCGTCCAATTCGATGAGTTGATTCTCAGGGTTCTGATCCACCGGAGAGAAGTAGGGAGGACTTAGGCGCTGTGCGACAGTTAGTTTATGCTCCCATGGTGAGCAGATAAAGAACTTCTTCGCCTGCAGTTGCCTGATAAAATAGAACTCCAACTGGTCAAGCAACCTGCGGAGGAGTCGTGCTTGACTGTTTTGTCACTGTAAAGTTATTACCGTAATCCTTGACGTCTTTCGCTGGACTGTTCTCCCCCTCGGAATTATCTCCGTGGAGCTTCGGAGGGGCAGTCTGGATGGGCTGTAATCCGTTTCTGCAGAGCGAGGGGTTTTAATGAGTGCAATCTACCAGGCTGATTGCAAAGAGTTTCCTTCAGACATAAGAAAACCAAAGGGAGACTGACTTGGTAGCTCGTAGCTTCCGTTAACAGTTTGATGAATGGTCCCCCTTGACACTATACTGGTTTCCTTTCTTTGTTTTCATTTTTTTTAATGCGTCTTTTGAGAAAAATTGAGCAAGTAGATGTGTTTCAAAATGCCATTCGCTTTTTCAAACTCTCAGTTTCCGGTCTTGGGTTGTAGCTCCGTGGTAGAGCGCTTGCCCAGCTTGTGTAAGGCACTGGGTTCCATTCTCAGCACCACATATGAATACGGAAAATAAAGGCCCAGTGACAACTAAAAAATATTTTTAAAAAATATCAGTTTCCTGAAAGTGGGGATTTTTTTTTTTTTTTTTGCACTTACAAAAGCAGATGTTCATACATCTTGGGTCTGAATGGCCACACCTTTTGACTACTAACACAGATGAGAACTCACCATTTGTAGTGTGAACATTTGAAGGCATGCCCCTTAATTTCAAATAGTAAAAAGGATAAATTACAAAGCACTGTGCCTATTTTTTATCTTTAAAGGGACAACTTACTTAGCATTTTCTCAAATGCTAGGACTGACATACATCTACATATATATATATATATCATATACACACCCACATACATATATACATGTACATATATATATATATATAATCTATAAAACTTGTATGGCAAAATTTATTGAATTCTTTTCTTTGTAAAGGAAAACCAAAGTTTTATCTCACTCGTTTAACTATCATTCCATCTTTTCCACCTAGCACATATTCCTTTATATTCTGCTTCTTCCACTTATTTTATTCCATGAATTATTCCAGCTGCCACATAGTTTTCAATACTTCAAAGTTTTTAGTGATTATATATCTTAGCTGTGGTTTTAAAGAAGATCCAGATGGAACAGAAGAAAAAAGTTGGATTTTAGTTTTGTGCAAATTTCATCTGTTGGTTCTTTTTATTCTGCTACCTTATATACTATATTTTTTCCTAAAGCAAAAAACATTTGATTTTTTCCTCAGTAGGTCAAATATGGGAAGCTACTTTGTATATGTGTCTAGTTATTAATAATTGATTATCTTCATCTTAGTCTTTTTGCTTTTCCACAGTTTTTTAGGTTTTCCATTTTACTCTTAGGTGATAACTACGTGTTCTAGAAAAAAGTAATCTCATGATGTTCTTGTCATTTTATTCTTCATACTACAATTACTAATATAGGTCATATTTTGGAGATATTTTCCTCTTTCGAGTCTCTTTTTGATCATTCACTCCTACTCCCCTTTCCCCCATTCTGTGGTAACTTATTAGTTCTTTTGCTTTTAGGATCTAGCTTGCTTGGATGGTTGGACATTTTATAACATCTGGTGTTTTTTTTTCTTAAGATTTAGTCTAGTATTTTACTTGCTAACAGTTAGGAGTCATGGATGTCTGTTTTCTGTCTCACTGTTTATCAAACAGGCTTTTCTTTGATGGTGAGCAGGCATCTTAGTTTCTACTTAAAACTTAGTTGTTCATTAGGAGTCTGAGGTCCTGTGAGCAAAGTGATGTTAGGTAAGGTTTTATTGGTAGCTTATTCTTTGCAGAATAATGTTTGTTTTTTTCCATTTCTCTAAGTGTGGAGAACCATTGTAACTATTTACTTCTCAGGTTTTGGTTATCCAACTCTAAATACTGTAAAATGAATTTTATTTTGTACTGGAGGAGCCATTTCTATTGGTATTGTAACAGGCATGAGTTGTGCATTTGGTTGGGAGATTTTTCCCTAACAGGCATGCCACTATTCCCAGTATATCCACTTACAAGTTCTGACAATAAATCTTGTTGTGAAAAGTTACTGTGACTGGATTTTTTCCTGATGTGTATCTGTTGAGTATGTCAATATAGTATTTCACCAAAGACTTAGTAACTTTTTACTACATAGCTCTTGGCACATAGCTGTGTGCTCTTTTAAAATTAGTCATACCTTTTATTTGCAGTTAGCTTTGCATGGATGAAATTAAGCTTGACTTGGGGACCATATAAAAAGCATATGGAATGTAAGCATAGTGTGCCACATCTATTTTCAGTGTTGCTTTGTAAATAAGTTTTATGAATAGTTCACAAGTGTTAACACTACATTTATTTGCAGTGCATCTTCAGTGTACATAGCTAGGATGAAACCCTATTTAATATTTTGAAATTACCAATACATTCTTATAAGACTAATACAGGACATGGCTTTAAAAAATGTGTATGTGTTTGTGTGTATGCATAATAATCCTTAATCATCTTGGCTGAGGTTCTGCTGTCTTGTATGTTTTGTTTTGTTTTGTTATGAATTATAATTTCCTTTCATTCAATGATGAGGAGAGGAAAGCTTGTTGAAAGAAAGTAAACCACCAGACTGAGATTTATATTCGCATAAGTATTCAAAATAGTTTTGTGTTTGAAGCTAGTTTCTTAAAATTATTTCTTATTTGTTAAGGGAAATTATTTTTAACATAAAATGGAGTCATTTTTCTAGAAATAGTTGATACGCATGTAAAAAATACTGGACAGAATTTTAAAAATATATACATATAAATAGGAAGAGATACTGTTTCAAAGCAATATCCTAGTCCAGCAATTTGAAAGCCTGAAACATTTGGAAAGTGAACATTTCCTGTGAAGGTTACTTTTGTGCATTCTGTACCTAGCTTTGCTTCCTGATATCTGCATGTATCAGAAAAAAAGCATAATTTTGGCTTACAGATTAAGGAAGTGAACTTAAACTTTTTATTTCTTATTTTTTTAAATTTGTAGCTTCAAGATATTTTATTAACAGCTATTACAAACAGTAGGATAGCTCAATTAGATTATGAAGTACAAAATCAACATACAATAGTCAATAGTTTACATATATTCAAACAATCTTTTGGAAGATTTAATGGAAGAAAAGATTTCATATATAACAGTACCAAAAATATTAATATCTTTGTCAATAAAAATTTGAGACCTATTGAAAATAAAAGTTAAAATACCACTGAAGCCAAAAAAATAGACTTTCTACAAATAGAAGGACCCATCTATTGTATAAATTAATTTGTAAATTTAACAAAATCTCAATGAAAACTTTACAGTTTTAAGCTATATCACCTAATGCTAAATTTAGTGGAGAAAAATAAACATAGAACAGCACTAAACACACTAAAAGTAGGAACAGCACTAAAACACATTAAGACTTTTTTAAAAGCCTAAATAATTTAAGAGTATCATATTGGTCTATTAGCACAACAGAATGCCCAGATGTAAGTTCACTGAGATACATATAAAAATTGAATGTATAAAGAGGACATCATCACAAATCACTGGGAAAAAGAAGTAGTCAGTAAATGTTACAGGGATAAGTAAAGTAATATCCCTGCCTTACCTCATATACCATGATAAATTCCATATGTACCAAAGGTATTTTTAAAATAATACAACCATTAAATAGTAAGAAGAAAACTTGAAAATTTTTTCTTACAAATCTGGAGTTAGCAAGAACTATCTAACCTTTCATGACTCAAAATCCCCAAGTCATAAATTATTTCACTGGTACTTTCTCTTACATAAAAATCATTTTTTTAATGGAAAGAAGCATCATAAACAAAGTTTTTTAAAAAGACACTAAGGGAGATATTTACAGCTCATATTACAAAGAACTCTCTTTCCTAACATGTAAATTGACAAAATCATAACCCTTTCAAAGCATAGAAAAAGGAAATAAAATTTGCTATTAATAAACAATAAGATAGTTAACTTCACTCATTGAAAAAGAAAAATGTAAATTAAGACCGTGAATGAAAGACCATTTTCTCTCCATTGGCAAAAATCCAAAGTTAACTAACATACTCTATTGATAGGACTCTGGAGGGGAAAGCACTTTCTCATGCATTCTGACAGCAGTGTGTTAAAGTCACCCCAAATTATTGTGTTGTGGTCTATTTGATTCCTGGAATTGAGAAGGATTTGTTTGATATACATGGATGCGCCGTTGTTCGGGGCATAAATATTTATGACGTTATGTCTTACCTTAAACAGAATGAAATGTCTTTATCCCTCTGATGCACTTTGGCTTGAGTTCACTTTATCTGATACAAGGATGGAAACCCCCACTTTTTTAATGAGTCTGTGTGCATGGTATGTTTTTTCCCATTCTTTCACCTTTATTCTGTGGATGTCCTTTTCTATGAGATGAGTCTCTTGAAGGCAGCATATTGTTTGGTCTTGCTTTTTAATCCAGTATGCCAGTCTATGTCTTTTGATTGATGAGTTTAGGCCATTAATATTCAGGGTTATTATTGAGATATGATTTGTATTCCCAGTCATTTGGGCTTATTTTTGGTTTTTAACTTGACTTGGTTTCTCCTTTGATTGGTTTTTCCTTTAGGGTATTTCCTCCCTTTGCTGACCTACATTCTTGTTTTTCATTTCCTCCTCATAGAATATTTTGCTGAGAATGTTCTGTAGTAGAGGCTTTCTATTTGTAAATTCTTTTAACTTTTGTTTATCATGGAAGGATTTTATTTCATCTTCAAATCTGATGGTTAGTTTTGCTGGGTATAAGATTCTCGGTTGGCAACCATGTTCTTACAGAGCTTGAAATATGTTGTTCCAGGCCCTTCTAGCTTTTAGGGTCTGGGCTGAGAAATCTGCTGATATCCGTATTGATTTCCCCCTATATGTAATCTGATGCTTTTCTCTCTCAGCCTTCAAAATCCTATCTTTATTTTGTTTGTTAGGCATTTTCATTATAATGTGCCTTGGTGTGGCTCTGTAATTTTGTGCATTTGATGTTCTGTAAGCCTCTTGTATTTGATTTTCCATTTCATTCTTCAGGTTTGGGAAATTTTCTGATATTATTTCATTCAATAGGTTGCTCATTCCTTTGGTTTGTATCTCTGTGCCTTCCTCAATCCCAATAATTCTTAAATTTGGTCTTTTCATGATGTCCCATAGTTCCTGGAGATTCTGTTCATGATTTCTTACCATCTTCTCTGTTTGGGTGACTTTATTTTCAAGATTAAATATTTTGTCTTCACTGTCTGAGGTACTGTCTTCCAAGTGATCTAGTCTGTTGGTGAAGCTTTCTATTGAGTGTTTTATTTGGTTTATTGTTTCCTTCATTTCAAGGATTTCTGTTTGTTTGTTTTTTCCAGAATCTCAGTCTCTTTGTTAATGATTTTTTGCTTCCTGCAGTTGCTCTTTTAACTGTTTATTGGAGTGATCATTCATTGCCTGCATTTGCTCTCTTATCTCATCCTTTGCTTCACGAATCATTTTAATTAAGTATGTTCTGAACTCCTTTTCTGACATGCTTTTCTTCTACCATGCTCTCATTGGATTCTATTAATATAGAATCTTGGTTTGTTTGGAACATTTTCTTCCCTTGTTTTTTCATGTTGTTCGTGTATCCTCCCCTCTAGCGCTGCAGATCTGGGGTATTGCAGTTTCCCCCCTATAGGCTTATAGTGACCCTGCCGGTTTCCAAAACCTCTTCTTTAAGGGGGAGATCAATATTAGCAGCACCCAGTACAGACAATATGCAGCCCTAAACCAAATAACCCCTATGAAGATGTTAACAGTATTGTCATAATAAAGAGAGAGTATGAGTTCGATTATTATCTACAGTATTACAAATAGATTTGTAATGAGGTCTACAGTTTCTAATGGTGGACAAAGAGGATGGGGGAGGGGTGGAGGATGTAACTGGGATAAGAAAAGAGTATATAGAAGTTTACTACATTGTAGGAAGAGTGAAAGTGGAATCAAAAGAAGATGGTTGTTAGCATGAGAAAAGGGAGAAAGAGACTCTGAGGAAACAGGTAAACAAAAGGAAAATAGAGTGAGAAAAATAAATAAAATCTTAAAACTTTTCAAAAAGGAGAAAAAAACTACACTATAATAGTCATATAGTATTCAAACCTCCCAGTCTTCAGTAGCCTGATGCATGAGAGGTACCTGACAAGGAGCTTCCAGTCTCCAGCAGGCATCTCAGGATGAGTTTTGTCCCACCTAAAGACTGGAACTTTGGCTTTCAGGATTATCCAAGATGGCCACTCTGGCTTCCAAATGTGTTGGCAAATGGGGAGCTGCAGCTCGGGCTGTGGGCACTGAGTCCTTGTGGGGTCAGGTCAGGGGTCCTGAAGGTGGGGCACGGTTGGTCAGGCCAGGGATCCTGCAGGTCCTGGCTCTTGTCCCAAAATGGCAGCAACCACATGTAACCAAACCTGCAGGTACTGTGACAGTGAAATTCCAGGCAACAGCAGGCAGCTGGTGATCCACTGGTGGTCTGTGGGTGGTCTTCAGGCTACCAGCAGACGATTGCCAGGTGGACCTTGGGGGGTGGGTGATGGGTAGTTGAAAGGCAGGCAATGGGAAGGCAAGAAGTAGGCAAACAGGCAAATGGCGGATGATAGGCGGCAGTCAATGTGATCTGCACTCAAAAAGTAGTCGATATGCTGGCAGACTGTGGATAATCGAGGTGGACAAATGGGGTAAACAGCAGGGGATCCATGAGCAGCAAAGACTGCCTCACAGAGAAACAGACTTTCTTCTGCCTGAAACTGAGTTGCGGAGTGACAAGGAATGCAGCCTCCCTCTAGTCTGCCATCTTGGGTCTCTTGAACTTAAGCTTTTTAAATGACGTGTTATAGACACTTAATGGAATTTTACTAAGACATACCTTTTACATAGGCCCATGAATATATTCTATGGCCCTTATTTGGAAAAGGAGCAACTTTGAGGGGAGCCCTTCATTGGCTAGGAAGCTGTGGAAGTGCTTTGGGTGACATAGTAGCAGCATGGCTTGTAAGAGTGATCTTAGATGATGCAAGATGCTTTTAAAACAAAATGCTGGAAGGCAGTGCAATGGTTCTCATGATGGATTGTTTCACTTGTGATTTTGCTTTCTTTTTCACCTTCCTAACTGGCCATTTGAGGCATTTGGCAGTAGCAGCTATTTTGAGATAAGAAAAGGGAAGGGTTAATGTAGGAGACTAGATCTCTGGGCAAGGGAGTAAGTACAATTTCCAGACTAGGGTCCAAACTGTAATATAACTAAGGGACATTGTCAAAATCATGGAGGCCTCTCTATTCTGTATCTTCAACCTCTCTTGTGTCCATTCACTCTTATTCACTTCAAGTTTTAACCTTCATTGTTTCTTACCTGGACCGTTGTTTGCATCAGCTACTCAATTCATAGTCTTGCTTTTCACCAAATTTCCCTCTTCATTGCCAACAGGTTGGTATTTTCTTTTTCTTTTGTAGAATTAGGGACTGAACCAAGGAGTGCTCTACCACTGAGCCACATCCTTGGCCCTTTTTATTTATTTTTTATTTTTAGACAGGCTTTTTCTAATTTGCTGAGGTTGGCCTCCACCTTGGCAGTCCTCCTGCCTCAGCCTCCTGAGTGGCTATGGTAACAGGCATGCACCATTGTGCCTGGCCCAGGTTGATGATCTTAATAAAATATAATGAAGTGGAATAAAATCATCATTCCTCTATGAAAAATCCTCCAGTGGGTCCCCATTACATTTGAGAATAAAGTCCAAATGCCTTGGCCTGACTTCCAAGACCCTTTGTCATCTGGCCCTATGTTACCTTTCCAACAATGTCTTTCCACATTCTTCTCTTCTCATAGGCCTCAGGCTCCAATCACAAGGAGAAATTAAGCCCTCTTTTCCAAACTCACTATGTCTTTTGCTATTTCATACCTTGTTCCCTCTTCCTGGGACATACTAGTTGGCTTGAGGTACCTCAACTCTTCATTCCACATTTACTACTCCAAACAGTGTAACAATTACTTCTGCGATCCCTTAACACTTTCTCTATTCCTTACCTATACACACACACACACACACACACACACACACACACACACACGTGTATCTGAACACATACAGCATGTTGTTTGTGTGTGTGTGTGATGCTGAGGTTCAAACCCACATCCTCATGCATGGCAGGCAAGCATTCTACCACTGAGCTACATCCTCAGTCCCTAGCATTTGCATTAGATGGTGAATGTTAGAGTTTATAGTGACCTCAATAATGGAAGCTTTTTAAGGGCATATATTGGAACATTGCTATATATGCACCTCTGATACCTCAGGTAGTGCCTAGATTTTAGTAGCTACTCAATAAATGGAGAAAAAGATTTGAGGCAATTATGTGAGAGTGAAAGCTACTCAGCCCCTCCCCCTCATTGCTACAACTGTTCCCCAGAAGGTAACATTTTTAACATTTGTTAACAGTTTGATATGTTTAATGTTTCTTACAGCTAGCATTTTCATACAGAGTCAGGTTTATAAGATGATAGAATTATATTTTTATAAAATAAGTGTATTCCTCCTCTTTCTCTCTTTTGCTTGTCAGAGTATAGTTTATATACAGTAAAATGGAAGAGTCTTAATGACTTGGTGCATTTCCTCCCCCCTGCAGTAATACTGATCTGGCTTATATCAGTATTGTAGTGATATGATCAAAATGGTTTTTCCCATGGATAGTATGATGGTGGATTGCTGCTATAGCAATCTAGCCATTCATTTACCATATGTTTATTGAGCATGCCCTGTGCACAAGACTTTGTTAGAGGGACCTACAGTGACACCAAGAAACATGTGGCCTAAGGGGACCAGAATAGTAGAAGATGGCTCTAGTCATCAGGGATCTTGAGAATAGTCGTTGGGAAGAGGTGACTGGAGAAGGTGGGTGAAGGTATGGGAGCTATCAAGAGCAGTGGATTCTTAACCAAAGCATTAGAGAGGAGGGAGGGAGGATGCACAGGCCTCTGTGAGAATTCAGTTTATCTGGTCAAGATTGTGACTAGTTCAGGCTAGACAGCAAAAGGGCTTTGAAGTCTATTGGCTAGCATGTGTACATTTATTTTGAGATGAAGAGCTATTAAACAGATTTGAAGAAAAATGGGCAATGTTTGTTGTCTGTCTCTGTCCTTGTTTGATTATTATTTTATGTTATTCCTTGAAGTGGGCTGGGGAGAGGGGAAATTGAAAGGTGGGGGAAACCCAGAAGATGTAGTCAAAGGTGCCTAGTTTTGCATTAATGCTGACTACTTGAAAGTGTTTGGCCTTGGCATTGGAGTGGGAGTGGTGGCAGGCAGCAGGGAGCAGAAAAGGAGAGGGCAAATGTTTTCCTTTTCAGTTTGCCTTTGCGTCAGGAAGCTAATTTGAACTGCTTAGAACACAGGGTTCTCAGTTTCAACTGAGTGACCAAACCAGGCAGCTGCTTCATGTCTCTTGGAGAAATTGCTTTCTGGGGAAGGGCCAAATTGAAGGACCCTCTGTTTGGTGTAGCGGACGTGAAGAAAGGAACCCGAAACTTTGTAAACATGGCTAGTTCCCTTTGACCAACAGAGTGTAAATGAGAGATCCAGGCAGATCCTTGGTACATGTATTGGGAGCTTGGAACACATTATCTCCTGAGTACGAGGTTGGAAATGGTGATTAACTTTCCAGAGCTTCCTCCCCAGGAAAGCCTTTTTAACCCTTAATGGTCACTTAGCCATAGAACTATTGTGTGTATAGGTTGTGGGTGCAGCTTGCTGGTAGGGGCTGTACTCTGTGGTAGAGTGTTGGCCTAGTGTGCTCAGAGGCCCTGTATTTGGTCCCCAGCACCTGCAAAAAGAAAAAAGCAAAAACCACAAGTATCATGTTATTTTTGTTTCTGCTACTGATAAATGGGTTTGGGTTTCCAACTTGATTTTTTAAAAGCACATCCTCCCAGCTTCTTCCAGCAGAAAGAGTGAGGGGCTGAGATGGCAGGGGAGGTTGGCATGGGTCTTGCAATATGACAGTGTTTTTTATGTGTAGATTACTTTATCTACACTCTTCAGCACAGTATATATGAGCAATGAGTTTTTTTTTTTTTTTTTTTTTTGTGGTGCTGGGGATTGAACCCAGGGCCTTGTGCGTGCAAGGTAGGCACTCTACCAACTGAGCTACATCCCCAGCCCTCTATTTTTTTTTTTTTTTTTTGCAGTGCTGGGGATTGAACCCAGGGCCTTGTGCGTGCAAGGCAGGCACTCTACCAACTGAGCTATATCCCCAGCCCGCAATGTGTGGTTATTGAGCACTTGACAGGTTGCTAGTCTGTAAGTGGATGCTGTACTGAATAGTATAAAATTTTTAATGTTTCGAATATATTAAACTAAATAAATTATGTTTTTTTTTTTGTTTTGTTTGGTATGGGGGATTGAATCCAGAGACACTCAACAACTGAGCCACATCCCCAGCCCTTTTATATTTATTTAGAGACAGGGTCTCACTGAGTTGCTTAGGACCTTGCCAAGTTGCTGAGGCTGGCTTTGAACTCGAGATCCTGCCTTGGTCTCCTGAACCACTGGGATTATAGGTGTATGCCACCCCACCTGGCAATAAATTATGTTATTAATGCTGCTTGTTTTACTTTTTTTTTTTTTTTTTTGAGTCAGGGTCTTCCTCTGTTGCCCAGGCTGGTCATGATCTCCTGAGCTCAAGCAAACTTCTTGCCTCAGTGTCCCAAGTAGCTGGGACTGCAGGCACACCCCACCATGCCTGACTTTTATTTTTTAATTGATTGCTTGAAAATATAAAATTACATACATGCCTTGCGCTGTATTTGTTAGACAGCCATGTTGGTGTGTATTCTTTCAGAAGGTATTTTCTTATGTTCATGTCTCAAATTTGTTTCTGAGGGAGGATCGTTTTGAAGTTCTGTTTAAAATGAACGTTACTATAAAGGACTCATTTATGCACTAAAGGTTATCATACAGTTCAGAGTTGATGGCTTGATAACCCCTTGCCCTGGGGCAGAATATGAAAGCATCCTATTCTTATTTGTATTGAAAGCCAGTTTGTTGCTTAGACTTTTGGATCCAGTTGCTGATCCAACTGGTTGGGTTAGAAGTTTTGTTTTTGTTCCCCCCCACCCCCGGGTTAAATACGACAAGAATATATATGTGAACTAATCTGTAGTTGCTAAGAATTCTGTTCATAAAACATGGTTATTGGTGGATGTAAATTTTTCCAGCTTTGGGTGTTATTAGAAATATGTAGCATGCCCTTTCTTAGATTTACTTAGTTACCTTGCCCAAGAAGTCTCCAGAATAGCCCTTTTCAGGATAAGTAGGATAAAGAATGAATTCTCCAGCTTGGCATAACGTAAAACCTAGGAAACAAAGAGGAGTTTGTATCATTGTTCTTACTGAAGGCTTTTTTGATGTTCCTAGCAGAGCCCTCCTTGTCTTATCTTAGGAAGTCATCAGTAGCATTAAAAGGATGGGGGAGGTCCACAGGACAGGAAGGCTCCCAGGGATTTACTGCTGGTTAGTCAACTTCCTAGTGGGGTTTCTAGGAGTGTGTCTTCATGTTTTTTATTACTATAATTGCTCCAGTTTAAGGAATGTCTAATTGTGAAGCTGGATGGAAATACAGATAGGGTAATGAATAGCCACATACAAGAGGTGAGAGAGGCCTGTGGCTCAGTGGGAGAGGGCTTGTGTAGCATTCGTAAGGCCCTGGGCTCAATTCCCAGTGCCAGAAAGGTAGGACCATAGGTTGGATCCTTCTAAGTCCTATCTTGGAGTCAAAGGTGTTATCTGGCTTTTATAGGATACCCTGTATTTCAGATATGAGATAACTAATATTTGCTTCTTTGTAATCATGAATGATCATATAATTGGTTTCTAATAATAGCAGCTGACATTTATTGAGTAATGCTTATGTACAGGGCAGTGTGCCAATGAACATAAAGTGTTATTTAGTTTATCTTCCCCATCAACTTATGTTGTCATAGGTACTATTATTATCACCATTTAATAGATAAGGAGGGGATTTTATCTGGGACCTGGAGAGGTTAAGTAATACAACTGATAGCAACCCAGGTCTGTCTCTATTCCAAAGACTTCAGTAATGAACCACTTCACTTTTCTCTAAATCATGATAGGACTTCTGTTCTGATAACTTCCCACAGGTATTTTTTTTATTACCATATATGTCCTGAAACCATCGTTTTTCAGAAAGTCATCATGCTATTATTTATAACTATATTTAATAGAACTGTGATTGGTAATATAGCAAGCACCCAATGGATGAAAAATTATTACTGCTAGCATTATTTTTATTATTTCTCTGGCTGTTTCTGGGTGAATATCATTGTGCATTTGTTTGCAAAACACTTCTGCCTTTTAGTGGGGGGTACTGGGAATTGAACCCAGAAGCACTCAACCACTGAGCAACATCCCCAGCCCTTTTAATTTTTTATTCTGATACAGGGCTGTGCTAAGTTGCTGAGGCTGGCCTAGAACCTCCAATCCTCCTGCCTCAGCCTCGTGAGTAGCTGGGATTATAGGTAGGCACCACCATGCCCTACATTTCTGCCTTTGATGTCCCAGTTATGCCCTTCCTGGAAGTTGTTGAGATTCTGAAGCTTAAGATTGCATGTATATGTTGGTGAAAGGAGAGTAATCTGGTGACTGGGCTGAGTGGGCCCTATAGGAAGAGTGGTAGGCTTATAAAAGCAACTGGGTAGTCCTTGACTATATAGTGGCACCAGAAATTGATATGCCATTCCTAATTTACTAATCTCCCGATAAATGTTTTTTCTGTGTGGAAAAGAAAGACATTCCATGTACTCCTCAATAGCTATTTGGTCTCTTTTAACACACAGCCTGTCACTGAGGCAGACATTTTTTATAAAGACCTGGATGTATCATATAGCCTTTTAGAGTTTCATATGCCTCACCTTCTGGCGTGGTCCTCATTTCACCCAGATCTCCTACTTTCTCCTCCAGCCAAATCTCTGTCATAGCTAGATGGCTTTCCACTCTACCATTTAGTCAGATGGCCTGCAGTAGAGGGGTGGATTCAGGAAAGAAACAAAGAGGCTGTCAACTCTACCACTGGGGTCTTAACTAGGGAAACCTTGCATGAAGACTTTTGGGGTGACATGTCACGTATTTGTAGAAAAAGTACAGTTCTGGATCACAAGCCATATTCACTTGATTATACTATTCATTGATGCCTGTTGCTCTTTTCATTGCTTATATTTTCCCCTTTAGTTTGAATAGTTCAGTGAACTAAATACCCAAAACCAAGCTCTGGATTTGAATGCTATTGAACACAAGCCTCAAAACATTTTTGTTTGTACAACTGAGGAATAGTCTTATTGAGAAAAGTAAATATGACTTATTATAAATAAAGTATAGTAAATAGGATTTACTATAGGGCTTCTTGGGCAAATTTACTAATGTTTCTTCTACTTAAATAATAATCTTTCTTCTTTTTAAATAATATTTTTAGATGTTGATAGACCTTTATTTTTTTCATTTATTTATATGTTGTTCTGAGGATTAAACCCAGTGCCTCACACATACTAGGCAAGCGTTCTACCACTGAGCCACAACCTCAACCCCTCTTCTACTTATTCTTGATTGCATTTGAAAGTAGCTACCCCTTCCTTCCAGAAACTTGTCACCTCCTTTATTCTGTCTCCCCACCTCTCTCTTTTTATTCTGGTCTAAACTTCTAAATTATTTCCCCTGGTAAGTGCATTCCACTCTACTCATGGTTTCAAATATTCCAACTATACTGATGCCTCAACATTTTAAACTTTTCACCCATTTCTCAACTGACTCTAGGTCATCTCCACTGGCCATCTGTCCTACCATCACCTCACAGAACTCCTGTGTCTCTATAATCTATCTACATTCCCCATCTTTTAGTCACTCAGGATTAAAAGCAAAGCCATTATTCAGTTTTGATTCTTTCCTTCCATCTTCTTCTAAGGACTATCTCTCTTCCCTATGAAATGTCTCCTACAGTAATTCAACTCAATTTCTACTGCCATTACTTTAATCCAGGTCCTCATGTTTTAATGCTTTGACCACTCTATCAACCTTCTAACTTATCTCTTAAGTACTTCCCAAATTCCTACTCTCCACTCACACCAACTGACACCAACTTCTCACTTTCCACAAAAACTGGTTCTATCATATCACCCTCCCCTCAAACCTTCAGAGACTCCCCATGCTGATGGGGTCAAGTCTAAATTGTTCAGCTTAGTGTTCTGAGCTTTGGAATCTGCTTCATGTGTCTGTATAAACTTTTTCCCATCATTTATGGACCTACACTTTAGACAGACCTGTCTTTTATACCCCGTGAGTGTCCCTCCCCGCTCCTGATGACAACCCTTAGAACATCAGTTAACAAAGGAAAAGAGATCCAGAACCAGGAGTTGAAGGCTTGGGTGAGGAAAGGAAGTGAACTGACAGCATCCCATTAAGGATGTGACTTGAGGGGGAGGCTGTGACAGAAGGTGCTTTAAAATGCTATTACAGTGATGAGAAGTAGCAGAAGGAATGGGGGAGGGAGCTGGAGATGACCTTTAGTGGTTGATTGCCTGAACTAGACCAAGATGGTTTGATTTAAATTGGCCTGAAGTTGCCTGGAGCCACTGCTATTTAATAAGAAACCCATCTCTCTTTGCATTTCTGTCTCCTAGGAAGAGAGCCCACAGAACTAGGTAGTGGACTGTAGGATTCTAGGGAATGTCTAGAATTTAATACAGATTTGGCACTGGAAAGTTGGGGCTTCTTCCTGTATTCTTTCTTCTTTTTTTGGTACCAGGGATTGAACCCAGGGGCACTTAACCACTGAGCCACATCCCCTTCCTGTATTCTTTCTTGAATGAGAATGCTGGTGATATAACAGAGCAAAATTTCCATTTTTCTTGAAATCTTACATAGATGTATAGACATCAACAACTCCATTTCCTAGTGATGCTTTTGAGCTGTATGTTAGAAGCAGATTTACACCATTGTTGGGTACTTTTAAAAAGTGGCCACTGTAATCCTTTCAGGTAGATCGTACCATCCACTGCCACATCATATGGCAAGTTGTGCCACTTTGTCAGCTCTGTAGAGAGTGCTAGACTGGAAGGCAGTAGAATTATACACATGACCTTAGGCAAGTCACTTAACCTTTTATGGTATCAGTTTGCTCATTTGTTAAATGAAAGGATTAGTCTGGATTATTTCCAGAGGTCCTTCGAAAAAGAAGTATTGGCGAGATTATATAACTGAAAGGCAGGAAGTGGAATAATTGAGGATTGGAATTCAGGGTGATTTCAAAATTATTTTAAACTTTAGAAAACAGTTCTTAGGTGTGCAATTTCACACCCTTAGTGGTTAAATTTGTAATCGTCACCCTATCTTATCAATGTTGTTTCCCTTTGCTGCTAACAGTTGAATGTTCAGGACAGATAACTACTGATGGTTACTATGAAATGATGGACAGAGTGGTTAATTTTGTTTTTCTGTTGAGATTATCAAAAATTAATGTGTGTAACTTTTATCATGTAATAAATAGCTCATAAAATTTTTTGAGACTTCCAAAAAAAGAATTAGTCTGGGGAAAGAGATGCAATGTAATCTTTAGAAATTCATAAATGGCCATTCTGCTACTTCTTATGTGCAATTCTTTGCAATGTTTAACTTAGTCTGATTCCTGTCCATGTGTTTTATCCCAAGACCACCTTTCTTAATTTTTATTTTGTGTATGTGTTCATAAAAAAACCCTCAGATTAGAAGCCAGAACTTAAGCAAATGTGCATGTAATCTGCACAGTTCCATTTTTTTTTTGATAATAGCTTCAATTGAAATGGTCTGAGTCTAGAAAAAGACCCCCCCCCCACACACACACACACAGTGATTAAACCCAGGACCTCAAGTATGCTGGGCAAGCACTCTATCACTGAGCTGCATCCCAGCCCCAGGGTAAAGGACACTTAACAATTATATCCTATGAAGCTTTGTAAATTCTAAGACATTTCTGTTGCAACAGCACTGCAATTGACTCTTGTACAGAGGAGAAAAATTTCTAAAACCTATTGGTTTCTACATGTTAACATTCACTAGTGAAGATCAAATTTCTTTTGATCTTATCATACTTTATAATGAACTTTTTTGTGTATGTGGGACTGGGGGTGGAACCTGAGGCCTTGCATATATTAGACAAGTGATCTACCACTGAGCTGCAACCCCCAGTCCTCTAGTGAACTCTGGAGAGGTGTGTTGCTTCCTGCTTTTATCCAAATTTTTAGGGTAGGAATTGGAAAATTTCACAAACGTATTTCAAAAATTTGCTATATTAATCTTTGTGATTGTTCAGCCACTAAAATATCCATAGCAGGTATTATATAGACAATGTGCAATGGTGAACTGTCAATGAAATAAAAATGTGCATAATTTCTTTGCCTGGTCCACTTAAAATATGTGGTCCTATGAGTCTTTTAACTATCTGCTGAAAAACAATTCAGAGGTCCTAGACTGTCAAACAAGTTTCTGTATTATATTAGTCAGACAACTTCTTAAGAACATTTTTTAAAAGTATGAGACTCAAGTAAGCTAGACTTCTTTTATGTGATCCTGATTGGTAGTATTTCCTGAAGCATGTGGATGGAAATTGGTAGATTGATCCACAGAATGATAGCATTTAGAGCTCACTGGGGGAGAACTCATTTAAACAAGTAAAATGGACTTTGCATGTTTTAACAAGTTCAGGACACGAAGAAGGGCCCTTGGGAGATGACTTAAACAAAAGGGACTCCAAGAGAACTGGACAGTCTTAAAACAAGAATTCTATAAGAAGAAACTATCCTAGTATATATAAATTAAAGAATAATGAAATGCCTCCATTGTGCCTAAAAGAATATCAGTACCATGAGATACTTGATCAGTTCTTGAGTTAAGAGAGAAAAATCACACACACACAAATGGGAAATCAAATCAGGCCGAGTTGCTAGAGTATTAAGGGGAAAAATTGTTTCAGACAGGGTCAGAAAATATAATGCAAGAAGGGAGTTCAAAAAGGAGGTACAAGAAGAAAGATAATTCTATTCTTGTAATGGTAAAACTTCTTCCTAACATGTTCTTCATGATTGTAACAACCTCCTTTATAGGTGTAAACATTTTGAAAAGATATTTTAACTTTTTAAGGTGATTCAGCTGTCAGTGTTCTATTAAGAGGGCAGGTAAACCTTGTCTTGTGTCTATCAGAATTGGAATCCATTTTAATTGTGAGAAGGAAATTCTTGCTATTGAAAAATTTTAACTTGCATAAATGTTCACTATAAGGCTAAGGGCAGAGACCAAGAGAAAAGTCATGTGTCTCCTCCGGAGGCAGAGTTGATTAGAAAAGCAGGACTTCTTATTTTTCACTTCATTCCATTTCACTAGTCAGTTTACCAACACAGGAACAGTTTGTAATGACAAAGATGATAAAATGTTAAATCAAAGAAGAAAGTTGGTTAAGAAACACTGTTGAAATTGATTTATTCCAGTCGTCGGGGTTGTTGCAGAGCAAGTTTCCCCTAAACTTATGGAGAGCAAATGGAAAAAGGAAAATAGTTTATCTTTCACCAAGAGAATTGATGGCCCAGCTAAATTTAGACTCTCCAGCTTTAACTTGGGACATCTGGGAAAACACTCCAATCTGTTACTCATCTAGTTTGTAACCATCTAGAAAGAAGCCCAGAGTCTAGAATAGCCCTCTAAGCTGGGCTTATGAAGGGCAAATATTATCAGGCTGATTTTATTTCCTTTAATAAAAGATGAAATGTTTGTTGAAAAGAGAAAGCTACATTGTATTACCTGTGCATGTCAGCAACACTTGTGGGCTTGCTGACAAGCTGGGAAGACTTGGGCTGGACTGCACAGCTCTTCAGGGGAATGTCCAAATAGACTGAGGGGCAAGTGTGCCCCAAATGGGTCCATGCAGTGGCTCAGCACCAAGTTGAGGACACAGCAAGTGGTGCCTTCCCAGGGAGTTCTCTCTCTGCTGTAGTGTACAAGGATTCTATTTTTTAAAGATCCACTTCCAGTCCCTTTAAATAGCTACCACCCTAGAGAACTTTAGTTATATTCAGTTATTTTTTTTATTTACATGTGTTCAATTTAAGTACATTTTGTAAGGAGGACTTCTTGTGTGGAAAGTTAGGCCTAAATTTCTTCTATCAGTTAACTCAGAGGGAAAATGAATAGTACGTTTATCAAACTTTTGCATTATATTCAAGCAAGGTCACTAATATTTTTGAAAAGCATTTCAAATGACCTTTGGAGATAGAGTGAGTTTTCAGAAAGGGCTCTAACACCACTCCCATATCCTCTTCAAGGACAGTTGATCTGCTTTTATCTCTTTTACTTGTTTATAGTTGGTGGCAAGATTTTGGTGAAGGAAAGAGTTCCTCAATTTAAAACAATAAAAATCAGTGAATCAGAGAAATGGTCTGGCCAAAATGGGATGAATTTCAGGAAGGATAAGTACTAGGAAGCTGAGGTTTGGGGAAGACACCAAATAATACCCCTTCCTCTTCCTCCTCCATTTGAAACCAATGGAAATATGGCACAAGAACCAGACTGAGTTCTAAGTACCAGTTTTATTTCTGATAAAAGCTAGACCTGAGGACATAGCCTAGATGTGTGTTCACCAAAGCTTCCAAGTAGCTTACATATTGGCAGATGTTCATTTAGGTCTATTGTAATATATGTGTACTTAAGAACCACATGTCAAGGCTAAGTTTTGGCTCAGTGGTAGAGAGCTTGCTTAGCATGTGTGAGGCACTGGGTTTGATCCTCAGCACCACATATAAATAAATAAATAAATGTCCATCAACAACTAAATATATATATAAAGAACCACATGTCAGAGAATATACAGAAAATGAGAAAGGGCTTTAGCAGCAGGCCTAGAGAGAGCATTCTGGTTTCCTGTTCCCAAATCTTGCAGTCAGGTAAGAAGATAGAACCAAGGGTACAGAGAACAATAGGAAAGCATTCCTTTTGGCTTTTGCCCTTCTGAGAAGAGAAGTGCCAATTCTCTCTGTTTCGTGGTGGTTTGGGTGGGGATAAATGGCTAGTGGCTAGCCAGATAGAGCTGAGACCAGATCCAGAACATCAATAGACTGAAAACCCCATGTTTTTCTGTTAGTATGGAAGGACATTTTTAGTTGACTATGCAAATTTAAACCACGCCTGCATTAACATATTTTCTAAAACAGGAGGTGTTTTCTTTATGTGAGATTTATTTAAAGAGTTGTTACAAGGTGTAGAATAATAGGGCACATAAGTCTGATTTATATAAAGGATTGCTTTGAGGTATCAAATTACAGGATATGAAAATTGGAAGAGAGCTTAGAATAGGTTTTTCAGCCCTTTAATTCCTTAAATGAGAAAACAGAACCCCAGAGAGTTAAATGAATTACTCTGGACCACTTGTCAAACTAGTGACAGCCAGGAATAGACCAGGGTCTTCTAATTCCAAACTTAATGTCTGCCTCCTACCCAATTGTTCTGTATTTAGATATCAAGAAAAATAGGCTTAAATTAAATGAATCTGGAAACTCCATTAAGTTTAAGAACTGTTAAGCTAACAGTTCTATACAAAGTATGTGAGTGTGTAATATAGTGGTTTAAATGGGGGGAGGGTGGCTCAGAGGTTAGGCTTCCTGGGCATCAAATTCTGACTGCACCAACTGTAGTTGTTTTATGTGGATGAATTCTCTCACCTTGCTGAACCTTAGTGTCCTCATGTATAAAATGGACATCATAATAGCACCTACCTAGAGGGTGGTAAGGAGACTCAAATGAGAAAGGTGTATATGAGACCGTCCTTAGCATAAGTGAGTCCCCAGAATATAGGCACTGATAAATATAATCTATCATTATTCATCATCATTAACAGTTACCTCTGAGAGACTTTTAAAACTTGATCTGCAAAGACAAAAAAAATCCTTAGCTTATGATTTTACCCATGCCAGGTTCCTCCTTTGTCCTTAACCTCCCTTCTTTAGGTCTCTGAGGATAGAAACTTTATAATCATCTCTTCTTCTCTCTCCCCACGTTAGGTACCTGCTTTGTCACCAAATCCTATCTAGTTGATTCAAATGTTTCTCAATTAACTCCTTCTCTATTATCATCCTAAGTCATACCCTGATTCCCACAGGCCTGGATTACTATTTGAACCTCCTCACTTCTTTTTCTGACTGGTTTCTCCTTCCTCCAGTCTATCTTCTATGTTAGAACCAGACTGATCTCCCTGAGACACTGCTTTTATTCTGTTTGCCCTGTCTTGGAACCTGTAATGAATCCATTGTCTGCTGTCTCAAGGCCAAGCTTTCCTGCCTGACCTTCAGGTCCTTCTAGATCATCAGTGTCCAATAGGACTATAATGACAGCCATAAACATAATTTAAAATATTCCAGTTGCCACTTTAAAAAGTAAAAAGAAACAGGTGAAACTTCTTTTACTAATATGTGTAACCAAAAATATCCAAAGCAGTGTCATTTTAACGGGCAATTAATATAAAAAGGAATAATGAGATATTTTACATTTTGGGGAACTACATTCTGAAAATCCCATGTTTAGGGCTAGGAATGTAGCTCAGTGGTAGAATGCTTGCCTGGCACGCATGAAACCCTGGGTTCAATCTGCAGTGCCCACCCCCACATGTATTCTATACCTACATCACTTCTTGATTTGGACTAGCCACATTTCAAGGGTTCCATAGTCACATGTGGCTAAGGCTTCTGAGTCGGATACTACAGTTCCAAAATGTGACGTGTCGCCACTGTCACTCCCACAAATAAGATATACCTAAGTCTCACTTCTTTCTTGTTTTAAAAAAAATAGAGCTTATAATGTACCTATTTTACAGATTGTCCTAAGCCACTGTGAAGTGTGAAGGTGCTTTGTAAGCTACACTTTTGCAAGAATGTAGACATTATTATCAGAGTAAAGATTTTTACCAATCCGAGAGGAAGATATCTTTGAAATAAAGTAATTTGAAAGAAAAGACCATATTAAGATAGCAAATTAGGGACTGGGGATGTTGCTCATTCAGCATTTGCTTAGCATGCAAGAGACCTTGGGTTCAAATCCAAAGCACAATGCACACAGAAATATGACAAATTAGCTGTCCTAAATTCATTTCTGGAAAACTTTGCTTCAAACAATAAATAGAAAATACAACATACACTTTCTCTTGCTATCTCTTCATAATAGTCTTTTGGGAAGAAATTTGTCACATTATTTGTAAGTTCTCTAAATATTTTAATCTGTGGTTCTTTTATTTTTTCCTTTGGCATTTTGAAAGACTGATGTAGGAGTATTTAGTTTTTCTTTTGCAATAGGAGAGGAACCATTAGCAGGAAATTGTTTTTGGTAGTAAATGCAGTGCACATACTTTTTAGTACTGAGGTAGAAGCATTACAAATTGCTCATATTGTCCAGCAAAGGATCAGAATTGACCTAAAAACAGAATGTCAGAGTTTCAGATGGCAGAACTATGTGTAAAATGCTTTCAAATTATGGTACAAAGGAATATTTAAATAGTAATTATTCTGACAGATTGATGAATAAGAAGAATCAGAACATAATTTTAAATACTGATGAGTTATAAAGTGATACCCCAAATTTTATCCCAGGACTTTGCCAAGTCAAATAGTCCAGTCATTTTCCTTTAGTCATACTCTGAACTATCATATGGTCCTCAACACTTAATACAGATATAACCATAAGGTTACAGTGTGGAAAGAAGGTTGCTAAATGAAGTAACACCCCAAATAGTCAAATTTGTAAAACAGTTTCTGGGTAAAGGACCCTACCAGTCATAAGTTTGCCCAAGCCAGAAACCCCAATCTAATGCATAACCCTTTCTCCCTCACATATGCCTGTAATTAGCTGCTAAATCCTTAAAACTCCACCTCTTGAAATCCTTCTTTAATCTGCAGCCTCCTCTCTGTCCTCATTGCCCTAGACAGGCTTTCATTACTCTTCTCATATACTATTGCAACAGTCTCCAAACCAGTTTCCCAGCCTTAAGCTTCAGCCTCCCCTCCACCCCACAATTTAGCCTCCAACCCACAGCAGAGTGATCTGACTAAAATGCAGATCTGATTGTGCCACTCCCCTAATTAAAAACACCAAGCTCTTCCCAGGTTGACAGATAAAATCTAAACTACTGAACATGGTATACTGAACATGGTATACAAAAGCACTGTGCAGTCAGAGCCCAAATTATTGGATCTGCTGTGCCTCCTGCCATGTACCCAGAGCAATGATAATCAGGTTACTCCTGGTTCTCCGGTAAGTCCTATCCTTTTGTGAACTCTGTTCTCTTCCCTTGGGTAGTCCCCTCCACCCCTTGAGTCTCGGGATCTTCAGCCTTTTCCAAGTGCCCTATCTTCCCTCACTCTCATCATCTGTTCTTTCAGCCTTCACATTGCCTCCATATGTCATGGTGCTTTGGGAGACCATGAATCTAGAAAAGAGTGCTGTAGTTATATGAATAGTGGACAATTGAATATGAAATTCAAATAATTTAGTTCATCTCTATATTATTGGCTCTTGCTTTCCATCTCCAGCTGTACTGGCCTGCTTGGCATGACTTCAGCATTCTGCATATCACCCTTCTGTCTTTAGGGGTACCAAGGCTCATGTGGCTGTTTGGTCCACCATGTTGCCAAGCTGTGCTATCTGCTGTCATCCTTGCTGGTTCACTCCTGGGACGTACTCATAGCTGCATCTGTTTCTTTGGCCTATTTCTTTTGGCTTCTCTTGACAATTTGTGTCACTTTGTTCTTAGAGCCATCACTGACCAATCAGCACCGTCCTCTCCTTACTTTTGTTCCAGAAATCAAACCACGTTGACTGTTGACCTCAGGTTCTTTGCTCTTGTTCATGGCTGCTGGGGGTGCCTAGAGAATGCTGCTTCTTTGCCAAAACTTTTTCTTTCTTTTCTTTCTCCCCTTATTCTAGATTTGGTGCTTTCTAAATGCTTGAGGGTACCAGAAGGGTTGTCTCCAGACAAGTATGGCTCTATTATAATTCCTTTTACTCTGAGTGAAAAGTCAAAGTAATTTGCTTGGGAGGAAGAAGTTTGGCTAGCAAAATACATGTAGGTGAGACACTCAGTAGGTAACCATTTGTCTCTATTGAGGATAATGTATTTAAAAACTAGCTGCTCCTTGTTCTTTAGTGTCAAGCTCAGGTAACAGAGCTGTTTTGGTAGGTTTGGTTGAGTCTGAATACAAAAGTGTACTTCTTGAGTCGAAACCCTCCTGCCATAATAAATGGATATATTTGCTTGAATTTTTTGCTGTTGATCATTAAAGCTAGCAAATCTTTCTCCAACTGCTTACTTTAGTTCCACTTAAGCAGTCAAAATTTAAAATAGAATTAGGTTAAGGAGCGATTAATTTCCCAGACAGAGGCTCGATGCTTGCTATTTAGTTCTTGTTCACACTTTTTATATTGTTCATTGTATAATTGGGAATTTCTTTGTAAATGTTTGGTTTTCAGGCTGGTTGGAAGGAAAATCACGCAACATTCATGAGCGAACTAAAAAATCTTCAGGCTTCTGGACTGACTACTCTTGGTCAGGCTCTAAGATCCTCATTTGATTTGTTAAATCTCAATAGATTAATATCTGGAATAGACAATTATGGACAGGTAAAAAAATTTTGAGTGAGTACAGCTAATTTATTTTGGTGACTTGGGGTAAGAATTCAAATTTGGGCATGGTTACCAAGCTTTATATTAGTTTTTACATCCTCCCAAAAAGAGGTTCACATGCCTTTTAAATATATACTTTAAAAAAAAACCCTCTTTTTTGGTTCTTGTATATTGTTTGATGATAAAATAGTTAAAATTGTCTACCATCAGATCATCAGATATCTGAGAATGGAGTGAATAAATTGCTGAGAAATACTGGAACAAGACAGTTGGAAAAAACTCTTGTGTCCTTAATCCCCTTGCTCCTCCCAGTCTGATGAGAAAGCTCTAGAATAAGAGGAAGGCTGAAAAGTATTTGTTGCTTCTAACATTGTCCTTTTCTACTCTAAAAAATGTCCATAGTTTCCAGAGTCACTCTTCAAGTCGCAGAGTGAATCTGTACCAAGATTTTGACTCAGGTGAATGGATAAATGAGTATAGATGGTACTGCCATTATAATCACTTTAATGCCATTATTTTGTGATTGCTTGAGAAGAAGAGAGAAAAAAGCATTTTGAATGTTAGGGTTTAGGTAGTTCTTGAATTATAAGAATTTCTCAGTCTATGCAAGTATTATCTCTCCAAGGTTTGTTATTTTGATTCCCACATATTTTGGTCTCTAATCTTTTTCTTCTTATTAATCCAAGCAGATTTTATCATTTATTTGAGAGGTCATTGGCAAATATAAAAATTGAAATACAAGTTTATTACTTTACACAGCTCTAATGCTTTTTAACTGTATTTTAGGGAAGAAATCCATTTTTTTTAGAACCGTCTATTTTAATTACCATCACAGATGGAAACAAGTTAACAAGTACTGCTAGCGTTCAAGAAGAGGTGAGATTTAATTTTTTTTTTTTTTACATTTCATTTAAATGGCAGAGAACACGAAGCTATTTGTGTGGGAGGCATGTATTTCCAGTTAAGAATCAAGTTTGGACAAACCTCCCCTCTTGGTAATCTTTGAAATATTGCTTAATTTTATTGAGTTCCATGAAAGAAAAGTGAACCTTTTAACTCTTTCCTCATTTTATATGGGTTGTTGTGATGAACCTTTTCAAATTTTGCCTTATAGCTTCATCTTCCTTTAAATTCTCCTCTGCCTGGAAGTGAACTAACCAAAGAACCTTTTCGTTGGGATCAAAGGTTATTTGCCCTGGTGTTACGTTTGCCTGGAGTGGCTTCCACCGAACCAGAGCAACTAGGGAGTGTACCCACAGATGAATCGGCCATCACACAGATGTGTGAAGTCACAGGAGGTATTAGCAATATTTCCTATTTCTGAAGGGACAATTTAGGGCAGCAGAGTATAGTTTCATTAAATGCCATATGTAGCCTTGTTTTGTTTACCTTCAAAATCTTTTAACTCTACTGCTTAAGCTCATTGTATTATATTTGCAGTCAGTGTAGTTATGATCATTCCAAGGTTTATTTTAGGATTTCAAATGCTTGTGTTACAAAATAGTATTTTCTTTGATCAAACTTGTGCTCTTTGTGTTTCTCTCTGATATAGGTCGCTCCTACTGTGTTAGAACACAAAGAATGTTGAATCAGTGTTTAGAATCTCTAGTTCAAAAAGTTCAGAGTGGTGTAGTTATTAATTTTGAAAAGACAGGACCCGATCCACTTCCTGTTGGAGAAGGTAAGGTAGATAACTTATTTTTAACCCTTAAGTGTTACATAGGAGAATGACCTGAGATTCAGAAGATATTAAACAATTGGTAAAAGAGATAGCTTTTATTATCCATATACATTTGAGTAGTTACAAATATCCATCCAATCATTGCCTATGTATAAATGTCAGGTAGCCAAATTCTAATAGCTTTAATTTCACATGAATGTTACTAAGAAAATTCCTCCTTTTCCTGACCCCCTATGTATTCCCTGGTCCCAGTGTGGAGATGGCACTAACTCATTCACCACTCTATTTACACAGTATCCAGATATTCACTATGGTATGGTACTTCAACAACAGTCTGTTTTGGGACTCTGGTCACCATATTTAAATGTGCCTAACAATTTTTATGAAAGTTGTTAGTTACTTCACTGCAACAAGAGATTGTAAATGCTTATCTAGGAACTTATAATATCCCATAAGGTCCTATGCTAGTATTTTCCTTGTCACTTTTTAACTGCAGAACCTTTTCAAATGAGATCTTACAAAAAGTTTTGACATCTAGAAATAGATAAAAGCAAAGCTACTTTTGCATGGGGGAAGTTGACCGTAGTTATTCTCTAGATGCTTTGTGAATGGATGTTTGTAACCACTGAGTATGTGTGGATTTCAAAGGGACCAGGGAACTACACCACACTATAGTAATTGCAGGACTTCCTTAGAGTTTTGTTCTAGGTTATTACTTCTCATTTGTGTCACTTCAGACACATATACACATATGCACATAGAGGCTCCATTATTACCATGATGCTTGTCTGATCTGATCCATACATTTTGATTGCCTTGGCCAAGGCTTAAGGGACACAGGGCAGGAAGTTACACATTTCTGTTGCTCTTGTAGTCCCTGACTTTTTTTTTCTCTTTAGTTTTTGGATCCCTTTGAGAAGATGTTGGAAAAATAGAGTCCTTTCCCTAGGAAAAAATGACAGCTCACAAATGGGTTTTTCCCCCAGCACTTCCCCCCTCCCACTCCTCGCTTCTCTCCCTCTACTGATCCCTCTTGACTCCATTTACCCCTTTTTAAAAAAAATATTTTCCTGAGGTTACACCTGATTCTGGGACCCACTGTCCCACATGTCTATACATGCACGTACAAAAGTTTGGTCAGATTCATTCCATGGTTGTTCCCTTTTCCTATCCTTTCTTTCTCTTCCTCAATTCCCATCATCTACTCTACTGATCTTTCCTTTGCATTGATAAAATTACCTCTCCTTTTTTTTCCTTTCTCTCTCACTCTTTTTAAATCCCCCTCTTCCTTATTTCAGATTAGCTTCTGCGTATCCAAGAAAACATTTGACCTTTGACTTTTTGGGACTAGCTTGTTTCACTTAGAATAATGGTCTCTAGTTTCATCCATTTACCTGCAAATGCCATAATGTCATTCTTCTTTATGGCTGAGTAATATTCATTTGTGTGTTGTATATGTGTGTGTATAAAATGCCAAACAATTTTATGTGTAATTTTAGCAGTTTCTTGGATTCCTAAATTAAAAATAGCTTCTGTAGAACACTGAGGCCTCACAGCCTATTTTAACTTAATCACATTGGAAGAGCATGCTATATTGCTAGCAACTGACTGCCCAGGCCATACTTTTGTGTTTATTACCTTGATGTGAACTGAAAACTTTCATGTGGAAATCCTAGTGGGACTTAATGTCATGTAAATAGCTCACATTTTCTTTGTGGCTATAGTTTCCCTTTGACCAGAGTTCTTAACCTTTTACATTCTGATGAAAGCAAAGAACTCTTTTCTTAGGAAAATGCACATCCCCAGAATTGTGATCTCACTTTTGAAGCCATTATATGTTCTCCCTGGAGCACAAGGGACCCTAGCAAATCTGATCTGAAGTAATTACTTGTTAAAGTAGTACTGAAATAAGATAATCAAATGGCTATAATTTAAGAAAAATGAGACTTAAATCATTAAAACATATTTTTTTACAAATATAATTTAGACTAATGTACCATGGGATAAATTATGTCACTCCACCTACTGGGTGGACAAAAATGAAATAGGCTGGTTCAAATAATTAAAATTCATCCAGACATGCATGTTACTACAGTGTCATACAATGCCCAGTTTCCACGGAATTTTAATGGTGGGTGGGAAACAATAGTGAATATGCCCACAATAATTTTGATGCATTTGCTTTGTGATCATCACCCCTAATTACTTACATAGATGGTATCTTCAGCATGCCTTCTACTTTCAAGTGAATTTGGGTAACTTTTATTTTGCTATGTGGTCATTGGCTCTAACTGTTCCATAAAGAATACTTTTTTCACCTAATTAGCATAGAATAGAAAGAATATATAAATGGAATTTATGATCTATTTTATCACATTACAAAAATATAAAAACTCTGCTGGGAAACAAATGATTTCATTTGCTTAATTTGGTAATTGACTTCTTGAAAAACAACTGTAGTGTTTTGGTATGTTTAATTTATGTGTCCAAGTCTCATAAAATTTAAAATGGGTTTTATAGTATTTTTCCACACAACTATGTATTCTTGCAATAGGTGGAAGGTAGTGGGAGGTGTTGAACTAGACAGGTTGGATTAGATAAAGAGTAGCTCGAGAGAACATTTTAGAAATTCTAGCAACATCATTTTTTCTTCCATTTTTTCATGAATTTCTTTTTGTTTTGCTTTGTTTTTTGCTTTTAACTGGAAAATTTGTACAAGATGATCAGCAGCTATAAAAATAAATTCATGCCTCAGTCTATCTTTTGTTTAATTTTTAGATGGACTTATGGATTCATCTAGGCCAAGCAATTCATTTGCTGCTCAACCATGGCATAGTTGTCATAAACTCATTTATGTACGACCTAACTCTAAAACCGGTGTTCCAGTTGGACATTGGCCAATTCCAGAATCTTTTTGGCCAGATCAGAATTTACCTTCACTAGTAAGTGTCATAAAACAAAGGTAAACATTGTTCTGGATTTTTCACCTTGCTGATTACAGTGAATCTTTTAAAATAGCTTTGAGACTTTTAAGCTGTATCACAGGCAAGTGGATCTTTTCTCCTTTGCCTCTTGTCTCTTCCTGAATGTCTAGCTTGTGCCTAAAATCAAGAGAGGAGGACTTCCTTTATTTTCTGGCACTTTTCAATCTTTCATTTGCCTTTGCTGCCCTCTTTGGATGTTAAAGCATTATTATTTTTGATATTGTCATAATCTGTGACTTGATTTTCATTTTAGAGAAGCTGATTTGATTTACTTGTAATTACAATGTCTAAATAGTACTGGTGTTTATTTTCATGCATAGCCTTGGGAAATTTGAACCTAGTTTATACCTTGTATAGGTTCTAGAAACATATTCAAAGTATCTTCAGAGTTCTACTAAGGGAGTCTTTAAACCCCTACTGGAACATGGTAGACCTACTTTCATCTTTTTTTTTCAATGCCAGAATATTTAAATCAATGAACTTCTGTTTTATAGCAGTGCACTTTTCTTTCATTTTTTTTTTTGTATGTGTGTGGGGGTATACCAGGGATTGAACTCAGGGGCCCTTGAGCCACATCCCAAGCCCTATTTTGTATTTTATTCAGAGACAGGGTCTCACTGAATTGCTTAGGGCCTCTCTAAGTTGCTGAGGCTGGCTTTGAACTCACGATCCTCCCACCTCAGCCTCCCAAGCAACTGGGATCCCAGGCATGTGCCACCGTGCCCAGCAGCGGTGCACTTTTCAACAATGAATAATTAAGCAATATTTTTAAATGATGTTTACAGTAAAGACTTATCTTTTTGGTCACTTCAATTGGTAGAAGAGGGTTTGATATTATTGTTATTCCTAGTACCAAATGAATGGTCTAATAATAAGGAAGACTGTGAAGTACACTCTCTTCCCAACCCCTAATGTAAGAAAGCCTTAGTAATAACTCTTGTGTGGGCTGAGGAGTTGATGGGGGGACACAAACATACTGTTCCTCTAGTTTAACACCTTCCTTGTTCAGCTTATCTGCATTATAAATTCTAGAACTTTCCAGTGAACTGCATTTTCTCCTAGATTACTATTTTGAAGCTCCTGCATTTTTTGCAGGAGAAGCCATGGAAGGTTTTCATTGTAAGACTAAAGAGTGCTTTGTCCTTGTTCTGAGTGATAGTAAATGGCTCCCTCCTTACCCTGGTGCTCCAAGGTAGCACATATGTCAAATCTCAGCTACTTCAAACACCCAATTAAACATTTTAGTGGCAAATTTATTTCATTGTTGCTAATGATGGGCCTTCACTCATGTCTTTATTGCCCTTTTACATGACCAATCTCAGAACTCAAATATTTCATAAGATGAATTGAAACTGAAAAATTAGGTAAATCTAGAATAAAAGAAATTCCAAATAATCTGCAGTTAGATCGTATTTTCATTCTTCCATCTTTAAAAGCTCATTTGAGCTGGGAGTGGTGGTTCACTCCTGTAATTTCGGTGACTTGGGAGGATAAGGCAAGATCACAAGTTTGATGCCAGCCCCAGCAACTTAGTGAGAACCCATTTCAACAAATAAAAAGAATTATGGATGTAGCTCAGTGGTAGAGCACTACTGGGTTCAATCCCCAGTACCAAAAAAAAGTTAATTTAATTTAAAGCTCATTTGAGAGCTCTTTTTCTAAACCCTCAAACATCTTGTATGTTTGTAAATAACAAAAGTAAATGAATGTATTTTTCCTTTTTATAAAAGGCATTGATATTTTATCATATTCATGTTAACCTTCCAGATCTCTCGGCCCTTGTTGTCCCCTTTTCTCTCTCTGGTGCTTTCCAGTCACACAAGCTAAACCAAAATAGCATGACTTCTCCATTAAGCCTGCTGGGCTACCCCAGGCACATAGGCCTTTGCAGCCCTACCAAAAGCATACCCAACTGCAGCTCTTTGAGGCAAGTGTGTGGACCTGAGCAATGCTGCAGAACTCCACCTCGACCCTTAGTTGCAATTGGCTTCTTTTTGGTCTCTGTCTTGCCCTTTTCTGTACCTTTACTATCTTTCATCTTTCTTATAATTGGCTGGAGCTTTGCCATTAATTACCTTAGTAGAAAGTTTCATGGATTTTCCTTCCCCATTTGTACTTGGACTATCTAGCTTTATGAAACAAAAAAAAAAAAAAAAATGAAAGATAAGCAATGCTTAGAGGCTGCAAATGAATCTGTAATTCAGGGTTTATCCTATGGATCATCATGGCTGAAACATATTTAAAGCACTATTTTTACTTCACTAAAATTCTAGTTATAAGTGGTGTAATATGCTTTTCTTCTTCCCAGTGCTAAGTAGGTGGTAGAGGTAGAATCTGGGTCTCCTGCCCCTGTAGAAGCCTTTGATGATTCCTTCAGAATTTGTAGCTCTCTTTCTCAAAACACTAGTCTGTATTACAGTGGTGGTTTAACAGAATATAAAAGGGTTGAAAAAATTGTCAGAAACATAAACTTGCTTGATACCTGATCATGTTTTCTTCTTGTTTTTAAATTTTTTAAGCCTCCACGGACATCTCATCCTATTGTGAGGTTCTCCTGTATAGACTGTGAGCCAATGGTAATAGACAAACTTCCCTTCGACAAATATGAACTTGAACCTTCTCCCTTAACTCAATACATCTTGGAACGAAAGTCTCCCCATACCTGCTGGCAGGTATTTTTATCTTTGTCAATTAGCCAAATATCTCTAACCATTCAGGGATCTGGGAATTCTTTTAAGAAGTTTCAAAGGTTAATCTGGAAATATTAGACTGAGTTTTTTTCTCTGAAATGCTATCAAATGGGCAATAGAGCCAAGCAAATAATTTTAGAGTGATATGAATCACTAGCCTAAGGCCATATAATCTAATGAAATCTATATATTTGAGAACTTGGGGGGATCCCTGAAGCTTATCCATGGACCCCAGGTTAAAAACCCCTAACCTAAAGTTTGTAATTCTATTATGGTATGGCCTCTGCATCTAAAGTAAAAATTTCAGCTCTTGGGTTTGAACTTGAAAGATTAGAAGTGCAGAATATTTAAGGCAGAAAACAATAAGCCCTGAAACTTACTTCTATATTAGTGTAATATAATAAACTCTTCTTCCTCTAATACAAACTACACTGATGTGTGTACTGGGATTTTACTTGGATGAAACACAGAGATATCATACTCTGGCTCTTCTGAGTATTATGGTTTAGTCAGAAAGACTTGTGGATTTTTTAGTAGTCACCTATGGAGTTTGATTTGTAAAAATCTGGACATAGTAGTGACATAGTCTTTTTATTTGGATTCAACAAAAATTCTGCACTGTAAAGATGTTTGTTCTGTTTCTAAACTACAGAACCATATAGCAATCACTGATTTTTAAGTTCTACTGGTGCAATAACACTTTCAAATTTCCATCTGTTTCATCCTAAAATGTGACATTATTGATACTAGTTTTCTGTAAGCTCATTGAATTCTCCAAAGATGCTTAAAACAGTTACGAAAAAGGGAACAGGCTTGAAGCAAAGATTTACAAGGGCAAGAAACAAAACAATATTAGAAACATAACATTGAGCAAAAGAAGCGAGACAAATTATTACATATTATTATTTAATTATACTTATATTCAAAAAGAGTTAAAACTAACAATCTGTTACAAGTGAGGATAGTGGTTCTTATTGGGGGCAGCAGAATAGTAACTAGGAAAGGACAGGAGGATGCTTTTTGATGTGTTCTGTTTCTTTACCTGGGTGCAGTTTGCACATGTACATGCACTTTGTAAACATTTATTTAACCACACACTTATAATTTAACCCCCAAATATATTGGAAAGTTCGAGATATGAATAATAAAATGCTGATTTAAAATGAAGGTGTGAAACTTGAATTCATAGGTCAAAAAGCATTTTTTGCAACAAAGGCAAATAAAGTTAAAAATGATACTTTTCTCCTGAAATAAAACATCTTTTCTATATGGTATGAATTTCCTTGTACATCTTCTTTGAAGAAACTTGGGAAATCCGATCTTCATTACTGCTTAGCACCTCAAATATACCATGGTCCTTTATCCTGATGTTATGTTACTTTGTTTTAGAGTATTTTTAATGTGATGAACTATCAGGAGTAAAAAAGAATAAAATAAACCAGGAGCCAGGAAATTTGGCAAAACCATCATGCAGAGTGAATTCTCTCTCTTTTTTTTTTTTTTTTTTTTTTTTGTGGTGCTGGGGATCGAACCCAGGGTCTTGTGCTTGCAAGACAAGCACTCTACCAACTGAGCTATCTCCCCAGCCCTATGGAGAGTGAATTCTTACCCTAGCTCTGCCACCAACTGTGTGGTCTTGTACTGAACACTTACTTTCTCTGAACTAGACAGTCTCTAAAGACCCTGCATAACCCAAAACATCTCAATTTGTGAGTGATAAGAAATTTAGAAAAATTCAAGGGTTTTTTGAAAGAAAGGGATGGAGAAAGTAAGGGTGGAAGAGAAAGAAACCAAAAACAGTGCTTTTCCTTTCATGGTAATCACAGGTCAGGTCCCTGACTGCTATGTGTATAAAAATTTTTTTATCTTTTATGATGAATTTTTTCCCCTCTTGTAATGTACACACTTAGGGAATAAAATCCAGCATATTTAATTACAGTTGTACATTTATATTAAAGTTCAAAACATAACACAAAATCTAGAATCATGATTTAGTACAGCTCATGCTTTGTGGAGTTATAAGTCACATGGGAAAGATTTGTTCTTTCTAATTACTAAATACAACAAGAATTTGGTGAACTGGTAGGTGATATTGCTGGTACCAAGAACTAGCAAGGTAAATGGATGTTACTAAATATCAGGGTTCAACTTTTGTCTTAAGTGATCCTGCCAAAGGACTTTGGAAAAAAACATGGTGTCTTTATAAGTGTATGCACTGATGTCCTGATTTGGACCAAAGAATATGAATGTGGAACACAGAAAACATAATAGCTAGAGGACTCTGACACAGCACAATCAAGTATACAGGGGATGATAATTTATGTTATGAAGAATATCAATGAGCAATAAGAAGACAGTCATATGGAATAAGATTCGTGTTTTAATATTTATTGAATGTTTGCTCTAGCAGTGTACCTTACAGGAGAAAATGCCCTCCAGATTGAATCAAAGCATCTCCTTGCTGCCTCAAAATTATCTGCAGCAGTGCCTGCCTTATTGTAGGTTACTCAAAAAATACTTATCAAGTGAAAGATAGGGGAATGGATCAGTGAAGGGAAATAGAGCAAGAATTAATAGTCATTCATATGAGGACTGTTTACACATCTTTTAAATGGGCTTTGTTTTTGTAGTTGTTGCTTTAGGCATGGAACCATGTTCCATTTTCCTAGAAGTCTACTCTAATCACTACTTGTTCTTTTGAGAAGTTAATTTGTTTTAATGGCTGGTATCAGTTAATGGTATTTCAGCCTTATTTTCCATTGTGCTAATCAAGTAAATATTTGCATATTGCTGATGTGGCCTGTGGTCTCTGAATGGTTATTGCATAATTTTATTTCATTTCCTAATGCAATATATGGAAAAATTATAATCTGAACATTCATATTTTGTATGATATATTATGATATAACCATAGGCTAAAAGCACTATACTTTTTTTAAACTTGAATTAAACTGTCACAGATGTTGCTATGAAATGTTTTTGTGAGTTTGCCTTTACATAAAATCATTATTGTCATATAACTGTACATTAATTCATGTTCTTTTCAGGTATTTGTTACTAGTAGTGGAAAATACAATGAACTTGGATATCCATTTGGTTATTTAAAAGCCAGTACAACTTTAACTTGTGTGAACCTCTTTGTGATGCCTTACAACTACCCAGTTGTACTTCCTCTTTTAGGTAAGTAAAATATGTGTTGTTTAATCATCTTTAAAATATAGCAAAATGTAGATAATGAAGTAAGCTTTTCAAATTAACCAAATAATACTTGATGCCAGAATAAATAAAAGTAGAAAAATTGATTTGAAAGGATAGAATTTGCATATTTTCTTTTTTTTGATTGTACATCAAATAGAAGAGATACCTGACCACTGGTGTGTGATTCTTATGCTATTCTTGAGGGAGTCAGCCCCAAGGAAAATCTCCTCCTCATTTTGAAAATGCACATGGCCTTTTTGGTAAACTAGTTTGGGCTGAAAAACAAGGGCTTTATTGTGATTGATATTCTAAGAATTGGTAGGGTTTCTTCAGAAAACAGAGTTTTCAGTTCCTGAGTAAGAAGAATAATGCTGGATGTATCACAATACCTGATCTCAAATTATACTACAGAGCTATAGTAACAAAAACAGCATGGTCTGGCATCAAAACAGATATGAAGACCAGTGGAACAGAACAGAAACACAGGACAAATCCACATAGATAAAATTATTTGATATTCAACAAAGGTGCCAAACACATGAGTTGGAGAAGAGATAGCTTTTTTTAACAAATGGTGCTGGGAAAACTGAGTATTCGTATGTACAAGAATGAAATTAGATTCCTATCTCTCACCCTGCACAAAAAGTCAGCTCAAAGTGAACTGAAGATCAAGGAATTAGAACAGAAACATTACAACTTCTAGAAGGAAACACAGGGTCAACACTCCATCAAATTGGCCCAGGCACTGACTTTCTTAGTAAGACCTCTAAAGCTTATGGGGAAAAAAAACACAACAAGATTCAGTATGTAGGATAGCATCAAATTAAAAAGCTTCCCAGTAAAGGAAAAGATTAAGAGGGTCAAGATAGAGCCTACAGAATGGGAGAAAGTGTTTGCCAGATACTGTTTCTCCAGGGGATTAATATCCAGAATATATAAAAAACTAAGGAAATCTGAGCAATGGAAAACAAATAACCCAATCAATAAATGGACCTAAACATACATTTCTGAAAAGAAGAAATACAAATGGCCAACAAATATATGAGAAAATGTTCAACATCTTTAGCAATCAGGGAAATGCAAATGAAAACTATCCTGAGATTTCTTCTCACTCTAGTCAGAATGGCAATCATCATGAATACAAAAACAATAATAGCTGGCAAGGATGTGGGAAAAAGATACACTTACACATTGTTGGTAAGTTTGCAAATTAGTAACGACCACTCTGAGTAATGGAAGTTACTCAGAAGACTAGTAATGGAACCACAATATGATGAGCTATACCACTCCTTGGTATATATCCAAAAGATCTAAAATCAGCATGCTGTAATGACACATCCACATCAATGTTTATAGCAGCACAATTCACAATAGACAAAAAAAAAATGGAAGAGCTCAGGTGCCTCTCAATAGATGAATGGATTAAGAAAATGTGATATATGTACACAATAGAGTTTTACTCAGCCATAAATAAGAACTAACTCATGTTAATTTCTGGCAAATGGATGGAACTGGAAAACTTCATGCTTGTTGAAATAAGCAAGACTCAGAAATTCAAGGGTCAAATGTTTTTCTCATATGTGGAAGCTATATGGGAGAGAGGCAGAGGGTGAGAGGAAGGAAGAAAGAAAAGGAGTCAGAAAGAAGGATCTCCTGAAAATAGAGGGAAGACCAGGAGAGTTGAGGAAGGGGGTCAATAGGGAGGGAGAATGGGAAGGCATGGGAAGTAATGTTGAATGAAATTTAACAAATTACTCTATTGTCCATGTATAAATATATCACAATGCAGTTTTACATATAATTGTAATATACCAATTAAAATAATAATACAGAAATACAAGGGAAATTCATACACTAGAGCTAGTGCATGAAGGGAGGGTAGAGGGAAGGGAAAAGAAACTGGAATGACATTGATCAAATTATGTTATGTGCATATACAAAGAATGGCATAATGTATAGTTACAGTGCACCAATAAAATATGTATTTGATGGTAAATTAATAATTGAAAAAATTGGACTTCCATTGGGTTATTGCCTTGTACTCCTTTCTCCTCAGAATATGAAGTGCTCTTGAGGTCTCTGTTTTAGGCAGGGTAGGAAGTTTGATAACAAAAGTGAATTCTGCAGTAACTGTGATTATAGAGCTATGGTTACCACGGAAAAATTCTGAAACCTCTTGCTCAGAGATTCTTGAAAATGTGTGGAGATTTTTTTCTCATTTGAAGAGCCATATCTGTTTAGAGATATAGAGCACTGTGTGGTATCTGTCTAGCTGTAAAGTTTTGAGAAATTTTATTTGGTGGTATTTCTCAATTTTTGTGAAAAGGATCAATCCTTTTTTGATTTTTATTTTTACAATGATCAATCTTTATAAAGTTTTCATATAAAGGATCAAAACTTTGCTAAGTTTGATTATTACTAGAGTAAGAATTTTCATGCTATAAATACTACATACATTGAATACTGAAAAGGCAGTACTTTAAAATATTAAGAAGTTTAAGAATAGGTCATAAATAAATATATTAGCATGATTGTTTTGCATAGTCTAGCTACTTTATTTCTTAGTCCAATCTGAAAAAAAGTCTTCTTTCCAAGAGTTTTCAGTAATACAAAATGTAGGTTATGTCTTGGAGATGCATAAATTGCCAGTAAGATAATCTATATTTTTAGTATTCATTTACTTTTTTCTTAAGTTTCCATAACTGTAGACATTAGACCAGTTAATCTTCACTTATACTGTTAATTGTATTTTTCTATTTTTTTTTTATTGTAAACAAATGGGATACATGTTGTTTCTCTGTTTGTACATGGCGTAAAGGCATACCATTTGTTTATGATTACACAAATGGTATTTTTCTATTTTTAAGTGTACTTTTTTATCTATATTATTGATTTATGATTGGCATACAAAAGCAGTGCATATTTAAATTATGAGGAGTTTACAGATAGGTGTACAACCATGAAATCATAGTTTGTGATTTAAACCTATTCATCTCTTCCACGTTTCCTCTAAAGACTCTTATGTATCAAAGGACATAATCAATAATTTGAAAAGGTTGCCTGTGGAATGGGAAAATATGTGCAAATCATATCTTATAATGGTATAATATCCAGAATATATAAAGAACTCCTACAGCCAGGTGTGGGGGCAAACACCTGTAATCCCAGTGGCTTGGGAGGCTGAGACAGGAGGATTGCGAGTTCAAAGCCAGCCTCAGCAATTTAGCAAGGCTCTAAACAACTCAGTGAAACCCTGTCTCTAAATAAAATACAAAATAGGGCTGGGGATGTGACTCAGTGGTCAAGTGCCCCTGAGTTCAATCCCCCCAAAAAAGGAACTCCTATAACTCAACAACAACAACAAATACCCAATTAAAAACAGGCATTTCCACATTAAAACTACTCTAAAGATTTCATCTCACACCAGTCAGAAGGGCAGTGATCAAGAATACAAGCAACAATAAGTGTTGGTGAGGATGTGGGGGAAAAGGTACACCCACACATTGCTGGTCAGATTGCAAATCGGTGCAGCCACTCTGGAAAGCAGTATGGAGATTCCTCAGGAAACTTGAAATGGAACCACCATTTGACCCAGCTATCCCACTCCTCAGTTTATACCCAAAGGACTTAAAATAAGCATACTACAGAGATACAGCCACATCAATGTTTATAGCAGCTCAATTCACAATAGCCAGATTGTGAACCAACCTAGATGTCCTTCAGTTGATGAATGGATAAAGAAACTGTGGTATATAACCCTTAAAGAAAAATGAAATTATGACATTTTCAGGTACATGGATGGAGCTGGAGAATATCATGCTAAGTGAGATAAGCCAATCCCAAAGAACCAAAGGCCGAATGTTTTCTCCCATAAGCAGATGCTAATCCATAATGGCAAGGGATTAGGGAAGAATGAAGGCACTTTGAATTGGGCAGAGGAGAGTGAGGGGAAGGGAGGGGGTGCAGGGGTAGGAATGAAGGTAGAAATGAGATGGACATTATAACTCGGTGTACATGTATGATTACACAGTGGGTATGACTCCACCATGTTCAGCCAGAGGAAGAAGTTGTGCTCCATTTGTATACAATGTTTCAAAATGCATTCTACTGTCATGCATAACTAATTAGAACAAATTTAAAAAAGAAACAACGACATAAAACTTGGGTTGTAAATATTTGGATGCTACTGGTGTTGACCTGTGCTTTTGTTGTCCTCTGATGACTGTTGTCATGTCGCTATACCACACAAGCTGTCACTCAATTAATAGTTGTATATTTACTTTGTCTCAAATTTTGGGCATAAGGTTATTTTAAAAGAAAAAAATAGGCATGTCTAAAAGATGTATGCAAATGTCCAAGAAGTTTATGAAAAAGTGCTCAAAATCACTGATCATTGGAGAAACACAAATAAAAGCTACAACAAGATATTCTCATTAAGGTGACCATGATCCAAAAAGAAAAGAAAGAAAGAAAAAGTGTTGGTGAGGATGTGGAGAAATTGGAATCCTTCTGCCTGTCCCTAGGAATGTAAAATGACATAAATATTATGGACAACAGTAGGTAGATTCCTCAGAATATTAAAAATAGAATTATCATATGATGCAGCAATCCCATTTCTGGGTATATTTCCAAAAGAATTTAATCCAGGATTTTGAAAATATAGTTACTCATCTACATTCATTGCAGCATTATTCACAATAGCCAGGAGGTAGAAGCAACCCAAGCATCTGTTGATGGGTGAATGGTTAAAGGAAGTGTGGTGGGCTGGGAGTGCTTAGTGGCAGAGAACTTGCCTATCATACACAGAGGCCCTGCATTTGATCTGCAGCACAGAATGAAAGAAAATTTGATGTATACATACAATGGCATATTATTCAACTTTGAAAATGGAAAAATATATCACATGCTATAACATGGATGAACCTGAATGAACTCCTGTAAAGTGACACTGACAAAAAGACATACTGTGTGCTTCCACTTATATGAGGTATCACATTCTTAGAAACAGGCCAGGAAGTGAGGAATGAGGAGTTGTTTGGTGGGTGTAAGGTTGAAGTTTTATAACATATAAAAACACTACACATGTGTTGCACAACAATGTGAAAATAGTTAATCCTAATGAAATGTATGCTTTAAAGTGGTTAAGACAGTAAATACTTCATTTTTAAATTTTTTTGAAATTTTTTAAAATTTATTTTTATTATAAATAAATGGGATACATGTTGTTTCTGTTTGTACATGGAGTGACAGCATACCATTTGCATATTCATACATTTACATAGAGTAATGATGTTTGATTCATTCCGTTAATTTTTTCCTTCCCCCCCACTCCTCCCACCTCTCTTTTCCCTCTATACAGGCCCTCCTTCCTCCATTCTTGTCCCCCTCCCACCCCCCATTATGTGTCATCATCCGCTTATCAGTGAGATCATTCGTCTTTTGGATTTTTGAGATTGGCTTATCTCACTTAAGATGATATTCTCCAATTTCATCCATTTGCCTGCAAATGCCATAATTTTATTATTCTTTATAGCTGAGTAATATTCCATTGTATATATATACCACAGTTTCTTTATCCATTCATCAATTGAAGGGCATCTAGGTTGGTTCCATAGTCTGGCTATTGTGAATTGAGCAGCTATGAACATTGACTTGACTGTATCTCTGGAGTATGCTGATTTTAAGTCCTTTGGGTATAGGCCGAAGAGTGGGATAGCTGGGTCAAATGATAGGTCCATTCCAAGTTTTCTAAGGAATCTCCACACTGCTTTCCAGAGTGGCTGCACTAATTTGCAGCCCCACCAGCAGTGTATGAGTGTACCTTTTTCCCCACATCCTCTCCAACACCTATTGTTGCTTGTATTCTTGATAATCGCCATTCTAATTGGGGTGAGATGGAATCTTAGGGTAGTTTTGATTTGCATTCCTCTTATTACTAAAGATGTTGAACATTTTTTCATATGTTTGTTGATTTCTTGTAGACCTTCTTCTGTGAAGTGTCTGTTCATATCCTTAGCCCATTTGTTGATTGGGTTATTTGTATTCTTGGTGTAGAGTTTTTTGAGTTCTTTATATATTCTGGAAATTAGTGCTCTATCTGAAGTATGAGTGGCAAAGATATTCTCCCACTCTGTAGGCTCTCTCTTCTCATTGCTGATAGTTTCCTTTGCTGAGAGAAAGCTATTTACTTGGAATCTATCCCAGTTATTGATTCTTGCTTTTATTTCTTGTGCTATGGGAGTCCTGTTAAGGAAGTCTGATCCTTTTCTTCTATAAGATGCAGGGTCTCTGGTCTGATTTCAAGGTCCTTGGTCCATTGTGAGTTGAGTTTTGTGCAGGGTGAGAGATAGGGGTTTAGTTTCATTCTGCTGCATATGGATTTCCAGTTTTCCCAGCACCATTTGTTGAAGAGGCTATCTTTTCTCCATTGCATACTTTTGGCACCTTTGTCTAGTATGAGAAAATTGTATTTATTTGGGTTTGTGTTTGTGTCCGCTATTCTGTACCATTGATCTACCTGTCTATTTTGGTGCCAATATCATGCTGTTTTTGTTACTATTGCTTTGTAGTATAGTTGAAGTTCTGGTATTGTGATACCCCCTGTTTCATTCTTCCTGCTAAGGATTGCTTTAGCTATTCTGGGCTTCTTATTCTTCCAGATGAATTTCATGATTGCTTGCTCTATTTCTGTGAGGTATGTCATTGGGATTTTAATTGGAATTGCATTGAATCTGTATAGCACTTTTGGTAGTATGGCCATTTGGACAATATTAATTCTGCCTATCCAAGAACATGGGAGATCTTTCCATCTTCTAAGGTCTTCCTTAATTTCTTTCTTCAGTGTTTTGTAGTTTTCATTGTAGAGATCTTTTACCTCTTTGGTTAGATTGATGCCCAAGTATTTTATTTTTTTTTTTTTTGAGGCTATTGCAAATGGAGTTGTTTTCCTCATTTCCCTTTCAGCTGTTTCGTCACTTGCGTATAAAAATGCTGTAGATTTATGCATGTTGATTTTATAGCCTGCTATTTTGCTGAATTCATTGATGAGGTCTAGAAGTTTTCTGGAGGAGGTTTTTGGATCCTCTAAATATAGAATCATGTCATCCGCAAATAGTGACAGCTTAAGTTCCTCTTTTCCTATTCGTATCCCTTTAATTTCTTTAGTCTGTCTAATTGCTCTGGCTAGAGTTTCAAAGACAATGTTGAATAGAAGTGGTGAAAGAGGACATCCCTGTCTTGTTCCCGTTTTTAAAGGGAATGTTTTCAGTTTTTCTCCATTAAGAATGATGTTGGCCATGGGCTTAGCGTAAATAGCCTTTACAATGTTCAGGTATGTTCCTACTATCCCTATTTTTTCTAGTGTTTTGAGCATGAAGGGGTGTTGTATTTTGTCAAACGCTTTTTCTGTGTCAATTGAAATAACCATATGATTCTTATCCTTAAATCTATTGACATGATGGATTACGTTTATTGATTTACGGATGTTAAACCATCCTTGCATTCCAGGAATGAACCCCACTTGATCGTGGTGCACAATTTTCTTAATATGTTTTTGGATACGGTTTGCCAATATTTTGTTAAGGATCTTTACATCTATATTCATCAAGGATATTGGTCTAAAATTTTCTTTCCTTGATGTGTCTTTTCCTGGTTTGGGTATGAGGGTGATATTAGCTTCATAGAATGAGTTCGGTAGGGTACCCTCCTTTTCTATTTCCTGGAATACTTTGAGAAGTATTGGAATGAGTTCTTCTTTGAAGGTCTTGTAGAACTCGGCTGAGAATCGGTCTGGTCCTGGGCTTTTCTTGGATGGTAGATTTTTAATGGCTTCTTCTATTTCATTGATTGATATTGATCTGTTTAAATCGTGTATGTCCTCCTGGTTCAGTCTGGGAGGAGCACATGTCTCCAAGACTTTTTTTTTGTCAATTTTTTGAATAGTTTCTTTTGTTTCAATTTCATTGATTTCAGCTCTGATTTTAATTATTTCCTGTCTTCTAACTACTTTTGCTGTTATTCTGTTCTTCTTTTTCTAGGGCTTTGAGCTGTAATGTTAGGTCATTTAATTGTTGACTTTTCATTCTTTTCTGGAATGCGCTCCATGCAATGAATTTTCCTCTTAGTACCGCTTTCATAGTGTCCCAGAGATTTTGATATGTTGTATCATCATTCTCATTGACCTCTAAGAATTTTTTAATCTCCTCTCTGATGTTTTTGTTATCCATGTTTCATTCAATAGCATATTACTTAGTCTCCAAGTGTTGGAGTAATTTCCCGTTTTTATTTTGTCATTGATTTCTACTCTCATTCCATTATGATCCGATAGAACACAAGGCAGTGTCTCTATTTTTTTGCATTTACTAAGGGCTGCTTTGTGGCATAACACATGGTCTATTTTCGAGAAGGTTCCATGTGCTGCTGAGAAGAAAGTGTATCTGCTCGTTGATGGATGGCATATTCTATATATGTCTATTAAGTCTAGGTTATTGATTGTGTTATTGAGTTCTATGGTTTCTTTGGTTGGATTTTGTTTGGAAGATCTATCTAGTGGTGACAGCAGTGTGTTAAAGTCACCCAGAATTTTTGTGTTGTGGTCTATGTGATTCTTGAAATTGAGAAGGATTTGTTTGATGTACAGGGATGCACCATTGTTTGGGGCATAAATATTTAATATCATTATGTCTTCCTGATTTATGGTTCCCTTCCCTTAAGCAGTGTGAAATATCCTTCTTTATCCCTTCTGACTAACTTTGGCTTGAAGTCCACTTTATCTGATATAAGGATGGAAACCCCCACTTTTTTACTGAGTCCATGTGCGTGGTAGGTTTTTTCCCATCCTTTCACCTTTAGTCTGTGGATGTCTTTTTCTATGAGACGAGTCTCTTGCAGGCAGCATATTGTTGGGTCTTTTCTTTTTAATCCATTCTGCCAGTCTATGTCTTTTGATTGATGAGTTTAGGCCATTAACGTTCAGGGTTATTATTGAGAAATGATTTGTATTCCCAGTCATTTGGCTTATTTTTCGTTTTTAACTTGGCTTGGTTTCTCCTTTGAGTGTGTTTTTTCTAAGGTAGTTCCTCCCTTTGCTGACCTACATTGTTGTTTTTCATTTCCTCCTCATGGAATATTTTGTTGAGAACATTCTGTAGTGCAGGCTTTCTATTTGTAAATTCTTTTAACTTTTGTTTATCATGGAAGGATTTTATTTCATCTTCAAATCTGAAGGTTAGTTTTGCTGGGTATAGGATTCTTGGTTGGCAACCATGTTCTTTCAGAGCTTGAAATACGTTGTTCCAGGCCCTTCTAGCTTTTAGAGTCTGGGTTGAGAAGTCGGCTGCTATCCGTATTGATCTCCTCCTATATGTAATCTGATGCTTTTCTCTCGCGGCCTTCAAAATCCTATCTTTATTTTGAATGTTAGGCATTTTCATTATAATGTGCCTTGGTGTGGATCTGTTGTGATTCTGTGCACTTGGTGTTCTATGAGCCTCTTGTATTTGATTTTCCATTTCATTCTTCAGGTTTGGGAAATTTTCTGATATTATTTCACTGAATAGGTTGTTCATTCCTTTGGTTTGTATCTCTGTGCCTTCCTCAATCCCAATAATTCTTAAATTTGGGCTGTTCATGATGTCCCATAGTTCTTGGAGATTCTGTTCATGATTTCTTACCATCTTCTCTGTTTGGGCAACTTTATTTTCAAGAATAAATATTTTGTCTTCATTGTCTGAGGTTCTGTCTTCCAAGTGGTCTAGTATTTTGGTGATGCTTTCCATTGAGTTTTTTCTTTGTTTTTTTCCTTCATTTCAAGGATTTCCATTTTTTTTTTTTTTGAGAATCTCTATCTCTTTGTTGAAATGATCTTTTGCTTCCTGCAGGTGCTCTTTCAGCTTACTGCTATTAACATTCATTGCCTGCATTTGCTCTCTTATCTCATCCTTTCCTTCGTGAATCATCTTAATCATGTATAATCTGAAGTCCTTTTCTGACATTTCTTCTAACATACTGTCATTGGATTCTATTACTGTAGAATCTATATTTGTTTGGATCATTTTCTTCCCTTGTTTTTTCATGTTGTTCATGTATCTTCCCCTCTAGCAGTGCAGATCTGGGATATTGCAGATTTCCCCCTATAGGCTTATAGTGGCCCTATAGGAGTCCAAAACCCTTTCTTTAAGGGGAGATCAATATTAGCAGTGCCCAAATCAGACACTATGCAATCCTAGACCAAATAGCCCCTATGGGGACAATAACGAAATTGTCATAATAAACAAAATGAGTTCAAATATTGTCTTCAGTAAAACAAACAGATTTGCAATAAGGTCTGCAGTTTCAAATGGAGGACAAAGAGGAGCAGAGGGATGTAGAATGTGGCTGTTAAAGAGACAAGAAAAGAATATACAGAAGTCCTAGATAATAGAAAGGGTGAGAGTGTAATCAAAAGAAATCAGATGTTAGCATGCAAAAAAGGGAGAAAGAGACTCTGAGAGAACAGGTAAACAAAAGGAAAATGAAGCAAGAAAAGTAAAGAAATAAAAACTTAAATTTTTCTATAAGGGGATAAAAGAAAATCTACTGTATAACAGTCATATAGTAATGAAACCTCCCAGTGTTCAGTAGCCTGATGCATGAGAGGTACCTGACAATGAGCTTCAAACCTCCAGCAGGCGTCGCAGGATGGGATTTGCTCCACCCAAAGATTGGAGCTATGGCTTCCAGGATTATCCAAGATGGCTGCTCTGGCTTTGAAATGTGTTGGCAAATGGGGAGTTGCAGCTCAGGGTGTGGATGTGGTCAGCTGGAGGTCCTGGAGATGGGATGCAGTTGGTCTGGTAGGGGTCCTGGAGGTCCGGTGTGTTTGGTGTAGTTGTGGGATCCTGGAGGCCAGGTGCAATCAGTTGGTCTGGTGGTCCTGGTGATAGGGCGCAGTCAGTTGGTCTGGGGGTCCTGGCGGCAGGGAGCAGTCAGTCGATGTGAGGGCCCCAGAGGCAGGGAGTGATTGGTCTGGCTGAGGGATCTTGGAGACGGGGCTCAGTCAGTCTGGCCAGGGGTCCTATGGGGCCTTGCTGTTGTCTCAAAATAGCAGCAGCCACGTGTCACTTCATGTTTTTAAAACAATTTTTAAAAAAATAACATTATGGGGTGCTAAGCAACTCAGTGAGACCCCGTCTTTGAATAAAATACAAAATAGGACTGCAGATGTGGCTCAGTGGTTGAGTGCACTTGAGTTCAATACCAGGTAGCCCCCCAAAATAACACTAAAAATACAGAGACCCTTATATATCCTTCACCTAGGTTTTCCAATTGGTTTTCTTGCAAAACTCTAGTACATTATCCCAACTATGATACTGACATTGATACAATGAAGATGCAGAACACTTTCATCACCATAAGGCTCTCTCATGTTGCTCTGTTGAAGTTCTGCCAACCTTCCTCCTGTCTACACCCCTCCTTAACCACTGCCAACCATTAATATGCCATTCTGATAGGTATATGGTGATACAGATTGTGGTTTTAATTTGCATTTTCCTAATGGCTAAGTATATTGATCATCTTTCCATGTGCATACATGCCATCTGTATATCCTATTTGGTGAATTGACTTTTGCTTATATTTACTTGGATTGTTTACTTTCATTAGTGTTGAGTTTGTAGAGGTCTGTACATGTTGGAGGTACCAATCTTCTGTCAGATATGTGACTTGCAAATATTTACTTGGATACTCTTTGAACAGTGTTTGGCATACAAGTACTGTGCATGTTCTGTTAGGTTTACATCTAAATATTTCAATTTTTTGAGTGCTTACAAATGGTATTGTATTTTTTTTTTTTTTTTTTTTGTGGTGCTGGGGATTGAACCCAGGGCCTTGTGCTTGCAAGGCAAGCACTCTACCAACTGAGCTATATCCCCAACCCTAGTATTGTATTTTGAATGTTGGCATCCATATGATCATTGGTGGTATATAGAAATGGAGTTGATTTTTCAATGTTTATATTGTATCCTGGAACATCCCTTAACTCACTTACAAGTTGTAGGAGCATTTTGTAGATACCTGGGAGTTTTCTATGTAAACATTCATGTCATCTGCAAATGGAGGCAATTTTACCTCATCCCATCTGGGCTAGTTACCATTTATTTTCTATTCTTGCTTTATTGGACTCTGGAGGACTTCCAATATAGAGTTGAATGGCAGTGGTAAGAACAGGCAGCCATGGCTTGTTCCCAGTCTTATCGGGGAGAGCATTCATTTTTTTCATTGTGAAGTATAATGTTTTTGTGGATGCTCTTTATCAAGTTGTAGAAGTTAACCTCCAGGCTTATTTTTTTAGAGTTTTAAAAAATTACAACTAGGTGTTACAATCTGTCAAATGCTTTTTATTCATCAATTACTGTGACCATGTGATTGTACTGATTGTACCAGCTTTGTATTCCTGAAATAAAAATAAATCCCATTGGTTATGGCATTTTAATTCTTTTAAATGTTATTAAATTCTATTTGGTTAAATTTGTTATGTTTGAATTTATGTTCATGAGCGATACTAGCCTATAGTTTGCTTTATTATTTAGTATTGCTTTGGTTTAGGTGTCAGAATAATACAAGCATCCTTCACTATGCACAGGGAATTGTGTCAGAAACCACCCCCACACACAGATACTAAAATCTACAGATACTCAAGTTCATGGTATGATGTAAGATAGTGTTTATAACCTATGCATACCCTCCCATACACTTTAATTTGTTTTTGTAATCTATTCATAACTGATAAATAAAAACAAAAATAATACATAATAATTATGGGGTATCGTGTGATGTTTCCATGCATCTATGCATTGGGTATTGTATAAATCAGGGCAAACATCTCCACAAACACTTATTATTTCTTTATGGTAAAAAAAAAAATTCAGAATCCTTTCTTCTAACTCTTTGAAATATATAGTACATTATAGCTATCTGTAGTCAGTCTACCGCGCCATAGCACACCAGAGCATCTTACTCTTATCTCACTGTAACTTAGTACCTGTTGATCAAGCTCTTCCTAGCTGTCTATCTCCCACCCTCTTGCTTTCCCAAGTTGCTTGTAACTACCATTCTACTCTCAACTACTATGAGATCAACTTTTAGAGTCCACATGAGGAAGATTATATCACTCTTGGCATTCTGTGCCTGGTTTATTTTGTTTAGCATAACAGGATTTCATTCCTTTTCATGGCTGAATAATATTCCACTGTGTCATATTTGTTCTTTTTAGTTACACATGGCAGTAGAATCTATTTTGATATGTTTATATAAACATGGAGTATATCTTATTCTAATTAGTATCCCAGTCTGTGGATGTACACAATGTTGAGATTCACTGTGGTGTATTCATATATGTACATAGGAAAGTTATGTCAGATTTCTTCCACTTTCTTTACTATTCCTATTGCCCTTCCCTTCCCTTCATTCCCCTTTGTCTAATCCATTGAACTTCTATTCTTCCCCCACTTGCTGTGGGTGAGCTTCCACATATCAGAGAGAACATTCAACCTTTGGTTTTTTAGGATTGGCTTACTTCACTTAGCATGATACTCTCCAGATCCATCCATTTATTGGTGATTGTCATAAAGTTATTCTTATTTATAACTGAATAATATTCCATCGTGTATATATATCACATTTTCTTTATCCACTCATCTATTGATGGGCATCTAGTTTGGTTCCATAGTTTAGCTATTGTGAATTGAGCTGCTATAAACATTGATGTGTCTGCATCACTGTAATAAGCTGATTTTAAAACCTTTGGATATATACTGAAGAGTGGACTAATTGAGTCAAATGGTGGTTCCATTCCTAGTTTTCTGAGGAATCTCCATACTGCTTTCCATAGTGGTTGCACCAGTTTGCAGTCCCACCAGCAATGTATGAATGTACCTTTTCCCACACATCCTCTCTGACATTTATTGTTACTTGTGTTATTGATTGTTACCATTCTGATTGGAGTGGGGTGAAATTTCAGTATAATTTTAATTTTCATTTCTCTAATTGCTAGAGATGTTGAACATTTTTTCATATGTTTGTTGATTCTTCATATTTTTTCTTTTGATAAATGTCTATTTAGTTCCTTTGCCCATTTATTGATTGGGTTATTTGAGTGTTTTTTTTTTCTTGGTGTTAAGCTTTTTGAGTTTTTTTTATATATCCTGGAGATTAATACCTTATGCAGGGTGTGGATAGCAAAGATTTTCTCCCATTCTGTAGGCCCTCTCTTCACACTCTTGATTGTTTCCTTTGCTGTGAAGAAGGTTTTAGTTTGATACCATCCCACTTATTATTGATTTTTCTTCTTGCACTTTAGGAGACTTGTTAAGGAAGTTGGTTCTTAAGCTGACATGTTAGGATGTTGGGCCTACATTTTCTTCTAGTAGGTGCAGAGTCTCTGGGCTATTATGTAGGTCTTCAACCCACTTTGAGTTGAGTTTTGTGCAGCATGAGAGATAGGTGTTCTATTATGTATGGATTTCTAGTTTTCCCATCACCATTTGTTGAAAAGGATATCTTTTCTCCATTGTAGGTTTATGGCACCTTTGTCGAGTATGAGATAACTGTATTTATGTGGGTTTGTCTCTGTGTCTTCTATTCTATTCCATTGGTCTTTAGGTCTGTTTTGGTGCTAACATCATGCTGTTTTTGTTACTATGGCTCTGTAGTATAGATTAAGGTCTGATGTTATGATGCCTCTTTCTTACGTTTTCTTGCTGAGGATTGCTTTGGCTATCCTGGGCCTCTTATTTTTCCAAATGAATTTCTTGTCTGCCTTTTATATTTCTATGAAGAATGTCATTGGGATTTTAATTGGAATTGCATTGAATCTGTATAGCACTTTTGGTAGTATGACCATTTTGACAATATTAATTCTGCCTATCCAAGAGCATGGGAGATCTTTCCATCTCCTAAGGTCTTCTTCATTTTCTTTCTTTAGTGTTCTGTAGTTTTCACTGTAGAGTCTTTCACCTCTTGTGAGATTGATTTTGAAATTTTTTTGAGACTATTGTGAATGGAATAGTTTTCCAAATTTCTCTTTCAGCTGATTCATATTGGTTTATAGGAACACAATTAATTTATGGGTGCTAATTTTGTATCCTGCCAAGTTTGCTGAATTCATGAGTTCTACAAGTTTTTTGGTGGAAATTTTTTGGGTCTTCTAAATATAGGATCATGTCATGGACAAATAGAGATGGTTTGAATTCTTCTTTTCCTATTCATATTCTTTTAATTTCTGTCTCCTATCTGATTGCTCTGGCTGGAGTTTCAAGGACTATGTTGAATAGAAGTGGTAAAAGAGGAAGGACATCCTTGTCTTGTTCCACTTTTTAGAGGGAATGTCTTCAGTTTTTCTCCATTGAGAATGATGGTGGACTTGGGTTTAGCATGTATCGCTTTTACAGTGTTGAGGTATGGTCCTACCATCCCAAGTTTTTCTAGTGTTTTGAACATGAATGGATGCTGTATTTTGTCAAATGCTTTTGCTTTTACTGCATCTATTGAGATAATCATGTGATACTTTTCTTTAAAAGTCTATTGATGTGATGAATTACATTTATTGATTTCCATATGGTTTAACCAATCTTGCATCTCTGGGATGAATCCCACTTGATCATGATGCCCTGTCTTTTTAATGTGTTTTTGTATGTGATTTTTCAGTATTTTATTAAGAATGTTTACATATATGTTCATGAGGGATATTGCTCTGAAGTTTTCTTTCCTTGATGTGTCTTTGGTTTTGGTATCAGGGTGATACTAGCTTCATAGAATGAGTTTGGAAGGGTTCCCTCCTTTCCTATTTCATGGAATAATTTGAGGATTGGTGTTAGTTCTTCTCTAAAGATGTCTGGTAGAAGTCAATTGAGAATCCATCCAGTCCTGAACTTTTTTTTTTGTTGGTAGGCTTTTGATGGTGTCTTCAATTACATTACTTGAACTTGATCTGGTTAGATTTTTATGTCCTCCTGGTTAAATTTGGGTAGGTCATATGTCTCTAGAAATTTATGTCTTCAAGATTTTTTAATTTATTGGAGTATAAATTTTCAAAATAATTTCTGATTATCCTGTATTTCTTTTTTCATCAAGAATTTTGATAGGGTTTTTTTCCCTCTTTCTTTTGGTTAGCTTGGCTAAGAGCTTGTCAATTTTGTTTATTTTTTCAAAGAACCATCTTTTTGTTTTGATGATTTTTGTTGAATTTTTAAAATATCAATTTCATTGATTTTGGCTCTGATTTTAATTATTTCGTATCTACTGATTTTGATGTTGATTTGTTCTTATTTTTCTAGGGACTTGAGATATTTATTAGATTATTTATTTGGTATCTTTCTATTCTTTTCATGAATGGGCTCAATGCTATGAACTTTCCTCTTAAAACCGTCTTTATAGTGTGGGAGATTTTGATATGTTGTATCACTATTCTCATTTACCTCTAAGTATTTTTTTAATTTCACCCCTGATTTCTTGTGCTATACATTCACCATTCAATAGCATATTATTTAGTCTCCAGGTATTAGAGTAGCTTCTATTTTTTATTTTATTGTTGATTTCTAATTTCATTCCATTATGATCTGATAGAATATAAGGTATTATCTCTATTTTTTGTACTTGCTAAGAGTTATTTTGTGACCTAAGATGTGATCTATTTTAGAAAATGATCTATGCACTCCTAAGAAGAAAATGTATTCAGTCACTGATGAATGAAATATTCTATATATGTCTGTTAAGTCTAAATTGTTAATTGTATTTTTTTTTTTTAGTTTATAGCTTATTTATTTACTTTATGTTTGGAAGATCCATCCAGGGATGAGAGAGGTGTGTTAAAGTCACCCAATATTATTGTGTTTTGGTCTATTTGATTCTTGATATTCACAAGGGTTTGTTTGATGTACATAGCTGCTCCATTGTTTGGGGCATAAATATTTACGATTGTTATGTCTTGTTGATGTTTAATTCCCTTAAGCAGTATGAAATGACCTTCTTTGTCTCTTCTTATTAACTTTGACTTGAAGTCCAGTTTATCTGATATGAGGATAGAAACCCATCCACACTGGGATCCTACTCCCTGGAGTCTCTCCTATGTTCCACTAGTGTGGTGGAGTAGCTAATACTTCACCCTCTCTGCCAGATGTGGATTGTCCTTCCTGATCTCCTGGGTTCAGTCTCCAAGCATACCCACCGACTTGATCCAATTCCCAGCTCACCCCAATTTGTCCTGCAAGGCAGCAGACTAAAAGGGTGGGAAGGACCCAGGATGTCTCCAGTATCAATGACCTGTATTCCCCTGGATAAAACACTCTGCACTTCTGAATTTCTCTTGGTGAACTATGCACACTCTGAATCATATGGTGGACATCTGTCTAGTCTGGTTTTTGGACCCAGCTTGGATTGCCCAGGCCTGGGATCCTGGACTTGTTCCCATGCCACCGGCTACCATAGCATGGCAGGAAAAATGGCATCTGCCTTGGATCTCCAGGACAGCCTGGAGATACGCAGCATCTTTCCTGCATCAGCATATAGTGTAGCACAATGTCTGAATCAGTCCAGCAATGTCCTTGATCTCTTATTTCTCTGTATTAAGACATGCCACCATGCCACCTGAAATGCAGATACTCTTAATCTCCTTCCCTGCTTTGCCTGTAGTGGATCAACTCTGGTGGCCGCTGCTGCTAGCAGTGGGTTTTCTTCTTTTATTTTATTATATCTAACCTTCTAAGTCCCTAAGCTGTTCTGAGAGTTCAGTACTAAATCCCAGTAAAATCCCTTTCACCCACCTCACTGAGAAGCTGTTGATCTGCTTTCCTGGTCTCACACCATGGAGCAACTTGGAAAGTAACCACTTTTACTCTGCCATCTTCAAGAATTTCATCCTCATTTTTTTAACCTATTCATCAGTTGATGGACATGTAAGTAACTTTCATTTGTTGGCAACTGTGAATATTGCTGCATTAAACATGGGAGTGCAGATATCTCTTCAATATATTGATTTCATTTCCTTTGGATATATATCCAGTAGTAAGATTGCTGGATCATATCGAGTTCTACTTTTAATTTAAAAGAAAATTTTTTGAGGAACCTTCATACTGTTTTCCATGATGATTATCCTAATTTACATTCTCCCACCACAATGTGCAAAGGCTCCCTTTTCTCCACGTCCTTATTGGCACTTATATTGCTTGTCTTTTTGAAATTAGTCATTCTTACTGCAATGAGTTGTTATCTCAGTGTGGTTTTGATTTGCATTTCTCTGATGATTAGTGCTGATGGGAATTTTCTCATATACCTGTTAGCCATTTCTATCTCTTCTTTTGCAAAGTGTCTTATCAGGTCTGTTGCCCATTTTTAATTGGGTTATTTGTTTGCAATTGAGTTTTGGAGTTCCTTATATATTCTGCATATCAACCTCTTGTCAGATAAATAATTTGCAAATATTTTCTCCCATTTTCCAGGTTCTGTCTTCATTCTGTTGATTGTTTCTTTGCCTGTGCAAAACACTTTAGTTTAATGTAGTCCCATTTATTTGTATATTTTTTTGCTTTTGGTTCTTATGCTTTGGCGTCTTGTCCAAAAACTCCTTGCCCATTCCAATGTCCTATAGCATTTCCCCTATGTTTTCTGCTACTAGTTTCAGGTCTCATATTTAAGTCTTTAATTGGTTTTTGAATTGATGCTTATAACTTATGAGAGATAGGAATCTAGTTGCATTCTTCTGCCTGTGGATATCCAAATTTCCCAGCAACAATTATTGAAAAGGCTTTTCTCTGCTGTGAGAATGTTCTCTAGAACCTTTGTGGAAAATCAGTTGGCTGCAGATGTGTGGGTTTATGTGCAGTTAGTTCTCTATTCTGATCCCTTTCATCTGTTCTTATGCCAACACCATGCTCATTTGATTACTATAGTTTTGTATATTTTGATGTCAAATAGCATAATGCCTCATTCTTTGCTCTTTTTGCTCAAGATTCATTTGGGCTATTCAGGAATTTGGGGGGGTTCCATACAAATTTTAAGATTTTTTTTTTCTAATTCTGTGAAGACTGTCATTGGTGTGTTGGTGGAGATTGCAGTGAATCTGTAGATTATTTAAGTAGTGTGGGCATTTTAACAATATTGATTCTTTCAATTCATGAACACAGGATATCTTTCCATTTGTGTGTGGGGTGTGTCCCTTTCCATTTTTTTCACCAATATTTTATAGTTTTAATTTTAGAGATTTTTCAGTTCTTTGGTTAAATTACTTGAAGAGATTTCTTTTTTCTAGCTGTTGTAGATGGACCTTTACTTTATTTTATTTATTTTTATGTGTTGCTGACGATCAAACCCAGTGCCTCTCACATGCTAGGCAGGCACTCTGCCACTGAACTACAACCCCAACCCTCTAGCTATTATAAGTGGGATTGCTTTCTTGCTTTCTGGTTCAGATAATTGACTATTAGATATGACTAGTTCCAATAGTTTTTTGGTGGGCTCTTAGGGTTTTCCATATATCATGTCATCTACAGACAGTGACAATTTGATTTCTACTTTTCCAATTTGTTGCCCTTTATTTCTCTTACCTGATTGCTCTGGCTAGGACTCTAGTATTATGTTGAATAAAAGTAGAAAAAGTGGGCCTCCTTGACTTATTCCAGATCTTAGAAAACTTTCAACTTTACTCCACTTGGTATAATGTTATCTGTCAGCTTATTACATATGACCTTTATTATGTAGAAGTATGTTCCTTTCATACATAATTTTTCCAATGTTTATATGAATGGGATGTTGAATTTATCAGATGCCTTTCCTGCATCTGTTTAGATGATCATATAGATTTTGTCTTTAATTTTGTTGATGTGTTAAATTGCATTTATTGATTTGTGTATGTTAAGCCTATGTTCCCCTGAATCCTACTTGATCATGATAAATATTCTTTAATGTGCTGTTGGATTTCATTTGCTAGTATTTGTTAAGGATTTTTGTGTTTCTGTTCACCAGGGATATTGGTCTGTAACTTTCTTTTTTATTGTATTCTTGTCTGATTTTGGTATCAGGGTAATTTTTTCCTTGTAGAATGTGTTTGGAAGAATTCCCTGCTCCTCAAAATTTTTTGAAATAATTTAAAAATAATTGGTATTGATTCTTTAAATGTTTGGTAGATCTCAGGAGTGAAAAATCTGGTCCTGGGCTTTTCTTTGATAGAAACTTTTTATTACTCATTCCACACCATTACTTGTTCTTGATCTATTCAGGTTTTCTATTTCCTCATGGTTCAGTCTTGGTAAGGTATATGTGTCCAGAAATTTGTTCATTTTTTTCTAGATTATCATTTCTATATAGATTTATTCATAATCATCTCAAATGATCATTTGCATTTTGTGACATCAGTTGTAATGCCTCTCTTCCATGTATTTAAAATTATATCTAGATTACTTATAATGCCTAATGCATTGTAAGTGCTATATAAATAGTTGCTATGCTGTGTTGTTTAGGAATAATTAGAAGAACATAGTCTGTATGGGTTAAGCACAGAAACAGTTACTACCCATACCCCAGTTTGAATCTGTGCATGTGGAACCCACAGACTTATGGAGGGCTAATTGTTAGTTTCATAAAAGGAAGTAGGACTTGTTCTTTCTGTTCTGTTTTCTGAAAGAGACTGTGTTTAATTGGTGTATTATTATTATTATTATTATTATTTATTTTATTGTAAACAAATGTGATACATGTTGCCTCTCTGTTTGTACATGGCGCAAAGGCATACCATTTGTGTAATCATAAATCCACATACAGTAATGTTGTTTGATTCATTCTGTTATTTTTTCCCCTTCCCCCCACCCCTCCCACCCCTCTTTACCCTCTATACAGTACTTTCTTCCTCCATACTTGCCCCCCTCCCTAACCCTAACTCTAACCCTAACAATAACCCTTCCCTCCCCCCCATTATGTGTCATCCTCCACTTATTAGCGATATCATTCGTCCCTTGTCTTTTTGAGATTGGCTTATCTCACTTAGCATGATATTCTCCAATTTCATCCATTTGCCTGCAAATGCCATAATTTTGTCATTCTTTATGGCTGAGTAATATTCCATTGTGTATATGTACCACAGTTTCTTTATCCACTCGTCAATTGAAGGGCATCTAGGTTGGTTCCATAGTCTGGCTATTGTGAATTGAGCAGCTATGAACATTGATGTGGCTGTATCTCTGTAGTATGCTGATTTTAGATCCTTTGGGTATAGGCCAAGGAGTGGGATAGCTGGGTCAAATGGAGGGTCCATTCCAAGTTTTCTAAGGAATCTCCACACTGCTTTCCAGAGTGGCTGCACTAATTTGCAGCCCCACCAGCAATTGTATGAGTGTACCTTTCTCCCCACATCCTCGCCAACACCTGTTGCTTGTATTTTTGATAATCGCCATTCTAATTGGGGTGAGATGGAATCTTAGGGTGGTTTTGATTTGCATTTCTCTTATTACTAGAGATGTTGAACATTTTTTCATATGTTTATTGATTGCTTGTACATCTTCTTCTGTGAAGTGTCTGTTCATTTCCTTAGCCCATTTGTCGATTGTATTATTTGTATTCTTGGTGTAGAGTTTTTTGAGTTCTTTATAGATTCTGGAGATTAGTGCTCTATCTGAAGTATGATTGGCAAAGATATTCTCCCACTCTGTAGGCTCTTTCTCCACATTACTGATAGTTTCCTTTGCTGAGAGAAAGCTTTTTAGTTTGAATCTATCCCAGTCATTGATTCTAGCTTTTATTTCTTGTGCTATGGGAGTCCTGTTAAGGAAGTCTGGTCCTAGGCCGACATGTTGAAGATCGGGACCTACTTTTTCTTCTATAATCTGCAGAGTCTCTGGTCTGATTCCAAGGTCCTTAATCCATTTTGAGTTGAGTTTTGTGCAGGGTGAGAGATATGGGTTTAGTTTCATTCTGTTGCGTATGGATTTCCAATTCTCCCAGCACCATTTGTTGAAGAGGCTATCTTTTCTCCATTGCATATTTTTGGCGCCTTTGTCTAGTATTAGAAAGTTGTATTTATTTGGGTTTGTGTCCGTGTCCTCTATTCTGTACCATTGATCTACCTGTCTATTTTGGTACCAGTACCATGCTGTCTTTGTTACTATTGCTTTGTAATAAAGTTGAAGTTCGGGTATTGCGATACCCCCTGCTTCATTTTTCCTGCGAAGGATTGTTTTAGCTATTCTGGGTTTCTTATTCTTCCAGATGAATTTCATGATTGCTTGCTCTATTTCTGTAAGGTATGTCATTGGGATTTTAATTGGGATTGCATTGAATCTGTATAGCACTTTTGGTAGTATGGCCATTTTGACAATATTAATTCGGCCTATCCAAGAACATGGGAGATCTTTCCATCTTCTAAGGTTTTCTTCGATTTCTTTCTTTAGTGTTCTGTAGTTCTCATTGTAGAGGTCTTTTACCTCTTTTGTGAGATTGATTCCCAAGTATTTTATTTTTTTCGATGCTATGGTGAATGGGGTAGTTTTCATAATTTCTCTTTCTGAGGATTCCTCACTTATGTATAAAAATGCATTGGATTTATGAGCATTGATCTTGTAACCTGCCACTTTACTGAATTCACTTATGAGTTCTAACAGTTTTCTGGTGGAATTTCCTGGTTCCTCTAAGTATATAATCATATCATTCGCAAATAGGGATAGTTTGAGTTCTTCTTTTCCTATTCGTATTCCTTTAATTTCCTTGGTCTGTCTAATTGCTCTGGCTAGAGTCTCAAGAACGATATTGAATAGGAGTGGTGAAAGAGGGCATCCCTGTCTTGTTCCAGTTTTTAGGGGGAATGCTTTCAGTTTTTAACCGTTTAGAATGATATTAGCCATGGGCTTAGCATAGATGGCCTTTACAATGTTAAGGAATGTTCCCACTATCCCTATTTTTTCTAGTGTTTTGAGCATGAAGGGGTGTTGTATTTTATCAAATGCTTTTTCTGCATCTATTGAAATAATCATGTGGTTCTTGACTTTAAGTCTATTGATATGGTGAATTACATTTATTGATTTCCGGATGTTGAACCAACCTTGCATCCCTGGGATAAAACCCACTTGATCATGGTGCACTATCTTTTTACTATATTTTTGTATGCGATTTGCTAAAATTTTATTGAGAATTTTTGCGTCAATGTTCATTAATGATATCGGTCTGAAGTTTTCTTTCCTCGATTTATCTCTGTCTGGCTTGGGTATCAGGGTAATATTGGTTTCATAGAATGAGTTTGGGAGGGTACCCTCCTCTTCTATTTCATGGAATACTTTGAGAAGTATTGGAATGAGCTCTTCTTTAAAGATTTTGTAGAACTCGGCTGAGAACCCATCTGGTCCTGGACTTTTCTTTGTTGGTAGGCTTTTGATGACCTCTTCTACTTCATTACTTGAAATTGATCTATTTAAATTTTGTATGTCCTCCTCGTTCAATTTAGGCAATTCATATGTCTCTAGAAACCTGTTGATGTCTTCGAAATTTTCTATTTGGTTAGAATATAGATTTTCAAAATAGCTTCTAATTATGTTTTGTATTTCAATCGTGTCTGTTGTGATATTTCCTTGTTCATTCCGAATTTTGGTGATTTGGGTTTTCTCTCGTCTTCTCTTTGTTAGAGTGGCTAAGGGTTTATCTATTTTGTTTATTTTTTCAAAGAACCAACTATTTATTTTGTCAATTTTTTGTATAGTTTCTTTTGTTTCAATTTCGTTGATTTCAGCTCTGAGTTTAACTATTTCCTGTCTTCTACTACTTTTGGTGTTGGTCTGTTCTTCTTTTTCTAGGGCTTTGAGCTGAAGTGTTAGGTTGTTTATTTGTTGATTTTTACTTCTTTTATTGAATGCGCTCCATGAAATAAATTTTCCTCTAAGTACTGCTTTCATAGTGTCCCAAAGATTTTGATATGATGTTTCTTTGTTCTCATTTACCTCTAGGAATTTTTTAATTTCCTTCCTAATATCTTCTGTTATCCATTCATCATGTAATAGCATATTGTTTAATCTCCAGGTGTTGGAGTAGCTTCTGTTTTTTACTCTTTCATTTATTTCTAACTTCAAACCATTATGATCTGATAGAATACAAGGTAGTGTCTCTATCTTCTTGTATTTGCTTACATTAGATTTGTGGCATAATATATGGTCTATTTTAGAGAAGGATCCATGTGCTGCTGAGAAGAAAGTGTATTCGCTCTTGGTTGGATGGTATATTCTATAAATGTCCGTTAAGTCTAAATTATTGATTGTGTTATTGAGATCTATGGTTTCTTTGTTCAATTTTTGTCTGGAAGATCTGTCCAGTGGTGAGAGGCGTGTTAAAATCACCTAGTATTATTGTGTTATGGTCTATTTGGTTTCTGAAATTGAGAAGGATTTATTTGACATACATGGATGAGCCACTGTTTGGGGCATAGATGTTTATGATTGTTATGTCTTGCTGATTTATGGTTCCCTTAAGCAGTATGTAATGTCCTTCTTTATCCCTTTTGACTAGTTTTGACTTGAAGTCCACCTTATCTGAAATGAGGATGGATACCCCAGCTTTTTTGCTGAGTCCATGTGCATGATATGTTTTCCCCCATCCTTTCACCTTTAGTCTGTGTATATCTCTTTCTACGAGGTGAGTCTCTTGCAGGCAACATATTGTTGGATCTTTCTTTTTGATCCAATCTGCCAGTCTATGTCTTTTGATTGATGAGTTCAGGCCATTAATATTCAGGGTTATTATGGAGATATGATTAGTATTCCCGGTCATTTGGTTCATTTTATTTATTTATTTATTTATTTATTTATTTATTTATTTTGAGACGACTTGGTTCTTCCTTTATTTGACAATTCCTTTAGGATGGTTCCTCCCATTGCTGATTTCTTTCTTTGTTTTTCATCTCTTCCTCATGGAATATTTTGCTGAGAATGTTCTGTAATGCTTGCTTTCTTTTTGTAAATTCTTTTAGCTTTTGTTTATCGTGGAAGGATTTTATTTCATCATCAAATTTGAAGGTAAGTTTTGCTGGGTATAAGATTCTTGGTTGGCATCCATTTTCTTTCAGGGCTTGAAAAATGTTGTTCCAGGCCCTTCTAGCTTTTAGGGTCTGGATTGAAAAATCTGCTGATATCCGTATTGGTTTCCCCCTGAATGTAATTTGATTCCTCTCTCTTGCGGCCTTTAAAATTCTGTCTTTATTTTGTGTGTTGGGCATTTTCATTATAATGTGCCTTGGTGTGGGTCTGTTGTAATTTTGTATATTTGGAGTCCTATAAGCCTCTTGTACTTGATCTTCCATTTCATTCTTCAGATTTGGGAAATTTTCTGATAGTATTTCATTGAATAGATTGTTCATTCCTTTGATCTGTTTCTCTAAGCCTTCCTCAATTCCAATAATTCTCAAATTTGGCCTCTTAATGATATCCCATAGTTCTTGAAGATTCTGTTCATGATTTCTTACCATCTTCTCTGTTTGTTCAACTTTGTTTTCAAGGTTAAATATTTTATCTTCAATGTCTGATGTTCTGTCTTCCAGGTGTTCTATTCTATTGGTTATGCTTTCTATGGAGTTCTTAATTTGGTTTATTGTTTCCTTCATTTCAAGGATTTCTGTTTGGTTTTTTTTCAATATCTCTAACTCTTTATTGAAGTGATCTTTTGCTTCCTGTATTTGCTCTTTTAACTGTCGATTGGTGCGATCATTCAGTGCCTGCATTTGCTCTTGCATCTCGTCATTTGCTTCCCTGAGCATTTTAATTATGTACATTCTGAACTCCCTTTCTGTCATTTCTTCTGCCATGCTGTCGTTGGGTTTCATTGATGTAACATCTAGATTTGTTTGCAGCATTTTATTTCCTTGTTTTCTCATATTGTTCAGGTATCAGTTGACCACTGTGATATTGCAGATTTCCTCTATTGTCTTATAATATCCCTGAAGATTTCTATTATATCCCCTCTTAGTCTTCAGTAGCCTGAAATCTTGGAGGAAGTTGATAATGCAGTGCTCCACAAGGGAGCTGACTCCCTAGGGGTGGTGGCCTTCTGGTGGTGTATATTCCCTGCTAGTGGGCAGAGGTACCTTCACTTGCTGATGAATGGTCATCCAGAAGGGAAGTAGGTTGTGGGCTGATGCAAGACCAGTTTGGGCCTGTGTCTCTGATTTTACGGTCCTTTTGGGAGAACCTCACCCAACAGGGAGGAGTCACCCGGTGGGGAGGTCTCGCTGGTCGTTTTTCCTCCCAGAGGTTCCGTTCAATTCACAACTACCGCCTGGGCTGGGCAGCCTTCTTCTGCAATGTTCCCAGGGACCCGGACCTACCCCCTGGGCCTGGAAGCCTCACCCTTCGCAAACGAATCTCCTTCGGCTGCCTCTCCTCAGAGAAGCTGCCTGCAGTCCTGGAGCCTTCGCTCCGCCCCTCAGTTTGTCTGTGGGGCCCTTCCACCAAGAAGCCGTCTAGGACCCTGCTCTGCACTTTTCGCCTGGCTATGCGGCCCCTCCTCTGAGCAGCCACCTGGAGTCCCTTACAATCGCTCCGAGTCCCAGTGACCCACCACATGCCTTTTCCTCCGGCAGCCACCCGTTGTTCCGTGCGGTCACTCTAAGACCAAGTGAGCCACCACGCACCACTTTCTCCACCAGGCAGTCACCCAGAGATCTGGTGTGTCACGAGTCCCAAGAACTCACTGTGCACCTTCTTGTCCCGACTGCCTCCCGTAGCCCTGGTGCAGTCACTTCGAGCCCAAGCACCCCGCCGCGCTCCTCCTCCTTCTCCAGACAACCCCCCTATGTTCAGGAGCGGATGCTCTGGGACCAAACCACTCACCACGCTGTTCCACCGGATAGCCGCCCAGAGCCCTGGCGCAGCTGCTTCAATTCCAAGCGACGTACCGAGCCCGTATTTCTCCTTCTCCTCTGGGCAGCCCCTTGTGTTCAGGGGTGGTCACGTTCAGTCCAAACAGCTCACCAAGCACCTTCTCCTTTGGGCAGCCTCCCAGAGCGCGGGTGGGTTGCGCCGAGTCCAAGCGCTGTGGTGAACAGCCACCTCTCCAATGCTCCCAGCTGTCTGCGATCACTGCTCCGGCAGGGGGAGGGGCGCCTCGCCGGCAGTTCTACTTTGCAACGATCCCTGCTTTCGGGGCTACCGCCCTGTCCGGGGGGCTACCACCCCGTCCGCCTGTCCAGTGGGAAACACTCACCCGGCTGCTTTGAGTTGGTCCCAAGTCTCTCAATATCTCCTTTTCTTGAGTCCTGAGCCCACGCTGCTCCTCCGGATAGCCGCTCGGAGCCCTGGCGCAGCTGATCCAATTCCAAGCGACGTGCGGTGCCCGTATTTCTCCTTCTCTATTATTATTATTGTTTAAACATTTGATAGAATATTTCAGTGAAACTGCCAGGTGCAATAGCATGCACGTGTAATCCCAAGTACTCAGGAGGCTGAGGCAGGAAGATCACAAGTTTGATGCTCACCTCAGCAACTTAGTGAGACCCTATCTCAAAAAATAAAAAAGTGGTAGAGTACTCCTGGGTTCAATCTCCTGTACCACCATAAATAAATAAGTAAGAATTTTTCGGTGAAACTATTTAGGTCTAGAGATTCCTTTGGCAGGGGTTAAATGATTATTTTATTTTTTTCCCATAATCATAAGGTTGTTCGGATTATTTCACTGTGTGGATAATGGTTAGTTGTGCTTCTCTGAAATTTGTCCAGTTCATCCAAATTGTCAGATTTAACTGTGGAGGGTAGTTCTTAGTAATCCGTTATTATCCTTTTGGTATGTGGTTCTATGAGCATATCACTTATTTCATTTGTGATATTGATAGTAGGGTCTCATATTTTTTGTTAGTCTCATTAGAGGATTGTTACTTTAATTGGTCTTATCAAAAAGCAGCTATTTTGTTTCTTTTATCATTTTTCTTTTTCTTTTTCAATTTCATTGATGTCTTTTTGTTATTTCCTTTCTTTGGGTTTGTTATACCTTTTTTCGATTTTCTGGATAGGATCTTAGATTATTGGTTTGAAACTTTTCCTTTTTAAATTTCTCTCTCAGCACTGATGTAATATTAAAATGAAAAAATTGTCAAATTTTAATATCCTATATTTCATTTTAATTCACTTCAATATGTTTTGATGTCTCATGACACTTCTTTGTCTCATACATTATTTAGAAGTATATTGTTTGATTTCCAAGTATTTTGAAATTTACCTGTTACTCTCCTGTTACTAGTTTCTAGGTTGATTCCATTGTGAATGAAACACATACTGCATTACATCCATTCTTATAAATATGTTGACATCTGTTTTATGTCAAATGATACTGTCTGTCTTGGAATATATTCTGTGGATGCTTGAGAATAATGTGTGGCACACTGTTTTTGGCTGGAGTATTTTATAGCTGTTAAATTGTTCCTGTTGGTTAATATTCTGCTATGTTTTTGTTCATTTTTCTACTTGTTCTTGCAGTTGTTGAGACAGAAATCTTGATGTCCCTGACTGTAATTGTGAATTTGTGAGTTTTTTTTCCACTTCTATCAATTTTTGCTTCACATACTTTGCAACTCTGCTTGTTATTTGGTGCATACACATTTGGAAGTGCTGTGTATTCTTCCTGGATTGATCTTATGTAATGTATCTCTTCTAATTTTCTTTGCTCTTAAGTCTACTTTATCAGATATGAATATAGCCAATCCTTTCTTTTTCTTTTTTTTAATTTTATTTTAATTAAAAATCATAAATTTACATAGGGCAATGTTGTTTGATTCATTCTGTTATTTTTCCCTTCACCCCACCCCTCCCACCCCTCTTTTCCCTATCTATAGTCCTTCCTTCCTCCATTCTTACCACCCTCCTTATCCCTAACTCTAAACCTAACCCTAAGCCTAACGCTAACCCCTCCTACGCCCCCCCTTATATGTCCTCATCCGCTTATCAGCGAGATCATTCGTCCTTTAGTTTTTTTAGATTGGTTTATCTCACTTAGCATGATATCCTCCAATTTCATCCATTTGCCTGCAAATGCCATAATTTTATTATTCTTCATGGCGGAGTAATATTCCATTGTATATATATATGCCACAGTTTCTTTATCCATTCATCAACTGAAGGGCATCTAGGTTGGTTCCACAATCTGGCTATAGTGAACTGAGCAGCTATGAACATTGATGTGACTGTATCTCTGGAGTATGCTGATTTTAAGTCCTTTGGGTATAAGCCAAGGAGTGGGATAGCTGGGTCAAATGGTGGTTCCATTCCAAGCTTTCTGAGGAATCTCCATACTGCTTTCCAGAGTGGCTGCACTAATTTGCAAACCCACCAGCAATGTATGAGTGTACCTTTTTCCCCACATCCTCGCCAACACCTATTGTTGCTTGTATTCTTGATAATCGCCATTCTAATTGGGGTGAGATGAAATCTTAGGGTAGTTTTGATTTGCATTCAAAGCCAATTCTTTTTAAATCCTGCTTTTTAAAAATGTAGGATTTCTTTTCCCATCATTTTATTTATTTATTTTTATTTTTATTTTTTGGTACTGAGGATTGAAGTTAGCAATACTTAACCACTCAGCCACACCCCCAGTCCTTTTTTATGTTTTATTTAGAGACAGGGTCCCACTGAGTTGCTTAGGGCCTTGCTAAATTGCTGAGGCTGGCTTTGAACTCATGATCCTCCTGCCTCAGTCTCCCAAGTCACTGGGATTATAGGCATGTGCCAGCTTGTCTGACCCTTCATTTTATTTTTAACATGCCTATGACCACTAAGTTTTAATGAGTTTCTTGTAAACACATTTTGAGTTCACGTTTTTTTTATCCATTCTTCAAATCTTAGCCTTTTAATTGGTGTGTTTAGACATCTGCATTCAATATAATTATTGTTATATATTAGAGCTTAAGTCTGCCTTTTGATATTTTTATTCTCTCTTTGTTCTCTCTGTTTTTCATTTCTCTATTTTCATCTTTCTGACTTGTTTTGGGTTATTTGGACATTTTTAAAAATTTCATCTTCATTATTTCTGTAGTTTTTAAAAATTTTTAGTTATACATGGCAGTAGAATGTATTTTGGCAGAATACACATAGAGTATAACTTATACTCTTAGGTTCCCAGTCTTGTGGTTGTACATGATGTGGAGTTACCCTGGTCGTGTATACAAATACAAGGCTAGGAGAGTTATGACCAATTAGTTCTATTGTCTTTCCTATTCCCCTCCCCCCTCCTTTCCCTTCATTATCCTTTGTCTAGTCCAATCTATTTCTATTACTCCCTTCCCCCACCTCCCTTGTTTGGGTTAGCATCCACAAATCAAAGGCCTAATGTTCTCTCTGTAATGTTTTTGAGTCTATCTGGATAGATCTGTAAGGGACTGTTCTAGATGTTATACATACATAATTTAGGCAGTCTACCAGTGTCATTATCAATTCAAGGGAAATATACAATCTTCACCTTCCTTTACCTTTTTCCATTTATGACAAGATTAGCTTAACTATTCTCTATACATTTAGAAACATATGAGGTAGAACTTTTGTTTCAACTGTCAAACAGAAAACTAAAGAGGAAAAAGAAAACCTATTGTATTTTTGCTTATCATGTTCTTTCTTCCTTCCTGATGCTCCAAGCTTCATTTTTTATTGTTTAATCTCTGTTTCAAGAACTTCTATAGCTGTTTTTTTTTTTTTTATAGGCAGGTCTGCTAGTGACAAATTCTCTTAGTTTCCTTTCATCTAAGAATGTCTTAATTTCAGCCAGGTATGGTGGTGCATGCCTGTACTCACAGTGACTCAAGAGGCAGAGGCAGGAAGGTAGCAAGATCAAGGCCAGCCTCAGCAACTAAGTGAGACCGTCTCAAAGATAAAAAGAATTGAAAATGGAGCTCAGAGGTAGAATGCCACTGATTTTGAACCCCATCACTGGGGGGAAAAACACAAAAGAATGTCTTCTTGAATGATGTTTTCTCTGGATATAAGATTCTCGGATGACAGCACTTATATTTCAACATCTGAAAATTTCTGTGCTACTTCCTTCTACTGTCTTCAATTTCTGGAACAAATCCACTTTTATTATAATTGTTTTACCCCTATAGGTAAGGTGTTGATTTTCTTTACTTTCAAGACATATTTGTCTTCAGTTTTTAAGTTTAATTAGGATTTGTCTTGGCATGTATTTCTTTAAATTAGTTCTGTTTGGAATTTATTTAGCTTCAAGAATCTGTCTGTTTATATGTCTTTCCAAATTTGGACATTTTCAGTCATTATTACCTTGAGTACTTTTTCAGCCCCACTTTCTTTCTCTTCTCCTTCCAGAAACCCAGTGGCATACATGTTTAATGGTTTTTTTTTCTATAATTGCATGAATTTCTGAGGTTCTGATCTTTTTTTTCCATTCTACTTTCTTTTTTTTTTTAAATTACATCATTTCTGTAATTCGGTTTTTCAGTTCACTGATTATTTCTTCTGTCCCCTCCATTCTGCTATTGAGCCCTTTCACTGAGCTTTTTTATTTTGATTATTGTATCATTCAGTCTTAAAATGTTCATTTGCTGCTTTTCTATATCTTTTACTTCTTATTTTCCATCTGATTGCTGAGGTTGTCCATTTTTTCATTTGTTACAAGCCTATTCATAATTATTTATTGAAACATGTTTTATAATGACTTCTTTGAAATTCTTATAGATATTTCTAATTTTGGTATCTTCTTGTTGGCCTCTCTTGTGTTTTAAATTTTATTTTGAAATCTTTCTGATTCTTAGTATGATGAGTGATTTTTCAACTGAAACCTATACTAGGGATAGAACCTGGCCTCACACATGCTGTGCAAGTGCTCTACCACTGAGTTACTTCCCCAGCCCCTTTTTATTTATTTATTTTTTAAAGTTTTGAGCCAGGGTCTTGCTAAGTTTCCTAGGTTGGCCTCCAACTTATGATCCTCCTGTTTCAGCCTCCTGAGTCACTGGGATTATAGGCAAGTACCACTGTGCCTGTCATATGGGTTTCTTTTTTCCATTTTAAAATTGAAGTCTGAGGACTTGTGTGAAAAATAAATTTCAGTTTTATATTAAGATCTGTTATGGGAGCTGGGGCTGTAGCTTAGTGGTAGAGCACTTGCCTAGTATGTACTAGGCAGTGGGTTAAATACACAGCACCTCAAAAAGAAAAGATCAGCTATGATTGGGAAGAAGAAAGGAAGATGTGTCAGAAGAAAGACTAGAGAAGAATAATTTATTTTGTATGAGTTTCTGTATATCTTGTGCTTGACAGCTTATTCTGGTTTATTTACTTTCATACTAATCTAGTTCCTCAGAATGTTATTGCGGTAATGCAGTTATCACTTAAACCATTTTATAGTTGAAATGGCTTATCCAAACTCACTTAGCTAAGGAAGTGACTGAGCTTGCACTCCAACCCAGGTCTGCCCTCTGTAGAAGAGTGGAGTAGAAAGAAAGAAACTGGAAGAGAAAATATCAGTAGCTTTTGAGATATTGGCAGTTTTATTTTACTTTATTCTATACTATTATTTCCTGTTCTTTCAAATATGAATCAGCTAATTATTGATGATGTCTTTACCGCACCATCCTAGAAACCCCATGTGAATGGACATCTAATAGCATAGAAACCATTTTCTGAGCTACAGAAGTAGCAACTAAAGCAGTGTCACTACTATTCATCTAGACTCTGGAATGATTTCTTCCTTCCCCTGACCCTCATTTTAAAAATATGGACAAGAAATATTTACACTAGTCCAGCTCCTTGGCAGAATCGTTGCACTAGGCATTGCTAGAAATACTTGAGTATTACTGACTCTGGTTATCTAATCTATTTGTATCTAAAAGTCTCTCCAGTGTTTTTGTCAGTTTCCAAAAATCTGTGTAATTCCATGTAAAGACACAGTATGATGGGATATTTCCATGGTGTCTTATTTCTTTCTGTCAAGATATGAATGGTCTGTAAAGGACTGGCATGAACCAGAAGTCTCTTCAGATCATTCTTCTTTGCTTTTTTAACCCTATACCAAAGAACAAAATACCTCCATTTATGAATCCATAAATTCATTTCAGTAGGAGTGAATAATTTATTATGGCAGTAAAAGGAAGAAAATATATAGTTGCTCTTTTTTTGGTACTGGGAATTGAACCCAGGGGTGCTTAACCACTGAACCACATCCCCAGTCCTTTTTCTTTTTTTATTTAGAGACAGGGTCTTGCTAAGTTGCTTAAGGCCTCACTGAGTTGCTGAGGTTGGCTTTGAACTCTTGATCCTCCTGCTTTAGTCTCCCGAGTCCCTGGGATTACAGGTGTGCACCACCACAACTGGCTTGTAGTTGCTCTTCTTACTAAAGTAATTCAGAATTTCAAAGAAGAGCCCTAATTGTAGAGAAATTAAGCACGGTTTTATCTCTAGATGTAAAGTATTTGGGTTTTTTTTTTACAGCAAAAATTAATAAAGCCTAAAGAAACAGTAGAGAATAATTTCATGGTATATTTTGTATTGGTAGTATGTGTGTTATTCATTTTGAAGTCTGGGGATGCCAATTTTGAATTATTATATATGCTTTCTTACCCTAGGAAGGAAATAATAAGGTATGAAGGAAATAATGAGATGTTTTAGAAATTTTCATGCAGTATATAAAATGTATTTAGATTTTCAAAATAATTAAAGTGTGAAAAGGTAGAAAATGTCTGCATATTTAAGGTAAATATCTTCAGTTATATTAATGTACATGGTATTCAAGAAATATGTTCATCTGTACAGAATTTCCAACTTCATCCTAACAACTGTATGTGCTTTTACTATCACCCAGTAACTAACATTTATATGACACAAAGTTTGGTTCAAAATGCTTGAACACAGAAAGCAAAGCAATGAAGAGGAAGAGAAACATGGCTGAACAAATAGGAGCCAGTTATGGAGAACCCAAAGTAGAACTTTGAGCTTGCCCATGACTGCCTGGAGACTAGAGGCTTAGCTTTTCTTCTCACATATTTTGTAAAATCTCTTTACCTTGACCTTTCAGCAAAAATAATAACAAATTCTATATTTAAATGAAAGAAATGTTATTCCATCCACCAGTAACTGTGGAGCTGCCCTCAGATGAAATTACTACATTAGAACTATCAATATGTAATAGATAGGAAAAATATTTCAAGTGAATTGGAGTCAATATTTTAATAGTATATCTTATGTGGCTTTGTAGGTGGAAGAGGAATGTGTTTCTCGAGAATTTGTTTCATTTTCTAGAAAAATACAATACAGATGCTCCTTGAATTGTGATGGGGTTAAGTCCAATAAACCAACTTTAAGTGGCAAATGCATCTGATACCCCTAACCTACCAACTGCCCCACGGTAGCTTAGCAACACAGTACACTGTAGAGTGTCAGTCATTTCCCCTGGCAATTGCATGGTTGACTGGGAGCTGCAGCCTACAGTTGCTACCCAGCATTGTGAGAGAGGATAGATTGTGTTGCATATCACTAGGCTGGGAAAAGATTAAAATTCAAATCTCAGTATCTACCGAATTGTATATTGTTTTCACATTGTTGTAAAACTGAAAAATCGTAAGTTGATCTGTTGTGAGCAAGGGTCATTGGTATATAATTTTGATAAATACAACCACCAAAAAAAGACAATAAAGTAGATGGTGGAATATTTATCTCAGTAATTAAAATCTGACGTTTATGGATGCAAGTTACTAATTGCTTGATTTAGATGTTGGGATTCAGGGCTGAAATAATGTAATATTCTATTTGGTTTTCTGTTACAGATGACTTGTTTAAAGTTCACAAGCTTAAGCCAAATCTGAAGTGGCGACAGGCTTTTGACAGCTACTTAAAAACTCTGCCTCCATACTACTTATTAGTATGTATTGTTGTGTATATGTATTAACTGTGTCAATGATGATTCTTGTCATAAGAAATGCCAATGAATCAAAAGCTTTACCCTGCCATAAGATAGTTATCTTTTTATTTATTTTACAAATATTTGTGTCGTCACTGTCTTCTCAAACCATGTAAGAATTTAGAGATGTCATGATGGCACAAAAGAGCACTGTTATTTTTTCTATTTTGTTTCTTTTAACTGCCATGGTTATTTTTATGAAACACATCTATTTTTCTCTTATTAAAACTCATCTATGAAATTGTAATTTTGGAATGAAGAATAAATAGGTATTGATTCATGTGTTATACCAACTTCCCTTTTTAACTCTAGAAATTCTCAATCTTGGGAACTCCCTCTGAAAACAAAATTCTGAAGACAGTATTATAGTTGTTTATGGCCTGTCACACATGTCCTAGGCACAGCAAGAAGTGAAGGCACTGTAACCATTACTTGGCCTCATTTGGGGTATTACAGTTTGAGGCAAGTACTCACAATGAATTTGAACTTGTAATGATCTAAATCCAGATTCTCAAACCTATTTCAGAGGTCGATGTGGTAACTTAAAGCCAATTTTCTAGAGGTGAAAAGGCAGAATCTTCAATGGGACCATTGGTGTCACTGGGAGGAGAAATTGGGGTGTGTTGGTATTGACCATGGCAGGAATGGGGTCCGCAATAAAATGCAATGTGAACCAATTTTATGACCTTGGAATTAAGACTGAAAGCAATTTACTTGTTTGAATTTGCTGTTACTTGCTCTTCTTATCCCACTCTCTTCTGATTTTTTTTTTTTTTTACTTTCTGCTCCTTACCTCTCTGCTATTTTCATTGCCACTTTTTAATGTTCCATGTTTGGTTTTATGTGCAGCACCTTGACTTCTAAAAAAATTAATCATGTCCCTTTGCCCCTTATAACTGAACTTTGAGTATTTTAAGATTTATTCTATTCTTACTGTTGTGTATTTTGTTTCCTTATAGCCATTAAAGAAAGCACTAAGGATGATGGGAGCTCCAAATCTGATATCAGATAATTTAGATTGTGGACTTAGTTACAGTGTTATCTCTTACCTTAAAAAACTCAGCCAACAGGTAGTATTGGTAAAAACAAACAAACAAAAATCCTTTGCCCTCAGAAGTGCATTTCCTTATTCTTTAGTATAATTGTAATTTTTTTTCCAATTAAATGTGTATATATCTCTACACTTTATGGGCTAGTAATAATGTGATTTTCTATGGCTTCTAACTTCACCATTAAACTGCAGTTAAGGGTCTGTCAGTATCATTTGATGCTGTGCCATTTTTCCTTCTGCCTGCTAGTTTGTCCTACTCACAACTGGCTGATATTTTGTGGCCTAAGCCGGGCAGAGGCTTAATAGAATTCTCTCCTGGTTTCGCATTTCGTCTATCCTCAACCTAGTTTCTCCTTGAATCACTTTGGGCTAGAGCATCCCCCTTTTGTAGGTCAGCACACTGAGGCCTGGTGTGGTGAAATGAGTTGATTGAAATTCATTTTTAGGCAGCATGTAAAGGACTCACACTCACATGCTAGCCCTTGGATAAATGGCCACCTGCTTTTCCTTGGAGAGGGGGGAGATGAGACCAGTGTTCCTCAACCTGAAGAGTGGACTGCAGCCTCCTCTCTTCTTGCCCTCACCCTCCATCTGTTCATTTAGACCCCACCTCATGTGCCATTTTTCACCTTGTCCCTTGGCTGCCCCTCTCTATTAGTACCTCATTCTCCACTCACCCCTCCTTACCATACTTCTCACCTCTACCTAGCCCAATCTTGTAGGATGAAAATATTTAGGCACTATTGAGTTAGCGCTCTACTACCATACCGTTGTTCTATATTATGTGACAAATTCAGGCAACAGTTTTACTCTCTTATGCAAATTATATTCCCAGGTAGGGAACAGTAGTAGCATTTGCAGTGACTGCAATGCTTCAAACTGAGTATGTTTGGAAGTTTGACCTTTAGAAAACCAAGAATAGTAAGCAAAGTGTCACATTTTACTAAAAGACTGAAAGGAGTTCACAACTGGAATGCTGACACGTCTTGCTAGGAACTGGCAAAAAACCTTAAAAAAGTACTCTCAGGAGCTTCCTGGCTCCTACTGATCCAGTGTGCCCCAAATGCAAAAGAAAGTAAAGGCAAACCCAGAGAGCTTATCTGCCAAGTGTTCCCTAACCCCTTTTCCTCTCTGCTAAGTTTTTTTGTTGTTGTAAATGTTTTGGTTTGGTTATTTATCTATCTATTGATCCATTGATTTTTTTTAAAACTTCTTGTTTACCTTAGGCCTTTAAGGCTGTGTCAGCAGGGTGTGGCCACAAGGAAGAATAGTGAACCGGGATGAAACTAATGCAAGCTCTGGGACCTTCTGGGGCACATTGCTTGTATAGTTTTATAAGTGAGCTTTCAAGATCATTTAATGAAACAAACTGTTCATTTACTCTTATATTTCATGACTTAAGAATTTTTTAGAGCTAATAAACATAGACTGAATTCCAACTATTAGGGAAAATCAAAAATTATCCATGACCAAACCAAAATAAATCCAAAATTATTTGGGGGCTTAATGGATATTGGTAGAATTTTATCTTTTAGAGAGAAAGATATCATAAATAATTTATAATATCTCTAATTACTAACTTAATTACTACTTGAATAACTATATCACCAGTGTTCCTTGAACTATCTCAGATGTATATAGAGCACAAAATATGTCAAATATCTTGCTGCAATGCATTCTCAAGCAAAATTAACCAATATAGTATAATAATGTCTATTAAAAGGATTTTTCATTTTACATTAGTGAAAAGCTTGTTGAGAACATGTTATAAATTATTAGTTTGGTAACATTTGTTAAATTAAGCATTCCCTTATAAGACTTTTTTATATAGTCCAATATTAAAAATAAACAGTTTAATTTTTAGATATAATGCCAGTCTGTATAATCTGAATTTTAGCACTAATTTACATGTGTAAATACTGATTCTTAAACCTTTATGTCTGGGTCTGAAACAAATATGTTGATACAGACTAGATTTTATAGTAACAAAATGTGCTTTTAAATGACTATGAATGAAATTCTTACCCATGGTCTCCATTCTCTCCACAATTCAACCATAGTTTTGACAATAGACAGGAGACAAAATGTATTATTTGCCTTTCCAGCCCCCTCTTTGTTCGCTGTCGTAGTACAGAGAAGCACAGGAAAATGTTTAATTTTCTGTTTTTCTGTGACTTGCAATTGAAATTGTTCTGTGAGGTTCTTAAAGTATTATCTTTCTTAAGTAGTAAAAATGACAGTAATAAGGTAGATGTTTTCATAACATACTATGTACTTTCATTTTAGACCAAACTAGAGTCAGAACGAATATTAGCGTCAGTGGGGAAGAAACCTCCCCAGGAAATTGGTATCAAAGTGAAAAATCATTCTGGAGGTGGTACGTCCTTGGCGCACAATAAGAGTTTTAGAAAACTATTGAAAGAAATCACAGGGGAAACTGCACTGAGACTGACAGAATTGAATACCAAAGAATTTGCTGGCTTCCAAGTAGGGCTCTTAAACAAGGTAAATTGTGACATAAAGAGATTGTATTTGTTTGAACTTGTCTGATACATTTATGTTATTCACATTGCTTTAGTTTTGAGATAATGACAGTCTTATTTTGAAGTTAGTAGTTATTAATAGAACAGTTTAGGAATTCTCCTGCCAACAGAAGCCAAGATGGAATTAAATGTACAAGAAATGTTTGGGAAATAACACCCATGAGATCCTGTAGGCTGTCATGCTGCTCTAGCACCTGTGAGAGGAGTGGGCAGGAAGGAGGACTAGGAACAAAGAGACTCAGATATTTGGTGCAGCTTGGAGAAACTCTAGGCCAGTCCAATGGGGACCTCTGGTGTCAGGTTTTCCCATGAGGCGGTCCACTGGCAGAACTGGTCAGGCCCTATCATTTCCCCCATTCTTAGGAGGAGCAGGACCTCAGATCAATGCTGCAACAGTTGCCTAAGGCACTGCAGCCGAACTCAGCTCACTGTAATCCCTGCAGTGTCAGTCATTGCTGTCTTGTGGGGGATTCCAGCAGCCCACCTCTATGGCTGCCAAAAGAGTATGTCTAGATTACAAGCAGTGGCCCTACAAGGTGGCCACAGGAATAAATCCCAGGGTTTGGAATTTAAAATGATATACTTGAAGAGGAATATTTCTAGTGGCTTTAATAGTTTGGCGGGTGTCTTAGAATAATCAGTACAACAAATGGAAATTTTCCACTGTGAAAATTCTACCATAGTTAGTTAAATATAGCTCTCTTTGAAAAGATTTTAAGAGGGTTAGGTATTACATTTCTCAGGAGTAATTGAAATTGTTTCATTTCAAACAGGATTTGAAACCTCAGACACACAGAAATGCTTATGATATTCCACGCAGAGGTCTTTTGGACCAGTTGACCAGAATGAGATCCAATCTGCTGAAAACGCACAGGTTTATTGTTGGACAAGATGAAGGTAAATGGAACAGCAGAGTAATTTTCACTTGGAAAATGCCAGGCATGACTTTTACGAAAGTGTCTATTTCATCATGAGTAGTTTATGTTGTAATAGTTTGTTTAAAGTTTCAAGTGCCTGTTTTCGTGGTATCCCTACATCTCCTCAGGCACAATTTATTTTTCAAGTTTAAAGGCAAGCGTGCATTAATCAGCACACATACCACACTCACCATGCTTTACCTAAACCCCAACAGACAGTATGTTTATGCCGATAAAATAGGCATTGAAATTGACACTGAGAATTTTTGTAGTTTGTCCAGGTGTAGCTCAAAGTGACAGAACCTAGGTATGTCAGATTCCCCAATCTGTACACCCACAACTCTACCACCCAGCCTACTGTGATAAAGAGAATACCTCATTTCTATAACAGTGATGAACTCAATAGTAATGAACTAGAGAATTATGGCTGTTTGCAATTTCCCTTTACTCAATTTTGTTCAATTTAAATGGATTCACCAATTCAGCAAAATCATCAAATCTTACTTTGGCCAATCCTCTGAAATCTCTCAAAAAATTTTGTGTAAGGGGACTTTTCTAGAAAGATAGTGTACACATTTAACTAAATCCTCAGAGGTTATGGCCCACTAACCAAGATTCTCTGTATGATAAGAGAATGGCATGGGATCTAAGATCTTACGAATGGAACAGAATTGTAGTGTTTTGGGTTGGGGTGGAAGGTATGAAGCAGGTCAGTCCATTCTTTTTTTTTAAAATTTGTTCTTTTTAGATATATATGACAGTAGAGTATATTTTGATATATTATACATCCATGGAGTATAACATATTCTAATTAGGATCCCATTCTTGTGGTTGTACATGATGTGGAGTTTCACTGTGGTATATGCATTTATCAACATAGGAAATTTATGTCCATTTCATTCTGCTGTCTTTCTTATTCCCTCCCAACTTCCTTCCCTTGATTCCCCTTTGTTAATCCACTGGAAGAATAGAAGGTCAGCCCATTTTTAAACCGAGTTTGAAGGTAAGGGAGTTGTTCTGGTCCTGAAGACATGAGCCTGAAGGCAGTAGTAATAGTAGACTAAATAACGATTGTAATGAAGAGAGAGATGTTTCAAAATCCCAGAATGCCAGAGTCAAGATTTTAGACTTTATTTGATGCCAAGACGCACATTGTTGAACCTGATGCTGATCATGTCATCTCAAAAGTCACTCCAATTTTATAACATCAGTTTCATTGCTGGTGATTTTTACAGATTCCCTTCATAGTGTTCCAGTTGCACAAATGGGTAACTATCAGGAATATCTAAAGACAGTGGCCTCCCCACTACGAGAGATTGATCCAGATCAACCAAAAAGACTGCATACTTTTGGCAATCCATTTAAACAAGATAAGAAGGTAGGATGCCTATTTATATTTGTGTCTAAATTGTGATAGTGCTGTAATTCCCTTCTTTTTGGTAATATGAATATAAGCAAGAGATAAAATGTGACACCAGGACTCTTTGTGGATGGAAGTGGGAGACTCCTGATGCAAGAATGTGTTGAGTGAGTAAAATAAGAGCTGCAATTTTTTGAGTATCTAGTAGGAGCTGGTGTCTTCAATGATTACATTTTAATGCCTACAACCATTTTGTAAGGTGAACACTACTGTCTGCCCAAAGGCTTATATTGTGAGCTAGGATTTGAACCCACATCTTTCTGGCTCCAGAGTCTATATTCAGTTATACCATCACACATTAATTTCTTTCATATTGGGATTACCAATTATTTCCTCTAATTCCATGAATCAGATCAGCAGTGCTCTGAGTAGATGATGATGAGAGTGCCCCTTGAAATATGAAGTATTAGGTGATGTCAGTTTTTGGAATTTTCACACTAGAGATCTAAATGTGGTATATATATGATGTACTGACTTGACCATTTTAGCTTGAAAACAAATGAGATTATGTTTGTACTCATGGAGGAGACCACTGCTATTAAGGGACAGACCAGGCAGTAATCCTTTTTATAACAAAACTGGACTTAAGGTGTTCCACCTCATTGCAATGCTTAACTAATTGAAGAATGTTTTATCTTTCTGTACCTTGGTTTCCTTACTGTAGCATTTGGAATAATAATTGCACCTAACTTGCAGAGCTCGATGGAATATTAAGCAAGTTAGAACATGTACACTGTTTAGACCATTACTAAGCATGTAATAAATGCTCAGTGAAAGTTTTTTCCCCTTCCAGTATAGTATACGGGGGGGTCCTTTGGAAAAGTCATTTTTCATGATTTTGTTCAAATAATAGGGTATATACTCTTGTGTTAGCCTTCTATATTGCTGACTCTCATCCTTCATCTACCCCCCAAGAGCAAAAAGCCTCCTCACTCCTTTTCCAGCACCAAAGAGAACATATTTGAATTCAAATTTGAATTTCTAGTGGAGGAATTACATTTTTCTCATCTATCTGCTTTCAATAATCGTAGCATTCTGTATAGTGACAATCAGTGTTTCTTAATGATGAATTTAAAGCACAAAAGCACCAAAAGGAGAACTTACTTCCCCTACCAGGGGTTATGCAAAGTGGTTGATACTTCTCCAAAAAGGTAGCTATGGGTTTTTCCCGTTTTGGTTGATCAGAGCTGGTCATTCCTGAAGCTATCTGATTAATCATTATCCTAGCATATTCGGCCTTGGACAACACCTTGTATGTTAATTTCCTCCTTGTTCCACTTAGATTGAATTAGAGTCTAAGTGCCATTTTCTATTTTTTTTTCTTAGAATTATTATTTTTAAAAAATATTTTAGTTGTAGATGGACATAATACCTTTATTTTATTTATCTTTATGTGGTGCTGGGATCGAACCCAGTGCTAGGCTAGTGCTCTGCTACTGAGCCACAACCACAGCCCCCTTGAGTGCCATTTATTGAGAACAAAGTTGGTAAATATTTGGCCTGTGTTTATACTTATGTAAAGTAATGTAATGTGCAATTGATTGATTTTATATGCATAAGACTAGTGTTTGCAGTTTTTTGATAGTGGAATTTTTGTCTTTAATGGAATATGTTTGTTAATGTTTTTTAGGGAATGATGATTGATGAAGCAGATGAGTTTCTAGCAGGGCCACAGAACAAAGTGAAACGTCCTGGAGAATTCAACAGTCCTATGTCATCTAAGAGAAGGCGGAGTATGTCCCTGCAGTTGAGGAAACCACAAACACCGCCTACTGTAACTAACCATGTGGGCGGAAAGGGACCACTCTCAGCTTCGTGGTTCCCATCTTATACAAACCTCATAAAACCCACCCTTGTACATCCAGGTATAGAGTAGTGGTTGTGATTTCCTTATGACTCCTAGAGGACTAAGACACTAAACAGTTTTATTTTCCTTTGTATTCCTTTTTCTGTGCTTAGTTTTTGTTCATTAAGTAAATCATTTATTAAACCATCTATGTGGTAGGTACAAAAGGCCCCGTGGGGAGCAGACAACATGTTTCAAGGATCTTTGGGTATATGAGGAGAAGAGATTCATAGTAACACAGTGATTAACACATGGTATTAACATAGTAATTACTAATTAATTCATAACCTACCAAGTAAGTAAATACAGTAACTAATGGAGAGATGGAGAGTTATGGGCATGTTTGTTGCAACCATTTGGAGCAGCTTCAAGAGTTGTGACAAAGTAGGTTTCTAAGGCAGTTGGAGCAGATGGGCTAAGAGGGTGAATCTGCACTTGCTCCCTGTACTATCACCTCCTGTCCATGCTCTAACCAAGCGCAGCCTGGGCTCTGCCTCCTTGACCCCACTGAAACCCTTCTCAGGCTCACCAGTGTCTGCTGCACCTTGCCATTACTTCTCAACAGCATTTAACACAGTTGACCCCTCCCTTCTCTATGAAGAACTTCATGGGTTCCCAGATATCTAGTTTCCTTTTCCCTTTAAAAATCATCCTCTGTTTTCTGTTTTTTTTCCCCCATTCTTTCCCACCTCTAGAAATTAGAGGGCCCCAAAGTCCAATTCCAGGGCACCCTCTCCTCACTGTGTTTTCTCCCTGGTTGATCCCATGCAGTCTTGGGGATGTAAATTTGATTTATATTTTAACCACCTCAATATTTATACCTCTGGTCTACAGCTTGCTCCTTAGCTCCAGATTCTCATTTAATCATGGACATGGCATCTTCACTTAGGTGTCTAATAGACATATAAAACTCAGTGGGGGGCTGGGTTGTGGCTCAGTGGTAGAGCACTTGCCTAGCATGTGTGAGGCACTGGGTTCGATCCTCAGCACACATATAAATAAATGAATAAAAATAAAGGTCTATCCACAACTAAAATATATATATACATATATATTAATATTTTAAAAAATTCAATAGGTTGCATGTGTTTCAACTAGGCTCCCAACCTTGCCCCTCTCCAAAATAACTCTACTGACATCCTTATGCATGGCAATTAATGACATCATCCAGTGGCAGGCCGGTAAATCTACAGCATCTGTGGGGATTGGGATGGCAGAGAAACTCTAGCCTATAGCATTTGCAGATTTCTCTAGAGTAAATAATGCTAATATTATTAATGCCAGAATAGCAATCTGAGACTATTGAATCAGACTCAGGAAGAATTGGGCACAGTTCACTCTCAAGAGCAGTATCCTGCACCCCCCTGGCACAGTTATTTACTCAGTGGTTCAGGTGGCACACTTCAGAGTCACCATGATTATTATTTTATTCTTTTCTTATGTCCATCCATTTAGTAAGTCCAGGAAACTTGACATTCAATATAATCCCTGTACACTACCATCTCTTTGTATCCCATGAGTCTACACTACCATGATCTCTCACCAAGCTACTATGATAACTTCTTTTCTGACCTCCCTGATTCCCATTCTTGGATTTGTTTGTTTTGTTTTGTTTTGTTTTTTTGTACTAGGGATTGAACTCAGGGGCACTTAACCACTGAGCCACATCCCCAGCCCTTATTATATTTTCTTTTTAGAGATAGGATCTTGCTAAGTTGCTTAGGGCCTCACTAAGTTGCTAAGGCTGACTTTGAACTCATGATCCTCCTGCCTCAGTTTCTGAGGCATTATAGGCGAGCACCACAGTGGTCAGGCTATGATTCACATCCTTGCTCCTAACTCACTCCTGGCCCTGCAGTGAGAGTGATGGTGTCAGCCCATTCAATGGGCCCAAGCCATGTCCACCCTGGAAGGGTGTCCTCCACTTTCCCAAGCACTCAGAACACAGCCTCACGTCCTGACTGTGGGCCACGGCCTCTCCTGGGTGCCTGTGGCCTGCTCCTCTCTCTCTGCCTCTGTCCTCCACTCCATGGTCCTCAGCAGGTCCCCCCTCTGACCCTTACCCTCACCCCCCTGCAGCCTGGCTGTGTCCCTCTGCATCTGCATGAGCCTGCTCTGTCTCCTCCTCAGGCTCTGCTCAGAGGACACCACCCAGAAGTCCCCGCCACCGCCCTCAGCCCTGCAGGCTCCCTCTGCTGCTTCCTCTCATTCCCCTGCTCACTTCTTCTGCACAGCAGTGCAGCTGGGATGGCTTTGGGGCTCACCATGCACTTCCTGTCTGACTTCCCATTACGCTGCAGGTTCCATCAGGGCAGGGACATTTTCTGTCTGTCTTCTTCACTGCTGATCCCCAGCTCTTAGGACAGCAAAACATGAGTAAAAGATATAGACGTGTCAGGCTTGGAGTAAAAAGAAACCTGACTTTGACACAGAAGGGAAAGATAAGGAAACTCATATATAGATAGGGATTTGGGTGATGTAGTAGAGAAGAGTGTTCAGCCCCAGTGCATTTTCTCAGAATATTTGATGTAGAAAGGAGGCAGAATGGTCTATTCATGTTACCTGGCTTAAAGCTCAGGTAACTCAGGTAGCTCAGGTAATGCATGGCAGTTTATATGTGACTTTGAGAAGACATGACATCAAGTAAGATTGGTGTTTTTCACCTTGTAAAGAGTAACAGTCCGTCACTAAACCATGAGTTCCAGGGACTTCCAAATGTTTGTTAGTTGTACTATCTCAGTTTTGATGTTTTCATAGAAGCAAGAGTGAAGAAGATGGTAGTGTTGTATTATCTTCTTGAGCTCAGTGTGAGGGTCTCAGATCTCCACCTCATACATCTTCCTACTTTATGAAATTAATAACTTCCTTGAAACTGAGGAGCACAGGACTATATCTGTGGGATTGACATAATGCACCCACCTCATAGCTCAAATTCTTAAATTGCTTTCCAGATGCTACTGTCATTCATGATGTGCATGAAGAGAATATAGAATATGGACAAACCCCACCTGATGGCTTCTTATCAAAATCTGCTTCAGCAGAGCTTATGAACACAATGGGAGATGGTGTTCCACCCAGCCAATTGAATTCTCTGTCTGATGACTTCACTGGTCTCAGGAGAGATGGACCGTTTCACAAACCTGGTAATAACGTACTTATAGGAGGAGCCCCAAACTGCAATCTCTCTGTAGATGACCAAAAAACTGCAGTAGTATCTTCTCTGGGAACTGCATCAAATACATTGCATATCACTCCTGCAATGGCACAGGGAATCAATGCTGATATAAAACATCAATTAATGAAAGAAGTTCGAAAGTTTGGACGAAGTAAGTAGGAATATCTATCAATAATATAACAGTAAAACAAGAGGTACCTCTCATTCTATGGTTCAAAAAAGATTCAACCTACCTCTTGATGTGCATTTTGGGCAACATTGGGTTCTCATATAATTTAATACAATTCCTTTTGACTTTAACTAAAAAGATACAATCCCCTTTCTCATTGCTTCTTGTAATAGTTCCCTTTTGCTGCTACACCCAATTATTGTTGTGTTTATTACACACATCATGTACCATTTGAGTTGTTTAAAAGAACACAAATATATTATCTGATAGTTTTAGAAGTCAGAATTCTGAAGACACTTTCACTGGGTTAATATGAAGGTCTTAACAGACCAGTGTTCAGAGGGCTCTAGGAAGAGTCTTTTCCAGCTTCCAAAGACTGCCTGTATTCCTTGGTTCTTAGCTCCTTCTCCCATGTTTGAGTCAACAGCAATAGCACTTTTTCTCCTCTCTAACCACTACTGTCCTTCCATCTTTTTTCTCTCTGACATTTATTGTTCCATCTTATAAGGATCCTTGAATGATTACATTGGACCTGCACATAAAAACCTGATGATCTCCCCATCTCAACATCCTTGACTTAATTTTATCTGCAAATAAGTTTTAGTAGGTAACATATAAGGTAACACCTTCATAAGCTCCAGGGATTAGGGAAGCTTTGGGCAGCCATTTTTCAGCCTTCCCCTTTGGGTGGTATTTGCAAGAGTTTCCTTAGTAGATACAAGCAGATGTTTTCATTTGAGTGTTTAAACTATATCTAACTTTCTACCCATGAAGAATGATTACTGAGGATGAATGATGATTCAATTTTATATCTCATTCATATTTTTATTACCCTATGTATATTTATGATTACATGAGTGGTATGACTTTATATTGTGTACAACCATAGACATGAAAAGTTGTACCCCATTTGTGTACAATGAATCAAAATGCAGTCTGCAAAAATTTTTAAAAATTTAATAAAAAAATACTAAAGCTGTTTAAATCTCTTCAGACTATGAAAGAATCTTCATTTTACTTGAAAAAGTGCAAGGCTCTCTGGAGATAAAGAAGCAGTTTGTTGAATTTACCATCAAGGAAGCTGCAAGGTTGGTATAAACAAAAACTCTTCAGAGTATGTCTTGTTTTGTTTTAGCAGCAGGGCTCAATGCAAGACAGAGAATAAGCTTTGCCTTGATTTTCTCACACTGTGGTCCTAAGTCATAGTTAAGGCTGCCTCTAGAGGTATTTATATTGATTTTATCTGCATCTACCTCATTCATTCCTCTAGACTAATGTAAGCTTGGGCCTTCAGTTGGCACTCATTGTATTTGTAAGCCATATCTTCCTGGGAGGACAAATTGTATATTCCCCTATAGATTGCAAGTTCTACTTTGTATCCCATTCAGTACCTTGGACACCATAAGTGCTTCTAAGTACCATCTGGTTAATAAAGTTTTCTTGTTTTTTTCAGGTTTAAAAGACGAGTCTTAATTCAGCACCTTGAGAAGGTACTAGAAAAAATAGATTCCCATCACCTTCTCAACAATGTGAATCACATTAACAGCAGACCATAGTGTTAATGCAAAGACAACTAAAAACAAGACAAGATTTCTGAGCTGTAAGACTGGTCAGGATATTGTTGAAGCCTCCAAGAGTCTAAGAAAAAGTGGTGAAGCTTTTAAAGTTTATGATTATCTGACAGTAAAAGTTGGACATTGCCTTAAAAAGTTTTGTGGAAATCATCAATTTTTAAATTTTCTTGTTGATTTCCCCAATTAGAGGAAGGTGGTGTTGTTAATTCAGCAGGCTAAATTCATAAAAACCTGCTGCCCCTACTACAGGTAATAAGGGATCACTCATTTAAACTTTGCCATTTCAGGCATTTTCAGAGTGATGAGGGGCTACCTGCAAGTGGAAGACCACTTGATGGTCTTACAATATATTTTCGAAAGAATAAGCATACAGAATCCAAGTGTTAATCTTGTGTGTGCTGAACAGAACTTTCAACAATTCCTAGTTGTGCCTTTTAAACCATGCAATATTCAGGAAAGTTTGAATCAAAGAGTAAGAAGCTGCTATTTGGGTAACTTATTTCTCTGTGGGAAGGGGCAGGGAGAGTCACCAAACAATCTACCTCCAACTCTCTTCTATTTTGTCTAAAGACATTACAAAGTGCACCTGAGTCTGTCCTGTGCCCTGGCTTTTGTTCTTGCATGTGACAAAGGAACGTCTTCAGGTGGACTTATGTGCTTTGGAAGCACTAAAAGAAAAAAATAATGTGTATGTTTCCTTTAATGTTTATACAAAAATTTATATGGAACAGTATTGTTATGTTTGTATTATTTGTAAAAATTTAAGTATTCAAAGAGATTTTGACTTTGCATATATAAAATAAATCATTTTATTGATTTTCACAGTTTATTGATGATAGAGAAGTGTCTAGTGGTGTGTTTCTTCTGATTTGTTGTTTTCAGAAAACATGTATATTATTAAACAACTAAGAAGATGTTAACATAAGACTTTAAGCTTCCAAATATCACTCACAGGACTGAATGATGTTAGTGAAGTACAGGGGAGACCAGTCCCTCCCAAGAAACACTAAAGAGGAAAAACTGTCAGAATCAAGTTTATTGGATTTCTGGAATATAAGTCAAAAGTTTACAGCAACCAAGCAAATGCTATATCATGAGAAAAACCATTGAACATGTTAGGTGAGCTTTGTAGCACTTTGGTTTACCTTTGTCCATATCCCTCCATGGATTTTTAAGATGGCAGCCTGCATTCCAAGTATGGGTTCCTGTTTCTCCAGAAACAGGCAATGAATGGACCATATTCCCAAGCAATTGTGTTTGTATGTTTGCACCTATCTGGAGGGCTCCCTGTACTGACAAAAGGGGATTAATTGCCTTTGTTTCACGTAACTCCAAAGTCTCTCAGCAGCTATGTGGAGGATATTTCTCAAAAATATTTCAAGGCAGATGAACAAGTTGCAGCAAACAATATGCCAAATGGTTGGAAGGAGAAGCTGGGGCTTAAGACACTTGGGAGAATTAGGACTTTAAAATTCTCCCACGTATACCTGGAAATCTAGGAAACCGTATGCATGCCAACAGTCAGGACTCCTGTCTACAAAAGACCTGAGAGAAGCATCAGATTTCATCTCTTTCTGATCTTTAGACAAGCAGGAAACAAAGTCTAAGGTAAGGCAAAGTTGTAAACAGCCTGTTTAAGTGTTAAAGAAGCATCTCAATAGACAGCCAATCTACTATCACCTGGAGAGTATTTTTTTTTTCTTTTTATTCCAGGCACTTGAGGAAATCTGTTGAATTACTAGCTAACTTTCAAGTTATGGGAACAAAGACTTCAGAAACTATACATGACAAAGATTACAGTCATTAAAATGGTTCAGAAAAGTTAATAAATAAGACAAAATAACCCACAAGTAAACAATAAATCCTGGGAGGAGCCAGAATTTCCAGAGTCATCATATCATAATATTCAAAATTTCCAAATTTCAATAAAAAATATGAGGTTTGCAGAGAAACAAAGTATGGACCAATACTGGGGAAGAGGAGGAAATTAACACAAAGTATCCCTCAGAAGGCATAGGAATTGAACTCAATAAACAAATAATTTAAACAAATGACTTTACTGCCTTCAGTATGATCAAAGAACTAAGGGAAACCCTGGGTAAAGAACCAAACAACCAGGAGAATGATGTAGGAACAAAGAGAGTATGAATAAAGAGAACCAAATAGAAATTATGGACCTGGAATACACAATAGTTGAGGTGGAAAATTCCCTCAAAGGGTTCTGCAGCTGATATGAGCAGACAGAAGAAAGACTGAATATGAAAATAGGATGATTGAAATTATCCAGTGTGGGGAGCAAAAGGAAAAGAATTTTAAAAACAAATAGAAACTAAGAAACTTACCCTTAGCCTAAGTGACATCATCAAGCATAACTTATAGACATAGGATCCCTGGAAAGAATAAAGGGGTAATAAAGAATAAAGGGGTAAATGTTGGCCTCCAACTCCCAAGTTCAATAATAGATATGAATCCATATACCCAACAAGCTCAAAGAACTGTAATGGAGATAAACTGAGAGAAATTAAAATCAAAATGCTCAAAGATAAAGAGACTCCTAAAGGCAGCCAGCCAGAGATAAAACACTTGTCACACCAAGAGATCCACACCAAGATTAGCAGCTGATTTCTCATCAGAAGTGTGGGAGGTCAGAAGGCAATATAAAGATGTTTAAAATTCTAAAAGGAGACTGAATGTGTACCTCAATGGTAAAGCACTTGCCTAATATGATGAGGCCCAGGTTTGATTCCTAGTACTGCAAAACAACAACAAAAAACTCAACCAAGAAGTCCGTCTCGGACCAACATAATCTTCACAAATGAAGGAGAAATTAAGACATTATCAGAAAAACAAAAAATGCAGTTCATTACTAGTACACTTTCCCTATGAGAAAGGGATTTTGATTAGGGCCATGGGAAGGAGATAATGCAGAGTATTGCTTAGGTTGCATAGTTTCTGCTTGAGTGATGAAAACATTTTGGGAGTAGATATTGGTGATGGTTCCATAGCATTGTGAATGTAATTAAAGGCACTGAATTGTACACTTAAAATTGGTAAAAATAGCAAATATTATTATATATTTTAACTATAATTTTTAAATTAATAATATAATCTACCAAAATGCATTGAGTCATATACTTTAAATGGACGAATTATGGAGTGTGAGACTCACTGTAGATTTGAATCTACAAGTAGACAGAAACTGAAAGGATAAAAACAAAATATTCCATGCAAACTAACTGAAAGTGAGATGAGTGTCTATACTAATACCAGAAAAAAAAAAACTCGAAGTCAAAAATTGTTACAAGAGACAGAAAGGATGTTATGTAGTGATAAATAATCCATCAAGAACATGTAAAAATTATAAACATGTACCCCAAAGTGTGTCAGAATAAATGAAGCAAAAATTGACAGATTGAAGGGAGAAATACACTGTTCTATAATAATTAGAAACTTCAATAATGGATAGAACAACTAGTTAGAAAAGAATAAAGAAATAGATAACTTGAACAGTACTATAGCCAATTGTATCTAATAGACACCTGTAGAACAAGCCACTCAACAACAATCAATTACTCATTTTTCTAAACTCATGGAGCATTCTCTAGGTTGATCATATATTAGCACACCAAACAAGTAAAAACAAATTGTAAAATATTGAAAAAGTACCTTCTTTAATTAAAGAAGAGTCAAGCTAAAAATCAAAAAGAGCAGTTGGACATTTAACTCATTATACACAAAATTAAAATGGATCAATACCTAAATATTAGAACTGAAACCATAAAACTCTTAGTATGAAAACTTTGAAGTAAACCTCCATGACCTTGAATTTGGCAATGATTTCTTAGTACATCAAAGCCCAAGCAACAGGGCTGGGGTTGTAACTCAGTGGTAGAGCACTTGCCTACCATGTGTGAGGCACTGGGTTTGATTCTCAGCACCACATAAAAATAAATGAATAAAATAAAGTTATAGTGTCCACCTACAACTAAAAATATTTTAAAGCCCAGCAACAACAGAAAAATGGATATAATTTGATTTTACCAAAGTTAGAAACATTTTTTGCATCAAAAAAGTTGATACATTTTTGTATCAAGAGAATTAAAAAACAATTCACAGGATGGGAGAAAATACTGGAAATGCATACAGGTGATAAGGATCAAGCATCCACAATATTTAGAAAACTCTTTCAACTCACCAACAAAAAGATGACCCTATGAATTATGGGCAAAGGAGATGAGGAAGACCCCAGTGAATATATACAACTGACAAACATGAAAGATGCTCAAAATCTTTAGTCATTGGGGATAAACAAATCAAAATCACAACAAAGTAGAAGTTCACACCTACTATAATGACCATAATTTTAAAAATGAAAACAACAAGTGTTGAGGAAGATGTGGAGAAATTGGAATCATCATACACTGCTGCCAAGAAAATAAATGGTAAATCCCCTGGGGCAAACATTTTTATACTTTTTCTAAAAGCTAAATATTGGCTTATGACCATTATGGGTTGCCATATGACCCAGCAATTCCATTCCTACATACGTTTCCAAAAGACTTGAAAAACAGGTACTTGGAAAAAACTTTTACACAATTGATAATAGCACTATTCACAATAACAAAAAGGTAGAAACTACAAATGTCCATCCATGGGTGATTAGATAAACTGAATGTGATATATGCATACAACAGAGTAGCACTTGGCCATAAAAAGAAAGAAAGAAATGTATTCATACATGCCACAATGCAGATGAATATTGAATATATTAGGTCAAGTGAAAGAGGACAATCAAAATAGGACACATGTTGTGATTCCATCTGTGTGAAATATAAAGAATTGGCAAATCTACAGAGAAAGTAAATTACTAGTTGCAAAGGGCTGGAGAGAAGGGGAAATGAATAATTGATAATGGTTACAGTTCCCCTTTAGGAAAGTGAAAAAAGTCTTGAACTACATAATTGTGTGACAGTTGCACAACATGTGAATGTATTAAATGTCATTGCATTGTATGCTTTAAAATGGTTAAAATGGGGGTCTGGGTTTGTGGCTCAGTGGTCGAGCACTTGCCTAAGGTGTGAGGCACTGGGTTTGATTCTCAGCATCACATTAAGTAAATGAATAAAATAAAGGTCTATCAACATCTAATATATATATATTTTTAAATGGTTAAAATAGTAAATTTTGCATTGTATTTTATATTAACAAGAACAAATTCTCCAGAGCAGCCCAGCTGCCACATGAAGCAGCATGAGAGCCTATGCCCTCCCTGTTCAAACTACTGATATAGAAAAACATGAAATGGAATCAAATCATGCTTTTCTAAGAAATCAGTTACCATCAATAGTGGTATTTTGTTATGCTTGGTTAGAATGTGTTGATCTGATGAAGGAAAGTGTAAAAGAACTCCAAAAAGTAAAACAGCCAAACTTTAGAAGCAAGCGGTGTAATGATGCTCAAGAAGGTTTAGTCACCTATCAATCAAAGTTCAACTATAGAAGCCAGAAATGTAAGGGATGGGTATATTGTTGCTACTGTTACAGAAAATTTGTCTTATGCAATTGTGAAATGTGGTTAAGAAATCTCCATAAGCCAGGCAGCATGGCACATACCTCTAATCCCAGCAACTTTGAAGGTAGAGGTGGGAGGAAATAAATCAGATTTCTCCATCACAGCACGAACTCATCTCTGAACTGGCATTAACTTCCTGGACACATAAATGTTATTCTGGTACCTTATAGAAATAATTGCCTTATAATTTACCATGCTACCTGAGCTGCCATCTTAGGTGTTTTCTGATTCACCAATTCATAGTGATGAATGTGCAAAAAATACTTCCTTATCAAAGGAAAGACATAGAAAGATCAGACTCAGGTACTGAAGGTACAAGTACACAGAATGAAGTAATGGCCACAACTCATGGATCCAAATCCTGCTTCTTTAGAAGATTTCTAAGATGGTCTCCTGACTCTTACCCTCTAGTGTTACTCTCAAAATTATATTACTGGACAAAAACAATTTTTCAGATGTAACCAAAGATAGCAGTCTTTTGATATTTATATAAGGGCTTATCTGAGTGGACCTAATCACTACTCAGGAGCCCTTAAAAGCAAAGCATGTTTTCCAACTGTTAGCATTACAGTAGGAGATAACTAACAGCATATATATATGATGTGTGTGTGTGTGTGTGTAAATAAAACATATACACTATATATCACATATATTATATACAGTGTATATAAATGATACAATAATGTATGTTGTAGGGGTCCACCCAATTCCCGGAGTCTGGGTCTTCACTCTGCATCATTACCTTGCGTCTGAGCTAGCCCAGCACAATAGAGACTACAGTATATATTTTTACATTATTTATATAAATTATAAATACACATTATATACTATATTTAATATAATGTGCCCTTCCTGGCCTGAAGTTGGAGAGAGGGACACACAAAAACACGTAACGGCCTCTGAGATGGGAGTGAAACGCAGGTCACAATGAGCAAGACATCAAGCACATTGGTTCCACACTGCAAGGAATTAGATCTTGCCAAAAATCTGAATGAATTTTCAACTGTATTCCACTTCAGAATTTCGGAAAGAGAACACAGCTTGCCCAAGATTGGAATTTCAATGTTTTGACATCCAAAGCAGAGAACCAAGTCAAGACCACAAACACTTGGTTTTTATATTTTATATATCTATGTATATCTATATATATTTATATCTATATATTTCTATTGATATAGCATATACCTAGTTATTATAAGATATAATAAATAATAATAGGTTATTACTGTAAGTTGCTAAATTAGGAGTAAGTTTTGAACCACTAAATTCAGAGTAACTGGCTGCGCACGCACACACATGGAATATGCTGAGCACACCATCTCATCATGTGGATGTTGCAGTAACAAGCTCGCTAAGGAAGCAATTACTTAGGCCTGGTTTAGAGGGAACTCTCCACAGTATGTGCACACTGCCTTTAAGATTATCTACCAGAGGGGTGGGGGGAAGGGAAAAAATAACAGAATGAATCAAACAACATTGCCCTGTGTAAATTTATGATTACACAAATGGTATGCCTTTATGCCATGTACAGAGAAACAACATGTATCCCATTTGTTTACAATAAAAAAAAAGATTATCTACCAGAACAAAATGAAAAACAATGTAAATAATCTATAGTCTAATAGCCTGGATGTAAAGGGCCTTAAAATGTTCCACACAGGGGTTAGGGTTATGATGGTGGTGGTGATGGTGTTGGTGATGGTGATGGTGATCCTGGGACACTTCCAGGGACACTTGCACAGACTATTCAAGAACACAGAGGAGTGTTGCAGAGGTCTCCAGAAAACGTCATCAACATGTTATGTTCTTACTGCAGCGTTCATTGTACAATGTTTGAAAACAGAATAAAGTATAGAGGAAATAATTTTAGAAACCTGATATATACATATGTACAATAAAATGAGAATTCCTTAGGAAAAAAAATGTTCCGCACAAGAAAAAGCACGTTGCATAACAGGGGAGTAGGGACTTCTGAAAAGGCACTGCTGTTGGGTGGGTAATCCAAGGACTCCAGGGGCTGAGGCAGCAGGATCACAGGTTTGAGGGAAGCATGGGCAACAGAGCAAGAACATGTTTCAAACAATTTTTAAGGGCTAGGGTTGTGACTCCGTGGCAGAGCACTTGCCTAGCATGTGTGAGGCACTGGGTTCGATTCTCAGCATGCATACCAATAAATGAATAAAATAAAGGTCCATTGCCAAGTTAAAAACCTTTTTAAAGGGCGGCATATCTAGCTCAGTAGAACAGCCCACTGGGTTCAATCCCCAGGACTGAATTGGCGGGGGAAGCCACTGTTGCATAAAAACAACGTGAACGCTGGTAAATATCATCTCAGTAAACGTTTTCCTCCAAGAACTGGGACCCTCCTGTGGACCCAGTGTCTCTGGGGATGAGGTGGGAGTATCCCGGGAGCTCAAGAGTTGTAGGACAGCCTGGGCAACACAGGGAGACCCAGTCTCAAAGAGTAAAAAAAGTACATGTTTTCAGAAGTCTAAAGATTAACCCAAATCTTGCAACGACAGGAAGAGTCTTTCTTCCGTCAGCACGGTGGGTGTCCACTTTCCCGTCCCCACCCCCACCTCAGCGCCTCAGGAACCTTGAGACCAGCAATCCTCTTAATGGGAGCTCAGGACTGGAGCAGTCTGTCTGTCACTAGAGGGGACAGCTGATCGGAGATGCCCCCAAATCTCTATTCCCACACAAGTGTCACTACTTGACATGCAAGACGACTCCCTGAAAAGCACCATTCTCAGGGCTGTCCCTGAGAACCTGCTCTGTGGGAAGAGCTTTGCCCACCAAGGACCTGCAGGTACGAGCAGGGAGGCCTGTGGCACTGGGGCAAAATGAAGAAAAAGTGAGGCCGTCCTTGTCTCATGTCGACTCTACTGGGATTGCTTCTAACATTCTGCCCCGGAACGATGCCTGCCCTTGGTTCTGGGGAGTGCCCTTCCCAACATGCCCTTTCCTTTTTTTCCCCTTGCACCAGGGATTGAATCCAGGGGTGCTTTCCGCTGAGCCACATCCCCAGGGCCCCCTTTCTCTATTTGCTCTAGGGACAGCTCTCGCTAATTTTCTCAGGGCCTGGGGGCATTGCTGAGGCTGGCTTTGAACTTGCTCGCCTCCTGCCTCAGCTTCCCGGGCCGCTGAGTCACAGGTGTGCGCACTGCGCGGGCTCGCAACGAGTGCGTTTAATTGTTCCTCCCGGCGAGGCGTGGGATTTGTCCGACGTGTTTTCACCCTTCAGGAGGATCGATCAGCCCCTTCCTTCTTGTCGTGTGCCGCCTGTATTGCCTGTCAGCTCCAAATGCACGCTCAGTCCTGCTCGGTTGAAGAGGTACCGGTTCCTTTGGAGCTGTTTCTGGTGGCGGTTGTCAGGGAAGGTTGTGTGTAGGGGGCGCCAGAGAGAGCGCAAGGCAAAGTGGCGCGCCCTGGTTTCCCTGGCTGGCACAGCGGGTCCCGCTGGTCGCCGGGTTTGTGCCCACGTGGCTCTGGCACGGACGCGGCTTCCCCTGGACCCGGCTGGGCAGGGCACAGAGGCCGGCCACATTCCGTGGCCAGCGGCTTCCCTGCATCCCCATTGGCACTCCTGTACCAGATGCTTCTGGAAAGACACCCCCAGCGACCCCCAGATACCCTAGAGGGCGCATTTGCAGCAGCCCCAGAGGGCGCCTTCCTAGAAGGCCCACTGCTGGGGGCGCCACATCCTCACTGCCGTTTGGGGAGGTGCTTCATCCGAGGCTCCCTCCAAGGTCAGCACTCATCTAGCCCGGGAGGTGTGTCTTGTTTGGGGGGTCCCGGTGCAGTCTGGGCTACTCTACCTGGGGTGGTTCTGCTCAGCCCTATGTGGATGCCATCTGGGCTGATGCTCTTGGGCCCAGGAGCGCTTTCCGTTTGGCACCCTCTTTGAGCTCTGCAGTGTCCTCAGGGAGCCCCCACGGTTCTGGGAGGGACATTGTGCTGGATTGTGCTGGCGACACTCACACACACACGCACACACGCACGCACACACGTGGCAGTGTTCCGCAGGTGAGCAGCCGTCCTTAAGGGGGCAGTGTTCCCTGGCGTCCTGGGTGAGCCCCACGAGGGGACTGTTCCTTTGGTGCTCTCTGGCCACCAGGGCTTTGCTCCTTGCCTGCGCCCTTGACATCGGGGCCTTGAGACCGTCCCCCGAAGTGTGGATCTCCGCACAGAAGGGGCTTCTTTCCTGAAGGCTCTTTCTCAGCCCCAGGTGAGGTGGATTCCTCCACCGGGTGGGGGTGGCCGCGTCGTCTCGTGTCGGGTCTCAGCCAAGGTGGGTCTGCTGGGGATTCCGCTTTGGGGCCCTGCCGCCCTTGCCCCGGGCACCTGGTCAGGGAGCAACACTACACCGCTGGGCTGCCGGCAGGGTTGCTCCGCCTCGGGCCCAGGGAGTCTGAAACCGCGGCCTTGGGCGCCTGGGTGTGAATCTGGGTGTGGGAAGGTTCCAGCAGCTCCTGGTACTGGAAGTACTGGAAGTACTGGAAGGTGCCCTGCGAAGTCCCGCTGGAATATCCGCTACCCTGGGGGGTGCGCAGCCCTCCGCTCTGTCTGCCCTTGCGTTTCTCTGCACATTGAGGAGGCTGAGGAGGGTTTGAGGGTTGTTCGGGACTTTTGCACACACGCTGTTGGTGTGTTGGTACTTGAAGACGTGGCTAGATAGACGTATTCTTCATATTTCGGGGTTCCACTCGGTTTTTTAGATTTATGTACATTGACGTATGTAAGCGCATAGGCAAAAAGAGAATTTTGAGTTTCCTATTCAGATCGCTGTTTTGCTTTTATAGCCCACCCCTCCCGAACTGGAGATTGAATTGGGGGGTGCCCCCCCACCACCAGAGGACACCTGCAGTCCTTTGTTTTGTATTGACTTTTAAGTTTGAGACGGGCTTTGGTTTCGTGGCCCTGGCAGCCTGAGCTTGGGATCCTCCTGCCTCAGCCATCCACGTGTCTGAGATTACAGGCCAGCGCCCACACACCAGGACTTAATGTGGCCTTAGGGGCAGAAATTCTCCATTTCATTATTCAGACTGGATTTTATGGTTGGTGTCTGCATTCTTTACAAACATATCTCTGGCTACCCCCAATCCACAAAGGCAACACCCTGCTTTTTCTCCCAGTGGGATTCCAGGTAAGGGTTTGCTGGTGTCCAAGAAGGGGGCTTGTTGAAAGGAGGTCTTGGGCCAAAGATGCAGCTCCACAGTGGAGCGCCCCCTCCGCACACGGGGAGCCTGGCTTCCACCAGGAGTCTCAGACAAGTAGCCAGGGGAAAGATGACCCTTTTTCTCAGAGGTTCTCTGGCCCCAGTGTCATAAACCCAGCTATTTTTATTTCCAAATGTGTCGTGAGGCTGCGTGCTGTTCCATTGGTGTATGTGGCTGTCCTTGCTCCAGGATCAGGTTCTTGGGCTTACATTACCTTTTATCGTAAGTCTGGTATCTGCCCTGTTTCTTAAAGGGTGTTTGGATTGTTTAAGACCTTTGCTTTCCATTTTTGTATGATCAGATTATCAGTTTGCAAAACTGACACGGAGAGATTTTAAATAAGATTGGCAGAACCATTCTGGGAAGAATTGACAAAGATTATTTTGTTTACTTGTTGGCTTGTTTCATCTTTCATTCGGTCTGGGGTACTGAACTCAGGGGGCTTTCCCACAGAGCCACATCCCCAGCCCACCCCTTTTAATGTTTGATCTGGAGACAGGGCCTCCCTAAGTCTCTCAGGGGCTTACGAATTTGCTGAGGCTGGCTTTGAACTTGAGATCCTCCTGCCTCAACCTCCCGAGCTGCTGGGATGCAGTCATGAGCTTTAATAAGCAGTCACCTGTGTACCACAAGACCATTTGTCTCCACTCACCCAGCTCTCAGTTTCTCTCTGTGCTCTTTTCTCTTTGTGGAATGCCCCAGAACATCTCTCGTGAAATGTGCTCCTAGATTTTCAATGTTTGGGCACTGCTTTCAACCCTGCCTTAAATTTTCTCTTCTGCTGATTTCATGCTGGTGGTTTTGGATGATTGTTCCTGGATCCAGGAACTTGCTACAATCACTTCCTACTTGCAATGGCTTATGTCCTTTTGAATATTCTACCTCTGTAGAATGTCTTTGGTGAATGATGGCAATTTCATTCTTCTACTTGAAGTAGAAGTGTACAGACACTGTAATAGTTATCTGGCTGTACTGCCTTTTTGGGGACCCACAACACATTATCGAATATGTGTAGACATCCTCATCTTGTTTACAAAATTTAGGGACAAATTGTGCAATATTTCACCTCTAATTTAGGTGTTTTCCATGATTTTTCTCCTTATTTGTATTGCATAGTTTTTGAGTTGTTTTCAGGGATGGGGAAAAAACTTTGATTAGGTTAAGGAAGTTTCCTTCAATTTTCGGTTACTGATCGTTTTTAATCATGATAGGAGTTGAACTTTTCACAAAACTTAAAAATGATCATTTCAGCTCCCTTTGTGTTCTGGTTGTGGTGGTGGTGTTGTTAACGTGGTTAAGTGTGATTGGCTTGAGAGTGGGGACAAGTCTTGCCTTCCCGCCTTACACACACCATGCCTTGAGGTACATGATTTCATCTCTCATTGCAGTGGGCACTTAACTTTTTTTAGGAATTTCTTCAGTATTTTCAGGAGAGTTGTTGGCCCATGGTTTTCTTTGCTTCTAACGTCCCTGTTAGGTGTTGGCCTCAGGTTGACATTGGCCTCAAAAAGTGAGCCAAAAGCTTGCTCCATTTTTCTACTTTTCAAAGGAGCTCGTATAAGACACACGTCTCTCCTGAGCATTTGGAGGACTGATTTAGGAGATGTCTGAAATGGAAGGTATGAATTTTTCCTTTGTTTATTAATTTTTTATTTTGTTATAATTTCCATCATGGCAGTAGAATGCATTTATGCCTTTTGATTGATCATACATAAATGGAGTGTAATTTCTCACTCTTCTGCTTATACATATTGTAGGATCACTTTGGTCAGAATTTTTTCTTTATTCCAAAGTTCACCATGCCAGTGGCTCAAGGAGGCTGAGGCAGAAGGATCTCAAGTTCAAATCCAGCCTCAGCAACTTAGACCCCAAGCAACTCAGTGAGAGCCTGTCTCTAACTTACAAAGGGCAGAGGGCTGGGGATGTGGCTCAGGGCTACCCATGGTGGGTTCAATCCCTGGTACCAAGGAAAAAAAATTACCAAACCCAAGAAACTTCAGATTTTCTCTTTTACCTTGGGTTAACTTTTCTTGAGTTTTCAAAAAAGTTTTTGTTTTTTTAACCTACAAGTGTTATCTTTGTCATCTCATTTTTTGAAATGTGAAATGATAATTTTCATATTAATCTCAACCTCTTCTTTTCCTCTGCTCCTGGATCAGTGGCCACATCTCCTTTTCCATTCTTAGCATGCTTTAACATAAGATTTTGCTCTTGTTTGTTTTCTTTTACAAACACGGGATGTGTCCACAATTTGCGTGTCCTGCTTGCTCAAGGGCACTGCTCATCTGCCCTGCGTCTCTCCAATTGTAGTGGACCTGCTGTCCCAGGGAGCACTAAGATGTTTGTTGCTTAGCGAGGCCACAGATGTCTACACTTTGTTTGTGTTTCAAAGATGAACTTTGGCCTTGTTGGTCTTTGCGTTGTCCCTTTCTCATTGCATTTCATTAGTTTTGCTTCCCCTTAAGAAGTAAATTGGGGCTAGGGGTGTGACTCAGTGGTAGAATCCCTGCCTGCCAGTGCCAGGCCCTGGCTGCAATCGCAGCACCCTGCCCACCAAGAAGGTAAAGCTTCTTCTATTTTCTTTGCATTGGGATTTCTTGGACTCCTCTTCTAACTTCCTAAGATGTCACAGCTTAGAGATTTTCAGAATATCTTTCTGCCACTCCCTCAAATTCCCTCCACCTTTGACATGACTGCATTCCACAGGTTTTCTTATGTGACATATTCCTCAGAGCAGAGTGCATTTGTTGACTTCACTTTAATTAATAGTTTTGAGATGGGGTTTCAGCCTGTTGCCCACACTGGCCTCAGACTCACTGCTTAGGATGAAGTGGGGGGAGGAGAGGGGGAGAGAAAGAGAATAAGATGCGTGTGTGTAAACGGTAGAGACTGTAAAGGCACACCCCAGTGTCCCATGGCTTCCAAGTAGGCTCCACCTCCTTAACTTCCTACCACCAACCAGTAGCGTCCACGCTGAGGACCAAGCCTTTAGCCCACGGCTGATGACCCCAACCATAGAGCCCATGGGCTCGCCATGGCCCTGGCTGCAGGTGGAGTCCCTGGGAGGTGACGGTGCTGCTCAGCTTCCATACATTCACCAGACACTCAGCCTGATGTGCACCATTTTGGGTTCAAACATCAGTCTAGCAGTTTCCAGGTGCTTGGTAATTGCCACAAGTGTTGAGTCACACTCAGAAATGTCATGGGAGCTTTCTGGATGCCCACGAATGCCCAGGATCGAGTGAGAAGCCTGGTACTGCTGGGCGGACTGCATTCCTCTTTCACACTATACCTGCTTCCTAGGTGCCTGCAAACTGTCACCGAACACAGCCAATGGCGCCTCACTCTATGGAGTTCAATAATCCTCCATTTCCTTCCCTGCTTGCTGCCCCGCCTCTGCACACCTCCTTGCATCACGTGGTGTTCCTCCTCCAAGTCCAGAGAGGTTTGCTCAGCAGATGATATTTGGGGTGCAAGCTTGGGCCAGGACAAGGTGCCTCTGGGACAATCCATCCCAACCAATGGGGCTGAATCTTCCTAACCGCTGAATCTTCTCTTCCCAGAATTGTGGCTTTGCCGAATAGCCAGCTAAGACATGGAAGGCGTTGGACCAAGTTATGCTGTGTGCATGGATGAGGATATGAAAAAGAATCCCATTCTGATGTAAAATTCTAATGCATCAGAAAAAGTACTTAAAATAAAATACAGAGGTCTTGGCTGTTATTAAGTGGCCTCAGGAAAACAATTTCCTCCTTTTGCATTCCTCTTTCATGGGTAATGTAAGTGGCTCCGAAAGCGGTTGTCCTGCTTTTACTCCAGTAATAGTGGGGAGATTCTTGAGCTTCCCTTGGACGGCAGGGTTTGGTCTTCTCTGTCACTGTCTCTCACCATTACCTGCCACCCACACTGATGGGGCACACCCTAGCTTATCAGTGCCAACCCCCGTACCTGATGAACTGCCTCTCGTATGAGAACAAGCAAGGGAATGCCCGCTCCAAAGAGGGGGTGCCCGGGACAGTGCGGCGTTCCTCAATGAGGTCATCAGGCATGTTCCCACATGGTTGGTGACATCTGCTCGTTGCACAGGCGTTGATTAATCATGTGCCGTGTGTGGCCGTGAGCAGCACCTTGCATGTTCTCGTCCCCCTCGATCCCTCTGGACAGGCCTACAATGAGGTGACTTTTCTGAGAACAGTGTTTGTGGGGGCGTGGCCAAGCTTGGCCCACAGGTGAACTCACATGGGGACACAAGAGCACGGTTCCTCATGCATGCAAGTCTGTTTGCAGTCTTGTGAGGGTCACATTTGCAATGAGCGGAATGTTTGTGCTGGTGTGTTTCAGGACACCATGGCTGACAAAGCAGATGAGTTCTCTGTAGGGCCTGAAAATGGAGGGAAACGTGCTGCAGAAGACAGGAGCCCTAGACCATTCAAGCGGAAGCAGCCTCTGGTCCTGCAGCCAGTGCCAGAGGAAGGAGAGGGCGAACCCCATCTGGAGCGCTCCGCCAAGCCCCAGGGAGATGGTAATTGTGGTGCGTGGGCCAACCTGCAGTTTGCACGTGGAACGGAATGCCTGGGAGGCCAGGGGACTGTTGGGAGATGCTCAGGAGTCACAGCATAAAGCAGCTTCCGCAGGCAGGACAGGACGGGACAGCAGCCATGGAGATGCAAGTGAAGCCCCTCTCTGCCTGGGCTCTGCTGTGGGTTGGGACGCAGCGTGCACCCAGTCTCCTTCACACTGAACCACAGGGGGCCTACCTCCTGCCTCCTCATGCCACTGAAACCAGGGTCAGAAGGCCAGCATGGGAGCCGCCACTGCCAGTCGTTTCTCAGCTGCATGTGGCCAATCGTTCACTCACTCCTTGGTGGGCACTTTGTGGGACTTCCATCTGCCCAATCTTGTTGCTTCTCCTCTTTGGTGGATCCCGATCTTGCTTGCATCCTGCCTCCACTTTCCTCTCCAATCTACCTTTGTGATGAGTTTGCCCTGGTCTTCTACTCTACTCTGACCTGATTGATCACCACCTGTTCCGATGCCTTTTTCCCCTGCCATGTTGCTTTCCATGACGCCCCCTCCTCCCCCCACTCTCTCTCCTGCAGTGGGCGTGATGGTGTCGGCAGGTAAGCAATGGGCCCAAGCCATGTCCACCCTGGAAGGGTGTCCTCCACTTTCCCAAGCTCTCAGAACACAGCCTCACGTCCTGACTGTGGGCCACGGCCTCTCCTGGGTGCCTGTGGCCTGCTCCTCTCTCTCTGCCTCTGTCCTCCACTCCATGGTCCTCAGCAGGTCCTCCCTGTGACCCTTACCCTCACCCCCACTGCAGCCTGGCTCTGTCCCTCTGCATCTGCACGAGCCTGCTCTGTCTCCTCCTCAGGCTCTGCTCAGAGGACACCACCCAGAAGTGCCCGCCACCACCCTCAGCCCTGCAGGCTCCCTCTCCTGCTCCCTCTCATTCCCTGCTCACTTCTTCCGCACAGCAGTGCAGCTGGGATGGCTTTGGGGCTCGCCATGCACTTCCTGTCTGGCTTCCCATCACGCTGCAGGTTCCATCAGGGCAGGGACATTTTCTGTCTGTCTTCTTCACTGCTGATCCCCAGCTCCTGGCACCAAGGAGGCTGGTGTAGTTAGAGGTGTCACCCTTGAGGGCAGCAAATGCATTTTTCTGATACTGCAAGCATGGATGAGGAGGATCCGTCCTCTTGACAGGGATCTCTGGTGATTGACTATGAATCACATCAGGCATCTTGACAGCATGTGAGACTTCCATCTTCTTGGCACCCAAAGTGCCTCCAGGGGACACAGAATCTTGAGTGCCAGGACTCTGGATGCTTTGCCGATAGATGTCCTGTCCCTGTGTCTCTCCATGCAGTCATAGAGCCACAGTTGGGAGGTGCTTTTCCTGTCCTGTGTCCTGGAGTCCACCTTTCAGGTGGACAATTTCTCTGCTGCACCCACCTGCTCTGAGTAAGAGCACAGCAGAACATGAGCACGCACATGTCTGTGTGGGGTGCTGAAGCCTGCCCATCTCGTAGCTGAGCCTCTCCATTTGGTTTCCAGATGCTTCTGCCAGCCGTGGTTCCCATGAGGAGACCGTGGAAAGTGGATCCCCCACATTGGAAGGCTTTTTGTCCACCAGCATGGCAGCTGGCAGTCTTCTTCCCTTGTTTCCACTGGCTTCTCCAGCTGATCACTCCACTGGTCTCAGCAAGGCAGGGCTGCTTCTGGAAGCTGGTGGGGACCCACTGGGGGCAGCAATCGCTAGCAGTGGCCCCTCTGCACGTGGCCCTGACATTCCAGCCCTGCCCATGGTGGAGGTGGTGCCTGATCCGTTTCCACAGAGTTTTGAGGAGATCAATGCTGGGATCAAACATCAGCTCATGAAGGAAGTTCGACAGTTTGGACGAAGTAAGTGGCGGGAGGATGTAGCAATGGAAACACAGGAAGGCTCTGAGTCTGGGATTCGGAAGAGCTCGGAGCAGGCCGAGTGCACTCGGCCTTTGCCAGAGCTGAGTCCTGGGTAATTTGGGACAATTGCCCCCTCCTTGCTTGCCATGTCCCCCTATACGTCCTGTCTTCTCTTGGATGCTTACCCCTTCCTAGAGTTCCTTTGGTAGCTGCGTGCAGGGATCTCCATGTCAGCCTTTCTGTCCCCTCCAGTCCGTAACATCCTAGCCCAGAGGGCAGGGTTAGCGAGGCCCACATCCTGCAAGACTGAGTTCTGTTTCTTCTTCGTTTGGGGGGAGATTGAGTTGTTTTTACTATCTTCAGAGTATGAAAGGATCTTCAGGTTGCTTGAGCAAGTGCGAGGCTCTGCGGAAGTCAAGAAGCAGATTGTTGAGTTTACCATCAAGGAAGCAGCCAGGTGGGTGGAGCGAGAAACTGCTTGATCTCTTTCGGCATTTGGGCTGGGGCAGTGCCGGGTCGAGTGGTAAGGGACACGGCCAGCCCGGCCAGAGCGTCTTGGGTCCTGCCCCCACTCACGCCCGGTTCAGGCTCCCTCTGTGTTGTTCAGCTCACCTCCTGTGAGTCCACTCACCCTCCCACGCCCACTTGGCCCAGCCGGCTGGCCATGGTCTGAGCTGGGTTCCGATCCCCAGTGGACACTCCTCATGCACCAGGGCCTCTCGCGCCTGTGCATGCATCTTCCCTCCCCACGTAGACAGCAAGCGCCCTCTCTGTCTCCCATGGCGCCTCCACTTCCTGGCTTCTTTGGGATTGTTGGTTAATGGCCTGTGTCTTCATGTTCAGGTTTAAACGTCGAGACTTAATTAAGCAACTCGAGAAGGTGCTGGAGAAAACAGGTTCCCACAAGTAAGATATCGCACCTGAACACACAATCCTGTCCTCGCAGTGATCAGTTAGAAAGGAGAACCAGTTTGCTGTGCCTGGGAATGGAGCAGCATGTCACTGAAGCTTCCTGGCCTGTGTTACTCGAGAGGCTGGCCTTCCAGAGGCTGAGTCAAGGGGCCCGGCGTTTTGATGTTATGAGTTTTTCTTAATTAAAGTTGGCTTTTGCCCTCATTGTTTTGGAAGTTGCTTGTTTGTCTGTCACCCACCTGAGTGGGAGATATTTTTAACTCTTCAGGCCCGATGCACCTTAGTCCTCGAGTGTCAGTCAGCTGTTCATCATTGTGACCCAAGAAGTACTTGGCAAGAACACCTAAGAGCCGAAGTTTAATTTGGTTTCGCAGGTTCAGAGCCTCAGTCCATGGACAGCTACACCATGACTCTGGGCCTGAAGTGAGGCAGAACATCATGGTGGACAGCCATGGTGCAGGATAGTTGCTGTGTTCAGACAGCTGGAAAGCAGAGAGAGAGAGAGAGAGAGAGAGAGAGAGAGAATGCAAGGGGCCACAACAAAAGAGAAACCTGAAAGGCGCGTTCCCTGGGCCCTGTTTCCTCCAGCTGTGCCCCACCTGCCTCCAGGTACCACCCGGTTAGTCCATTCAATTCCTCCAGCAGCTGGATCAGCCCACGCTTAGATCGCAGCTCTTGTAATCTAATCACCTCACTCCTGCATCAGCACGGGTCTTTGGGGGGACCCTCATATTCAGACCATAAGCCCTCCTTTCTGAAGCAGGTCGCAGAGTGATGGCTGCTACTTATAACCATCTTCTGCACCACGTCTTTCTTATTCCTGCAGCTCCACAGCGGGTCCTGGTGCTTGGCGTGGCGGGATGACATACAGCCTTCTTACAGAAGGGTCTATGCCATTTCATGTCCTGCTGAATTGTCATTTTCCATCGTCTGTAAGCGCAGAACCCTTGAGTGCCAAGAGGACTCCAGGTCTTCCATGCATCTTCCTCCTTAGCCTCTGTTTAGCAGCATCCCAGTCCCCTGTGATGGCCAGGTTCTGTCACTCCAGACATTTGGGAAACCTTCCTTTGCATCTGTGGATGGAAAGGGAAGAACAATCCACAGTGATGAACGTGCTGGATGACCCAGCTTCCATTTCTATGGAGCTGTTTTTGTATCCCCCTATGAAAAGGGATCCAATTTCCAAAGAAGATCTGTAGTCTAGAAGAACCGAGTTGTTGGGATGGGAGATAACATGTGCTCCTGGGTACTCACTAGGAAGAGGAGACCTCACATTGCTACTTTCTTTGCTGAAGATATGATTTTACCCCTGAGAGCAACAGGCCTTATCCTGGATGAAGAGTGTATGGTGGGAAGACATGAGAGAACATTGTCTCTTGTGTTATTTGATCCAATTTCAAAGTGACTGCCATAAATCTAGAACTATAACTGAAACTTTAGAAGATCATCCCATGATTTGAGCTAGCCTGTTTAGAATGGTGAGAAACAGTAAGACTAGTGAAATCTGCTAGCTTGAGCCCATTGCTGTACTTCATTTCCTATTAGCAATTTCCGTGTTTAGATGTGATTGAAATACCATCATTGTGGATTTGCCCTTTCCTACGATTCCAAGTGGTGTTTGTAATGTACATTAGGTGTGAATAAATATTCATATTCAAAATAGGTATCTATTCAAGTGCAATCGAAGAGCTGCATTTTCCCTGATGGACACAGACCAAGATAATCACCTTATAATCTGATATCTCACTGACCACACTGGGCTATGGTGCATATTGAAGGTTCAGAGTTTGTCTCTGCTTCTGGTAGATTTGACAGTTGGCAGTGATTATTGCAACATCAATCTTGGTAAATGGAAATTCATTTTTATGGGCCTGTGTACAACTTCTCTTCCTGACTCCATGACCACGATGCACCACCACTTAGAAGATTAAGGTGTATACTTAATGAGATAAAAGGGTTGTTCTGGGAGCTTAGATTGGCCTCAGTGGGAATAGCAAAAAAATGGGGAGAGCACTTTTGTGTTTTAGTCATGGTTCTCCAGAGACAGAAACAATAGGGAACATATAAATGTGAAAAGAAATTTATTAGGGGAAGTCACTCACTTGACTATGGTGGCTGAAATATCCCACAATAGGTCAAGCCGAAACACCAGGAAACCTGTTAGCATGACTCAGCCTAAATCTGAAAGCCTTAGAAGCAGGGATGCCAAAGAATATAACTGTCAGGCCAATGTTATGGGTCGCAGAGCCTGGGCTGGAGGGTGCTGGTGTGCTTTTAGTGTCTAAAAGCAAGAAAATATGAAGTTCGAACATCCAAGGGAAGGTGAAAGATGTCCTCATTCCAAAAACAGAAATAATTCACCCTTTGCCTTTTTTTTCCCATCCGGGCCTCCAGCCAACTGGATGGTGCCTGCACACATTTTTTTTTTTTTTTTTTGCCTGCACACATTGAGAGTGTATCTCTCAGACCACAGACCCACATGCCCATACCATCTGGAAACACCCTCTCAGACGCACCTGGGGTAGTCCAAGCCCTCTAATCCAATGTCCAACCACCTGGATTTCCCTCTTAATACAGAAGGAAGAGGCTCAGTGCCCACTGAAGCATTGAGAATAATTAATGCTTTACTAGCTATCTCAGTGTCATTTAATCCAGTCAAGAGGACACCCAAAATCAACCATAATACTGAGTACTCAGTCACAAACCTGGTTAATGCCTTGGTTTTGATTTTGTGAGCCCCTCAGCAGAAAAACCAATTGAGCCTGCCAGGACTTCTGACCTGCATATTTGTGATTTTGCAAGCTGCTAAGGGCTATTTTGTTATGCAGTAACAGAAACCTAATACAAGAGGTGTGTGCATATTTAGAAGAAATCAAAAATCAGGTAAAATGTGTCTTTCTTTTCCAATTGACTCATCATAGGGAACTCCCTGTGAGACCACAGAGAACTTTTCTCTTAATGTGGACCCCACTCTAAGCTAGCAGGCTTTAAGGTTACTTGCCAATTGGTCAAAGTAGCACAGAACATAAGTTTTATGTTACTTCCAGCATCTAGTAGTCCAACTTCCAACTTATTGCTGCATTCTTTATTTTTTTGCAGTAAGAAAGTTGAGTTATATCAGTTTGCTCTTTAGCTTATAACTATCTTGACATACCCCTAGTCTACTAGATCATCAAAAATTTCACTCTTTTGCAAGGCTCTGATTGTGTGTGGAATTGATGTCGCACATTGTCTTGCAAGTGTGTGAATTAGTTGCTACTTTCTTCTTAATGAGAATCATGTCATTGATGTTACAGGATGATGTCATGTGTGGTGTAAGGGAAAGATGATCAAAGTCCCTAAGGAGTAGTTCATGACATGTGTTTGGAGAGTTAATATCAACCTGAAGTAGTAAGTATGGTGTATTGCTACCCTTCCTTGTGAAGCCAAACTCTTCTTTGTGGTAATTACTGAAAGGAAAACAAAAACCACATTCTTCCAATAAGTACATGTTTATCAGGTGTTCAGGGATGTGTTGATTTGCCAAAGCATCAAAACCACAGGTAGAATAGCAGTGGTAACTAAAACAATTGTCAGATTGGGTTTATAATTGCTTGTCATTCTCCACAATCCAACTGTTTCTGCATAGAACGAATGTAGGTTTGTGTTTTTAAAAAAATATTTTTAGTTGTAGGTAGACACAATATCTTTATTTTATTTATTTATTTTTATGTGATGCTGAGGATCAAACCCAGTGCTTCACATGTGCCAGGCAAGCACTCCACCACTGAGCTACAACCCCAACCCACAAATATATAAGTTTAAATGGATGGTGTAATAATAACCACCCTGCATATTTCAAATCATTGATGATATCACAAATCATCACAGGGCAGATTTTCGGGAAACCTGGGCCCACTATAAGGCACAACTGAAACAGAAGTCCTTGGTCACTTGACTTCCATAAGTCTCTACTCTGGGGGCCCACAGTGTCATATTGGCACCCTTGAAACTAGTGCCATTCAGATCCAGTATCATGTCATCCCTGAAAATTGGGATACTTAATTTTCTACACACTAGTAAGTGGTCACAGGTCCATTTGAGGAAGATTGGGACAACAATTAGCATAAACGTTTGGCAGTGTAGCATGGTATATTAGTTGCATATTACTGTAAGGAAATAACCCGAGGTATTTAATTTATAAAGGGAAAGGTTTTATTTTGGCTTATGGTTGTAAAGGTTCTGGTCCAAGATCAGTATCACCTGATTAGGTGATACCTTTGCTTCGGACGTCTGGTGAAGGTAGCACATGGCAGGAGTGTATAGTAGAGCAAATCTACTGACATCACAATCCAGGAAGCAAAAGACAGAGGATGGGTTGGGGTGCCACATTCCCCTTCAGGGGCACACCCCCAAAGACCTAAGCACCACACACAAGGCCCCACCTTCTAAAGGTGCCACGACATCTCAGTCTGAGGACCAAGCTTTGAACACATGGGTCTTTGGGGGACACTCATACAAAACATCACACATGGTCTTTCCTCAAAGGCAAGACCACAGCAATTCCTGACCAATAGAACAAAGCCACCACAGAGGTCTCCACAGATACCTGGGCTCTCTTTAGACAGTCATTTACCATAGTGTTTCTGAAAGTCATGTCCTTTATCCCTAGATGGATGAATCTTGACCCTGAGGCTATAGGAGATAATGTGTGTGTGTGTGTGGGGGGTGTTTTGGGTTACTTTTGCACAGCGATCACAGACTATTTCATTTCACCTATGTGAAATGAAAGACATTTCAAATTTTGCTTGGAGCGCAAAGCCCTTGGCACATCACTTTTTTCCCCAAGAGCTCTAGCACATTAGAGGTGACCAGTCATCTCCATTAGACACCTCCCTTTAACAATATCAGAGGCGTGGCTTGCTGTTAGGACCTTCAGCTTTAAGAGAGACTATGTAAACAGAAAGAGGTAAGGTAACTAGCCCCAGGTCATAGGTAAATACGGGCATACTTGGAGTAACACTTCAAAGCCAGATCTGCCTGAACCCAAAGTACTTTCCACTCCAACTATGTGGCCTCACCAGACTATAGACCCTTAGGCTTCTCCTGACCCACTGTCTCCTACTGGTCCCTACTCATCAAGTGACCCTGGATTCAGAACATTCTCTACTCACTTTCCCTCCTTGATAAGATCTCCAAGGAGAAGGAAGGGCAAGCACTCCTGAATCAGCCTCTGCCTCAACCCATCAGCTCTGATCTCCCAGGGCTGCCCCTGTCAGGATGGCCCCATTACTCTCACTCAGCTTATCCCTGACCCTCACCGCTGGCCTCTCTATGTTCCCTCAAACAGATGCTTGAAATCAGTCAGTGACCCACCTTGAATTCTGGTCTGCCCCAGAACTTGCAGCCTCTACTAGGTATTTGGCCATGACTCTTCTATATGCATCACCAATATTGAGAGTGTCACCACACAGTGGGCGAGAGGCTAGGTCATATCACTCCTTGTGCTCCATGAATACTCCAGTGTCATATTGGCAGGAAAAATATGTTCATTCAAAGTCAACTTTGAAGGAAGATAGAGGAAACTTGTTTTACATCACCATCTTCAGAGAACTCAAGGGTAAGGAAAATTTTTATAGCAGAGTTGGCAAAGTGGGACAAAAGGTAGAAAATATACATATGCAGAATGAATTAGCCCAGAACCTGTCAGTCTTAATGTCTTTGGCATCTGGAGTGTGGTGTGCTCTTCAGCTTCCACTCTCAGTATGAGGAAGTTTACAAGTTAAAACAATGAAAGTTTCTCTTAATTTCAGAGGGAGTCTTTTTCAGGAGGACACATTCCCATGTAACATGCAAAGCATGCCAGACACCAGCTATCCCATTCTGCCTTTGGGTTCACCTTAAACCCTCATACAACCTTTCAAGAGAGGGGCTGTGATTTCCCCTTAACAACTGAGGAAGCCGAGAGATTAAATCATCCCCCAAGATCAGATGCCTGGCAGTCAGTGGAACCCAGACTTAAACCCACGTGCCTTTCACTCCTGCCCATCTCTAAGAACTTTACAACAATGCGACTGTCCTACACATAAGGAAGATACATTCTTTACTAAACTGAGAGCTTAAAAAATAAAAAGTGCAAAAAGGTAGCCTTGCCAAGTAAAGTCCATGGCAAGTACCCCTTTCTTCTCCAAGCACAATGCAACCCCCTCCTGGGCTCAAGAGACCACAATACAAGGCTTACATCTGCAGCTTGGACCTTTTCAAGGAAGAAAGGAGGTTCTCATTCATAAAAATTTGCACCTAGAACAAGTCTCCTCTCAAGAAGAGATACTCAAAAACCCAATTCATGCCAGACAGTGGAAATTCTGCTTAAAGCTAAGCTCCAACATCTCATACCTGGTCTGTTCTTTCCTCCAAAGTGTATGGTCACTTGTCTCCTGTCTGCATTTTATGACAGACATCTCTACCCCTTCCCCATTTCTCCTGTGTGTTCAGAGGTCACCAGAGTCTTCCCTCTGTGATTGTTTCACCAGCACTGAGGAGCCCAGGCACCCTGGGGAAGGAGGAAGGCATGACCTTGGAGGAAATTTCAAGGGAAACTGTGGCCCTTGCCTGCCTCCTCTGCACACATGACTTTCAGATTGTGCAAGTGAGATCCTGTCTTTATTTATAATTGAAATGTTTTGCTCATCATGTGTGTTTTGTATCAATTTTGACTTTAAAAAAATTACAATAAATTATTATTCATCTTGATTACCAAGTGCTCAATTTTGCACCAGAGATGAGTGTCTTACTCCTCCCACCCAGTCCCTCCTGCCTGACCATCTGCCTGCCTACCTCTTTGGGGACTTGTGAATGGTGAGGCCTTGAGAAACCCTGTGGGCAGGCAACTAGTCATAGCCAGCTGCACTCCTAAATCACACCACCACTGAACTGTGGGATGAGAAAAGTCAATTACCCGATATCTTTGTCACTATCTCCCCAGTGTCCAGGAGAGAACCCAGTCATAGAAGGCTCTCCAGAAGTACTTGCTGAGTGAAGGAAACACCATAACCTGTGTCTGGGGTTCTTCATGGGGATTGATTGCCATGCCAAAAGAGTGACTTTAATCTTGAAAATAAAGGAATTTATTTTAGGAAGGAAGCCAGGTTCCCAGACAGGAATGGCAAGGCTGCAGGGACTTTCAGACACTCTGTGTTGGAGTCGCCATCTTACAGAGATACAAATGAGGCCCCCAAGAAGGAAAGGTTGCACCCAAGGTCGAGGGAACTAGGGCCAGGGCAGAGTCTAGAAGCCACGTGTCCAGAGAACCTGCTGCATATGGCTACTTCTTGCTCAGACCCAGGAGTCTGAAGTGTTTGGGGTAAGTGACTCTCTGCTCACTTGGGACAACATTTCTGTAAACATATCCTGATTGGATGTGTCCACTCTCTTGCTCAAGATCAAAATATGTTTTGGTGAGTCCAGAAATGCTTGCCAACAGCTCTAGCATCATGCATGACCCAATAGCCTTCCAGAGACAGAGTAACCACCTCCAAATATTTTATCAGGCCAAATCCATGTTTCAAAGCACATGTATCTACCTCTAAGCACATTTGACTTGTTGCTCATTCAATTCTAGTTCCTTAAGGTGGTAGGAATGGGGTTCCAATTTCCATGCCAGGAGCTGCTTTAAATTCCTCAACCACCCCCACCCCTTCGCAGGGACACTGCTTTATTCTTTAACAGGCCTGCTGTGTCACTTCGTCCTTTTGCTTCAACTCTGTGGCCTCCTCTTGTGTTCCTTGTAGGGAAAGCTCTCTGCTTTTTTAAGGACTGCCCTGAGATAGGCCCACCCACATCATCTCTATGCATCTGGGTCAACTGACTTGGGACCTTAATTATCCAGGCAAAATTCCACCATAGCAGTATTCACATTGGTATTGGATATGGGATATGAGAATCTGGGAGGGATATCATTAGGATGCTGCTGTGTTAGTCAGCCTGGGCCGCTATAACAGTATATCATAGACTGGGTAACTTAAAAAATGAAATTTGTTTCTCACAGTTGTGGGCACTAGGAAATCCAAGATCAGGGTGTGTCAGCATGTGTCATGAGGGTATCTTCCTGCCTTACAGCTACCTTTTTGTGTCCTCATGTGGTGGACAGAGAAAGAGCAAGATCTCTCCACTTTAATAAGGGTGCTAATCCTATCATGGAGGTTCTATCATCATAACTTCATTTTGGGCAGGAGGGTACCAGGGATTGAACTCAGGGGCACTCAACCACTGAGCCACATCCCCAGCCATATTTTGTATTTTACTTAGAGATAGGGTCTTGATGAGTTGCTTAGCACCTCACTAAGTTGCTGAGGCTGGCTTTGAGCTCACCATCCTCCTGCCTCAGCCTCCCAAGCTGCTGGGATTACAGGTGTGCACCACCACACCCAGCATAATCTCCTCTTAACCTAATCAACTCCTAAGGTCCCGCATCCATCATATACCATCACATCAAGGACAGGGGTTTCAACATATGTGTTGGGGGCAGGGACACAAATATTAGGTCCATAACACCTACCATACAAGCCAAAAGTGAACAGCTATAACACTACAGTCTTAACTGGTACTTCATATTTCAAAACACTTAGACACAGTCATTCTCTACATGGGACATGGATGATCTGCATAATGGAAACAAGATAAGTAAACTGCATTTCCTTTCTTTTTGTGGGACTGGGGATTGAACCCAGGGGCACTTTACCACTGAGCTACATTTCCAGTCCTTTTTATTTTTAATTTTGAGAAAAGGTCTTGCTAAGTTGCCAAAGCTGGCCTCAAACTTGCCATCCTCCTGACTAAGCCTCCAGAACTGCTGGGATTCCTACTTGCACCACAACAACCAGACTCTTTGCCACCAGTTTATACTAAATTTGAAATGTCAAGAACACAGTCCATTCACACTAAGTTTGTTAACATCAAGATCACAGTTTACTTGATCTTCACATTAACATATTAATATGGATGAGTGGTGAAGTATCCAGACTCTAGAGCCAGAAAGATATGGGTCCAAATGCTAGTTTTATCTCTTATAAGCTATCAATCTGGCAAGCTATTGACCACCGTGTGCTTTAATTTCTTCTTATTGAAGAGAATAGAGTAGCTCCCACCTTGCACAATGGTTCTGAGAATTAAATGTCATAGTTCAGTAAGACTAGTGAAATCTGCTAGAAAAATACAGAAACGAGTTAAGTTCCTGCACCCCAGGTGAGGATAAAACCACATGGAAGACTAGCACAAAAGTTCATGACATTCCCTCTCATCAGAGAAACACCCCCTCCCATTCTGGGGCCGGGAAGCATATTTAGGAGGAAACCCTCAACTTCCATCTTCTCCCTGGACAGGGAAAAGAAGTACAATCTACATTCGATGTTCTGGCTTTTCAGGGGACTGCTCAAAGGACCAGTTACTGTCTTGCCTGAATTCAAGCACTGATTAGAACCGGGCTCCAGATTGGAGGCTACTGAAGTCCGCGTGCACCAGAGTCTGCAATATCATAGATGGACACTAGGTGGAGGGCGAGTACCACGGATTAGTGCCGCACCTGCGAGGCTGCAGTACCACAGATAGACACCAGGGGTACTTCCGAGCAGAAATCAGCAAAACAATTAGGATTCATCCGCAGACTTAAAGAGGTGTCCAGAATCTCTAGCCAGGAAAAAAAAAAAAAAAAAAAAAAAAAAAAATGTTCTCTGTATGAACGCAGACCACTTCTGGGAGAAGTGGTTGACTTTTCAAAAGCTGAAATCCTAACAGAAGGCAACAGAGACACTAAACAGGCAAACATGGTCCACTTAGAGTAATGAATTAAATCTCCAAAAACAGACTCTAAAAAAAAATAGGAATATATTAGTGGTCTGACAAAGAAATCAAATAGCAATCAGAAGTATGGTTAAAGAATTAAAAGAGAACACAGACAACCAAATGAAATCAGGGAAATGATCTAAGTATGAAATTAGAATACAGAGATTAAGACAGAAAATACAAAGAAAAACCAAAGAGAAATTCTGGAATGGAAATATACAATAAATGGATTCAAAAAGTCAGTAGGGGGACTTGATAATAGACAAAAGGATTAATGAAATTGAACATAAGACTTTTGAAAGTACCAAAGTAGGGGAGCAAAAATAAAAAAATATATATGAAGAAAAATGAAGAGCTCCTAAAGGATTTATGAGACCCCATCAAGAAGAACAAGGTATCTGGAACAAGGTACTGTGGAAGTCTCAGATTATGAAAAGAGTGAAAGGGGCAGAGAAACAATTTAAAGACCTATCAACAAAAACAAAAGAAAACAACAACAACAACAACAAAACAAATCTAAGGAGAGAAATGGATATAACACTAGAAGCCCAAAGAGCTCCAACTAGAAAATAAATTCAAAGAAACTTACACTATGACACATCAAAATCATACTCTCAAATGTTGGTGATTGGTCGATTCTTCACAATGCCCCAGAGCATAAATTGTTCTATAATATAATCCAACCAAATTCTGTCTCCTTTGTAAGAAGTTGTCGGGGTCAGGTTTTTGTTTGTTTGTTTTTTAACCCCAGGGTGGTGACTTCCAGCTTTTATAATATAGTTCTCTCTTACAAACTAGCCAAACTACAATTTGGACCATGCCTTAAATATCCTTTCAGTTGCCTTTTACCATACTCTCCATGATTCTCTAGAGCACCCTTAAACATGAACTTCTCCAAAATATATTTTAAATAAAGTTATCTCTTTGGGTATGATAAAAAAAAATCAAATACAAAGAGAGCATCTTGAAAGCCACAAGAGGAAAAACAGTTTGTCACATATAAGGAGGCTTTGATTAGATCATCTGCAGATTTCCCAGCAGAATCCTTGTAAGCTAGAAGGGAGTGGGATGATATATTCAAAGTATTGAAAGAATAAAAGCTGCCAATCAAAAATACTACCTATGGCAAAACTGTCTTTCAAAAACAAAGGAGCAAGGGGATTTTCTGGGATGAACAAAAGCTGAGGGAGTTCATCACCACTGGAACAAAATTCTGAAAAGCCCTTCAAGATTCAGTGAGAGGGGTTGGGGTTGAGGCTCAGTGGTAGAGCGCATACCTAGCATGTGTGAGGCACTGGGTTTGATCCTGAGCACCACAGAAAAATAAATAAATAAAATAAAGGTATTATGTCCATCTACATCTACAATACTTTTTAAAAAGATTCAATGAGAGGATCATAAACAGCAATACACAATCATGTGAAAATATAAAATTTCCTGGTAAAGGTGAATATGTATACAATTACAGAATTCTGTAGTATTGTAACATACGTACATAAGTCACATTTAAATCTGGTATAGAATTTAAAAGAACAAAACCATAAAGCATAATTACCAATCTATATTAATGAATATACAACATAAAAGAGGTTATTTGTGTCATTAAAACATAAAGGGACAGAGTAATTATTGGATTAGCATTTTCATATGTAGTTGAATTTATCACTTTAAATAAATGGTTGAATTTTGAGAAATTTTATGAAATTGTAGTGATAACCACAAGGAAAATCCTACAGAATAGGCACAAACAGAATCAAAAGGTCATTACAAAGAAATCAATAAAACATAAAGGGTGGCAACAAGAGAAGGAATTTGGGCCAAAAAAGCTACAAGACATAATGATATTATTGTTATTAATGATGATTAACAACATGAAAAGAGTAAGTTCCTCTCCATTAGTTATCAGTCAAAATGTAATGGATTACATCAATTAAATACATCAATTAAAAGACATGCAACAGTTGAATGAATAAATTAGATCCAACTATACACTGTCTACTAGATACTGATTTTAAATCTAAACACATATAGGTTGAAAGTTAAAGGATGGAAAAATATTTCACACAAATGTAAATAAATAAATGGAAATGGAATAAATAAATGGAAAACTAGATGAATAAATAAATAAATGGAAAATTAAAGAGAATAGGGGTGGTCATATTCATATCAGACTAAAAGACTTTAAGACAAAAATTGTTATGAGAGATAAATAAGGACTCTATATAATGATAAAAGAGTCCAGTGCCTAAGAAGATGTAACAATTATATATGCATGTAACATTGGAGCTCCCAGATATACAAAGCAATCATTGACAAAACCAGAGGGAGAAATAAACTGAAATATAATAATAATATTATAATTCAATGCTTTCAGTTATCTATGGAAAGCAGACAGAAGAACAATAAGAAAACAGAGCACTTGAAGAACACTTTGGATCAATTAGATCTAAAAAGACATCTAAGGAACCTTCCACTCAACAACAGCACACATGGAACATCTTCCATAATATACCACATATTAGGCTTCAGAACAGGTTTTAGCTAATTTAAGAAAATTGAAATAACACAAAGTGTCTTACAACCCCAGTGGAATGAAAGTAGAATCCACAAAGTAATCAAAATAAAGTAATAAATGAGAGCTATCTGGTGCTTGTGAATCCAAAGAGTCAATATTTTTAGAGCTTCATATGGCCCAAATTAGGGGCATTACACAGTAATAAAGGGATGAATTCTCCAAGAAGATAAAAAAACCCCTTAGTCTGTATGCACATAGCAACAAAGAATCAAAACACATGAGATAAAACTGACAGACCAGCCAGCGGAAATAGGTGAATCCACTACTGTTGGAGACCTTAAAACCCCTATATCAGACAGAAATGGACAAATCCATTAGGCAGAAAATCAGTAAGGTTGTTGGTGGGAATGTAAAATGGTACAACCATTATGAAAAGCTGTATATAGAGGTTCTTAAAAGGTTAAAATAGAATTAGCCAATGATGCAGCAATCCTACTTCTGGGTATATATATATATATATATATATATATATATACATATACATATATATATATGAATTCAAACACGGATCTTCAAGGGATATCTGCATACCCTCTTCATCACAGCACTATTCACAATAGCTAAGACATGGAAGCAACCAAGTGTCATTGCAAATAAAGGACATGAGGTATATGCACCCCTGGGTTACTATGCAGCCTTTAAAAAGGATTCTTGCGGCACATGGTGATGATTGTTTGTAATCTCAGTGACTCAGGAGGCTGAGGTAAGAGGATCACAAGTTTAAGGTCAGCCTCAGCACTTAGCAAGATCATCTCAAAATTAAAAATAAATAAATAATAAAAAGGACTGGAGGACTGGCGTTGTTGGCTCAGTGGTAGAGTGCTCTCATTGCATGTGTGAGGCACTGCGTTCCATTCTCAGCACTACATAAAAATAAATACATAAAAATAAAGTCATTTAAATAAGGACTGGGAATGTAATTTAGTGGTGAAAAGCCCCTGGGTTCAATTCCCAGTGCCCCCCACCAAAAAAAATCCCTGTCTCACTCTGAAACAGATGAACCTTGAGTAAATTAGGTAGTCACAATAGGACAAATACAGTATGATTCCAGTCACATGAAGTGTCTGAAATAGTCAAAACTGCAGAAACAGATAGTTAAAAGGAGCTAAGAGGAGGGGCAGAGGAATGAATGAGTGTTCAGAGGGCATAGAATTTTAGTGTTGCAGATGAAAAAGTTCTAGAGAACTGTTGTAGAATGATGTGACTATACTTAACACTATTGAATTATTCACTTAAAAATGGTCAAGAACTGGATGCAGTGCCTATAATTTCAGAAGTTCAGGAGGCTGAGCCAGGAGGATCACAAGTTCTAGGCCAGCCTCAACAACTAAGTGAGGCCTTAAGCAACTTAGTGAGATCCTGCCTCAAAATAAAAAAAAAAATTAAAATTACTGGGGATGTGGCTCAGTGGTTAAGTATCCCTGGGTACAATTCCCAGTGACAACAATAACAAAATAAATTGGTTAAGGTAGAAAATTTAATGTCATGTGTTTTACCAAAATAAAAAATATAAACTGAGGCAAATGCACATGAAAGTTAGTTCATCCCCCCTCTGAGTGATCCTGACAGAAAGGGCAAGAATAGAGAACTTTCTGGACCCACGTTCACTCAAGGAGCAGGGACCAATAGGAGACAATGAGTTGGTCAGCAGGAGCCTATGCATGTGCAGTCTGGTGAGGCCACATGGGAGGAATGGATAGTACTTTGAGTTCAACACAGACCTTGTTGGAAGTGTTTTTCCAGACATGCCTTTATATGCCTGTGACCTGGGGCTAGTGACCTTACCTCTGTGTGCTTCCATACACTCTTGTGTAAACTGATGGTGATAGAGGCTTCTACCGCTTAGTCTTATTGTAAGGATTAAAAAAATCATTCATTCATTAAATATCTATTGGAAACCCACCAGGCACTTGTCCAGGGAGGTAGAAACAGTGAACAGACCACCGTTTCCATGGACCTCGGATTCCAACTGGGAGATAAGACACTAAGCCTCCAGAGCACTGCAAGAAGGTTGAAATTGGGAGAAGAGCTGGAGACGAGCAGATGGTGTGAGTCCAACAAGTGACTGGCAGTGAAGGAGACCTCTCTGAGGAGAAGACAGCACCTGAGACAGGAGAGGAGGGCCTTGGGCTCCTTGTTCTTTTCTGAAATGCCTTGTGCATGCAGAATACCCTCTTCCCTCAGGTCAGAGCAAAAGGAAAGAGCCTATGTCCTCATGGGGACTCGAGTTCATGTGCATGGATTGTGGCCTGCTCCTCATCTTTCCTTCTTGAATGTCTGCCCTGCTACAGCAGGGGACATCGACCACAGAAGGACTGCTTCTGCCATTGCAGAACATCATTTCCCTGTGACAGATTCATAACACACAAACGTCTGTGTATATATGTATGCATATACATGTATGTACTTATATGTATCTGGACACATATTATCTTCTCCTGATATTGTTGTCTACTGATTTTCCTTTTCTGACTAAAGCCTGACTGATAGACACTTTGATACTGGAAGACACTCCAGAAAACAATATTAAGGATGAATTTCCTGAAATTACTTTGGGTTTCCGGAAAACCTTCTGTAATCTGATTCTATTTAAAGGCATTAGTGACCTAGTATCTGATGGTAAAATGGTGATCTTAATCTATGGCAAGAAGTGCCAAGAGAGATTCTCAAATTTTATTTTTTTCTCATTTTTATTTATTTATTGTGAGTTTTCATACATGTATATAGGGTAATAACATCTGTCTCATTCTACAGTCCTTCCCATCCCCAATGCCCCACTCCTCCCCTCACTCACCTCTGCATAATCCGAAGTTCCTTCCTTCTTCCCTACCCACCCCCAACTATGAATCAACATCCACTTATCAAAGAAAATATTTGGCCTTTGGTTTATTGGGATGAGTTTATTTCACTTAGCATGATATTCTCTAGTTCCACCCATTTACCTGCAAATGCCATTATTTCATTCTTCTTTAAGGTTGAGTAATATAACATGTATATGTTAATATAACATTGATATAACATTAATATAAAAATATAAGGTTCAGTAATATAACACGAATATGTTAATATAATATTATCCATTCATCTGTTTAAGGGCACCTAGGTTGGTTCCACAGTTTTGCTATTATGAACTGAGCAGCTATGAACATTGATGTGGCTGTATCTCTGTAGTATGCTGATTTTAAGCCATTTGGGTATAGGCCAAGGAGTGGGATAGCTGGGTCAAATGGTGGGTCCATTCCAAGTTTTCTGAGGAATCTCCATACTGCTTTCCAGAATGGTTGCACCAATCTGCAGTCCCACCAGCAATGAACAAGTGTACCTTTCCCCCCACATCCTCGGGAACACTTATATTGCTTTCATTCTTGATGTTTGCCACTTTGATTACAGTGTGATAAAATCCTAGAGTAGTTTTTATTTGAATTTCTGTAAAATTGCAAGAGATGATGAACATTTTTTCATGTTTGTTGATCAGTTGTATTTCTTCTTCTGTGATGTGTCTGTTCAGTTCCTTAGCCCATTTATTGATTGGGTTACTTGTTTTATTGATGTTAAGTTTTTCGAGTTTTTTTTAATTGTAAACAAATGAGATACATGTTGTTTCTCTGTTTGTACATGGAGAAAAGGCATACCATTTGTGTAATCATAAATTTACATAGGATAATGTTGTTTGATTCATTGTTATTTTTCCCTTCCCCCCACCCCTCCCACCCTTCTTTTCCCTCTATACAGTCCTTCCTTCCTCCATTCTTGCCCCCTCTCTAACCCTAAACCTAACCCTAACCCTAACACTAACCCCTCCCATCCCCCATTATGTGTCATCATCTGCTTATCAGCAAGATCATTCGTCCTTTGGGTTTTTGAGATTGGCTTATCTCACTTAGCATGATATTCTCCAATTTCATCCATTTGCCTGCAAATGCCATAATTTTATCATTCTTTATGGCAGAGTAATATTCCATTGTATATATATGCCACAGTTTCTTTATCCATTCATCAATTGAAGGGCATCTAGGTTGGTTCCACAATCTGGCTATTGCGAATTGAGCAGCTATGAACATTGATGTGGCTGTATCTCTGTAGTATGCTGATTTTAAGTCCTTTGGGTATAGGCCAAGGAGTGGGATAGCTGGGTCAAATGGTGGTTCTATTCCAAGCTTTCTGAGGAATCTCCATACTGCTTTCCAGAGTGGCTGCACTAGTTCTTTATATATCCTGGAGATTAATGCTGTATCTGAGGTGCGTATGATAAAGATTTTTTCCCATTCTGTAAGCTCTCTCTTCACGTTATTTATTGTTTCCTTTGCTGAGCAGAAGCTTTTTAGTTTGAATTCATCCCATTTATTGATTCTTAATTTTGCTTCTTGCACTTTAGGAGCCTTGTTATGGAAGTCAGGTCCTAAGCTGACATGATGAAGATTTGGCCCTACTTTTTCTTCTATTACACACAGAGTCTCTATTCTAGTGCCTAACTTTCAGTTGATTTTTGTGCAGGGTGAGAGATAGAGGTTTAATTTCATTTTGTTATATATAGAGTTTCAGTTTTCCCAGCACCATTTATTGAATAGGCTATCTTTTCTCCATTGTATGTTTTTGGCTCCTTTGTCTAGTATGAGACACCTGTATTTATGTGGGTTTGTCTCTATGTCCTTTATTCTGTACCATTGGTCTACATGTCTGTTTTGGTGCCAATACCATGCTTTTTGTTTTGTTTTGTTTTTACTATTTCTCTGTAGTATAGTTTAAGGTCTGGTATTGTGATGCCTCCTGCTTCACTCTTCTTGCTAAGGATTGCCTTGGCTATTCTGGGTCTATTATTTTCCCAAGTGAATTTAATGACTGCCTTTTATATTTCAATGAAGAACAGCATTGGGATTTTAATAGGAATTGCATTGAATCCGTATAGCACTGTAAGTAGTATGGCCATTTTGACAATATTAATTCTGCCTCCCGAAGAGTATGGGAGATCTTTCCATCTTCTAAGATCTTCTTCAATTTCTTTCTTTAGTATTCTGTAGTTTTCATTGTAGAGGTCTTTCACCTCTTTCATTAGATTGATTTCCAGGTATTTTATTTTTGTTGAGGCTATTGTTAATGGGATAGTTTTCCTGATTTCTCTTCCAGTGGATTTGTCGCTTAGTTATAGAAATGCATGTTTGATTTATGGGTATTGATTTTATATACTGCTACTTTGCTGACTTCTTTTATGAGTTCTAGAAGCTTTCTGGTGAAATTTTTTGAATCTTCTAAATATAGAATCTTGTCATAGGCAAATAGAGATAGTTTGAGTTCTTCTTTTCCTATTCGTATCCCTTTAATTTCTTTCATCTGTCTGATTGCTCTGGCTAGAGTTTCAAGGACGATGTTGAATAGAAGTGGTGAAAGAGGGCATCCCTGCCTTGTTCCAGTTCTTAGAGGGAATGCTTTCAATTTTTCTCCATTTAAAATGATGTAGGTCTTGGGCTTAGCATAGATAGTTTTACAATGTTGAGGAATGCTCCTCTCCCTAGTTTTTGTAGTGTTTTGAACATGAAGAGGTGCTGTATTATGTGAAATGCTTTCTCTGCGTCTATTGAGATAATCATATGATTCTTGTCTTTAAGTCTATTGATGCAATGTATTATGTTTATTGATTTCTGTATGTTGAAACAACCTTGCATGCCTGGGATTAATCCCACTTGACCATGGTGCTCTATGTTTTTAATATGGTTTTGTATGTGATTTGCCAGAATTTTATTGAGAAGTTTGTGTCTATGTTCATCATTGATATTGGTCTGAGGTTTTCTGTCCTTGGTGTGTCTTTGTCTGGTTTTGGTATCAGAGTGATACTAGCCTCATAGAATGAGTTTGGAAGGGTTCCCTCCTTTTCTATTTCAGGGAATAATTTGAGGAGTATTGGTGTGAATTCTTCGTTGAAGGTCTTGTAGAACTTGGCTGAGAATTCATCTGGTCCTGGGCTTTTCTTGGTTGGCAGGTAGTTGATGTCTTCTATTTCTTTGCTTGAAATTGATCTGTTTAGATTATGTATGTTCTCCTACATCAGTTCATGTAGATTATTTGTCTTTAGGAATTTGTTGATATCTTCAAGTTTTCTATTTTTTTGAGTATAAATTTTCAAAATAGTTTCTGATTATCTTTTGTATTTCAATAGTATCCATCCTGGTGTTTCCTTTTTCATCATGGATTTTAGTAATTTGAGTTTTCTCTCTCCTTCTCTTTGTTAGTGTGGCTAAGGGTTTATCAATTCTATTTATTTTTTTCAAAGAACCAACTTTTTCTATTGTCAATTTTTAAATTGTTTCTTTCATTTCAATTTCATTAATTTCAGCTCTGATTTTAATTATTTACTGTCTTCTGCTGCTTTTGGTGTTGATTTGTTCTTCTTTTTCTAGGGTTTTGAGATGTAATAGTAGGTCATTTTTTTGCTGACTTCTTATTCTTTTAATGTATGAGCTCAATGCAATGAACTTTCCTCTTAGCACGGTCTTCATAGCATCCCAGAGATTTTGATATGTTGTATTGGTGTCCTCATTTACTTCTAAATATTTTTTTATTTTTTATACCCTCCTTGATTCCTTCTTTTATCCATTTATCATTCAATAGCATGCTATTTAGTCTGCAGGTGTTGGAGTAGCTTCTATTTTTTATTTTATCATTGATTTCTAGTTTCATTCCTTTATGATCTGATAGAATACAGGGTAGTATTTCTACTTTTTTATTTGCTGAAAGTTGCTTTGTGGCATAACATATGGTCTATTTTAGAGAAGGATCTATGTGCTGCTGAGAAGGAAGTTTATTCTCTTAATGATGGATGAAATTATATATGTCAGTTAATTCTAAATCAGTGATTGTATTGTTTCATTCTCTAATTTCTTTGTTTAGTTTTTGTTTGGAAGATCTATCCAGTGGTGAAAGAGGTGTGTTAAAGTCACCCAGTATTATTGTGTTATGGTTTATTTGATTCTTGAAATTGAGAAGGGTTTGTTTGATGTACATAAGATGCTCCTCTGTTTGGGGCATATGTATTTACGATTGTTAGGTCTTGTTGATGTATGATTCCCTTAAGCAGTATGAAATGTCCTTCTTTATCCCTTCTTACTAACTTTGATTTGAATTTCACTTTGTCTGACATGAGGATGGAAACCCCTGCTTGTTTACTCAGTCCATGTGAGTGATATGTTTTTTCCCAACCTTTCACCTTCAGTCTGTGGATGTCCTTTCCTAGGAGGTGAGTCTCTTGAAGGCAGCATATTGTTGGGTCTTTTTAAAAATCTAGTCTTCCAGTCTGTCTTTTGATTGATGAATTTAGGCCATTAACATTCAGGGTTATTAATGAGATATGATTTGTATTCCTGGTCATTTGGGTTTAATTTTGGCTTTTAACTTGACTTAGTTTCTCCTTTGATTGACCTTTCCTTTAGTGTAGTTCCGCCCTTTGCTGGTTTTCCATTTTTTTTTTTTTAATGTCCTTCTCATGGAATATTTTGCTGAGAATGTTCTATGTGCAGGATTTCTAGTGAATTCTTTTAACTTTTGTTTATCATGGAAGGCTTTAATTTCATCTTCAAATCTGAGGCTTAATTTTGCTGGATACAAAATCCTTGGTTGGCATCCATTTTCTGTCAGAGCTTGATGTATGTTATTCCAGGACCTTCTGGCATTGAGTGTATGAGTTGAGAAATCAGGTGAGATCCAAACTGGTTTTCACTGTATGTAATTTTATTTTTTCTCTCACAGCCTTTAAAATTCTATCCTTACTCTGTATGTTAGTCATTCTCGTTATAATGTGCTTTGGTGTGGGTCTGCTGTAATTTTGTACATTTAGGGTCCTATAAGCCTCCTGTAGTTGATTTTCCATTTAATTCTTTAATATGGCAAGTTTTCTGATATGTCATTGAAAAGATTGTGCATTCCTTTGGTTTGTATGTCTATGCCTTCATCTATTCTGATAAATATTAAATTTGGTCTTTTCATATTATTCCATATTTCTTGGAAGTTCTGTTCATGGTTTCTTACCATCTTCTTTGTGTAGTAACTTTATTTTCAAGAGTATATATTTTGTCTTCATTATCTGAGGTTCTGTCTTCCAAGTGGTCTATTCTGTTGGTGATACTTTCCATTGGAATTTTCAATTTGGTTTATTGCTTGCTTCATTTTGAAGATTTCTGCTTGATTCCTTTTTATAACCTCTGCCTCTTTATTGAAGTGGTCTTTCACTTCCTGTATTTTCTCTCCAATACCATCCTTCATTTCAAAGATCAATCTCACTATGTATTTTCTAAACTCCTTCTCTGACATTTCTTCTATAATGTCATCTATGGATTCTATTGTTGAACCATCTTGGTTGGTTCATGAGCTCTTGTTCATGTTGTTCATGTGTCTTCTCATCTAGTGGTATGGAGCTGAGGCAGTATAGATTCTACCCTGTAGTCTCATAGTGTCACTAAAGGCTTCTAGTACATCACCTTAAAGTGGGAGACCAATATTGACAGCATGCAATGCAAATGATATACAACCTTAAACCAAATGACTCCTTATTAAGGTGTTTACTGTTTTGTCACAATGAACCAAAATAAAGTGTTCAATTATTGTCTACAGTATGAACAGTAAGTTTGCTAAAAGGGTATACCTTTCAAATGATGGACAATGAGGGAACAGAAGTAGTGTAAGATGTGATTTTTATGAGAGACAGAGAGAGAAGATAGAGGTAAAAATTTATAGTAAGAATGAGGGTTTTTAATAGAGGTTGGCTGTGGTATGAGAGAATTGAGGAAGAGAATCCAGAGAGGTAAGTGACAGAAAAAAATATGTACAGATTTTTTTAAAAAGTAAAAATATAAGAATACACAACAAAACTGTCATATACTATTCAGACATCCCATTCCTCAATAAATTGATGCATGAAAAATATTTGGATTAGAAGATGGCAGAGCTGTGAGAGAGAAAGAGGGCAGAAAAGAAAAAAAGGAGAAAAGTCTCAATGGAAAATTGAATGATTGCTTCCATTGGCTTTCAAAAATGTTCTCAGTTTCCCTTCTCTGCTGATTGGTGGGGTTGTCTGAAGTTTGATATTAGCTCCAGTTCAGTGGGTGCTGGATCCATTGGGTGGGTGAGCTGATAGCAAGATGCCCTCACACCCTCTTACAGTTTTCCCACCCATTGTAGCTGGCCCCTTCCATCCCTGCACACCTCAGGACTCACTGAGCTGGAGAGAGCCCATTTTTCTCAAGTTTCTTCAACTCGTGCTCCCCACAGGGAACTCACCCTAGTCTCCACCACAGGCTTGCCAGACCCAGACTGGCCCACACAAACCCAGCTGCAAGCTGATGGAACTTCGGCTCCCCCAGGCCCTGTCTTGCTGCAGCCCCAAGATCTCAATGCCCTTGCAGCTTGCAGAGAGACCACAAGGGATGTGTTCACACAAAGGAGTGACCCTTCAAAGAGGCAGCCAGCTGGCAGCCACTACCACACCAAGCAGAAAGACCTCAGGTGCAACTGGACCTGTAGGTACCCCAACATATCTCCAGGCCCCTGTCTGAGTCCTGAGACTGAGGTGGCCATGCCCCAAGATGGCAGTGGCTGGGGCAGCAAACCTGCAGGCCCTGGCTGGTGTCCCAAGATGGCAGCAGCCATGTGTAAACAAACCTGTGAATACTGTGACAGTGGACTTCCAGGCAACAGCAGGCAGCAGGTGATCTGCTGGTGGTCTGTCGCAGGTCTGCAGGCTAATGGTGGATGATCGGTGGGTGGCTGTTGGGTGGTGGGCAATGGGTAGGTGAAAGGTGGGCCATGGGCAGGCAAGAGGTGGGCAAACAGGCAAATGGTGGATGATAAGTGGTGGTCAGTAAGCGATCTGCACTCAAAAGGCAGGCTATATGCTGGCAGGTGGCGGGTGATCACAGTGGACCAATGGGGTAAAGAGCAGGGGATCAGTGGGTAGCAACAACTGCCTCACAGAGAAACAGTATTTCCTCTGCTTGAATCCCAAGTTATGGAGCTACAAGGAATGCATACTCCCCTAGTTCACCATCTTGGATCTCTAATCAAATTATCACATTTTACATACCTATATTCCATCATCTACAGAATGCAAGTGTCTAGGTGATCAACTAGGTGCTCCCTGGGAACCCTTAGCAAAAATAAGAAAGATAGATGACTGGTTGACTCTTAATATGTGGGAGAACCAGGGAAAGAAAAATATGTGGTCAGATACTTCACATTCCCTATCAAAATCCACATGAAGGTACTGAGATTTTCCAGGATGGCTATGAAGCTGTGGTGTTGAGATTTGGGAAAACCAAACCCAAAGCTTAATCATCTGATCTGGTGAATTATAACAGATATTGAATTTTGACCCTCAGGGGGTCCTTTCTGTTAATCTTAGGGCACTTATTTGGAAATAAATGGGATCATGAAAACTGGTAGAACCATAATGAAATATCACCTCTTACCTGTCAGAACTGCTGTTATTAAACACAAAACAAAACAAGAAATAATGAATATTGCCAAGGATGTTCAAAGAAGGGCTCACTATTGGTAGTTATGTAAATTACTATAGCTATTATAAAAATGGTATGGAGATTCCTCAAAAAACTGAAAATATAACTACCTTATGATCCAGCAATCCCACTTCTGGGTATATATTCAAAGGAGATAAAATCTGGATCTTGAAGAGATATCCACACTTTCATGTTCATTGTGGCAGTTATTTGAAATACCCAAGTTGTGGAGTCAGCCTACATGCCCATCAACAAATGAATGGATAAAAAAGTGTGGTATATACACAATGAGTATTATTTATCCTTTAAAAAGTAGGAAATTCTGTCTTTTGTCACAATATGTTTGTACCTGGAGGCCATCATGCTAGTTGAAAGACAAATACTGCATGGTCTCACTCACATGTAGGGTCTAAAAAAGTAAAATTCATAAAAGCAGAGACAATGGTGGTTGCCAAGGGCTTGGGAGTTGGGGAATTCACAGATGTGGTCCAAGATAGAAAATTTTAGTTAGATAGGAGGAATAAGTTCAAAAGATGTATTGTGCAACCTGATGACTATAGTTAATAATACTTTATTATAATAACAATGTATAGTATACTTAAAAATTGCTTAGAGATTTTAAATGTTCTCACCATGCCTAAAAAAACTTGTGAAGTGTTTTTGCCAGTAGAAGCACACCTTCTACTCCTGCCTGAGGTGATTATTTCCCCATTATCTGAAGAAACCATGTGAAGTAGTGGTCTTACAGGGCACTGCTGTACCACCACCTCTTGTTGCTTCAAAAATCTTTAATGAGCATCAAATTCCCAGAGACCAAAAAAGTGGGAGGTAAAGTTTTGACCCTTGTGGAGGTATAGAATGCGCTGAAGAAATCAATGATTTTTTTTCACTAATGCATACAGACAAAATGTGGGAAAATTTGTGTGGGAATGGTTCTTAAGGGTTGAATATGAAGATAGAAAGAAACTCATGTTGAAAGACACCAAATTCATTGATATGAGCTCATATCAGTGCTAAATATTATGCACAGTATCTAGATTCAATGGCTTAATTTCAGAAGTTAGGGAAATTTCTCATAGTTCACTTGGTTGGTCAACTGGAAAATGTCCCAAAGGAGCCCAAATTAAAGGCAAATGTAAGAACTTGATGTGCACACAAAGAGATCTGAATGCTTAAGGAGATTGCAATGCTAGAGTGAAACTGATCATGCAAGAACTGTTCACTCACCTCCGTAGGCCTGGAGGACATGATGTTCAGCAAGGCAGTGGTGGATTACTTCACAGAACCCAAGCATCTTTGCAGAGATCTGTGGTGGATCTGCTCTGTTGGTAAGAAACTACTGTGTACTTGACTTTGAGGAAGAATTTCTACTAATATAGTTAAATAATTATGCTGTTTATTGTTCTCCCAACCTTAACTAAATGGAGCTGTGACAATTACTAGTGTAATTATGCATTATAAAAAGGTAGGTTTATTCCCTAAGGTCCTCCAGAGAAGTAGATTCAATAAGACATATCCATATAAAAATCTTATATTCATATATATTATTGGAGAGAGGGAGGTGTTTCTTTTCCTTGTACCAGAGATTGGACCCAGTGGTGCTTAACCACTGAGCAACATCCCCAGTCCTTTTCTTACATATTTTATTTAGAGACAGGGTCTCACCAAGTTGCTTAGGGCCTCACTAAGTTGCCGAGGCTGCCTTTGAACTTGTGATCCTCCTGCCTCGGCCTCCTGAGCTGCTGGGATTACAGATGTGCACCAAGAGGGAGATTTTTTTTATGAAGAATTGGCTTATGCAGTTATGCAGGCTGAATAGTCTCTCAAGCTGGAGACCCAGCCAAGTTTGTGAGGTAATTCAGTCTGAGTCTGAAAGCCTGAGAACCTTGGGAGCTTATGATATAAGACATAGTCCATGGGTAGAAGAATACCAACCTCCCTGCTCAGGCAGACAGGTAAGAAAAAAAGGAATGAATTCATCCTTCCCCTGGTTTTCTGTTCTCACCAGGCCCTCAGTGGATTGGATGGCCCAATCACATCAGGAAAGATTTATGGTTTGAATATGTCCCTCAAAGTTCATATGTTAGAAACTGAATCCCCAGTTGAAGAATATTAAGAAGTGGGACCTTGAAGAGGTCTACCCACACAAAGATTAATGTCACTATTGTGGAAGTAGGTTATCACCAGAGTGAGTTTGTTATAAAAGCAAGTTTGACTCTTTCTTGATCTCTCTAGCCATTTGATGCCATCTACCATGTTAACACAGCAAGAAGGTCTTCATCAGCTGTAAGCCACTTGACCTTGGACTTCCCAGCCTCCACAACTGCAAGAAATAAATCTCTATTTTTAATAAACTGCCCAGTCCTGGATATTTTCTTTTATAGCAGCACAAAATGGTGCAAGATGGGAGGGCAGCCTACTTTACTGAGTCTGCCAATTCAAATGCTATTCTAAACCAAAACCATCACAAATATATTCAGAAATAATGTTGAACACATGATGCATTGCAGAAATAATCAGAATTCTCAGGGATTATTTGATACTGGGTCTGAACTAGAGCTATCTTTTGGAGAACCAAGATTTCACTGTGGGTCATGGGTCACTATAGTTGCTTATGGAGGTCATATGATCCACATGGTTTTACCTTAGATCCATCTCAAGGTTGGTCCCTGAATTCACCCTTATCTGTCCCCAGATTCATAAGGTAACATTCAGAACATGGCAGATTTCACACTTTTGTTTGCTCACCTGTGGAGTGAGGGCTGTTATGGTAGGAAAGGCCAAGTGTAAGCCACTAGAACTGTCTACCCATAGTTACAGTAAACTAAAAGCAACACATCATTCCCAGGAGGATTATAGGAATTGGTGACATCATCAAGAATCTCAAAGATGCAGGTGGGTGATCCTTATGCCATGTACAGAAAAACATAAATCATAGTGAATGATAATGATTACAATCATCTTGGGCAGATGATTATTTCAATCACAGATGCTGCTCTATATGTGGCTCCTTGTTTAGTTATCAACACATTCCTGGGCACCTAATTATGATAAAGGAAAAGTGTGGCTTCAGTTGGAAAGGGCAGCAATGCACTATCACTTTTTTTTCATAACTTTATTGAGGTAAAATTTTATTACAATACCATGCACATATTTGAGGTATACAATTTGATCAGTATATAACCAATACAATCAATGTAAAAGCATTTCCATTACTTTTTCTTAATTTGAAATCATGCAGACTGTGTTTCCTGCATGATTGATTACATCAGAAATCAATCGCCTTAAGATACATAGAATGCCATCCCCACAAGTAAACTCTTTCAAAATTAAATGGCACACTTATAAATATCTCAGAGGTCAAGGAAGAAAGCACAAGAAAAGTAAATAAAAAATGCTTTGAACCAAGCACTATCACTTTTTACCTCAGGCTTATATCAACTCTCTAGACTTATGTTTTATATTTCTATAGGGGCCTTGATCACTTTTCCCTTACAATACACATGACACCATTCCTTTGCATTGATGACATTATTCTGAGTGAGTAGGAAATAAGAATTAATCCAGACACATTGGAAACACACTTGCAAGGCAGAATGTGAGAAATCATTCCCACACAAAACCAGGGCCTTCCAAATAAGTGAAAGTTTTAGTGATCAATTAGGCTGAGGCACATGAAGATAGTACTTGCAAGGTAAACAGCAAGTTCCTCCATTTTGCCTTTCTTATTACTACTAAAAGGGGACACAGCAATGAGTGCCTACTAGATTGTGGTAGTAACATATACCCTATAGTTGTGCACTACTATGACCAATTGAAAAGTGACCTGAAATCTTGCTAGAGTGGGGTCCAGCAAAAAGGAGTTTTCTGGCATTATCAGTGCCCTTATGGGTAATTCCCTGTCATCAATTTGCCAGAAAATCAAGCAAACAAACAAAACATCATGCCTGGTTTTCAGTCATTACTTCATAATATGCACACACTATCTGTATCAGTTTTCTACTGCTGTGTAAAAAACTACCCGCAACAACAAAAAATTACTGCAACAAATTCATATAAACAAACAGTTTCATATGCCTCAGCTACCATTCTCACAAAATGAAAGTCAAGGTATCAACCAGGCTGATAATTAACTGAGACTCAGAGATAAACATATGCAAGCTCATTCAGGTTACTGGAAAGTCTAGTTTGTAAGATTGTAGGAATAAAAAAAACACACTCTAAGATCCTAGGACCACACCTATACATCCCTAAGTGCACACCTCCTTTTTTATGCTATAATAGTGTATTTTGGTGATGGTGGGAAAGATGGAGGTCATGCTGGATCTGTAAAAATTAACTTCCATGCCCAAGCTGAATCCTACCACAGACACAGCTAACTATACAATCTATGATCAGGAGAGACCAATAATGAGGAACCAAAAATGAACTTTCTTCCAGAGTGATCTGTGGGCTTCCGGGAGGCAGGCTGATTATTTTGGAAACTGTCTGAAAGAATCAAGGCAAGGGCAGCTCTCTGTACTTACTTCAATAGGCATTTATACAGTACATGGAATTTCCTCCTCAACCATATTATTTGGAGAAAATCAACATTCATGGAATGAGAAAGCGCATTCTGCAACATCATGGTATCTCCCACACCATTACTAAATAGAATTTCCATTTGGCACACATGGTCTTTGAATTCAATGACTTCCTGTACTCACTAAAATCCTATTGTGACTGACTAAAAAGAAAATTGCCTTCATCATGTAAAACCTCTATTATGGTTCAGGCGTCGAGGCAGAATTTGGAGAGCTGAGTCAGGATAACCTACAAGGAGTTGATGCTCTTTTTCAAGTAGCAGTGATAAGGACCCGTTGCTCTCAGGGGTAAAATCATATCTTCAGCAAAGAAAGTAGCAATGTGAGGTCTCCTCTTCCTAGTGAGTACCCAGGAGCACATGTTACCTCCCATCCCAACAACTCGGCTCTTCTAGACTACAGATCTTCTTTGGAAATTGGATCCCTTTTCATAGGGGGATACAAAAACGGCTCCATAGAAATGGAAGCTGGGTCATCCAGCACGTTCATCACTGTGGATTGTTCTTCCCTTTCCATCCACAGATGCAAAGGAAGGTTTCCCAAATGTCTGGAGTGACAGAACCTGGCCATCACAGGGGACTGGGATGCTGCTAAACAGAGGCTAAGGAGGAAGATGCATGGAAGACCTAGAGTCCTCTTGGTACTCAAGGGTTCTGCGCTTACAGACCATGGAAAATGACAATTCAGCAGGACATGAAATGGCATAGACCCTTCTGTAAGAAGGCTGTATGTCATCCCGCCACGCCAAGCACCAGGACCCGCTGTGGAGCTGCAGGAATAAGAAAGACGTGGTGCAGAAGATGGTTATAAGTAGCAGCCATCACTCTGCGACCTGCTTCAGAAAGGAGGGCTTATGGTCTGAATATGAGGGTCCCCCCAAAGACCCGTGCTGATGCAGGAGTGAGGTGATTAGATTACAAGAGCTGCGATCTAAGCGTGGGCTGATCCAGCTGCTGGAGGAATTGAATGGACTAACCGGGTGGTACCTGGAGGCAGGTGGGGCACAGCTGGAGGAAACAGGGCCCAGGGAACGCGCCTTTCAGGTTTCTCTTTTGTTGTGGCCCCTTGCATTCTCTCTCTCTCTCTCTCTCTCTCTCTCTCTCTCTGCTTTCCAGCTGTCTGAACACAGCAACTATCCTGCACCATGGCTGTCCACCATGATGTTCTGCCTCACTTCAGGCCCAGAGTCATGGTGTAGCTGTCCATGGACTGAGGCTCTGAACCTGCGAAACCAAATTAAACTTCGGCTCTTAGGTGTTCTTGCCAAGTACTTCTTGGGTCACAATGATGAACAGCTGACTGACACTCGAGGACTAAGGTGCATCGGGCCTGAAGAGTTAAAAATATCTCCCACTCAGGTGGGTGACAGACAAACAAGCAACTTCCAAAACAATGAGGGCAAAAGCCAACTTTAATTAAGAAAAACTCATAACATCAAAACGCCGGGCCCCTTGACTCAGCCTCTGGAAGGCCAGCCTCTCGAGTAACACAGGCCAGGAAGCTTCAGTGACATGCTGCTCCATTCCCAGGCACAGCAAACTGGTTCTCCTTTCTAACTGATCACTGCGAGGACAGGATTGTGTGTTCAGGTGCGATATCTTACTTGTGGGAACCTGTTTTCTCCAGCACCTTCTCGAGTTGCTTAATTAAGTCTCGACGTTTAAACCTGAACATGAAGACACAGGCCATTAACCAACAATCCCAAAGAAGCCAGGAAGTGGAGGCGCCATGGGAGACAGAGAGGGCGCTTGCTGTCTACGTGGGGAGGGAAGATGCATGCACAGGCGCGAGAGGCCCTGGTGCATGAGGAGTGTCCACTGGGGATCGGAACCCAGCTCAGACCATGGCCAGCCGGCTGGGCCAAGTGGGCGTGGGAGGGTGAGTGGACTCACAGGAGGTGAGCTGAACAACACAGAGGGAGCCTGAACCGGGCGTGAGTGGGGGCAGGACCCAAGACGCTCTGGCCGGGCTGGCCGTGTCCCTTACCACTCGACCCGGCACTGCCCCAGCCCAAATGCCGAAAGAGATCAAGCAGTTTCTCGCTCCACCCACCTGGCTGCTTCCTTGATGGTAAACTCAACAATCTGCTTCTTGACTTCCGCAGAGCCTCGCACTTGCTCAAGCAACCTGAAGATCCTTTCATACTCTGAAGATAGTAAAAACAACTCAATCTCCCCCCAAACGAAGAAGAAACAGAACTCAGTCTTGCAGGATGTGGGCCTCGCTAACCCTGCCCTCTGGGCTAGGATGTTACGGACTGGAGGGGACAGAAAGGCTGACATGGAGATCCCTGCACGCAGCTACCAAAGGAACTCTAGGAAGGGGTAAGCATCCAAGAGAAGACAGGACGTATAGGGGGACATGGCAAGCAAGGAGGGGGCAATTGTCCCAAATTACCCAGGACTCAGCTCTGGCAAAGGCCGAGTGCACTCGGCCTGCTCCGAGCTCTTCCGAATCCCAGACTCAGAGCCTTCCTGTGTTTCCATTGCTACATCCTCCCGCCACTTACTTCGTCCAAACTGTCGAACTTCCTTCATGAGCTGATGTTTGATCCCAGCATTGATCTCCTCAAAACTCTGTGGAAACGGATCAGGCACCACCTCCACCATGGGCAGGGCTGGAATGTCAGGGCCACGTGCAGAGGGGCCACTGCTAGCGATTGCTGCCCCCAGTGGGTCCCCACCAGCTTCCAGAAGCAGCCCTGCCTTGCTGAGACCAGTGGAGTGATCAGCTGGAGAAGCCAGTGGAAACAAGGGAAGAAGACTGCCAGCTGCCATGCTGGTGGACAAAAAGCCTTCCAATGTGGGGGATCCACTTTCCACGGTCTCCTCATGGGAACCACGGCTGGCAGAAGCATCTGGAAACCAAATGGAGAGGCTCAGCTACGAGATGGGCAGGCTTCAGCACCCCACACAGACATGTGCGTGCTCATGTTCTGCTGTGCTCTTACTCAGAGCAGGTGGGTGCAGCAGAGAAATTGTCCACCTGAAAGGTGGACTCCAGGACACAGGACAGGAAAAGCACCTCCCAACTGTGGCTCTATGACTGCATGGAGAGACACAGGGACAGGACATCTATCGGCAAAGCATCCAGAGTCCTGGCACTCAAGATTCTGTGTCCCCTGGAGGCACTTTGGGTGCCAAGAAGATGGAAGTCTCACATGCTGTCAAGATGCCTGATGTGATTCATAGTCAATCACCAGAGATCCCTGTCAAGAGGACGGATCCTCCTCATCCATGCTTGCAGTATCAGAAAAATGCATTTGCTGCCCTCAAGGGTGACACCTCTAACTACACCAGCCTCCTTGGTGCCAGGAGCTGGGGATCAGCAGTGAAGAAGACAGACAGAAAATGTCCCTGCCCTGATGGAACCTGCAGCGTGATGGGAAGCCAGACAGGAAGTGCATGGCGAGCCCCAAAGCCATCCCAGCTGCACTGCTGTGCGGAAGAAGTGAGCAGGGAATGAGAGGGAGCAGGAGAGGGAGCCTGCAGGGCTGAGGGTGGTGGCGGGCACTTCTGGGTGGTGTCCTCTGAGCAGAGCCTGAGGAGGAGACAGAGCAGGCTCGTGCAGATGCAGAGGGACAGAGCCAGGCTGCAGTGGGGGTGAGGGTAAGGGTCACAGGGAGGACCTGCTGAGGACCATGGAGTGGAGGACAGAGGCAGAGAGAGAGGAGCAGGCCACAGGCACCCAGGAGAGGCCGTGGCCCACAGTCAGGACGTGAGGCTGTGTTCTGAGAGCTTGGGAAAGTGGAGGACACCCTTCCAGGGTGGACATGGCTTGGGCCCATTGCTTACCTGCCGACACCATCACGCCCACTGCAGGAGAGAGAGTGGGGGGAGGAGGGGGCGTCATGGAAAGCAACATGGCAGGGGAAAAAGGCATCGGAACAGGTGGTGATCAATCAGGTCAGAGTAGAGTAGAAGACCAGGGCAAACTCATCACAAAGGTAGATTGGAGAGGAAAGTGGAGGCAGGATGCAAGCAAGATCGGGATCCACCAAAGAGGAGAAGCAACAAGATTGGGCAGATGGAAGTCCCACAAAGTGCCCACCAAGGAGTGAGTGAACGATTGGCCACATGCAGCTGAGAAACGACTGGCAGTGGCGGCTCCCATGCTGGCCTTCTGACCCTGGTTTCAGTGGCATGAGGAGGCAGGAGGTAGGCCCCCTGTGGTTCAGTGTGAAGGAGACTGGGTGCACGCTGCGTCCCAACCCACAGCAGAGCCCAGGCAGAGAGGGGCTTCACTTGCATCTCCATGGCTGCTGTCCCGTCCTGTCCTGCCTGCGGAAGCTGCTTTATGCTGTGACTCCTGAGCATCTCCCAACAGTCCCCTGGCCTCCCAGGCATTCCGTTCCACGTGCAAACTGCAGGTTGGCCCACGCACCACAATTACCATCTCCCTGGGGCTTGGCGGAGCGCTCCAGATGGGGTTCGCCCTCTCCTTCCTCTGGCACTGGCTGCAGGACCAGAGGCTGCTTCCGCTTGAATGGTCTAGGGCTCCTGTCTTCTGCAGCACGTTTCCCTCCATTTTCAGGCCCTACAGAGAACTCATCTGCTTTGTCAGCCATGGTGTCCTGAAACACACCAGCACAAACATTCCGCTCATTGCAAATGTGACCCTCACAAGACTGCAAACAGACTTGCATGCATGAGGAACCGTGCTCTTGTGTCCCCATGTGAGTTCACCTGTGGGCCAAGCTTGGCCACGCCCCCACAAACACTGTTCTCAGAAAAGTCACCTCATTGTAGGCCTGTCCAGAGGGATCGAGGGGGACGAGAACATGCAAGGTGCTGCTCACGGCCACACACGGCACATGATTAATCAACGCCTGTGCAACGAGCAGATGTCACCAACCATGTGGGAACATGCCTGATGACCTCATTGGGGAACGCCGCACTGTCCCGGGCACCCCCTCTTTGGAGCGGGCATTCCCTTGCTTGTTCTCATACGAGAGGCAGTTCATCAGGTACGGGGGTTGGCACTGATAAGCTAGGGTGTGCCCCATCAGTGTGGGTGGCAGGTAATGGTGAGAGACAGTGACAGAGAAGACCAAACCCTGCCGTCCAAGGGAAGCTCAAGAATCTCCCCACTATTACTGGAGTAAAAGCAGGACAACCGCTTTCGGAGCCACTTACATTACCCATGAAAGAGGAATGCAAAAGGAGGAAATTGTTTTCCTGAGGCCACTTAATAACAGCCAAGACCTCTGTATTTTATTTTAAGTACTTTTTCTGATGCATTAGAATTTTACATCAGAATGGGATTCTTTTTCATATCCTCATCCATGCACACAGCATAACTTGGTCCAACGCCTTCCATGTCTTAGCTGGCTATTCGGCAAAGCCACAATTCTGGGAAGAGAAGATTCAGCGGTTAGGAAGATTCAGCCCCATTGGTTGGGATGGATTGTCCCAGAGGCACCTTGTCCTGGCCCAAGCTTGCACCCCAAATATCATCTGCTGAGCAAACCTCTCTGGACTTGGAGGAGGAACACCACGTGATGCAAGGAGGTGTGCAGAGGCGGGGCAGCAAGCAGGGAAGGAAATGGAGGATTATTGAACTCCATAGAGTGAGGCGCCATTGGCTGTGTTCGGTGACAGTTTGCAGGCACCTAGGAAGCAGGTATAGTGTGAAAGAGGAATGCAGTCCGCCCAGCAGTACCAGGCTTCTCACTCGATCCTGGGCATTCGTGGGCATCCAGAAAGCTCCCATGACATTTCTGAGTGTGACTCAACACTTGTGGCAATTACCAAGCACCTGGAAACTGCTAGACTGATGTTTGAACCCAAAATGGTGCACATCAGGCTGAGTGTCTGGTGAATGTATGGAAGCTGAGCAGCACCGTCACCTCCCAGGGACTCCACCTGCAGCCAGGGCCATGGCGAGCCCATGGGCTCTATGGTTGGGGTCATCAGCCGTGGGCTAAAGGCTTGGTCCTCAGCGTGGACGCTACTGGTTGGTGGTAGGAAGTTAAGGAGGTGGAGCCTACTTGGAAGCCATGGGACACTGGGGTGTGCCTTTACAGTCTCTACCGTTTACACACACGCATCTTATTCTCTTTCTCTCCCCCTCTCCTCCCCCCACTTCATCCTAAGCAGTGAGTCTGAGGCCAGTGTGGGCAACAGGCTGAAACCCCATCTCAAAACTATTAATTAAAGTGAAGTCAACAAATGCACTCTGCTCTGAGGAATATGTCACATAAGAAAACCTGTGGAATGCAGTCATGTCAAAGGTGGAGGGAATTTGAGGGAGTGGCAGAAAGATATTCTGAAAATCTCTAAGCTGTGACATCTTAGGAAGTTAGAAGAGGAGTCCAAGAAATCCCAATGCAAAGAAAATAGAAGAAGCTTTACCTTCTTGGTGGGCAGGGTGCTGCGATTGCAGCCAGGGCCTGGCACTGGCAGGCAGGGATTCTACCACTGAGTCACACCCCTAGCCCCAATTTACTTCTTAAGGGGAAGCAAAACTAATGAAATGCAATGAGAAAGGGACAACGCAAAGACCAACAAGGCCAAAGTTCATCTTTGAAACACAAACAAAGTGTAGACATCTGTGGCCTCGCTAAGCAACAAACATCTTAGTGCTCCCTGGGACAGCAGGTCCACTACAATTGGAGAGACGCAGGGCAGATGAGCAGTGCCCTTGAGCAAGCAGGACACGCAAATTGTGGACACATCCCGTGTTTGTAAAAGAAAACAAACAAGAGCAAAATCTTATGTTAAAGCATGCTAAGAATGGAAAAGGAGATGTGGCCACTGATCCAGGAGCAGAGGAAAAGAAGAGGTTGAGATTAATATGAAAATTATCATTTCACATTTCAAAAAAATGAGATGACAAAGATAACACTTGTAGGTTAAAAAAACAAAAACTTTTTTGAAAACTCAAGAAAAGTTAACCCAAGGTAAAAGAGAAAATCTGAAGTTTCTTGGGTTTGGTAATTTTTTTTCCTTGGTACCAGGGATTGAACCCACCATGGGTAGCCCTGAGCCACATCCCCAGCCCTCTGCCCTTTGTAAGTTAGAGACAGGCTCTCACTGAGTTGCTTGGGGTCTAAGTTGCTGAGGCTGGATTTGAACTTGAGATCCTTCTGCCTCAGCCTCCTTGAGCCACTGGCATGGTGAACTTTGGAATAAAGAAAAAATTCTGACCAAAGTGATCCTACAATATGTATAAGCAGAAGAGTGAGAAATTACACTCCATTTATGTATGATCAATCAAAAGGCATAAATGCATTCTACTGCCATGATGGAAATTATAACAAAATAAAAAATTAATAAACAAAGGAAAAATTCATACCTTCCATTTCAGACATCTCCTAAATCAGTCCTCCAAATGCTCAGGAGAGACGTGTGTCTTATACGAGCTCCTTTGAAAAGTAGAAAAATGGAGCAAGCTTTTGGCTCACTTTTTGAGGCCAATGTCAACCTGAGGCCAACACCTAACAGGGACGTTAGAAGCAAAGAAAACCATGGGCCAACAACTCTCCTGAAAATACTGAAGAAATTCCTAAAAAAAGTTAAGTGCCCACTGCAATGAGAGATGAAATCATGTACCTCAAGGCATGGTGTGTGTAAGGCGGGAAGGCAAGACTTGTCCCCACTCTCAAGCCAATCACACTTAACCACGTTAACAACACCACCACCACAACCAGAACACAAAGGGAGCTGAAATGATCATTTTTAAGTTTTGTGAAAAGTTCAACTCCTATCATGATTAAAAACGATCAGTAACCGAAAATTGAAGGAAACTTCCTTAACCTAATCAAAGTTTTTTCCCCATCCCTGAAAACAACTCAAAAACTATGCAATACAAATAAGGAGAAAAATCATGGAAAACACCTAAATTAGAGGTGAAATATTGCACAATTTGTCCCTAAATTTTGTAAACAAGATGAGGATGTCTACACATATTCGATAATGTGTTGTGGGTCCCCAAAAAGGCAGTACAGCCAGATAACTATTACAGTGTCTGTACACTTCTACTTCAAGTAGAAGAATGAAATTGCCATCATTCACCAAAGACATTCTACAGAGGTAGAATATTCAAAAGGACATAAGCCATTGCAAGTAGGAAGTGATTGTAGCAAGTTCCTGGATCCAGGAACAATCATCCAAAACCACCAGCATGAAATCAGCAGAAGAGAAAATTTAAGGCAGGGTTGAAAGCAGTGCCCAAACATTGAAAATCTAGGAGCACATTTCACGAGAGATGTTCTGGGGCATTCCACAAAGAGAAAAGAGCACAGAGAGAAACTGAGAGCTGGGTGAGTGGAGACAAATGGTCTTGTGGTACACAGGTGACTGCTTATTAAAGCTCATGACTGCATCCCAGCAGCTCGGGAGGTTGAGGCAGGAGGATCTCAAGTTCAAAGCCAGCCTCAGCAAATTCGTAAGCCCCTGAGAGACTTAGGGAGGCCCTGTCTCCAGATCAAACATTAAAAGGGGTGGGCTGGGGATGTGGCTCTGTGGGAAAGCCCCCTGAGTTCAGTACCCCAGACCGAATGAAAGATGAAACAAGCCAACAAGTAAACAAAATAATCTTTGTCAATTCTTCCCAGAATGGTTCTGCCAATCTTATTTAAAATCTCTCCGTGTCAGTTTTGCAAACTGATAATCTGATCATACAAAAATGGAAAGCAAAGGTCTTAAACAATCCAAACACCCTTTAAGAAACAGGGCAGATACCAGACTTACGATAAAAGGTAATGTAAGCCCAAGAACCTGATCCTGGAGCAAGGACAGCCACATACACCAATGGAACAGCACGCAGCCTCACGACACATTTGGAAATAAAAATAGCTGGGTTTATGACACTGGGGCCAGAGAACCTCTGAGAAAAAGGGTCATCTTTCCCCTGGCTACTTGTCTGAGACTCCTGGTGGAAGCCAGGCTCCCCGTGTGCGGAGGGGGCGCTCCACTGTGGAGCTGCATCTTTGGCCCAAGACCTCCTTTCAACAAGCCCCCTTCTTGGACACCAGCAAACCCTTACCTGGAATCCCACTGGGAGAAAAAGCAGGGTGTTGCCTTTGTGGATTGGGGGTAGCCAGAGATATGTTTGTAAAGAATGCAGACACCAACCATAAAATCCAGTCTGAATAATGAAATGGAGAATTTCTGCCCCTAAGGCCACATTAAGTCCTGGTGTGTGGGCGCTGGCCTGTAATCTCAGACACGTGGATGGCTGAGGCAGGAGGATCCCAAGCTCAGGCTGCCAGGGCCACGAAACCAAAGCCCGTCTCAAACTTAAAAGTCAATACAAAACAAAGGACTGCAGGTGTCCTCTGGTGGTGGGGGGGCACCCCCCAATTCAATCTCCAGTTCGGGAGGGGTGGGCTATAAAAGCAAAACAGCGATCTGAATAGGAAACTCAAAATTCTCTTTTTGCCTATGCGCTTACATACGTCAATGTACATAAATCTAAAAAACCGAGTGGAACCCCGAAATATGAAGAATACGTCTATCTAGCCACGTCTTCAAGTACCAACACACCAACAGCGTGTGTGCAAAAGTCCCGAACAACCCTCAAACCCTCCTCAGCCTCCTCAATGTGCAGAGAAACGCAAGGGCAGACAGAGCGGAGGGCTGCGCACCCCCCCAGGGTAGCGGATATTCCAGCGGGACTTCGCAGGGCACCTTCCAGTACTTCCAGTACTTCCAGTACCAGGAGCTGCTGGAACCTTCCCACACCCAGATTCACACCCAGGCGCCCAAGGCCGCGGTTTCAGACTCCCTGGGCCCGAGGCGGAGCAACCCTGCCGGCAGCCCAGCGGTGTAGTGTTGCTCCCTGACCAGGTGCCCGGGGCAAGGGCGGCAGGGCCCCAAAGCGGAATCCCCAGCAGACCCACCTTGGCTGAGACCCGACACGAGACGACGCGGCCACCCCCACCCGGTGGAGGAATCCACCTCACCTGGGGCTGAGAAAGAGCCTTCAGGAAAGAAGCCCCTTCTGTGCGGAGATCCACACTTCGGGGGACGGTCTCAAGGCCCCGATGTCAAGGGCGCAGGCAAGGAGCAAAGCCCTGGTGGCCAGAGAGCACCAAAGGAACAGTCCCCTCGTGGGGCTCACCCAGGACGCCAGGGAACACTGCCCCCTTAAGGACGGCTGCTCACCTGCGGAACACTGCCACGTGTGTGCGTGCGTGTGTGCGTGTGTGTGTGAGTGTCGCCAGCACAATCCAGCACAATGTCCCTCCCAGAACCGTGGGGGCTCCCTGAGGACACTGCAGAGCTCAAAGAGGGTGCCAAACGGAAAGCGCTCCTGGGCCCAAGAGCATCAGCCCAGATGGCATCCACATAGGGCTGAGCAGAACCACCCCAGGTAGAGTAGCCCAGACTGCACCGGGACCCCCCAAACAAGACACACCTCCCGGGCTAGATGAGTGCTGACCTTGGAGGGAGCCTCGGATGAAGCACCTCCCCAAACGGCAGTGAGGATGTGGCGCCCCCAGCAGTGGGCCTTCTAGGAAGGCGCCCTCTGGGGCTGCTGCAAATGCGCCCTCTAGGGTATCTGGGGGTCGCTGGGGGTGTCTTTCCAGAAGCATCTGGTACAGGAGTGCCAATGGGGATGCAGGGAAGCCGCTGGCCACGGAATGTGGCCGGCCTCTGTGCCCTGCCCAGCCGGGTCCAGGGGAAGCCGCGTCCGTGCCAGAGCCACGTGGGCACAAACCCGGCGACCAGCGGGACCCGCTGTGCCAGCCAGGGAAACCAGGGCGCGCCACTTTGCCTTGCGCTCTCTCTGGCGCCCCCTACACACAACCTTCCCTGACAACCGCCACCAGAAACAGCTCCAAAGGAACCGGTACCTCTTCAACCGAGCAGGACTGAGCGTGCATTTGGAGCTGACAGGCAATACAGGCGGCACACGACAAGAAGGAAGGGGCTGATCGATCCTCCTGAAGGGTGAAAACACGTCGGACAAATCCCACGCCTCGCCGGGAGGAACAATTAAACGCACTCGTTGCGAGCCCGCGCAGTGCGCACACCTGTGACTCAGCGGCCCGGGAAGCTGAGGCAGGAGGCGAGCAAGTTCAAAGCCAGCCTCAGCAATGCCCCCAGGCCCTGAGAAAATTAGCGAGAGCTGTCCCTAGAGCAAATAGAGAAAGGGGGCCCTGGGGATGTGGCTCAGCGGAAAGCACCCCTGGATTCAATCCCTGGTGCAAGGGGAAAAAAAGGAAAGGGCATGTTGGGAAGGGCACTCCCCAGAACCAAGGGCAGGCATCGTTCCGGGGCAGAATGTTAGAAGCAATCCCAGTAGAGTCGACATGAGACAAGGACGGCCTCACTTTTTCTTCATTTTGCCCCAGTGCCACAGGCCTCCCTGCTCGTACCTGCAGGTCCTTGGTGGGCAAAGCTCTTCCCACAGAGCAGGTTCTCAGGGACAGCCCTGAGAATGGTGCTTTTCAGGGAGTCGTCTTGCATGTCAAGTAGTGACACTTGTGTGGGAATAGAGATTTGGGGGCATCTCCGATCAGCTGTCCCCTCTAGTGACAGACAGACTGCTCCAGTCCTGAGCTCCCATTAAGAGGATTGCTGGTCTCAAGGTTCCTGAGGCGCTGAGGTGGGGGTGGGGACGGGAAAGTGGACACCCACCGTGCTGACGGAAGAAAGACTCTTCCTGTCGTTGCAAGATTTGGGTTAATCTTTAGACTTCTGAAAACATGTACTTTTTTTACTCTTTGAGACTGGGTCTCCCTGTGTTGCCCAGGCTGTCCTACAACTCTTGAGCTCCCGGGATACTCCCACCTCATCCCCAGAGACACTGGGTCCACAGGAGGGTCCCAGTTCTTGGAGGAAAACGTTTACTGAGATGATATTTACCAGCGTTCACGTTGTTTTTATGCAACAGTGGCTTCCCCCGCCAATTCAGTCCTGGGGATTGAACCCAGTGGGCTGTTCTACTGAGCTAGATATGCCGCCCTTTAAAAAGGTTTTTAACTTGGCAATGGACCTTTATTTTATTCATTTATTGGTATGCATGCTGAGAATCGAACCCAGTGCCTCACACATGCTAGGCAAGTGCTCTGCCACGGAGTCACAACCCTAGCCCTTAAAAATTGTTTGAAACATGTTCTTGCTCTGTTGCCCATGCTTCCCTCAAACCTGTGATCCTGCTGCCTCAGCCCCTGGAGTCCTTGGATTACCCACCCAACAGCAGTGCCTTTTCAGAAGTCCCTACTCCCCTGTTATGCAACGTGCTTTTTCTTGTGCGGAACATTTTTTTTCCTAAGGAATTCTCATTTTATTGTACATATGTATATATCAGGTTTCTAAAATTATTTCCTCTATACTTTATTCTGTTTTCAAACATTGTACAATGAACGCTGCAGTAAGAACATAACATGTTGATGACGTTTTCTGGAGACCTCTGCAACACTCCTCTGTGTTCTTGAATAGTCTGTGCAAGTGTCCCTGGAAGTGTCCCAGGATCACCATCACCATCACCAACACCATCACCACCACCATCATAACCCTAACCCCTGTGTGGAACATTTTAAGGCCCTTTACATCCAGGCTATTAGACTATAGATTATTTACATTGTTTTTCATTTTGTTCTGGTAGATAATCTTTTTTTTTATTGTAAACAAATGGGATACATGTTGTTTCTCTGTACATGGCATAAAGGCATACCATTTGTGTAATCATAAATTTACACAGGGCAATGTTGTTTGATTCATTCTGTTATTTTTTCCCTTCCCCCCACCCCTCTGGTAGATAATCTTAAAGGCAGTGTGCACATACTGTGGAGAGTTCCCTCTAAACCAGGCCTAAGTAATTGCTTCCTTAGCGAGCTTGTTACTGCAACATCCACATGATGAGATGGTGTGCTCAGCATATTCCATGTGTGTGCGTGCGCAGCCAGTTACTCTGAATTTAGTGGTTCAAAACTTACTCCTAATTTAGCAACTTACAGTAATAACCTATTATTATTTATTATATCTTATAATAACTAGGTATATGCTATATCAATAGAAATATATAGATATAAATATATATAGATATACATAGATATATAAAATATAAAAACCAAGTGTTTGTGGTCTTGACTTGGTTCTCTGCTTTGGATGTCAAAACATTGAAATTCCAATCTTGGGCAAGCTGTGTTCTCTTTCCGAAATTCTGAGGTGGAATATAGTTGAAAATTCATTCAGATTTTTGGCAAGATCTAATTCCTTGCAGTGCGGAACCAATGTGCTTGATTTCTTGCTTGTTGTGACCTGGGTATCAGTCCCTCCTCACAGAGGCAGTTACAAGTTTTCACGTCCTTCTCTCCATCTTCAAGCCAGCAAGGGATAATCAAATTCTTCTCAGGCTAAGAGCTACAGAAGCTGTTCTGCTTTTTAAGGAATGTTGGGTACAGGTCTGGACCACTCAGGGTAGTCCCCTAGACATAGATCAAATAATTAGTATCCTTAGTTATGGCTGGAAATTGCATTTTTCGTGTTATGTACATAATCCAGGAGTGAAGTTCATTGGCACCATTTTAGACTTCTGCCAAGCATAGACAGAAAAATTCATCCAGCACTTTTTGGACCCATGGCCACTTCATGGAAGTTACTTTTGAGCTTCAGTACTTGCTTGAATCTAATATTATACATACTACTTTTATTGATAAACAGGGTGTTTCTTTGCCTATCAATTACTATGACTTTGGTTGGTCAGGTGGCACCCAGGTTAAGACAGATAACTCAGGTGGTATCATAACTTGGTGTCCATACTCATGCACTGAGTGTTTGCAAAAGTCAGTAACCAAATGTTTCCCCAAAAGACCAGAGTGATATTTGTCTCTCTAGGGAATTGGTATCAATTTCCAGCTCATGTCTTATAATTATTAAGGAATCTTTTTATTAGGAAAATACAAAACTGAATTGAGAGTTCATTTCACTCCACTTGGAATGGCAATTATCAAGAATATAAATAGTAATAAATGCTCAGGAGGATGGAGGGAGAAAGGCACACTTAAGCATTGTTGGAGGGACTGCAAAGTAGTACAACCATTATTGAAATCAATATGTAAATTTCTCAAAAATCTAGAAATGGAACTGCCATATTTCCCTGCTATTCCACTTCTTGGTATTTATCCAAAATAACTAAAATCAGATTACTAAAGTGATACATGCATTCCAATGTTTATAGCAGCTCAATTCACAATAGCTGAACTACGGAACCAACCTAGATGCCCTTTAACAGATGAATGATAAAGAAAATGTGGTATATATACACTATGGAGTTTTACTCAGCCATAAAGAAGAATGAAATTAGGGCATTTGCTTGTAAATTGATGGAACTATAAATTAGCATGCTAAGTGACAGAAACCAGACTCAGAAAGTCAATTTTTCAATGTCAAATATTCCTCTCATTCACAGAAGCAAGAGGGAAAAGGGGAATAAAAAAGAAATAAGAAAGAGGGGATCTCAGGAAAATAGAAGGGAGAATAGTAGAACAAATTTCAATGGGAAAGAAGGATGGAAGAGAAAGGGGAAGTACTTGGGAATGAAATTGACTAAGTTATCTTATGTGCATGTATGAATATATCACAATGAGTGCCACTTTTTATATAATTATAATGCACCATTTAAATGTTAGATGGGAAACCAGTCAAGCAGAGGAAGGGGACCAGGGATAAGGAGGAGAGGAGGAAAAGGGGAATTCCTGGGGAATAAAATGGAATGAATTATGTTATGTGCACAAATGAATGTCACAATGAATCCCACTATTATGTATAATTATAATGCAGCAAAAAAGCATAAAAAGTAAAAAAAAAAATCTGATTATCTCTCTCTCCCCTGTACTCCCACCTTAGTAAATGGTTGCCAACCTTACTTGAGTAAGAATGAGAGTATAAAGTCTCTCCTCAAGAGACATCCCCTTTATTTATGAGATTTGCAGTCTATAAGATAGTTTAGTCTGGGATTTTATTGAACCTCAATGGGGTTAAGGAGGATTGCAGGATTTCCTGCAGAGCATTGCCTAGTATGCCTCGCAACCAGTGATGGAGGTCATTGGAAACTATAATCTAATTCACTCAAGACTGCTAATGGCCACGAACTTCAGGAATGAAGGTTTGGGTCACTTCACCAGGAACAGGATGATCATTAGACAATTTGTTGAGGATGAAGGGATTATGGAATGGGTACTGGAAAAGGTAACAAGACCAGCAGAATTTAGACATCCAAATGAGCCCTGGCTTCCTGGTTTTCCTTTCTCATCATCCTGTCTTTTCCCAGGAGAAAGAAATCAGAGGGTCCTCAAAAACCCTCCCCCCTACACCTCTAGCAGACACAAAGACAATAATTATGAGTACCATTTCCTTATTTTGTCATGAAATCATTTACATAAATTAAAAATATATTTTTTAAAATAAGAGGATATCTCATTCCCTTATTTTCTAAGACAAGTTATGTTTTTAATTTTATTATTTCAGTGTTTAAGAAATAGGACATTAAAATAATGACCAAAACGAGAAAAATAAGACAACAGGTGGGAGAAATGTATTGTGTTAAGCAGAATTATGACATTGTTCTTGTCTCCTGTTCCATCCAGAGGAACCGGCTCGGAGAAAGGAGACACCACTAATCTTTAGTTGACGAGATTTATTGCGTCCTCCCTGTTTTCCTGCCTCCTTTCTTCAGCCACTATCTCCCTTCTCCTCCCCTCTCCCTCTCTCCTCCCCCAGGCTCCTAGCTTATCAGCCAATTATAGCAAAGCTTTCTCTCACGCAGGAGAGCATGTAGAGGAATGTCAGCATAACACTATATGAATCACAAGCTGTCCACGCGTGGCAAGATATTAGATAGCCAATTCTAGAGCCTGGCGTTAACACATCATAAGTCTCCAAGGAACTAGTAGGCAAGCAACCTTTTTGGGTACTTCCTTATTTTGGTGTCCAGTGCCCTTTGGCTCACTGCCAGGCGCCATCTTGTCCAAGACAGCCCTCAACAGTCTCCATGTAGAGACTAAGCAGTGTAAGGAGATGTGCCTGGATACAAAAGTGACAAGGGTATTGTGATGGGCTGACAGATCTGGCTCCATGAGAATGTTAAGGGCCAGACTCTAAGGGAAATGACTAAACAGACTCCATTTTGCTCTAAGACTCCATGTTATGTAGGAAATAAGCTTCTCCCATGGGAACACCCCGCCTCTGTGCCCATCATCAGTTACTTGGTGTGACATGTTGAATAATATACAATGGCAACTCCTATGTAGTAAAGAATTGCTCTTTTTTGATTCCTATTGCTCTTAACCAATGTACCATGTAAATGGTAATTGTGTGGATGTTAGCAACCATTCTTTAGTTTGTACCTAGGTAAGGGCCATTTTCACCCACTTCCCTCTCTGTTGATGATCTCGTGATGTTAGTTTGTAATTTTGAATCATAGCAACAGACACTTATGATTGATGTGATTTTTGGTATAAGAACCCCTACAACCCTGTGGTCGGGGCTGTTCTCCCAATAGCCATTTTTTGGGGCATTGTGTGAGACAGTCAGCCGGCCGGCTTAATAAAGACTCTCAAATTTGGACTTCTCAGTGGTGATCGGTCTGTTCTTAAGTTGCGCCCCATAACAGTATCACTTATAATGTGTCACTTGTCTAGACTGAATTACATTACCCACAATTCACTTTCTGGAATGTATCTGCTGTCTCACAGGGAGTTGCTTTAAAAGGTGTGGTTGGTGGATGAAGGGAAGCAGCAGCCATTTGTAGCTCCCACACATTGCTACTGATCTGCAGACTTACCTTATTGGCATGAAGCAACAACTGGACCTGCAATTTCTCTACCTTCCTCTGCATTCTCCTTAAGCTTCTCCATCTTCTGGGTCAGATGCGTGTGTTTATCCCAGGAGAAAGGGCCTTCCATGACTTCTTCAGGAACCCTTGCCTCTGAAATCAGAGGCGACAAGAAAGAATATGTACCTCAATCTGCCCTTACAGTATTCCAGATCATTTTTGTGGGTTTCAGCTTATTTGTTACTTCCTTGTTCTCAATTGAGATGAAATCAAACTTATAGAGTCTGTTTAATCACCCTACATAATTGCATAATGCCAATTTCTTTTTTCTAATCAATTAGTCTATGGATGCTCTATTGTCATTAAGCTGCATTGTATAGCCACTTGTAGTCATGAGTTTTCCTTCATGTTGACTCCTTGTACACATGGCCTGCCTTGAAATTCATCATTTAAAATTTTCTTGCTATTAAGTTCAAGTGTCCAAATTAAACATGAAGAAATACCATGAATAGCGAGTGATGATTCAAAGTGTAAATACTTATATTCTTATTTAATTTTTTAACAAAAATGACACAATGCATTTTCCTATAAAGGAATAAAAATCATGAGAAAGATTAGAACTTCCTCCAATCTTAAGGTACTTATGAAAATCAATAAAATGTTCTATTTTATATATGCAAAATCTGAATCTTTTTCCACATAAAATATACATACAAAATAATAAAGCCTAACCATACTGTTAAATACAAACCTTTGAATTAACATTAAAGAGAAACTACACAACATTTTATTTTTGTTTTACTATTTTAAAGGCATAAAATGTGCAAGTCATACCTGCAGACAATTACCATACAGGAACTCCTTAATCAGCTCCAAACAACTATGTCAGTGTCACGTGTGCACGAATGCACACACACACACACATACACACATTGAAATCTCCTATTAGTTTTGCTTCTCTGGTTCAAGACTGAATGAGTCAGATTTTGGTATTAAGAATGGTTCCAAAGGAACAGAATCTTATGATGACCTCCTTGAATTCATCCTGGGTTTTCTGGAAAAGATCTTTAATCTTGTTAGGGTTATAGGCCTCCATGACTCTGTATCTGGTGGTAAAGTGGACTCTGGTAGTCCACAGCAGGAAGTAGCAAAATAATTACTCAAATTCCCATCTTTAGATACCTGTAATCAAATACCTATAAAAGACACATCTGTGGATCTAAGCCTTAGAATAGTTTAGTCAAAATAAGGAGTACTATGGAGTTGTTTGTTCTTTCTAAATGTGTCGAAGAATTTGGGAAAAGAAAATGATGAGTTCAGGATCTTAAAGTCCCCAATTGAAGTTCAAATAAAGGACCTGAAATCTATGAATGGCCTTGTAGAAACTGCTATGTCCTGTAGCCACTAGGTCAAGATTTGGGAAAACAAATTTCATAGTCTAATTCTGTGAGTGGATAAATTACAACATAAATTGAATTCACAACCTTACAGGATTGTTTCTATTAATGTTAGAGCACTGGTGGGAAGAAATGGGATAGTGAAAATTGGAATAAGAATATAAGGTTCCATGCCAATGAATCTGGGCAACTTATACTCTCTTAGATAGTTAGGGCTACTATAATAAAGTACTATAAACTAGGTGGCTGAGAAACAACCAAATTTTAAAAAAATTTTATTTATTTATTTTTTTTTTAGTTATACATGACAGTAAAATCTATTTTGATGCATTTATACAAACATGGAATATATCATATTCTAATTAGGATACCAGTCTTGTGGATGTAAACAATGTTGAGATTCACTGTGGTATATTCATATATGAACATAGGAAAATTATGTCAGATTCTTTCCACTGTCTTTCCTCTTCCTATACCCCTCCCTCCCCTTCATTCCTCTTTGTCTAATCCACTTAACTTTTATTCTTTCCCTCCCCAAACTCCTTGTGTGTTAGCATCCATTATTCTTGATGGGCATCTAGGTTGGTTCCAAAGCTTAGCTATTGTGAATTGAGCTGCTATAAACATTGATGTGGCTGCGTTACTGTAGTATGCTGATTTTAAGTCCTTTGTGCATATACCGAGGAATGGGATAGCTAGGTTAAATGGTGTTTCCATTCCTAGTTTGTTTCTTACTTTTGGTGGTGCTGGGGATTGAACCCAGGGTCTTGTGCATGAGAGGCAAGCACTCTACCAACTGAGCTATATCCCTAGCTATATTACTAGATTTTGAGGAATCTCCATACTGCTTTCCAGAGTGGTTGCATCAATTTTCAGTCACGCCTACAGCAAGGCATGAGTGTACCCTTTCCCCCACATCCTCGCCAACATTTATGGTTGTTTATATTCTTGATAATTGCCATTCTGACTGGAGTGAGGTGAAATCTCAGTGTAGTTTTAATTTGTGTTTCTCTAATTGCTAGAGATGTTGAACATATTTTTCATATTTATGTTGACCGTTTATATTTCTTCTTTGGAGAAATGTCTGTTTAGTTCCTTTGCCTGTTTATTGATTGGGTTATTTGGGGGTCTTTTGTTGTTAAGCTTTTTGAGTTCTTTGTATATCCTGGAAATTAACAACTTATCTGAGGTGCAGGTGGCAAAGATTTTCTTCCATTCTGTAGACTCTCTCTCCATGTTCTTGATTGTTTCCTTTGCTGTAAAGAAGTTTTTAGTTTGATGCCATCCCATTTATTGATCTTTTATTTTACTTCTTATGTTTTAGAAGCCTTGTTGAGGAAGTCAGTTACTAAGCCAACATGTTGGAGTGTTAGGTCTACATTTTCTTCTACTAGGTGCAGGTCTAATATGTAGTTGTTTGATCCACTTTGAGTTGAGTTTTTTGCAGGATAAGAGATAGGGGTTAAATTTCATTCTAGTGTATATGGACTTCCAGTTTTCCCAGCATCATTTGTTGAAGAGGTATCTTTTCTCCAATGTATGTTTTTGGCACCTTTGTGTAGCATGAGGTAACTGTATATATGTGGGTTTGTCTCCGTGTCTTCTATGCTGTTCCATTGGTCTTCTTGCCTGTTTTGGTGACAATACCATTCTGTTTTTGTTACTATAGCTCTGTAGTATAGTGTAAGGTCTGGTATTGTGATGCCTCCTGCTTGACTTTTCTTGCTACGAATTGCTATTCTGGGCCTGTGATTTTTATTTCATCTTCAATTTTGAAGCTTAATTTTGCTGGGTATAGTATTCTTGTTTGGCATCCATTTTCTTTCAGAGCTTGGTATATATTGTTCCAAGACCTCCTAGAGTCTGGGCTGAGAAATCAGCTGATATCCAAAGTGGCTTACTTATAAATGTGACCTATTGTTTTTCTCTAGAAGCCTTTAAAATTATATCCTTATTCTGTAAGGCATTTTCATAATAATGTGCCTTGGTGTGGATCTGTTGTAATTCTGTATATTTGGAGTCCTGTGTGCCTCCTGTATTCAATTTTCTATTTCATTCTTAAGGTGTAGGAAACCTTCTGATATTATTTCATTAAAAAGATGGTGTTTTCTTTTAGTTTGTATTTCAGATCCTTCATTTATCCTGTTGCATCTTGAATTTGGCCTTTTCATGCTATCCCATATTTCTTGAAAGTGATATTCATGATCTCTTAACATGGTTGCCTTTGTTTATAACATTTTATATTTTATCTTTATTGCCTGAATCTCTATCTTCTGAGTGGTCTAGTCTGTTGGTAATGCTTTCCATTGAATTTTTATTTTAGTTTATTGATTTCTTCATTTCAAGAATTTCCATTTGGTTCTTTTTCAGAATCTCTCTTTATTGAAGTGATCTTTCACTTTCATATTTTCTCTTTGATTTCACTCCTTACATCATCTTTTACCTCACAGATCTGTTTAATTATGAATTTTCTAAATTCCTTCTCTGATTTTCCTCCACTGTGTTATCTATGGATTCTGCTATTGAGGTATTTTGGTTTGTTTGAGATGGTTTGTTGCCTTGTTTTTTCATAATGTTTGAGTGCCTACCCATTAATCAGTATGAATCTGAGGTGGCAGAGTTTCTACCCTATGAACTTACAGTGTCCCTGAAGATTTCTAGTACCACATGGTTTAGAAGGAGACAAATATTAGCAACAATCAATGCAAACAATATGCAGCATCAAACTAAATACATAGTTCCTATTATGACATCTACAATGCTAATTGGCACAATAAACAGAAATGGTATGGTAAGCAATTCAACAGTAAACAGCAAAAGGTTTTCTATTTCAAAAGGTATGGGGAATGCAGAAGAGATGTAGGATGTGGTGATTATGAGGGAGGAGGAGATAAATTAGAAGTAAAAAGTTGAAGGAAGAGTGAAAGAGGGAACAATATAATTTGGCTGTTAGTCAAAATAAAGAGAGAGAATGAAAGAGAATCAAGAAAAATATACAAATGCAGAACAATACAAACAAAACCAAAGGATACTAATCAAAAACCCTAGCCCTCAAAAGACAGTTATGAAAAATAACTACCTTCAAAAACTGCTAGAAATAAGAAGAGTGAGATGAATATATATGTATAAATGTCTGTGAACCATTCAGTATACAATCAAAAAAAAAAAAAAGAAAGAGAAAGGAAAGGAGAAAAATAAAATATATAAAATAAAATTTTAAAAATGTTCTTCATGAAAAATTAAGAAATTGTTTCCAGTGTGGTGGTCAATGAGAATATATGTATGTTACCTGTTTCCAAATGTCTTTTTTTCCAGTTTTTTGTTTTGTTTTGTTTTGGTATATACTGTACATAAGAGCAGCAGTCTCAGGCTGTCAAGACCTTCCTCTTTTTGTGGTGTTCATCAAGTTGCCAGTTGGAGTTCAAACATTTTCAGCTTCCCTTCTGGGCAATATGAGGTAGAATGGGTTTGAGAGTGTTGTCTGCTGAACTCTCAGGGTGGAGCCACTCTAGATTTCTGTGGGAGGAGTTCCCATAGGTGGAGCTCCTAAAAATGGGGCTTAGGTCTAGGTAGGCCCCACGTGCTTCCCTGAATGGCGATTGGTCTATGGATTTTAAGTCAGCACACCTCCAGGACCCAGCAGCTGCCAATCCATGCTGGGAGTCTGTACCCCAGGAGTTTCCCCTGGGTTCCACTTATGCAGCAGAGAAGGTGATCCTTTGCCCCCTCCACCCCACTCCCACCCCACCCTTTCTGGCCTCCTGGGCTCAGTCCTCAAGTGCACACACTCCCACCTGCCCAATTAAATTCCTGGCCCACCCCAGCTGGTCCTGTGAGCTGCCAGACTTGAAGGGTGAATGTTACCTGGGATCATGCAGGTCTCAGTGGGTAAAACACTCTCCATGCCTGAATTTCTCCTGGTTTCCTAGGCACACTTTGAGTCCTGTGGCACGCCTCTGCCTGATCTGATTTTCATACCCAGATAAAATTATATAGGCCCAGGTTCCTGGATTTGTTCACAGCTGCAGGCCCCTGTAACATGGCAGGAAAAATGGCATCTGCCTCAATTCTCTGTGGAATGGTGTCTTTCCCACATGAGGATATAGTGTAGCACTTCTTCTGGATCAGCCCAGCAGTGTCCTTGATCTCTGATTTCTCCATATCAAGACATGCCATGGTGCCACCTGAAATATGGGTTCTCTTAGTACCCCTTCCTGCTTTGCCTGGTGGATCTTCTCTGACAGCTGCTGGTGCCAGCAGTGGGTTTTCTTCTATTATATTACATCCAAACTTCTGAATCCCCAAGCTGTTCTGAGAGCTGTTTACCCAATTTCCTGGTTTCACACCATACAGCAGCTTGGAAAGCAAACTCCTTTACTCCACCATCTTCCCTTCTCCTCAGTTTTACTTTTCACAGTGTTGGAAGTAGAAAGTCAAGATCAGCGTGCCAGAGTGATTGGGTTCTGGTGAGAATTCTCTCTCAGGTTGCAGACAGTTGACATCTCATGGTTTCCTCTATGATGGAAAGTGGGTAAGAGAACTCCTGGGGGTTTCTTTTATAAGGGAACTGATATCACTCATGACAGCACCACCCTTATGACCTAACCACCTCCCAAAGGCCCACTTCCTAATATCACCACAACGGGGGGTAAGATTTCAACAAATAAATGGTGGAGGGACATATTCAATCCATTGCAGACTTCTAAATGCTGCAAGATATCTTGGCTAGTAGAAGTAGTACTTCCATTCCTGTTTAAAGAGGAAATTTCTCTTTTACCTAAAGAACCTGTGAGGGTCTCACCTTAGATAGTTGCCTTACAGGACATAGCTGATCCTCCCCTAGAGCTACTACTACTATATCTTCTTGTTTCCCCTACTCTACCCCACCCCCATACTGGGGATTTTACCCAGGGGTGCTCAACCACTGATCTACATCCCCAGTCCCGTTTTTTAAAAAATTATTATGAGGTACGATCTCACTACGTTGCTTAGGGTCTCATTAAATTGCTGAGGCTGACCTCAAACGTGTGATCCTTCTGCCTCAGCCTCCCTAGTTGCTGGGAGTATAGGTATGCACCACTACACCTAGGTCATTGCTTCTTATATCTAAGTTCCCACAGGCCAAAAAGTGAGTTACAAAATTAGAAGTATGATTTGGAAGTATGATATTCACCCAAAGAACTGCATTATTTTCCTAATTTATACATACAGTACCCTAGGGTAATTGACAGAATGGTTCTTAAGGCAGGGATATGAAAATGGAAGCAACAAAATGTTCAATCTGGTTGTAAATGTTTGTGTACAAATCTTTGTGTGCACAGATACTTTCCTTTCTCTTGAGTATATACCTAGAAGTGGGATTTCTGGGTTATATGGTAACTGTATGCTTAATTTTTTGATGAAATGCCAGACTATTTACTAGAGATGCACCATTTTCCATTCCCACTACCAATGTTTGAGGATCCCAATTTCTTAACAACCTCAACAACACTTGTTAAATTCTTGTTAATTCCAGTATTGTGAAGTGGCATCTCATTGCAATTTTGATTTCCATGTCCTTATAATGGTGTTCAAAATCTATTTATGTGCTTAAGGTTGTGGAAATAAGGTCTCCAATTCCTTGCTGGATGTTAGCTAGACACTTGAGTCCTATCCATTCCTTCTCAGGTGGACTCCTACACCTTTAGAGCATTAAAGTCATGTTCAATCTTTCTTGTTCTTTGCATATCTCTGACTTCCTCCTTTGCTCTAGGATAGAAAAATCTGTCTTTTTGTAAGAACTAACTTGAGTGTGTCAGGGACATCTGAAGGAAAACTGAATTAGGGAGATTTTTCCTTCCACAAGGGCATATCTCAGATGTGGCCACTGGAGTGGGTAGAGGCTGCATGACTGTGGCTGGATCTTTGCTATCATGGGACCCCTGCAGAAGGATGAGAGCTCACAGGAAGTGAGGCCACTGAGACCCTGGTAACCAAGTCTGACTGTGATGAGGACTCTGGTGGGACTTCATATCAAGTCCTGGTGCTGAATAAAGGACAGAGGCTCCTAATAGTGTAGACACAGCCAGAGTTGCAGTAGCTAGGCTAGAATGTGCCCTAGAAGTACATGGCAGTGAGATTACTCAGGATCATGGCCCACATCTCCTGAACCCAGGATGAGTCAATGAGGCCACATCCAGGGCCTGCCCACACTTATACAGGCCAAGTTGACAGCTATTTACTTTCTATCCTTTTGGCATTTTGGTCTCACCCCAACAAGTTTCTGAGCAATGACCCCAGAGATTGCTCCCAGAGACCTGGATAAGAATGCAGCTTGGCAGATGGGGTGCCTTAATGTTAAGAATCCCTGCTCTTTCAGTCATTAGTGAGGGCAAGTTGTCCCAATGCAAACATTGGTGCCACATTTTGCAAGGTAACGGGTCAAAAACCTCAGGAGTAGGCTATGCTTAGATTTTTGCTAGAGGAGGATCACTACTTGAACCCCAAATTCTGCCATGTCTTCAAAAAGTGGGGATATTAGAGCAGCAAGAATTCCCTGAGTAAGATGTTCTCTCTCTAGAGACTTTGCCAGTTGCATCTTCTACAGCACTGCTGACAGGGCACATATGAAAACTTGGAAATCCATACATAATAAGGGACTAGAAAACCTGAGGCCATCTACCCAAAGTGACCAAATGGAGTCACTCTTAAATAATAAATGGCATATATTTCCAGAAACTTCTATCAGTGAGAAATTTACTATAGTACCCATTTCCCCACACAGGAAAACATGAAGAATGAGAAATATTAGGGGTCATGAACCCTGTAAAAGCTGTAGAAGAGTGTAGTGAAGAACCACAATTGAAAAGGCAAAAGTTAAATTCTTCTATTTTTGACATTTGTCCAAACTGAATATATCACTGAATAAAAGAGTTCAGGAACTGGTGTTCTGATTTAACACAAAAAACCTTATAAGTATGTTCAAATATAGTAATTCCATTTATATCCAATTAAGATTTAAAACCCAAGTTTTTATTTTAGAGATAATGTCTTAAAAGCTCAACCCCTATCTGTTCAATGTATTATTATTGTAAATCAATAAGAGAGAGGAAAGGAAACTTATTAAAATGAATATATTACTTGTTTTGTCTGGGACTATATACATTTTCCCACTTTCAAAACTTACTTGAAGTACAGCAAAATTTATTTAAAATTGCTGTGTCAGTAAAATATATTATAATGAAATTTCTAAGAGTTTTCATGGAAAAAGCAGTCTCACTCACTGTTGACACAGTTGTTTGGAAGGGATTGCTTTACTGTTTTGTAATCCAAAAGTTATGTTTATTAAACACACTGTCAGAAGAAAATCTTTTTCAGTATTATATATTCCTGGACTGTTGTATTATGATTTACCTGTGCTTTGGAATTTTCAAAGAACATGCTTTCTTTTGGGAATATATTTGATAAGAAAGTTCAAACACTGTCTTCACCTCATATAGGAACACAATTTTGTTTTTCTTTTAGATCCCAAAATAAAACACTCGTTTTACATTTAAAAAATCCAAGTACAACAGGATTCATATCAGTGTATGATTGAATAACCAGAAGACTGAAATGATGGAGGAGCATAATTAGAATCCTGCCTACCAACCAAGCCAAAGTGGACAGCTACAGCCTACAGTTCCAACTGGGCCAGACCTGAAGGACAGTGGTAAAGGGAAATCCTCTCAGAGGTAAGAACTGTCCACAGTGCACCTGGTTGTTCATTCCACCTGGAGGAGAGATGGTCAGAGGTACCAATATATGTCCATACATAAGGTATGTTTAATTCATTGACTGAATGTTCAGGGACTTTGAGGATACATGAATGAAAATTTTTGATGAGGAGTTCTGGGGGAAAGGTACATATATAGACCTGTTTAGGTGGATTTATTATGCAAAGACATATGGGGCTTCATAAGAGTTTTCAGCAAAGGGTAATCCAACTACAGCATAATTGCAATAATTTGATGATTAGGATACCCATTGTCTACATATCAACCAGTTTCTGTTCAGCATTTGGTTTATGACCCAACGGGTTCAAGAACAAAATAGCCATGGTGGCAGGGATTGAGGCTGTGCTGAGCAAAAAGAACTTCCTCTTAACAAGACTCAATCTTCCAGAAGCAAAGATCAACACTGAGCTTCTCAATATAGCACCCATCTCTAGAGGGATCGGCCAGGTACCAGGGATTATTATGGACTCTTTCCATTACTGAAGGGGCAGAACTTTGTTCTTACTTGAACAGATATTTGGTCTACATATGGGTTTTTTCCCTACCTGCAGTGATTTTGAGGAAGCCAGTATTTGTGAATTTGAAAAATGCCTCATCCATCAACATGGTATTCCAAGAGACATCACTTCTAAACAAAAAACTCATCTAATAGGGAACAAGTGTGTCAATGGAACAATGTTTATGGATTTCACTGGTTTGATGGTAATGTTCTAAGCATTCATTTGCCTAGATACAGGATGCTCTTTCTTCCATAGCCCAGGTTCACCAGTCTTGCACTCAAGGTATAGAAATGGCAGTGTCTTCTCACACTATTACCCCCGCTCGTGTAAAAGAAAAATGACTCTCATTCCCACAATTTTACATTCTTATGAATTAGAGATCTTAGTTCCAAAGAGAAAAAAGGTTTTCGCCAGGGGAAACAACAATGACACCATTGAATGGGAAGTTGAGACTTCCATCTGGTCCATCTTTCTCAATCAACTTGAAAAGAAGGGCTGTAGTATACTGGCTGCAGTGATTGAACATGAGTTTCAAAGGCAAATTGAGTTCCTACTACAAAAGGGTCTGTGGAGGAGTATGTCCAATATGTCTAGCACTCTTCTGAGTACTCACATGTTTTGTGATTCAAATCAGTGGATAATAACAACCCAAGTGAAGCTGAAATCCAATGGCCAGACCCCTCCAGAATTAAGATTTGAGTAATTCCATTGGGCAAAAAACATAAACAGCTGAGGTGCTGACTGAGGATATGGGTAGTGAAAGAAGTCAGTTATAAATACCAGATATGACATTGTGACCTGCTGCACAAACAAGAACTGTCATAGTATTTGGTCTGATGAGTTAATAGCATACCTCACCTCAATGGAAAACCAATAAGAAAACAAATTATATTTTAAAAGGCAATTCTTAAGCCTAGCATTTACTGAGAGAATCAGAACATCAAAAAGCTCTATTGCTTTTTCCTAGCCTTGAAGGGCAATTTCCTTGACTTCCATATTCTAGGAAATTTCACTAATGTCCAGCTTCATTATACAGCACAGAAAATCTATTCTTGTTTCCCAAGGATAGTTGTGACACAATGAAATGCTTTTTATGTAATTAACTTTGTTGTGAAGGTTGTAGGAATTTACTTTTTTCTAATAACTTCTCGAAGTCCTGAATTAAGACTCTTTTCAAACTTCAAAATAAACAGACATTTCATTAACCCAAAGATACATAAAACAACTATGATGTGTAAAACATTGTGAAGAATACAAAAAGGAGTATAAAACATACAAGGAATCATAAAATTAATTCTCATGGAAAGTTTCAGGATACAAAATCAACACACAAAAATCCATTGAGTTTATACATATTAACAAGGAACTCTCTGAAGAGAAAATTAAGAAAACAATTACATTTATAATACCACCAAAAAGAATAAACCTAATCAAGGAGGAGGTAAAAGACTTATGCCCTGAAGACTACAAAATATTGTCCAAAGAAATTTTAAAAGACACCCTATGTTCATTGATTAGAAGATTTGATATTGTTAAGATATTCTATTGCTCAAGAGATCTACAGATTTAGTACAATTCCTACAAAAATCTCAATTTTGTTCACAGAAATAGAAAAAAGAACAACCTAAAATTCATATAAAATCTCAAGGGCTCTAATATCAAAGCAATTTTGATAAAGAAGAATGAAGTTAGAGGATTCAGACTTTTGGTTTCAAAATATATTACAAACTCCAGCAATTAAAACATTGTTGTTTTAAAACAACAATGAAAAATACACCAATGGACCAGAGTAAGAGCTAGAACGAAACTCTTGCATATGTTGTCAAATGATCTTTGACAATTGTGGCAAGACAAATCAATGGGGAAAGGACAATGTCTTCAACAAATGATGTTAGGAAAGCTGGATATCCATATGCAGAAGAAAGAATTTCAACCCTTACCTCACACCATATTACAAAAATTAAGTCAAAATGGATTAGATACTTTAATATTAGAACTAAACTATAAAACTCCTAGAGGAAAATGGGGAACTTTTTATGACATTACATTTGGCAATGACTTCTTGGATATGCAACAAAAACAAAAATAGACAGGTGGGGGCTACATCAAATGTAAAACCTTTTGCACATCAAGGACATATATATCAACAGAGTGAAAAGGCAACCTATTGAACAGAAGAAAATATTTGCAAACCATGTATCTGATAAGGGATTAATAGCCAGAGTATGTAAAGAATCCCTACAGTGCAACCACAAAAATAAAATAATCTAATTTTAAAATGGTTAAAGAACTTGAATACACATATCTCCAATGATGATGTAAAAATGACCAATAAAGTTGGGCATGGAAGGATCTGCCTGTAGTTCCAGGTACTCTGGAGGAGGAGGCAGGAGGATTGCAAGTTCCAGTCTAGCCTCTAGCAACTTAGTGAGAATTTGTCTCAAAAGAAAAATTTAAAACAGGATGGGGATGTATCTCAGTGACAGAGCACCTCTGGGTTTACTCCCCAATGACACAAATAATAATAATAATATAAGATAGACATAAATAAGTGGCCAACAAGCATACAAAAGGATGCTCAATCTCACTAATCATCAAAAAATGCAAATTGAATGCATAATGAGATGTCACCTCATACCTATTAGGACGATTGCTTTCAAAAGAAAACAAAGCAAATAGCAACTCTCTTCTCCCTCACCCTCTTCCTCCTCCCTCCTCCATCTCGCTCTCCTTTTTGGACACTAGTGAAGTTATCAGAGTATCCAATTGGTTGAATGGATCACCATCTCCTATCATATTTATAATCTCTGGTGGAACAGATTTTGACAAGGAGCCATCAGGTGGTGTTTGACCACTTTTCCTTCATCTTCTCAGAGTCATGACTGACAGTAGCATCTGGAAACCAAATTAAATGGTTGAGCTGCAAGGTATGTGCCTTTCATTACTGCAACAAGACTTCATTGTGCTTCCATTTCTAGGAGGATGTTATGTCATAAAACAAAAGGAATGAATCAGATAGAAATCTCAGACATGAAAAATTGAGCTCAGGAAAGACAATACAACAAAACAATCTCCTCTTGGCACTATCAATAAAACAGAAGCAGGTAAGACTATACATGTAAAGAACATCCATAGTTCCCTGGTACTCTTCACTTAATGTTGCCTTTTTGCCTTTTACAAGTATGAACTGAGTCTCACTTGATGTTGTGATTTCTGAAATCTGCATATAATACACTATGATTTTCTGAACTGGAAGCAAAACAGTGAGTCTCCCTCAATCCCTTCTCTTTACCTCAAAATTTCTGAGAAAACAGAAGCAGTCATTAGAATTGAAAACTGTATGTCCCATCACTGAAAACCCCTTTCTATCTCTTCTGTCTCAGAAAAATGTTTTTTTGATGTGGTGCTGGGGATTAAACCCAGAGCCTTGTGCATATGAGGCAAGCATTCTACCAACTGAGCTATATCCCCAGCCCACAGAAAAGTGTTTTGTTTTAACTCCAGGTCTGACAACTCTATTTCATCTATTCATCTTCTGTGCCAGCCTCCTTGGTGCCAGGAGCTGGGGATCAGCAGTGAAGAAGACAGACAGAAAATGTCCCTGCCCTGATGGAACCTGCAGCATGATGAAACCTGACCGTGAAGTTGGACAGGAAGTGCATGGCGAGCCCCAAAGCCATCCCAGCTGCACTGCTATGGGGAAGAAGTGAGCAGGGAATGAGAGGGAGCAGCAGAGGGAGCCTGCAGGGCTGAGGGCGGTGGCGGGGACTTCTGGGTGGTGTCCTCTGAACAGAGCCTGAGGAGGAGACAGAGCAGGCTCGTGCAGATGCAGAGGGACACAGCCAGGCTGCAGGGGGGTGAGGGTAAGGGTCAGAGGGGGGACCTGCTGAGGACCATGGAGTGGAGGACAGAGGCAGAGAGAGAGGAGCAGGCCACAGGCACCCAGGAGAGGCCGTGGCCCACAGTCAGGACGTGAGGCTGTGTTCTGAGAGCTTGGGAAAGTGGAGGACACCCTTCCAGGGTGGACATGGCTTGGGCCCATTGCTTATCTGCCGACACCATCACGCTCACTGCAGGAGAGTGGGGGGAATAGGAAGCAGGGAGATAATCTAAGATTTTTTCATATTAACTTGGTGAGAAATCATGGCAGCATGGACTAAAGGAATGGAGAGAAATGGTGGTGGTTGAAAACTGTATTAGAAGGTTGTCTGGAGTTGCTAAGAGATTGCATGTGTGATGAGAATAAAAGATATTACAGAGATTGTAAGAATTTCTGTCTGAGCCACTGGGTAAATAGTAGTGAAAGGCGGGTAAAAGAGCTGACAACAATTTAAGAAAACTGATTGTGCCCAACACTTTCTGATTCAGTGTTCAGTAACCTTCTGTGATAACTTGAAATCAGCCATGTTGGAATTATTTTTACATTATATAATAATCTGCAAACACTACAAACCAGGGCTTTTCAATCTTATCATCCTTGCACACCACATACGGATAGCTGGTTGTTATGGTTTTGTGAGCACATTACCAAATGGGTAATCACATTCTCTTTTATTAAGTTCCATCTTCATTTATTTCTGTATGGACCAAATATTGCATTATAACACAGTTGACTACAAAAGAAAGGCATATAAATTATGACAGAGAAAAAGTCAGCATCCTTAATAATCATGGAATAACAAATCCCAAACTTTAGTAGAATTCTAGTATTACTAGTGAACCTGTAGCTTAAAGAAATTTTATAAAAACAGAGATAATATTAAAGGAAATTTTAAAAATCAAAACTTCTAGCAAGCTATTATTTTAATGAATACTTGCTTCACCTGATGAATAGAAAGATGGTTCAACTTTGAAAATCAGTTCTTAAAATCCACCACTTCAATAGGAAGAAGGAAGAAATGTGATTATACTTATAGATACCAAAATGCATTTGACAAAATTCAAAATCCATTGCTGAATTTTAATGACAAGGAGTAGGATTAAGGTCAATATACAAAATCAATTTTTTAACAGCAACAATTGGAATTTAAAATTTAAAATATTTTTTGCAATAGCACCAAAATAATGAAATATGTATAAATCAAATAAAATATGTACAGCATTTTTTTGTGTTCCAATAAAACTTTATTTTCAAAATCAAGAAGGCCAGATTTGGCTCACAGGCCTTTTGCCTGTCTGCCCAAGAGCACTGGTTATTTATTTATTTATTTAAGTCTTATAATTATACATAGTACTTTGGCTCCTTTTGACAAAATTATAATACAAGAAATTCAATTTCAATCCCACCTTTTCCTCCCTCCTTCCCTCCCCCTTTTTTCCCTCCTCTACTCTACTGATCTTCCTTTTACTTCTTTCTAATTCATTTTTTTTCTCTAATTCATTTTTGATTAGTATTTTCTATATATACATAAAGGTGAAATTCCCTGTGACACATTTATATATGCATAAAATGTAATTTTGTTAAATTCATTCCATTTTTCTTCCCCTTTCCCTTCCTTCCTCCCTCTCGTTCTCTTTCTTCTACTCCACTTTACTTTCCTATATCTTTATGGTATTTGATCCCCTCTCCCAGTACCTTCTTTTCCTTATTTTACTCTAACTTCCATGTATGAGAGAAAGCATTCAACCCTTAATTTTATGAGTCTGGCTTACTTCACTGAGCACAATTTTCTCCATTTCCATCCATTTAAGGGTAAATGCTCCTTGGTTATTACTCAACTAATTTGAAACATCATGTCTGTACAAAAACTTGTATGTGAATGTTTACTGCAGCTATTCATAATGTAAAAACTGGAAGTAAACAAAAATGTCCTTCAACAGTGAAATGGGAACATCCATACAACAGCCTATCATTCAGAGTGAAAAATAAATGATTTATCAAGATGAAGAAACATAGAATACTGAGTGCATAGTAAGTGAAAGAAGCTAATGTTAAAATGCTACATACTGTGTGATTCCAACTCTATGACATCCTGGAAAAGGCAAAACTAAAATGACATTAAAAAGAACAGGGGTTAACAGCATCCTAGGGGAAGGGGAGTGAGGGATGAATAGGTTATGTCTAGGAATTTTTCGGGCTGTGATTCTATATTATAATGTCATTGTGAATATATAACTATGGATTTATTAACTTTAGAACAGAAAAAGTGAACCCTGATGTACACAAATTTTAAAAAATCATTTATTTACAAGGTTAGGGAAAGTCCAGAATAGAATGTGGAATGTGATGAAATAATCTAACTTTATTACAAATTTATGAAACATACATACCAAAGTGGGGGATTAAACTAAGTAACCTAAGTAACTTTGGAAATGAGTAGAGTTTATAAAACCAATGGCAAACATAACCTACATAATCATTGTGTTCTGTGATAAAGTTGTTTCCCATGGGGGTATGGACTCACAATTCTAAAACCACTTTACATGTATACTGGAATCAAACAATTCAAGCAAGTGGATTGCAAATGTTGGAGATCAGTTTTCTCAGTTGGAGGGGGAGTTTATATATAAGAGAAAGAGGTTAGAATGATCTATGTGGTAATGAATGGAGTATCAGCATGAACTCTTGTTTAATAGAACTACAGATGTTACATACAGATAAATTTACACGTATGTGTAAATTCATAGGTTATTATGCACACATGTATTTTCTTCATCTGTCAAAAGGACCTAGAGGCAATGAAATGCCCGTAGCAATGAGCAAATCCAGTGGCCAGGTGTTGGTTTATAATACTGTTCTTCAATTCGGGGCTCTGGAGAAGGAAATGTACCACATGAGCCTGAAGCATTCTGTAGTGCCAGAAAGTAAGAAAGTACTCCCCATTCCAAATTCCACAATGATGGTGGCAGGGATAGGGGGCGGGGGGCATGTAAAAGGACAGAGGAGCCCACTAAAAGAGCATTCAGAGTTTGCACCTGGAACAATTTCAGCAACAAAATGAAGTAGTATTACATGATAATCCAAATTATAAATATCCACAAATCCAAACTCATATGAGTAAAGAATTGGTTAAATTACTAAGTGGAGAAGAAACACATCTTTGCAGAATTCTAATAACTCCTCACTCCTTAAGTGTGAACTGTGTGTGGTGAATTCCTTTCAAAAACTATAATGTGAAAAAGGAGGAAAAAGAGTAACTTTAACAGCGAAGAAATCTGGCTGAAATGACTGAGTGAACAGTGATGTTAAATATGTACCCTTGATATGATGAGAATAGCAGTTTACCTTGGTGTCGTTCCAAACAAAATACGATCCTGGTCTAATAATGGGAAAACATCAGACAAATTCCTGTAGAAGACCATTCTACAAATACTTGACTTATATTCCTCAAAACTGTCAAGATCATCAACAAGAAAAATCAAGAAACATTATGATTGATGTAATGTGGCACTCTGGAAGTGATCCTGGAACACAAAAAGGACATTAGGGAAAACCCAAGAAAATCTGAATAAAGTATGGATTTTAACTAATATATATTAAAATTGGTCCATTGATTGTACCAAATGTCTAAGTTTTTTGTATGTCTAAAGCAGTTCTAATAAATTTAGAAAAAAAATTTTAAGAAGAGGTAGAGGAAGCTGGGTATAGTGTTATCCACTTGTAATCCCAGCTACTTTGGAGTTTGCAGCAGAAGGATCACAAGTTTGAAGTCTACCTGGGCAACTTGGTGGGACCCCATCTCCAAATAAATGAAAAAGGGTTGGGGGAGCTGGGGTTGTGGCTCAGTGGCTTGCCTAGTATGTGTGAGGAACTGGGTTTGATTCTCAGCACCACATATAAATAAATGAATAAAATAAAGGTCTATCACCATCTAAAAAATATTTTTATAAAAGGGTTGGGGATATAGTTTAGTGGTAGAACACTTGCCTGCCTAGCATGTGTGAGGCCATGGGTTTAATTCCCAGTACTGAAAAAAGAAAAAAAAAAAAAAAAAGAACTATTGAAGAGACACTAGATAGATATATTGATCAATATAATTTGTGAACTTTGGCAAAGCAGCTACAAAATCTATTTGGGGGATACATGCAGAAATTTGAATATGAAATAATACTGGCTGGCTTTTTTAGGTCATAGTATTATTTAGTATGGTATTGTGGTTAAATGGGAGAATAGCCTCACTTCCGTAAGAGAGGCACACTGACATATGTAAGGATGTAGTAAAATGGGATGACAAAAGCCCGCAATTTATCTCAAATGATTAAAGCGGGGGAAGGAAAAACATTTGGAGAAAGCAAAAGCATCAGTGGCAAAATATTTAGGAATAATGAATTTAAATGAAATGTTCATCATGTTATTCTTTCACATTTCTGTAGGTTTGAAATTTTTCAAAATAAACTTTTAGGAAAATATCAATATGATTTTAGATTTGGACAAAATGATATCTAAAGGTCATCTTGAAAAATAAACATTTGTGATTAGATACTGATATTCAAGGACCAATTCTTATATCCCAAAGGGCACTTGATGATTTACAAATATAAATAAGGCTATGCATTCTATTTTGACTATAAAACATAAAACCGCAATAAGACTTTACATGTACAATGAAAGTACCCATGGAACTTAGTAAATAGCATCATGCTAGAAAAAAATACAGTCATGAAATAAACTCTTGCATTTTTCTTGGGACAGTGAAGCAGAAGAAATGAGATTTAAAAAAAGTCAAAAACAAACAAACAAATAACGCCACCAAAAACAAGGCAAGACAATCATTTATTTATTGGACAGGGCAAGGTCATTTAAAGAGAGAAAACATATTCAAAAACGTGTTTAGCTTGGTGTTACAGGCATTGATGCTCACAACAAACAACACTACTCAATACATCATGGAAATAGGCCACATACAACCAGAAAGATGCTGTCATGCCACTCAAAAATAAGCCACAATGCTTGGGAAACAATTAGGGAGTTACAGAGCATAAGTCTCCAATTCACCAATCTGTGTTTTCTGCCATTGGGCCATTAGGCCATAATATTGGCTGGTTCCCTGGTTATTGAGTCTTTCTGTATTCTAAAGAACTTGATTGGTATGCACTTCTACACTTCTGAATTGTCACTGAAATCATAGTCAACTGAAGGATTAGCTAGCTCTCATCACTATAGTTTTGAACTACCTTAGGCAATAAAGAACTCACTATCTCATAGTGATGTAAATAAAATTCCACTTAATACATTTAGCACTGTTATAATGCACCCAAATCACCTTTAGTCCTATGGTACATACTTTAAAAAGACAGCAGAAATTCACTGGAGTAAGTTTTAAAAGAGATTTGGGGAGCTCACCTGGCCCGAGGTATAAGAGGTGCCAACAAAGACAGACACACCTAAAAACTGCTATGTCAATTATTTGCCAAATTATTTGGCATCATTTTTTAGTAGGACTTTTGTGAATGGGCCGGCAAAGATATATTTCAATGTTCATTCTACAAACTAGCCAAAATATTATAAGCAATAGTATACCATGAATGATTGGCTATTTAGCATAAGATTAATCTGAGAACCCTGTGAGGTATCTGGCCCTCCTTCCTTAAATTCATTCATTTACCAGTCACTTCCTTATACTACAGTAAGAGTTTTCAAAATGAGAACAAATTTTTCATGACAGAGAAAACCGTTTTTAGGAAGCCAATCACAAAAGACTAGATATTGTATGAATTCATTTATATTAAATGATCAAAATAGGTATAGAGAGAGATATAAAGTGAACTAGTGGTTGCCTAGGGCTGGGGAACATTGGGAAGAAACAAGAGATGACTGCCAAAGGCACAGGGTTACTTTTAGTGTGATTAAATGCTCTAAATTTGTCTGTGATCATAGGTGCACAACTTTGTGAATATAAAAATCATGAAGTTGTACCCTTTAAATGGGTGAATTACAAGGTATGTAAACTATATGCCAATAACATTGTTACAAAAACATTAAGAAAGGAAGACAGCCCCAAAAGAGAAGAAAACAAAAGGCTCTCCCAAATCAAGCCATACCTGAGGAAATGGTAGACAAGCCTTGTTTCCCACATGCTATTTTGACTTCATCACTTTATCCCTGACTTCACATTTTAACACATTTCTAAATTATTTTAGATTATCAGAAGATTTCTAACTTTGTTCTCCTTAGAGATCAAAGTCAGTGTTCCACTTACTAAGCTGGTAAAACAAAAGAAAACAACAAAAAAAATCCAATGACAAAATAATCTCATCCTTTGGGGCTGTGCATGACCAGGCAGAATGGAAGAGCTGAGGTTCATTTCCAATGGAAAAAATGCCATCAGGAATAAGGACATCTTATGATTTTTGCCTAAAGCACATTTCCTTTTCAAACCTGCATACATTTATTCCCTTTACACCTATACAATTCGACAAAAGTAATGTTTTTATAACTGTACAATTCAACAAAAGCAATGTTCTCTATCAAGAAATACTGAGCTTCCTGCTCAAAGAGCTAGCCACATTTCCCTAAGAGTAAAATTACTATTTTTAAAAAAATTCAACTCTGTATCCATCCTCACCTTCGGCACTATACAGTGAAGATCGAAAACTCTAAGCTGGTTATAATTTCTGAAATGATTTTAATTTTCTAAAATATTCAATATATTAGTTCCAAATATTTAGAATATATTTGGCCCAATTCTTTTGGGTTTGCCTTTAGATTAATGAGAAGTTTCCATTATTTTCACTAATTTAGTAAGAAATAAACTAACACAGATTTTGAATAAGTTAAACTGGCTAATGACATGTAATCCGTTTTCCTCAGTGGTTATGATTGTTCCACATAGGGATGAAAATGAAATCACAAATGGCATTTTTGGTCTACCTTCAACTATTCTTATACTACAAAGTTAGGAAAAATTTTTACAGCTAAATGAGGAGAACACAAGCAGCATTATAGCAAGTTCAACTTGTTAAGTGCATTTGTTATGACAGAATTTGACGCAAAAATTGCTCACTGCACACAGAACCTCAGAGAAGTGATGAAACAAGACAACTGATGTTAGAAGGTATATGGGAGTGGGGTGGGATGAGAATCAAGGATACATTAAGATTGGGCAAGGATCTTGGAAAAAAGAGCCACTTTTTAGGGCATATAAGAAAAACTGAGAAGTCATCATTTTGGTCTCATTAGGGAAGTCCATTTGATAAGAATTGAAGACCATTTTATTATAGTTCATGCTGCAAAATGCAGTAGTCACACAGTATTTCCAAAAGGATTCCTAAGAACTAGTGCAAAAGAAATCTAAGAAAATAAATAAACACAAAAACCAACATTTTTCAAGGAAATGTGTTCAAAACAGTGACTTTTACAAAAGATGCAAATTTGTTTCAAATGAAAATATATATGAAAGATCAAAGACTCATTTTGTAGATAATTTACACTGCATCTATGATTTTTAACAGTGTACAAACAAGGGGCATAGATTTTTTTAATTAGGTCTGAAAGATCAATATAAATACTGATGGGGTGGGGGAGTGTTTTATACCCCAAACTCCAAGATTCAACTCTGTGTCCTGTCCTGTTATTATAATGTGTAAAAACCTTAGCGGCGCAGTGATTCGAGTTTTCGTAACTTCAATGATGTGTTAGAGGACAACGCCTCTTGATTTGAAGAGTTTGTTGTATCCGAAGGCCGGAACAGTACTCGACCACGATGATTAAATACATAAAATGATGGGTGATTCCTTAAGGTATCAAATGTCCTTAAAAGGAAAAAAAAGCATCAATTTTAGATAAAATTTTTAAAAGCCTATTTAAAAATAAGCAGGTTTCTAATGAATTATGAATTTGCTATGGACTATATTTTAACTAAGTATAATAAACGCATAAAATCAGATTGTAAATGATAATCATACTAGATCTCTCTCTTTTTTAACTGTACAAAGAAAATAAGAAACCTGGAAAGCTAACACAAAGCTCTCAAATTTCTTTTTTATTCAGCCATTCCTTCCAGGATGTCTATGAATAATAACCCAAATACTAGCTCAACTTTAACCACCTCTGTAAATCTAACAGTAGCTTATGCCAAATAGTCTTTCAAAAACTTGCACATAGATTACACCTTTGATTATTCTCATTTGGCCCTTGCTATTCAGTCATGTGATCATTTCACAGATCTGTTTCCCAAGAATCTTTCAAGTACAACAACAAGAAAAGAAATTTTTTTGGCCCTCTTTACCTCCCATTGGCTAAAATCATATATCTTGCTACCACCTACCTGATGCCATTCTGTTTTACTTTGTTTTTTCCTGACCCCTTGCCTGTGATATTTTATAAGAGCAGTAGTGATAGTGGAATATCCTTTCTTTTCTAGTGAGATCTACGTAGTCTTAAAAAAAGTCCACAAACACCTTGGTGTATGGCCTTTAGTGTTTACTTTCAAGTGTTATTTTCCTGGTAAGAAGAACCCTTCCTTTGATTAAAACTCAGATCTCAAAATCAACTGACCTAATCATTCAAGCCCACCCCCATATACAACAGGAGACCTAATATGTGACTATTTAAAATGTAACAGCATGTACAAATATGTAACAATGAATCCCCCCTATGTACAACTATAATACACAATAAAAATGTAAAACAAAAAATGCAAATAAAAAGAGAGGGGATGAGTTTCCTCTAACACGTAAATGTTTACTGTGAACCCTCCTAAGAAAATAGTTATTTCCAGGATCATGAAAGTGGATAAATTTCAGAGATGGAATCGAACAAAACTAAACTAGAAATATGAGAAAGAAAAGCAAACAAAGCTTGTGAAAACAGCTTAGAAAAAAGTACAGGAAAAAAGAAAGTAGAGTAACAAATACTTTTTTTCATCCAGGGATACAAAAGGGCCTGCAGGCAGAGCTTATGTCACTGACTGGTTCAAATGAGAGAGTAAACAGAAAACCCCTTATTAGTCCAAAGACTAAGCTGGGACAAGAGGATAAAGGATGAAGAAAGGAAGGAAAGGGAGAGGGAGAGAAAGGGGGAGAGAAAGGGGGAGAGAAAGGGGGAGGGAGGGAGGGAGGGAGGGAGGGAGGGAGGGAGGAAGGGAGGAAGGAAGGAAGGAAGGAAGGAAGGAAGGAAGGAAGGAAGGAAGGAAGAGGAAAGGAGGGATCTTGGTTAAATTTTTTGAGGAATTATCTATTTTTCTCCCTCCAACCAACCAATAATTTTAAGCCTCTAGTTGGTACCATAACCTAATACCTTATTCTAATATAAATAATCAGACATTCAACTTCCACTTTTCCTGTCATATCAAACACTGCATCAATATTTTTTACCACTTCCTCATACAAACTACATAATCAAATGTAAGAACAAAACCTACTTTTATGTACCAGAAATTACATAATAAAGCAAATCCCTACAAAATTAAATGCCTCTGAAAAGGGAAAGACTTACTTATTTTTTAGTTCTGAAGTGGCATCCATGTCTTTAAACTCCCCTGCAATATGAACTATACCATAACAGGTAACTGCAAAGGCCAGAAGTGTCTGAAGAACTATCTGTGAGTATAAAGATTGACATTACAAGTAACACAAAAATACTATACAAAACATTCACGATCTTCTCTCCTACTCTCTGAATGGCTTCTAACAGGTAGTCCTCTCAGTGCCGTTTATCTAGAAAATCAGTTCTCATTTGAAATGATTTGCACTCAGACACAAGAAAATCTTCCATTCATTCTGTGGCTTGGCTGCAAAAATATATGTGATGCTTTAATAAATGAACTCAGCAACACACTCAAATAAGCAAAATCAGTACTAAATAAATATAAAATCAGTATTCATTTGTCAAATAGTACCTGCTTTCAGCAGCAACTGAGAATTTTTTAAATGTGTTATTTTCAATATAAATACACAAAGCATATGGTATAGAGTAAAGAAAAGAAATAAAAAGACACCACTTACCCACCATCCAGTTTAGACAGTTTCCAGCACCTTTCAAGTGCCACATGTCCCTCTCTGATTATTTCCCTTACCCTCCTTCTCAAAGTTGAATATTGTCCCAAATTGTATGTTAATCAGTTCTTTGCTTTTCTTAATAACTTTTCTAGCTATGTATGTAACCCTACCTTACTTTTGCTCATTTTGAATTTTATTTAAATGGACTCACATGTATTCTTTTCAGTCTAGATGTCCTCATTCAACATTATGTTTGTGAAATTATCCCCCCTGCAGTATATAGTTACAGACCAAGTTGTTTTCATTGTATTTTGTATGTCATTATATGGAAATACCACAATTTATCCATTCCACTGCTGATGGATATGTGGGTTGTTTCCTGTTACTTTTATAATGTCGACTTGAATATTCTTGTGTGTATCCTGGTGCACTGTAGTGGAAATTCTGAGCATAAAATATGCACATGTTCAGATAAGGTAATACCAAACAGCTTTCCAAAGAATTTGTGCAAGCAATATAGTTGAATGTTTGAAATTAACCAACATGGGAATACAAGCATATTTTCAGAATTTTAAAAAATTTCCAATTTGTAATAAAAAGAAAGTTATTAAAAATAGATATGAGTATGTATGAATGTTTGTGTGTATCTACTACAAAGCAAAGGTGATAGGGTAGCCACATCTACCATACCCTTAATTATAAACAACTCAAGTAAAAATTTGTCACAACCTATTATTGTTTAGATTAAAACCTAATGTCATATGTAATACCAATTTACATTCCAACCACCAATGTACCAAGGAGACTTTTTGCATTGAAGGTACTGTTAACAAGAATGTGGTAAATCTGAGTTGTCATGAAAATATATTTAAGATAAATAAAAAACTATAAAGTTTTATATATGTACCCACACATATAATAACAATTTTAAAAAGAAAAACTTTATGTTTTGATTAGGTAAAACTATGAATACATAATTGTTTACCCATAGGAAGAAGTCTGAACCTATATACTTCAAACTATCAGGAGCAGAAATGAAATTGCCAAGGAATGGGATCAGTTTTGTCATTGTTTTAATTTTGTGCAGCTAGCTTTAATTTTCATACTTATTGTTTGATTCTGTTACAAAGAACTTGTTACTTTTTAAAGTTGAAATCCAATAAAGATAAAAATTGTGGGTGAAGTTGGAATGTGATATTTTAACTTAAAATCACTTTCTTGTTTTTCTTTAGTTTTACCATCTATGTGTATCCCTAAAAAATGTATTATTAGCTTTGTTTTAAAACTTTACATAAGGGACTTTTCTAAGAAATAAAGTCAAATAATAAACTTTTATATTTTTATTTTTAAGTTAGCACTGACATTTTTATTTAAAACTCCTAAGAACCAAATAATTAACCTTTTAAGTCCCTTTCATACTGTGGACAGGGTAACTTTTAGTAACTATAGTTCTAGAAACCAGAGAAATCTTTCACACTTTCTAAATTTGGGGGGTTTTACAAAAAGTGATGAAAAGTAGAAAACAGATGTTACTTCATGTTTGAAAAATGTTAAGAGGATAAAAACCAGTAAAAAGTTATAATAAGCAAAGTGACTTTAATTTTAAAAATATGTTTTAATGGAATTTAAATGACCAACTTACATCTATTGGCAGTGATTCATCTTCTTTTTCTGTTAATCGCATATAAGAACGATCTATAAACCAGAAGCACACCATTAAGGAAATTGTAGCTCATTTTTCTTTCTTAAAATGCAAGCAAATCAATATACCAAAGAAGTGGCTGACTTATATGCTACATAAAGTAATGCTAATCCCGGATTCCTCAAAAACCTCTATCCTCTAAGGCAGTCAGTCTTATCTTAATGAAATATTTTATTCTCATTGTGACCTGCTTTGTCACCTTGTAAGATGGGGTAAGAGTGATAGATGGGCATGTATGAGGCAGGAATACCCAAGCATAATTTCTCTTTTTTACTCAAAAATATGAGAAACTTCTGAAACTGTTTTTTTTTCCTTAGTAAAAGAAATAATTTAAAAATTAATAAGTCTACAGAAAAATCTCAGCTCTGAATAGTACTGCCATCAAATAGTGCAGCCAACATAGTACTGGTTTGGAAATGTTTTTCTGGAAACATGATGGTGCACTGCTGGAAAAAAAATTCCAGGACACCAATTTCTGCATCTAGTACTTTTTAATTATAATTCTGCTGCTGCCTTAACTTCAGGAGGCAGCAAGGGATGAAGGAAAAGGATCAGGAATTGAAAGCTGATATACCTGAATAATGGTATCAGCTCTTCCATGTATTGTAATTTGCTACATCTCACTCAATTAAGACATTCTCAGTGACTGTAACATGTATTTCAATTTTTAGAGTGTTAAAATGTGGGAGTGAGAGGGAGTGTGTCTTAGAATCAGAGCAATGCTGTATCTTTTCATTGCCTGAGTTTCTGAAACAGCAAAATGGAAATAATGTGAGGATGGAGTGAGATTCACTATACCATAGCTGCTCTACTATAACAAAAGTCATTACAGCAAAGATGAGCATGTCAACTCCATATTATGCTATCTGCTGCCACAATCCGACATGACATAGTTTCAAAGGTATTAGTTTCTTGCCATTACAAAGCATGAGCATTACAAAGAGGTCTCACTGCAGTGACAAATCCACAAGGTATTCTCATCACTTGAAAGATAAAAATACAGAATCCTAATTCTAGATGGACCTAGGACAATTTCTATTTAATCATGTACATTGGACTTAAGATACCCAAACTGTTTTGAGTGAATTTTTAAAAGAGAATGTGTTTAGAGACATATTCTTAACTTTTAACTTACAGAATTTTTAGGGACAGGTGTTAAAACAAAATCAAACCAAAACCAAGAATAGATTTGGACTAATCTTTTGTCTGTTTCATTTCTTTAGCTTTCTTGTTTGCATGCAGTTTAACCTGACTCTAACATACCTTTAGCCAGGCATTTCTTCATCTGTAAAATGAAGGGACTGGACTTCAGTAATCTCCAAGGGCTCTCCTTGCTCTATGATTGTATAATTTTACTGCTAGGGCTTATTATAGAAAAATAACATTGTACTCCAATGTATCATAATCTCCTCCAGGACCATGCTTTTCTCACCTGGGGATCTTATTAAAACGCAGATTCTGATTCAATAGATCTGAGGTGAGGCCTGAGTGTCTTCTAACAAGCTCCCAGGTGATGACCAGGAGGCTGGTCTATTGACCACACTCAGAGCAGCAAGGCTCTGGGACAAATTCATGAACCACCAGTTCCCGAAATAATCAATGTCCCTGCTTCCATGCATCCTTACACACTTTTAGCATACCACCTATATCACTTCATTGTGATTATATCTTGATCCACTTTTTTCCCCAACTAGCCTATGAACTCCCTTATGGCATCGCTGTCATTGTACTTGTACCTGCTGAGCAAGGAGCAATTTCAACTCAGAGACTGAATTTTATAAGGTAGTCTAGCACATATCTGTCTTTTGCCCAAGGTCACACTGATTTAGCGGTCAATCAAGTTTTTAACAACCGTCCCTTCAGACTCCCAGTCCAGTGCTCTTTACCTCTATCACAGTGCCTCCCTGAGGCAACTGGTCACTTAACGTCTCACTCTATGTCTGGACAGCCCAGAAGTCCCCAGGATGGTGTCCACCTAGTTGTCATGAGGCCACAGGCACTGAAAGTCCTCAATGCCACACTGCCTGATCTGCCCTATGCCGGATCTGACATCCCTGGCCTGGATTCCCTGACAGACTCCCGCTCTGAACCCTATCCCTGGCACCCCCTTTCAATCTTTCTTCAATCTCGGGTGTCCACACCCTTCAAACCCCAAACCTTCCACTGCAGACCCCGCATTGTTTTTCTGAGTCACTCCAAACTGTAATGTCTTAAATGACCGCTCCTCGGACTTTTAGTCCGACAGTCCCTTAGGGGTGCACCCACATAACGCTCCCGGTGTCCCACACCGAAGAGGTCTCCGTCCTCCAGGTACTTACGCTGCGCAGCAGAAAAGGCGGCGTGGGCTAGAGCAAAGAGGCCGATTCCTACCAACCCCTTCCATAGCGATGGCGCCATGATTCTGAAAGAGCAACAGCCCAACAAAAAAAAAAAAAAAAAAAAAAAAAAAAAAAAAAAAAAAAAAGGCGAAGGGCGGCGGAGCTGTTCCTTTTTTCACCGGCGGGTGTCCGCGCGGCGCGGAAAGGTGACGTCACTAAAGCCCTGGGCGCGAAGTGCCTTAATGGTGCAAAAACTAGAGAACCGTGAGAAAGAGGAAACAGGAATGCTGGGAAGAAGGAGAGAGCGACACGGAAAAAGGTCAGCTAGAGCCTCCGAGCCTGCGCAGTGTGGACACTCTGCGAGGGGCGGAGGGCATAAAAGAAGAGGTGAAAGTGAGACCAATGGGGAAGTGAAGAAGGGCTCCAGCAAATGAGCACGGGCCGCGGGAGGAGGGGCGGGGCCTGCGGAGAGGCCAGGGCGGAGCCGGGGCGGGGGTAGGAGGTTGCTAGGGGCAGTGGTCAAAGGACGTCGGTGCTTGGTCAGACCCCTTCCCTCGGCAGTTGTTTTTTGTTGGCTGCTTCATCGGTTTTGATTTTGGTTTCCCTTCAAGCTGTGTGCTTTGTTTTCTGTAGATTTTTCCTGCTTTTGCCCTCTGGGAACTGGCACTGCGTAAGGAGGCAAGGGTGTTAAATTGAGGAGGCAGGTGGAGCGTCGAGGACAGTAACCTGGGATTTGGAGCCCCCAACACTTGGCACACGGGGCGGCGCTCAGCAAAGTTAGTTCCTTTAATGTTCCAAGAATCTTGGAAAAACTATTCGCGCCAAAAGGAGTTTAACGGGGCAGAACCATTTGTCGTGAGGAGAACCAGCGTACATTAGGGATGGAATAAAAGAATAAACATGCTAACAAAGCACTACCGGCTTGTCTCTCTCTCTCTATATCTATCGATATAAAATCAGGATAAAATGTACTTGCTTTTTTCCATTTTTCCTTATCTTCATCCCCTAAATTTCAGGCATTCAATAGTGAGGTTCTCCCCTTTACCTCTTTCTGCTCTTCTCTCCCGTCATGAGCTCATCCATTCATTTCCTACCTCAACCATCATAAATATTACAGTGATTCCAAATCTATATCTCTTGTCTCAAATATCTCCTTCCTTAGCTCCAGATCTGCATTTCCAACTACCTTCTGAACATTTATTTTCATGTGAGTCGTCCTATGGCACTTCAAATTTACCTAGCCAAAAAGGAATTCATCTTTTATTTTCCCAAAACTCTGCACCCATTCATCCAGTGTCCCCTGACGGAGTGGCACAACATTGTTAAGTACATATCACAAGGTAAATGCAAGCTATAGATTACCTTGCTTTCCCTTGAACCCTATCAGAATTGTATGTTTAGCTGCATCAATTTACCCACCCTTTCTTCCTCAAAAATGCTTAACCTTATCACCCCTTTTAAGTTTGCAACATTCTCATTTATGATCCCCTTAGCCTGCTGTTTTAATATCACCTTCTAACCTACTATATAAATGGTCTATTTATTATGTTTGCTGTGTTATTGTTTACTGTTCCTCTTCCCCCACTGGAATGTAAGCTCCAAGAGGACAAATTTTTCATTGCCTAGAACCTTGACTATCACTTGTTGGGCATTCAATAAATGTTTGTTGGATAAAGAATGAGTGAATTGTGGAAAAGAAATGGGAGGAATGTGTTGCTTCTTGAAATGATCTCAACAGTCTCCATTATTTTGAATTAGATTCCAAAATCCCTGTGGACTTCTGATATGTTTGACTTTTCTCAAAGCTGAAAAGAATTAGAAAATAAAGAAGACACCCAAAGTTCAGCATACTTCCTCAACTTTACTGATATAATTTTTGCTCTGGATCTCACTATCCAAATATTTACTTATGGTCATTATTTTCCCCTGAACTCTTTCCAATTCCTTCACCTGAAAGCCAAAATTTTACATAGTACTTGATCAGTGTCAAATGTACTATAATGTATTCCTTACAAATACGGTCCTATTTATAAGCCTCATAATCAGGAAGAACCAGAGGTAACATGTAGCGTTGGCAGGAAAGTTCTTCCTTCTCTACCCTTGGGAGTTGGCAAGATAGAAAAGATAGTTAACAAAAAAAGTCTTAAAACCTCGTTTTAGCATGGATGATGGTCAAATTGAAATTAGCTTTTTCAGGTGTCCTGGTAAATTACCTTTTGTTGTGTCAATTTTTCAAAAGCAGAAAATGATTAAGCATTTTCTTAAAGTATCTGAGATGTGGTTCTTTCTTGTAAAAATATGAGGTTACAGAAAATAGAGCTGGTAAGGTATCTGGTATTTGTACATGCCACTAAAGCATTATCCTAGTCTTCAGTAGATGACTCTTGTCCAGACATTGAGCTTCATTTTCTCTACTACCCTCTTAAAATGCCTTCCCACTCTCTTTTTTAGCCTCTTACCTATGTACTGAGTACAAGAGAAACTAGCATAATTTCACATTTTCTAGTAGTAAATATTTAAATCATGTTCATGGCATGAGATTTTAATCATCTTTATCTGTAGATTCCGACCTGAAGAGAAGTCAAGGTATTCATAATTGCAGTTATCAAAGATCATTCAAATAAGTACCTTGGGTTCACTCATAACATGATTCTGAAAGTTGGAGTTAATCCCAAAGATGCAAAGTACAGCTAATGACAGCACAGTTTTCATGACCTCTTAGAACAAAAGTCAAACCTCAAGAGAAAAATATTTAAATTCCTAAGTAGCCCTGGAAATGCCTTTAGTTTTCCCAAACAACTATTCATATGCACCATGGAAATGATGTGGATATTATTGAAGGTGGAGATAATGATCTCTAAAACGCTTCCTACTGAGATATGAAGACTCATCACATTTCCCAGGGCAGTCTGTTGAATAGAGAAAGCACAGCTAACCCAGAACTGTCTTTAAGTTCATTTACTCTGTTCCATGACACCCAAATAATGAATATCTTCACACACCACAAATCCAAGTCTCCATTTCCTATGCAAATTCTCCCTCTCTCTACCACACTGTCCTTTCCAACTTGGTTCACAAATCCACTTTCCCTAGGAATATGTTCCTATTATAGGTATCTATAAAAGGTAAGTATCTATTGTAGGGACTAAACCTTTGTTCAAGCTATTTATAATAAATACAACCTTTCTGGGTAACAAATCCTAGAAGCCTGCCACCTGCTGGGCAAACTAGTATTTTCAAGTTTGAAATTTTATCCACTTCACTTATTTTTTCTTTACCAAAGTAATGTGTGCTCATTTTAAGAAATTCACACAACAACAACAATAACAACAACAACAAATGTATACCTCTTCAAGCATTAAAGTGGTGCCATGGAATTTTGAGTTTGAAATCTTAGTAAACAAGACTGGTTACATGATTCATATCTTTAAGTTTTGTTTGATGGATAGTTTATACTACAGTAGTTAAAAATATTTGCTCTGATATTGGATTAGGTTTGAATCCTGGCTTTTCTTTTTCTACCTCTGGGAGATTTTGGAAGTTACTTAACTTTGCTGTACCTCATTATCCTCATCTGTAAAATTAGGACAATAATAGTGTTTATTTGATATGGTTGTTGTCAGGATTGAGTGACAAAATACATATAAAGTGTTTTAGAATCCTTTCACACATAGAACTCAGCAAATGGTACCTATTGTTATGGACTCTTCTAGCTATTTTTTCAAACTAAACATGTTCCTTATCCCTTTAGTCTTTCCTAAAACATTAATTGCTTCTTCCCTTTGATTATTTTAATTGCTCTTCTCTGGACAATTTCCAGATCTACTAATATCTCTCTTAGGGTTTCATTGCCACATCTGCACAAAGTATCCTAGGTTACTTGTATGAGGTTAATATGATTATTCATTTCAAAGAGCCTTCCTAATGACACTGATGGATGTATTTGCCTTTTTAGCACATTGGGTTGTTCTGTTCAGAAAAAAGAAAACTTTTGAAAACTCCAGCATTGTTATGCTGGGTTCTAAATGGTAGAACTTTATCTTGCCGACCTAATCTTGGTTCTGTTTTCCTCCCAGCACTGGGGATTGAACCCAGAGGTGCTTTACCACTGAGCTACACCCCCAGCCTTCTGCAGATTTCTTTTGAGGCAGTGTCTTGCTAAGTTGCTAAGGCTGTTCTCAAACTTGGGATTCTCCTGTCTCAGCTTCCCTAGTCACTGAGATTGCAGGCATGTACCACTGTGCTTAATACTGGTTCTGTTTAAATAAAGAGATTCAGTATAATACTACCCAAGAACTATTTCTCTTTCCACCTTCTCTTCACGGGAGAATGCATGAGCTCCCACAGCTTCAACATTGTGCTTGTACCTCCCCAATGTACTGTGGAGCCTGATTTCACCACTGGACTGTTACTGCCTATTTTACCATCTGCACTTAGATTTAAATCCAACCTGTCAGCAGAGCTCTAATCTACCTTCTGACTTCACACTAATGCTACTAATGGCCCTAGGTCTTTTTTTCCAGTCATCTTATGTTCAAAACCTTGGAGTAATCTTTTGGTTCTTCTTCCCTGGCACTTCTAAGCCGCGCACCCAACCAACTGCCAAACAGGTTACTCCAAGGAGAAACTGGCAGTGGGAGTGAGAAATGTGGAGTGGCGTTAGGTGGAGAGAGAAGCACGTTGAGAAAGAAGCTGAAGACTCATGGAGTTTAGCTGCCTGGTAGAGTTATGGTCCTCTCAAGGTTCAACCTGGGATCACAAGTTGGAGTCTGGCCTGGGTCACATAGCGAATCTCTGTTTCAAAATAAAATAAAAAGGGCTGGGGATGTAGCTCAGCAGTAGAGTGCTTTGCCCAGCACATAGAGGCCCTGGGTTCAATTCCCAGTACTGGAAAAAAATCCTCCTGGAACTCTTGATATAATGAGGTTGCTGAGGGAGTGGTCTAGGTTGCTGGGGTCACATAAACAGAGGCCAAATCTGGGACTTGAAGACACTTGCTTGCTGGGCACAGGGCACATGCCTATAATCCCAGTGACTCAGGAGACTGAGGCAGGGGGATCACCAGTTCAAAAGCCAACCTCAGCAAATTAGTGAGGCCCTAAGTAACATAGTGAGACCCTGTCTCTAAATAAAAAGTTAAAAGGGCTGGGGATGGGGCTCAGTGGTTAAGCATCTCTGGGTCAAATTCCAGTACAAAAAAAAAAAAAAAAAAAGACATTTGCTAACTGTGGTTAGGGAAGGAAATGTGTGATTTTTTTTGTCAAATTCTGAACACTTGGAGAGTGGAAAGTGGTTTTGTGCTGAGTCAAAACAGCCTTGGAATAAGTGGTTAGCCCTGGATAAGCAGGCAAGCTCTTTCACTAGATCTGGGCCATCAGGATAGGTCTGGGAAGAGGGCAGTAGGAAACCTAGGAAGGTTCCCACACATGGGTTTCATGTCTATACAAACCCAACCCTGTGTGAATAGAGTAGTGAGATTAGGCTGCAGTTAAGGATAGCAGACAGGTGGCCAGAAGTTTTCTTGGGAAGACACAGATCCAGGTAATAATCGGAGACACAGTTACTGTCCACTGTCTCTGGGCTGGTCAGTTACTGACCAGAACTTAGTGTGGAACACCATTTTGGAGATATTTTTTTTAGGCTCACCATCCTCACAGAGCTTAAAGAGCTAGTTAGTGGGACTAGTGGGGATGAATTCACACTTGGGAAACTTGGAGTTGGTTGAGTGTAGTCTGAAAGGGAGGCCTTAAGATGAAAATGTTTGAGAATCCTGAGTTCCAGACAGAATGATGGAAAGTAGATCAATAGTAGTACCAATAAGGACATGAAGAATTTGAGAAAGGACACCTATTAGGAAGGGGGAAGGAATGAGCTCATTTCAAAACATTTTTAGTTTTGGAGAGTAGTAGGAGCCTCAACAGGATATACTCATCATCTAACAGATGGAGGCCTGAAGGGAGGGTGGCAGGTCAAGACTTGAGATTTGTAGCTCATTCACCTAGAAATGAAAGTCTAGAGAACACAAAGAGCCCATGCAAACTAAGGAGTGAGCTGAGAAGTATGGAAAAAATAGGAATCCACTGTTGTCAAACAGAAAGCTCAGGTATGGAGGTGAGAACTCTGAAGATTGTGGTGTGCAAGGCTGACAGACACAGAGAAAATATTGAGAAAGAGAGATGATATATAGGGGTCAGAGGTGACTGCTGACCTGGGGACCGTGCTTCGAAACAGAAATAAACAAGAAGAGAAGGGGGAAAAAAAAAAAAAAAAAACCTCAACACACCACCAAAGATTTCTTCCTCCGTAAGGGAAGGGAGGGGTGTTTTTAAGCACCTGGTAAATCTGAGTGCAAACCGATTTGAATCTTTGCAAGAATGATGGGTTTCTTTGCATAGGTACCTGACGTGACAGACGTTATAAATCAAGTGTTAACATGTAAAGCAAACTGAATATACAGACACACGCAGCATTCACACCTTGGAGTCATTTCTTTTGTGAACTACTACAGTGTTTTTATTTTCCCCGATGAGGACAGAACGAGGGGAATTCGCTTTAAATTACAGAGATGGAGATTGAGGTCACTCCCATGGGGACAACTTCTTATCCTGTTAAGAGACACTGGGGGACGATATTGAGATGGGTTATGAAAGATCGAATCCCCTGAGGGCTCTAAGAATAGGATCAAAGTAGACAGGAGCGCAATCTGCCTGTGCCTGAATACACTGAGCCAATGTTTCCTTAGCAGAAGGCCGTGGGCTAGATTCGACGGCTTTTCAGTCCGTGACAGCGCTCAACCGCGCCAGACAGCCGGCACGGGGGCAGAGGAATAAGAGCGAGCTGACTTTGCTGCGGCCCCTTTAAGAGAGGCGGTGGCGAGGCGCGCTCCGACGGCTTCCCTCTGGCCCCGCCCCTTTCCCGTGAGCCCTCGGGGAGTGGTCCGACCGCGGGCGGCTGCCGGTGAGGAGAGGGGCGGGGGGCGGGGGGAGACATGGCTCGGCGCGGCTGGCGGCAGGCGCCCCTCGGCCGCGGCGTCGGCGCCGCGCACCGGGCCCGCCCGCTCATGCGGCCCCTCTGGTTGCTCCTCGCAGTGGGCGTCTTTGGCTGGGCCGGGGCTTCGGACGGCGCTGGCCGAGCGACGAGAGCCATGGACGAGGAGATAGTGTCCGAGAAGCAAGCGGAAGAGAGCCACCGGCAGGACAGCGCCAACCTGCTCATCTTCATCCTGCTGCTCACCCTCACCATTCTCACGATATGGCTCTTCAAGCACCGCCGGGCCCGCTTCCTACACGAAACCGGCCTGGCTATGATTTATGGCAAGTGCCTAAACCCCTGTTCGCCCCCTGGCACTTCCCCTTTCTCTGCCCACCGGCTGCTTCACCTCCACCTCTTGTCCTGGCCCTGCTCGGCCTACATTCAGCTCCCTTTCTAATTGCTTCCATTTTCTGCCCTTCCTTATCCCTCTTTATTTCTGCTACGCCCCCCGATTCTCTATCTCACCTTCCTCCTCGGCCTCGCCCTCCCTCCCCCCATCTTCTCTGACTCTCCTCACCTTTTTCGCCTCCGACCCCACCCCCTTTTTTGTGCACCCGGCTCTCCCTTCTCTGCCTACGAAACTCGGGTCCCGGACTGGGGTTGAGCATGGGAAAGGAGTGGGTGCGGTGCCTCGAATTGGGCTGGGGGCTGGGGGAGGGGAAGAAACCATTGCGATCTATTTCTCTGGGGTGTCAGACTGTTTAAGGTTTATGGAAGCTGCAGTAGTATCTCTACTGCCCAGCATCTGGCATTCTTTTGGAACTAGAGTCGACCTTTATTCATTACCCAGCTCTTGCTATGCCTTGTCCTTTCGAGGTTGAAAATGAAAACCTTACTCCTGTGGAGCCCAAGCAAAATAACCTGAACGTGAAATAGGCTCCAGAAGGTATGGGGCATTTTAGATGACGTCCTGATTTATTGTACTATGCCCGTAATATCTGATATGGATACCTGTGTTCGACCTCTCCAATTCAGGCTACAGAAGTGAGGACAGGGAAGAGTTATGGTTCCTCCAGAAGTATGGTGTACTGTAGGATCATCAGGACAGTTCAGCCAAGCAGCAGTTAACAAACACCACGCGTATGCAGTATGGGTGACTTTGCTATTGGCATGGAGTTATTGACTGATTGTGAAGTGGCTTCATTTCTTGGGTTTCAGTGTGCTTTCTTTTTGAGGTTATTTGTTTATTTTTATTTTTTGGCGAAAAGTCTGAGAAGGGTAAATCAAACCATGGGCTCAGAGGCATATGGAGCTATGCGTGGGCCTCATAGGGGGGAAAAGAAGATACATATTGCTGACTGTCTTAATCTGACTATGAGGGTACCTCAGAAGAGATGAGGGCAGACAACCAACCTGTCTGTGTAGTGCATGTGTGAAGATTGTCTTCATTTGGAACAGTCTTTAACTGTTGACCTTATTGAGGTTTGTCTCTGAGACTTGTGGATAGGTAGATGAAGCTCTGGCATGAAAAGACATTTCTCCATGCAACCTCCCACCCCCACCCCTTTCCAGTAAATCCAGACTTCTAGAATGTGCATGCATCTCAAGGGTAGCAAGCGAAGTAGTTGTGTGCCTCAGGAAAATTCATGAGCTCAGGCTTATTCTCATTTGTAAGGTAATAAAATTCTAAGCCTTTGTGTACAGTATTTCTGCTCACTAGGATTCCTAGGTTTTAGACCTCTTGGGTAGTTTTTTATTTCTTTTTTTTTTTTTTTTCCTGCATTTCATTTGCAGTGCCCCTTAAGGCAAGTTTGCCAATAATCTCTATATTTTTATGTTATTTCTATGTATAACAGTGTGTGATTTATTTATTATCCTCAAATCTATTTAATGCTCAGCCTACTATGTATTATGCACAGAAAATACAAAGAAATATAGGCCCCTTGCCTTCAAGGAATTTATAGACAAGTCACAAAAAGAAAATAATGACATCTTAGATTTGGTTAAGTGTGAAATGAGTATTATGTTAAAATAAGGAACTGATCACAGATATCTCATATAGACACAGATAATGTGATTTTAATACTTAAAGGTAGAACGTTACGCTAGAGGTTGGAAAATTTTTTTCTGTTAAGGGCTAGATCGTGAAGATTGTTGACCTTATGGGTCACATAGATTTCCATGTCTGTGTTGCATTTAATTCTTTGTTGTAGTTGTTTTTCTTTTTAAAAGCCTTTAAAATATAAAACTGCATTTAGCCCTTGGGCTGTACAAAAACAGAGGGAGAGCTATAGTTGCAAACCCCTGCCTTTAGAGTTGGACCTGGATTCCTATCCCATTGTATCAATAGCCATGTGTGATCTTAGGCAAGTTCCTTCTCCTGTTGAACTCTCATCTCTATATTGGGGTTAATGATTATAGGCTTATTCTAAGGAAGATATGTTTTTAGACTAGTACTTGGTCCCTACGTAAATGCTCAATAAATGATAGTTATGCTATTGTTATTATTGCTGTTATAATTGCATTTTATAAGGTTAGACTTAGGATACTTATTTTAATTGCTCAGTCTTATAAGGGGCACACATAATATTTTTTAATAAAATAGGAACTTTGAATTGCCCTGAAAATATTTGCTCTTTGGTAGCTTGATATCACTAACTTCATCTAATCTGTGGGCTGAAGTAAAAAAGTAAGATTAGTGATTGTATTTCCTGAAGTTTCTAAGTTAATAAAAAGTGATAGAGTACCTTAGTGTTAGTATTCTGTGAAGGAAAATCAAGGGTATATCTTGTGGAATATGAAATATAAGAGTGTAAATCTGGGAGTAAAATCTGGGATTGATTTGGCATTCTTTAGCCTGTCTCATTTTCTTGATAATGGGCAGTGGGGATTGTGAACTAAATAGCCTTCTAACTAGCTCCCAAGTCCAGTTCAAGTCTAGATGGGATTGGGCCAAAGTATTTTCAATACTGGAAATTGAAATTTTCTAATCCTAATTACTGTCATTCATCTCTTCTTATGACTCTTGCACCTTCATAGCTGTTGTGTTACTATAGTATTTGAAGACCTTATTTTTCAGCTTGACTTCAGGTAAAAAGGGAATGCCCTGCACCTCCAGGATTCAGCTGACTGGCGATCTTATTCCTGTGATGTTGGTTTAGCTGCTTGACTCCTGGGAAAATGCTATTTAAAATGAGCCTTTCCTTTATCTTTTTGAGAAACAAGGGTAAAAAAAAATTAGATCACTAATGTGGTCAGTTTCTAGGTTGTAATATAGACTAATTGCTCCCATTACAAACACAATGTCAGAGCACCCACGTGTTTGGTTCATTGGGCTAGCTTTCTTAAGAGGCTTAAAAGTGAGTCACTGTTAGTAAAAATTATCGAGGTAGTTAATTAAGTCCAAAAAATAACCACTCACCATTTGCTTTCCAGATAGTATGCAAAGCAAAAGATGGAAGAAATATTTGTTTTGCTTTAAGCTTAGGGACTCTGGGGTGCTAGGCTACCTAGTGTGATTCATCAATAAGCATTTATGAAATGTCTGTATGTATGAAATATTATGGGAAATATAGGTCTGAGCCGTAGTCCCTGTGCACAAAGCACTTAAAATCCACTGACTTAATAGATAATGTTTATTGGGCATTACAACATGTTAGACATTGTGCTAAGTGCTTTACAAGTATTCTTTCTTTTACTTTGCAATACTGGGGATCTAACCCAGGGCCTCATGCCTGCTAGGTAAGTGCTCTATAACTGAGCTTCATCCCTATGCCTTTATTAAAATTTTATTTTGAGATAGGATCTCACCAAGTTGCATATGCTACCTTGAAATTTGCCACCTTCCTGCCTCAGCCTCCCAAGTAGCTGGGATTACAGGTGTACCATGTGTAACTAAGTATCATTTCATTTGAACTTCCTAACAACCCTGTTATGAGATGGAGGTTATTATCCTTCCTATTTTACAGAAGAGGAAATTAGGGCTCAGAGAAGTTAAGTGACCTCCCTGATGTCACATAACTTACACGTATTTAACCAGGATTCAAACCCACTCAATCTTGTTCAAAAGGCCCATTCTCTTAGCTCTTAAATCACATTCCTTCATGTCAAAGAGATAAAACTTAACTGGAAAGACAGGCGAGTTAGTATTATCACCACTGCATATGAGGAAATAGCTTCAGTGAGGGGTTATCTACCTTAAGGTTACAGACTAGAACTTGATGGAGCCACAATTTATACACCTCTATGACTTCTAAACGTAGGCTTTTTGTCCTGTACTGTACTCAATTTCATAATATAAAATATATAAGAAAATAATACTTAAAAGTTGAAAGGGTTTTGAAGGTAGATTTTAAGGGAAAGTTGTGAGTAAATGGAGACCTAAACCATTCTGGTTTTTCAAAGAACCATTGGAGAAGTAGTTCATGTTGATGTGAGAGTGAGGAGATGATTAGAAAATCATAGTGAATTTGGAGTGAGAAAATCTAAATTTTAATTCTCGCTTTGTCACTTGATGACAAATAATGTTGGGTAATTCATTTATATCCATTTCATAGATTAAGAAACTGACAGATTTATAGTATCTTTTTCATGAAATTATAAGGCTCAAATTATATATATATATATATACACATATATATATACATACATATATACACACACACACATATATATTTGTGTGTAAATAACATAAATACATTATTTTTTTATAGAAACAACAGTAATTGGTTCAGGGTCCTAGGTGAAAAGGTTTCCTTGAAAAAGAGGTTTATCTTCCCTAAGAGGAGAGATGAAGATTAATGAGCTTATATTGCAATGGAGAGGCTTGGAATTGAGAAAGCTGGTGTCAGATCCCCCCTCAACTTCTCAGAAAAGTAGTCAATGGGGTTGACGAGTTGAGAAGAAGGATAAGAGTTAGAAGAGTCACTGTTGTGAATGTGCTAGGAGACAGAAATGAATAAATGTATGTAAAACTAAGAGATCAGCAAAAGCCTTGACTTTCTTGACTACCTTGAATTAGTTTTTTTTTTTCTCTGCTGGTAATCAAACCCAGGGCCTTACACATGTTAGGCAAGTGCTCTGCCAGTAAGCTACACCCCAGCTCTTGAATTAGCTTCTTATATAGCATCTAATAACATTCTTCAAGTAAGTAATGAATTGTTTTATACACATGCACAGTACATCTTAATCTATAGAAATTTGATCACTTTTGGCCACATCTAATGTTCCAGTGATATTCCTTCTTTAGTTTTGACTGTTGGAGGATTCATGTGCAGTAGGCTGGATAATGGGCTGAAATTCATTAGAAAACCAGTTTCTGCCTAGTGGAAGATTCTGGGGCCTTGAGTGATGCTGAGTTCCTTATCACTGGGAGAATTTCCAGCACAAATAGGTCATGATTGTGTAGGAGGGGTAGATGCATCCATTTTGTGAAAGCTATCTCTTTGTGGTTATAATCCTTGGTGCCTGTTAATGGTAATTTTAAGTTTTATAATATCAATATTTTCTGTGCCTCTGTGTACGTAGGAGTCTACAAGTTTTTGCTCTATCCTCCTAACAAAGCACCCTTTTTGTGTCCTTTCTCTTTACTGAGAATTGCCTTAACTTCATGTTTGGGATTTGACTTTTTAAAGAACCCATAGTAACTTTCTCTGTTGACTCTTTTCTGAGAAATAATTTTTCAGATGTCTTATATCATAATAGAAGGATCTCAGTTTTTTCAACCTAAGTAATTATTCTCCATGCTATTGTTTTATATGCCAAAGTTTCAAATCTGCCCAAGTGCTGTGCCCTCTTCAGGGCATGCTTTAGTCAGCTTTTCACTGCTATGACCAGAAGATGTGAGATCAGTAATTTTAGAGGAGGAAAAGTTTATTTGAGGTGCATGGTTTTGGAGGTCTCAGTCAGGCTGACTCCATTCCTCAGGGCCTGAGGTGAGGCAGACCATAGTTGTGGAAGTGTATGGCAGAGAAAAGCAGCTGGAGACATGGCACCAGGAAGCAGAGAGGTAGAGACTTCTGCCACCATAGACAAAATATAACAAAGGCATAACCCCAGGAATTCACCTTTTTAAGCCACACCCTATCTGCCTAGTTATCACCCAGTTGATCCCTATCAGAGGATTAATGCATGGATTAGGTTAGACTCTCATAACCCACTCATTTTGCCTCTAAACCCTCTTGCGTTGTCGCATACATGAGCTTTTGGGGGACACCTCACATCTGAACCATAACAAGACGTGCCGTGATGTTTCAGCGTAGGACTGGAAATGCAGAGGATCCAGTGTGTACTATTCCTTATACAGTTGGTTTTGGGGATGTGGAAAGAATTTATGCTGTGCTACTAATTTGTTGTATTGGTAGTAGCTGATCTGTGATTTTTGCATGCATATATAAGGGAATAACTTTTACTGAGCCTCTTAATTAGGAAGTCTTGGGATAAAAAAGAACAGAGCTGTTTTTATATCATATAGGCAGAACAGACTATTTGGATCTACAGTCTTTTCTCTCCCAGGTCATATCTGTCAAGCATAGTTCATACCTAGCAGTCACTTTTTAATATTTTTTTTGGTGCTGCAACTTTTAAAAAAGTGAATCTTTCATTTATGTTAAATCTGAACTTTGGATAAAATGTTTTTAAAGTTGTTGTCATTGTACTGTTAAATAATTCATCATTGCTGCTTACTTATGAAAGCTTGTGTGACTATAAGTTGACTAGAAGGATCCAGCATCTTTGCATCCTCCCTCTTTCCTGGCCAACTACTGTTTTTATACTTCTGTTTCTGCTTCACTCCTTCCAACTATGACCTGGCTTCTACCCGTATTGTTCCACTGAAACTGCCCTTACCAAGGTCACTGTGTCCTCCTTTTTGTCAAACACTGTAGTTACTTCTCAAGCCAGCCTTACGTGACTTTGCTGCAGTATTTGATAGTTTTATCACTTATTCCTGTACAGAAATAAATTATTCCCTTTCTTCCTGAATGCTTAGCCACCACTCATTCCTCTTTCTTCCTACTCCTGTGGCTTTTCCTCCATAGATTGATCCCTCAGTTCCTCCTCTACCAGTCTCTCTGTGTTGCATATTAATGGATTAAAAACCCTGGCCCTTTATCTGTAGTCTTCTTGATATTTTGCTTCCAGGTGGTCTCATCTTTGCCTGACTTATTAATTTATGATTGCCCAGAATATATCTGAAGTTGAGACTTCCCCCTTGAGCTCCAGACCCCTGTGCATATGTCACAGGTACATGAAACTCAGCATGTCAAACCTGAGCTTAGCCTTTCCTGTGTAAATACATTCTGCCTGTGTTTGTACTCCATTGAATGACCCTGCAGTTTATCTAGGTGCTCAAACTAACTTATGTACTTGGTTGCCCAGTCCATTTTGACCCCTGTAAGTCTTTGTCTTTCATCTCCTTTCCCCCTAGCCTTTTCTTCTCAGTCACTAAATCTTTCTAAACTATAATGCCTTCTGAAACGCAATCTCTCTTCTACCACTACTCTCAGATTAGATACAAAGCTCTTGTTGCCTGAATGATTGCAGTGGCCATCTACCTGGCCTTTTAGACCCTCTCTAGTCAAGACAGTCTTTTCAAAATAGAATCTGATGTCAAGCCCCTGCTTAGAACCCTTCTATGACTTCCTTTTGCTTTTGGGATAAACTCTTAACTTCTTCCTTAATATGTCATCCTTTATGATTCAGCTCCTGCAGATCTTTTAAACCTTACCACTTGTCACCTCATCAGGTACCCATATTAAACTACTTGTAATTCCCTGAATGGGCTGTGTTCTCTCCTTCCTTGACCAGATATATACTACTATTCTCTTACCTGAAATATACCCTTTCTTCTATTTTGTTACCTGCACAGGTGACAGATCTGGAAAGACTTCTCTTAATGTCCCACTACCTCAAGCTTGGTTAGATATCTTTTTTTTTTCTGTATATATAGGTATATATTTTTCTGTATACAAGTATATATTGTATTATGATTATTCAGTCTGTTTTTACTAATTGGACTGAGAGCTCCTTGAAGGAGGCATTTCTTCACATCTCTGAATCCCAGGACATGCCTAACATAGAACTCCATTTGTATCTTAAAATAATGGTTGGCTGGTCAGAATGAAGGGCCACAGGAGGGTAAAATGTAACTAATAGTGATATATGATGCATCTTAGCATTAAGAAAGTTTCAGAAGTTTGGGTGGGTTCAGCTTATAGTTGATGGAATATTACTTGATCATTAAAAATGAATGGAGTTCTGATACATGCTTCAAGATGGATAACCTTGAGAACATTATACTAAGTAAAAGAAGCTAGGCACAAAAAGCATATTGTAGCATGCCATTTATATGAAATGTCCAGAATGGGCAAATCCTTAGAGAAAGGAACTAGATTAGAGTTGCCAAGAGCTGGGGGTTAGACGTGGAGGAATAGGGAATATCCTAATTCTTTCTGGCAAGACGAAAATATTCTGGAATTAGATGATGGTGGTTGATATACAACTTTGTAAATATACTGAAGACCACTGAATTGTATAACTTAAAAGGATAAACTTTATATAGCATGCGAATTATATCTCAACAAAGCTGTTATTATATGGATTTCCAGTTGAAAAAATGTAGTTTTATAGAACCTAACCTATTATATTGTGCTTATTTGGATTCCAGTGCAATAATCCAGGTGAATCCTAGCAGTATGTTGATTACATAGCACCAGATTCAGGATTTCTCCATGTTTTGGTTTTGAAGCAATACATTTTAATATTTAAATCTGACCTTTGAGTAGTAGAAGAATTCAATCAATTTACAAATAATATATTGACTTTCAACTTGTTAGATGTGTATTAGGCCAGCCATGTGCTTTGAGCATAAACTTTGGGAAGCATGTACTTAGGTCTGGTAAATTCATGGAGGCAAAAACACATTTGTAACATGACTATTTGTAACATGACCAACTTGGGGCATATTCCATGTACATATGAGCTGAAGATATTTTCTCGTTTTGTTCCTTTCCTGAACACTTATTAATCTAGAAATACACAGTGATCCATGGTATTGCCCTGGGAAATGTTTTTCCCTCCTATCCTACTGGATTACATGAACATTGGGCACTTGGATGTGTGAATTTAGTAATACTTTAAACTATAACTGCATTTGGTATTGATTCTGAACCACAGGGGAATATCATCAGATATTTTCTGTTATCAATCTAGAGGTATGTGTGGAATGCAAGCAAGTGGTCTCTGTCTGCAAGAAGAGCTTACATTGTTCCTTTTTTTTTCAGGTCTTTTGGTGGGCCTTGTGCTGCGGTACGGCATTCATGTTCCTAGTGATGTAAATAATGTGACCCTGAGCTGTGAAGTGCAGTCAAGTCCAACTACCTTGTTGGTAAACGTTAGTGGAAAATTTTATGAGTATACGCTGAAAGGAGAGATTAGCTCACATGAACTCAATAATGTTCAAGATAATGAAATGCTTAGAAAGGTAAGTTTTTAGCTAAAGGGAATCTTCACATTTTTTTAAAAAGTGTATAACCAACAGCAAAGTGCTTCTGAAGAAAAATAATGATTTTTTAAAATATTTAAAATGATTTGTCTTTTAAAATGCAATAAAACCTCAGTTAATATAATAATGTAAGGAAGTGAATATTCTGTACATCCTAATTGATGCTGTGTTGTTTTATTCTGTGTTGTTTACAGTTGTAATAAATAGTGACCAGGATTGAGTTAAGCAGAATTTATAAGCATTTCTCTCAATTTACAGATGGTCCTTACAGTTTTAGAGTACTTTAGCGCTTTGAGGTTATTTGACATTTTCCAAAATATTCCATTAGTATTTCTTTTAATTCTTTCCTGCCTTGGTTGTGTTATACACTGAGCACAATTTAACCTCTTTTGGATTCATAATCTGGCACAGTTTCAGGGGCCTCGGTATGAGCCTTGGTAGTTGTTTAGTGCTGTACATAATGCTTTATGTAGGAGGTTGAGTTGCAATCATACTGGCTCCCAGACATTTGAGGAGCTGCTCTCTTCTGTCCCACTTAGTTTCTTTTATGAAGCTTCTCAGTGCCAGTTGGTGCATGTTTGTTTTTGTCCATGCTTGGTCACTTGTCATATCTCCTATCTTCTGCATTCACTGTCCTTGATTTTTATAGCCACTTGATTGTGTTCCTGACGATATACACGTAATCCCAGCAACTTGGGAGGTTGAGGCAGAAGGATCACAAGTTAGTGAGGCCCTAACTTAGCAAAGCCCTAAGCAATTTAGTGAGGCCCTGTCTCAAAATAAAAAAAAAAAGAAAGAAAGAAAAAGGCCGGGGATATAGCTCAGTGGTAGACCACTCCTGAGTTTGATCCCTGGTACCACAAATAAGTAAAAATAAAATTTTCTATGAACTTAAAATTTACTTTGCAAAAAGAGTTATCACCACCTGTGGAATATTCTAGTTCCTTAAAGTTTCTAGTGAACTGCCAGGTGCACACCTGTAACCCTAGCAACTCAGAAGGCTAAGGCAGAAGGATCACAAGTTCAAGGCCAGCTTTAGCAACTTATCAAAACCCTGTCTCAAGGGAGAAAGAAAAATCTGAAAAGGGCTAGAGATGTAACTCAGAGATAGAGCTATCCTGGGTTTGTTAGCACTGCAGAAAAATAAAATCCTAGTAAACTTAAGTTTCAGCATAGGTATGTGTGTAGCTGCTTTGTGTTCATATGGAATTCTCCTTCAGCCTTATGGACAGAAGTGGGTGTCTGCATTATTAAAGCAAATGGGTTTTAAAATGAGTGGGCTATCAGGACTAAAAATTGGAGTTGTCCAGAAAGTTTTTACCACCATGATATGTTGTATGACTTTAGAGATGTCACCTATGTAACAAGTTGGTTTTCTCTTGCCAACAATAGTGACATACCCTACATTATATATCATCAGTTTTGGATCTCTTTTTTTATTTAAAGCAAAATTATCTGTTCATGCTTTTTCCTATTTTTAAGATTTTTAATAAAATTTTTAACAAACTTTCCTCACATGTGGTTTAAGTATTTATTCCAACACAATGGCCTTGTCATTTGGTTGAGAAGTAAAACAACAAACCATCCTATATGTGCCTAAGACAGGCAAGTATTAGATTCCCTATATGAAATATTTTGTTACCATAGTAATATTCTTGTTATTGACCAGTTTTACATTTAATTTTTTTTCCTTTTTGATAATTTGATATGTAGTATGAGGTCTTCTAAGGGAATCCATCTAAAATAATTCTGTATTTTAACAGGTTACTTTTGATCCAGAAGTATTCTTCAACATATTACTTCCTCCTATCATATTTTATGCAGGTTATAGTCTGAAAAGGGTAAGTACTTTTTTCATAAGTAAGTACTGCATTTCTTATACTTTGAATAACCTTAAACTTTCCATGAGCTTTATAATATTTGACACTTCCGAAACAGGCCATTGTTTCCAGGTTCCCCTCCCTTCTCTCTTTATTCTTTTTAGATGCTGAAATTTATGCGTATGCGAGAATGCTTTCTTTTACCAATTTCTTTTACTGAGTAATGTGTTTAATATTAACATAGCACAGTAGAATAGAGAACCTTTTCTTTTTCAAACACTTGGGGAATATTCTGTTCTAACACAGTGTAACTTTTTTATTTTGTCAGAGACATTTCTTTCGGAACCTCGGGTCTATTCTGGCATATGCTTTTCTTGGAACAGCAATTTCTTGTTTTGTTATTGGGTAAGCATTTGAAACTTGTGGTACTTTTAAGCCTTCAAATTATAATTCTAAAATAGTTCATTTTCGATTTATGGTTATTGGAATTATATTCCTGAATGTGTCTAAGGACTTTTGCATTAAGATGTGTTTAAACAGGTAATAAATTGTTTGAATTTTCAAGGACAGGGTATTAACCATATTTAAATGTCATGATTTAAATTTGGAATTAGCCACAGAGTACTATAATAGATCCATCTTCTTACTGTTACTTTAGTCTTAACTTTCTTAACAGTGATTTTTTTTTCTAAAGTAAGAATATGTTTATTGAACAGATCAATAATGTATGGCTGTGTAACACTGATGAAGGTAACTGGACAACTTGCTGGAGATTTTTACTTTACAGATTGCTTGCTATTTGGTGCCATTGTATCGGCAACAGACCCAGGTACGTTTTATATTAATTGACCTTAAGTACTTCAAGTACAGTGTTTTCTAGTCAAAGCATTTGTGGATGTTTCTTTTAGGCATAGAATTTATGATTAGATACTTCCCTAGCACTATACTTTCCAATTGCGGAGGAAAAAAACTATTCATAATTTCTTTTGTCTTAAGTGCTCATTTGTTCTCTTTCTCCTTTATTACATTTGCCTATTACTGGCCTACAAATTGATGCTATCTAGATGAGGGCTGTAAGGTACTTTCTTCAGAAATTTAGGTTGATCTCTATCTTTAGTGATTGGGTATAGAAGAAGATGAACTAGTTTTTAGATTTTTAAAAATGGGTAATAATTATACACTTCCTTTTAAACTTCTAAAAAAACTAGTTCACTAAAAATCTGTCTAATTCAGCTATTTACATTAAATGGTAAGAAAGAAGTTTTAAAATTATTCTTAGGCAGATGTGCTGATAACAGGTATGATTTTGGGTCACTGGTGGTCTTAAGTATACATGAAATAATTACTTTTATAAAATTGGCCTTGTGATTATAAAATTGTTTTAGTATTAACACAGCTTGCTTCCCTTTACTTTTACTGTCAGCTCTCTAAAAATTTGTGTTCCATAAATAATTTAATTGTACTAAGTGAGGTTTTCATTTTCCTAATATAATACTGCTATGCTTAACAGTCACATTCATATTAAGAATTTGTAAAAAATACAGAGTGAAAAGGTTAGTGTAGTAACATAGACTGAATTTTGTGTGTGTGTGTGTGTGTGGTTTTTTTGATACTGGGGTTCCAATTAAGGGCCTTGTACATGCCAGGCAAATGTTCTACCATGGAGCTACACCTGTCAGCTCCTAGAGGGAAGTTTTTTTTTTACAAAATATTTTTTAGTTGTCAATAGACCTTTATTTTACTTATTTATATGTGGTGCTGAGAATTGAACCCAGTGAGTTGCACATGCCAGGCAAGCACACCACCACTGAGCCACAACCCCAGCCCTAGAGAGAAGTTTTTGAAGTAAGGATAGATGTTTTCTTTTACTATGAGTGAAGACTTTGGCAGAGGTTTATTCTGTTCTACCTTTTGACCCTTAAGTTAATCATGTTAAATTGTCATCTAGTACAATTAAAGGCAGGGTCCAAGGTTATCTCTGAATTCCTATGTTAATAACTCTGACAACACAGGGTATTATCGGAAGGAGGAAAATATGTTCTGTATTACTAAGAGATGATTTCAAAAGATTATTTGGAGGGCCATTTTAGACACTTGTATAGTTTAGCATTTTTAAAACTGGAAATCAGATTGCTTCTTTAAAGACCACCAAGGCTGACCCCGTATTGTTTTTAGCTGCTTCCATTGTCAATATGAAGGTAGGGTGTCTTTTGCAAGGAACCAGTATCTTTAGGTTCTGTGTCCCCTCACTAGAAGCAAGCTTCTTGACTTTTCAAAACCTGTAAGAAATCTTAAGTTGATTGGACTCACTACATTATTTCCACCTTTTGGTTTAGTTTGGTAGGAGTGCTGCCTGAATAACTCAAGCAAGAATCTTCTGCTTACATAAAGTTGGACAGTTACATATTTTTCTGAATTATGTAGGCACTTGCCCCAATTCTATTATTTTGCAATTGTTAACTTTCTAGAAGGATGAGCTATAGTTTCTCTTTTCAGAATTCTGAATTGCCCCACCCTTCTCACTTTCTCTTCATAAGCTTTGGTGTTGGTATATTTCAGTTGCAATTCTTTGCAGTAGAAGTTATATCTTTTAAAATGTACATTTCCTGTTTTTATGGTTGGCATTTGAAAAAGGCTCTCCCATCTCTGGTCATATTAATCTTTCATGGCTGCTTGGGTTTATTTAGTGGGTAAGCTATATGTGACTCAGCAATTAAAATTATAATGGAACTTCTCGACCTTACCTGATTTTCTAAGAATTCTAATATATTGCTTCCCAAAAAGAAGGGTTTGTTTTGGGTTCTTTTCCTTCTCAGGATGAAATATCCTAACTGTTGGTTTCTTTTTCCATTAAATGCGGCAACTGTAATCCTGGTCATAAATTTAACCCCAACCAAAACCTGAACTTGTTGTTTTCATTTCTTACTGTCTTTGCTAAACCAGTGTGTTTGCAATTTGCAAGTCAAATAAAAGTGAGTTTTAAGGCTCCAAGGAAAAAAGAATATTTGCAGCAGGAGATGCTTTTCATGCTATTCTTCATTAAAGATTAATAATTACCTGGTTGTAAGAAATTCTTAATATAGTCTTTGTGAAAAAGAAATGTACAAAACCAGATTATTTACAGTTGCATAAAGAATGTTGGACAACTCAGTCCTCCAAGTTTGTTTTCAGCGGTTTTTTTTTGTTTGTTTGTTTGTTTGTTTGTTTTTTTGCAGAGCTGGGGATTGGAACTCTGGGCCTTGTGCTTGCAATTAGGGAGAAATAATGACAAAATCACTGAATCATTGATATGATGAGATAATACTAAAAAGAAAGAAATGAATTTCTAAATAGCTCCAAATCAGTTCTTGAGGGGATTATATTTGTGATGTTTAAATATTTTTCTGATTCTTTCTACTTGCTAGTGACTGTTCTTGCCATATTTCATGAGCTTCAAGTCGATGTTGAACTCTACGCACTTCTTTTTGGTGAAAGTGTCCTCAATGATGCTGTTGCCATAGTGCTGTCCTCGTAAGTGTTTCTTTTTTATTTCTTATTTTCTTATTATATTCTAAATGTTACACTTGAGGGTACTGGGAAATGAAAATCACTTATTGAATAAAATTAATTATGAATAGAAACATTGAGAAGAACAAGGATTTTTTTTCCTCTCACAGAAGAAATGCATAGTTTATAGATAACTTGGAAAATGCAGGGAAGAAAAAAATGCCTGTACTCCTGCCACTTAACAACAATTATTGTAACTATTCTAGGATATCCTTTTTCTCTTTCTATGTACAATATTTTTATGTAATTGTGATTGAACATCTATGTAATTTTGTAATGTCTTTTAACATTATAAAATGAACTTTGTTTTTTAATTATATTTAATTTTTAACAGATAATATATCTGCATGGTTCAAAAATCAAAACTATATAAAATAATTTATACAGAAAAATCATGTTCTTTTGTCCTCATCCACCTGTCTCTCTAGTCCCTTAGAGTGAACCATTTTTGTTGGTTTATTATGCCTTGTAGTATTTCTTTGTTCAAAGGCAAACACAAATATGAATATTTTTGTCCTAAGTAGTTACACTTGACGTAGAATGCATTTTGACATAGCATACATACATGGAGTATAACTTCTCATTCTTCTGGTTGTACATGATGTAGAGTTACAATGGTCGTGTAATCATGTATGCACATAGGGTAATAATGTCTGATTCATTCCACTGTCCTTCCCACCTGCACACCCCCTCCCCTTCCTTCACTCCCCTCTGTCTAATCCAAAGCACCTCTATTCTTCCCTAGCCACCCCTCTTATTGTGAATTAGCATCTGCATATCAGAGAAAACATTTGGCCTTTGGTTCTTTGGAATTGGCTTGTTTCACTTAACATGATATTCTTCAGTTCCATCCATTTACTGGCAAATGCTATAATTTCATTCTTCTTTAAGGCTGAGTAATATTCCATTGTGCACATACGCATTTATGTGTATACATACATACATACATACCACATTTTCTTTATTCATTCATCTGTTGGAGGACACCTAGTTTGGTTCCATAGCTTAGCTATTGTGTATTGAGCTGCTGTAAACATGGATGTAGATGCATCACTGTAGTATGCTGATTTTAAGTCCTTTGGTTATAAACCAAGGGGTGGGATAACTGGGTCAAATGGTTGTTTCATCCAAGTTTTCTGAGGAATCTCCATACTTCTTTTCATAGTGGTTGCACCAATTTGCAGTCCCACCACCAACATATGAGTGTACCTTTTCTCCCATATCCTCACCAACATTTATTATTGCTTGTATTCTTTGTAATTGCCATCAAATATGAATATTCTTATTTGCTTCTTTTTATTTTTATTTTTTTTAGTTTTTGTAGTGCTAGGGATCAAACCCAGGGCCTCGTACATGCTATGCAAGTGCCCTACCACTGAGCTACATCCCCAGGCCCTCATTTCTTATTTTGAAAGTAGCCTACAGTGTATGTGTGAGTACATAAGTGTATTATGGTGATGTTTCCACATCAAAAGAGAGACTTTCCTCATTCTTTGCAGCTATGTAGTATTATGTGTGTGACCTGTGCTATAGTTTATTTGTTCAGTGTTATTGTTGGACCCTGGAAGGGTTTTCATTCTTTTGCTGTCCCACATGATGCTTCAGTGATTAACCTTGAACTTTCTTCATTTTGTACATGCACAGGTACATGGTAGGATAAATTCTGAGAAGTGAGATTGGTGGTTGGTTTAAAGAGTAAATACATAAATACATTTGTAATTTTGTTAAACATTGCTAAATGGTTAAAGGGATTGCACCACTTTACATTTTAGCTACTAAATTATGGGACTATGTTTCCTCACAGCTTTATCAATAGAATATTTGTCAAACTTTTATATTTCTGGCAGCTTGAGAGTTGAATAATATCTCATTGTAGTTTAATTTGTATTTCTGTTATTAACATGAGCATTTCAGAAGCTTTCATCTTTTTTTATACTGAGTTTGGAACCCAGAGTACTCTACCTCTGAACTACATCTCCTGCCTCAGCCTCCCCAGTTGCTGGGATTTACAGGCATGTGCCACTGCACTTGGCCAGAAACCTTTTATCTTTAGAAGTATTAAGTAATATGCCTTTTATTGAAGACAGTTATTGAATGAATAATATTTTTATCTAAAAATAGAAATTACTATACATGTGTTTACAGGGTGTTTTCAGGTGGAAGAATGGGTGTGAACTGCTAAGGAACTCAGTTCTGCCTACCTATTCTTACTAAGCAAATATCTAACCATGTAGACTGCAGAAGACATGTTTGGGTAACCTTAAGATGGTGGCTGGCGTTGAGCTAAGAGGTGGCGCATAACTAGTGTTAACACTGCGTGATCTACTTTTGCCTGATTAGTTAATGTCTCCTCTGCGCTAGTGGTCAACAGATATTCCTCATTCTTTCTTGATTGGTACCGAGGGGCGTGCCTCAATTGTGCTGATCCTAAGCTGATTGGCTGCCTTAAGTATATAAGACACACCTATAGGAAACACCAGGAATAACCGGATAAGCAGCTAGCAGAAAGGATAAGCCACACCTCTAGATCGCTGGGCGAAGGATAAGCAGCACCTCTGAATGATGGCAAAACGCAGGTTGCAGATTGCAGAATGGAGAAGTAAAGCCACACCTCTAGATAGCAGAGTGAAGGATGCAGGATGCACCTTTAAGAAGAAGAAGCAGAACTAAGAAGATATAGATCTCTGAAAGTGTAGTCTCTCTCTCTTAAGCAAAGCCTCTCTCTCTCTCCTCTCAAAGCTTTTCTTCCTCTATAGGCTGGGGAACAGGTGAACAAGCAAGAAAGCAGCGTACTAAAGAGAAAGATAATAGAAGTAGCTCAGTTTCCAGTCCACCTCTGATAATACCTGCGCAATTGTTGCTGCGGGTGGCAACAAATTACCGCGAGACTGTTGCCACGGGTGGTGACAAATGGTGGCCCGTACGGGGAAAGAGAAAGAGTAGAAAGGGAAATCGGCATGGTGGGGAAACTGAGGAGCCTTGCGGAAGTCTCTGGCCAGAGTGGTTTAAGGGCAAGGGATAGTAAGAAAGGGTCAGTCAAAGACCCGATAGTAGGAAGAAAGGGTCGGTCAAAGACCCAAAAGAGAAAGTAGAAGTAGCTCAGTTTCCAGTCCACCTCTGATAAATACCCGCGCAATTGTTGCTGCAGGCGGTAACAAATTGCCGCGGGCGTCGACAGTAGACAGTTGTCATTACTTCATACCAGAACTTTCTGTGAGAGACAAGTACAAGCCCTTCACATTCTCTCTTTATATCTTTCCTTAATTTCTACTTTATAAATATAAAAGAGTAATAAGTCACTCACTGTGGTTTACATAGCCTGATTGCCACTGTACCTTACTGCAAAGTGGGAAATTACCCTTTCTGAACTATAACACTAACCCTTTAAATGTTGTATGTGACAATATACAAAAGGTCAACTCCTTTTGTGTGTGTTTGTGTATGTGTGTGAATGCAGTATATGTGTTACTTCCTCTCTTTCATATTTATTGCCAGAATTTCTTTGCAGCTATCTACAACTATTATAAATTTAATTTTAATGCAGAGGTTTGAACTAATATTGACACTGAACCTTTGATGATGATAGGTACAAAATAAAAGTAGTATATGAATGGAAGAAGAAATGGAGAGTATTGTTGTAATTTGTGGTATAAAAAAATGAAGCTACAGAGATTATTGAGCTTCCAGTACATAGGTACATTTGAGATCAAGTGAGATACTAAGGTACAGGTAGTTACTTTTAGCATCAATTCTGTTGTAAACATTTATTCTATTTAATCATCTTACTAATTAGTGTTCCTTATTCATTAATGGATTAAGAGTCAGTCAAAAACTCTGTTTTGTTCTGGTCTTATCTTAAACTGATGTGCACTATGCTTTAGTGTTTTCATTAATAAAGTAACCTGTTTCCTGCAATTTAGGAGCAGTCAGCTAATGTAAAAGGAAGGGAAAAAACTCTCCTTGAAATGTTTTGAGGTTGGTGATATACATGTCTATATTGGGGAAGAATAAATGTGTTAAGAAGAAAAAATTCTTTCCATAGCACTTCTTAGAAAGGGCCACACTTATCCTGTTGCCACCATTCTCAAACAGGGTTCTATGAGAAAATGATGTATTACAGAAAAAGATTTGGGTGGTTCCTTTGTTTTTGTTTTTGATACTGGGTATTGAACCCAGGGCCTCATGCATGCCAAGCAAGCACTCTGCCATTTACCTACATCTCCAGCCCTTTTAATTTAAAACAAAACAGTCTCTAAGTTGCTGAGTCTCACCTTGAACTTGGGATCCTCCTGCCTTAGCCTTGTGAGTAGCTGGAATTATAGGTGTGTACAACTGTGCCTGGTGTTAGTGATTCTTCTCCTAATTCTGCTAAGTATGATATATAGCTAGTACCATTCTGGATTGATAGGAGATAAGTCAACTCATTACATTGTCTGGGGTAACACTTGTGGAGAAGAACTGTATCTAGACAGTATCATTAATGGGAATCATTAGCTGTTTAAGTGTGTTAATGGAGTTGAGGAAATGGTTCCTGCCTCAAAGTTGAAGGGAATACAGTTGTGTTGCTGCCTATGGGAGCGTACTTGCTGGAGCACTCAGTGATAATTTGGTCATTATCTTAATTTCCCTTTGAAGTGTGTTTTAAAGTATGAAGTGTTTTTAAGTATGTTAGATATGAATAGTATACTTTGTGTTTCATTTTCTTAGTTTGATGATTATATACTGTGTATATTCTGTATAAGCAGTTTTGCATCAAAGCGGGGAGGACCACTTTCCAAAGGAGTTCTGTTTGGCAATTAACAGGTTATGGCAACCCTTCTTGAAATTTACATTGAAAGTTGTTTTTGTTTCTGCTTTTTGAATCTATTGGATTAGCAGTCTTTTTTTAAAAAAAAGTTAGTACTTTTAATCTGGTTCTCTCATACATAGCTGTATGAGGTAAATCTGTATATACTGACATAGTATGGGTGTGCGTGTGTGTGTGTGTGTGTGTGTGTGTCTAGTTAGTTAGTTAGAGATACAGTATAGGATGCATAGTATTTCACTGAATGAATATACCCCATTTATCATGGAGACCTCATTTCACACTACCTTAAAACATATTTTTGGCAGTTGTTTGTATTTTATAAAAAGGAACTGTAGTGAGTAAATAAACATGACCAATTGTTTAATATCACTAGTTACCAGAGGTGTACATGTTAATCTGTGACCATTTTTACCTGTTCAATTAGTAAGAAAAAATTGTTAATGATAGTAGTTACTACTAGTAATGGTGCATTTAGTCGTTCTAAACTGGGGGTAGTCCCATCCCCCACTCCAGGGATATTTGATAATGTCTAGGCACATTTTGGGTGCCATTACGAGAGAATTTCTACTAGCATCTAGTGGATCTCAGAGACCTTGCATGGAACAGCGTTCCCCACAGCCAACAATAGTTACCTGGCCCCAAATATCTCTAATGCTAGGGTCAAGAAATGCTGGTGTAGCTGGGCATGTTGGCGCATGCATGTAATCCCAGTGACTCGGGAGGCTGAGATAGGAGGATTGCAAATTTAAAGGCAGCTTCAGCAAAAGGGAGGCACTAAGCAATTCAGTGAGACCCTGTCTCTAAATAAAATACAAAAGTCTGGGGATGTGGCCAAGTGGTCCAGTATCCCTCAGTTCAATCTCTGGTACCAAAAGAAAAGAAAAGAAATGCTGATGTAGTGAAACTAGACCACTCATACATTGCTGTTAACATTGAATTGGTGTCCTCTTTTATCACTTATGATAAATATTTTAATATATATTTGTGATAAAAATTCAAAGTGTTTGACTTACAAAGTGGAAAATTCCTGAAATTTCTGCTAAAAAATAATCAATGTTAGGATTTTCATCTCTTCATTAATATATTAACATACTTATAAACATATTAGTTTTTAAACAAAAAGCATAGAACTACATGTAACTTTTCTATAGCCTGCTTATTTCACTTGGACATGGAACTATATTAACATGTCTATTTTCCCACTGTGTATATGCACCACAAATTTACCTTACCAATCCCCTGTTGACTAACATTTAGGGTGTTTGTTTGTGTAGTGCTAGGGATAGAACCCTGGACATCATGCATGCTAGGCAAGTACTCTGTCAGTGAACTATACCCCCAGCCCAGTATTTGGTGTTTTCTGATGTCACATTACTATGACTTTCATCGCAGTGATCATATTTATGTGTATATCTCTGAATCCTTGAGACAGTATTTCTGTAGGGTACTTTTTATTGTTGTTTTGTAGGATACTTTTGGGGGGGTTGTGGTACTGGGGATCTAACCCAGGGCCTGGTACATACTGGATATTTTAGTCAGGTTTTGCATCACTGTGACCAAAATACCCTCCAAGAACAACTTAGAGGAAGGAAAGCTTATTTAGCCTCAAGGTATCAGAGGTCTCAGTCTGTAGATGCCTGACTCCATTGCTCTGGGCACAAAGTGAAGCAGAACAACATGGGGAAATGGCACTACAGTGGGAAGTTGCTCTCTTCATTGCAGCAAGGAAACTGAGAGGGAAGCAAGGAAGGGACCACATGGAAGTTGCATCCTTCCAGGGCACACCCCTAGTGACCCACCTCTTCCAGCCATGCTTCATGTTACAGCCCTCATAATCTAATCATTTTACCTCTGAATATTCTTACATTAACAGGAACTTTGTGGGGATACCTCATATCCAAACCATATCACTGGGCAAGCTGTCTACCATATAGGATACTTTTAAAGGTATAATTCTAGGATAATGGGTATGATATTTTTAAAAATTGAGAGATATTGTTATATTTCTCTCCAAAATTGTAATGGAGACCTTTTGAAAGCAGTTGAACAACATGTAAAAAGAGCCATAAGTATGGTAATCCTCTATTTCTAGGAATGTCACACAAGGAAATAGCCCAAAACATGTAAAAAAAATTTACAAAGATGTTCTTTCATGCTGTTGTTATAGAAACAAAAATATTGGAAACAACTTCTAAATGTCTAACAATGGGTATATTGTTAAGTAAATTTTAAAAATCATGCTTATTATTGATTAAAGGACCAGAATTCAAAACTATGTTCACATAATTATAATTATTAATCATAATTATTATGATTATAATTAAATATGAACTAGTATGCATATGACAAAAAGAGGGGAAACAAATAAGGAAAATAAGATGGATCCATCAGGGAAGTAGAATGATAGGGTGATTTCCCTTCAAAACTGTACATTGTATGACTTTCAGAATTATAAATAAAGTATTCACAAAAATGTTGATGCCTCAAAATGTTGGCTGATGTAGAAAAGATGAAGATTTCAATCCAGAGGCCAGCATTTGCCTAAAACAGAAGAAACCTCTCAGCCTGTCATGTTCTCTATGCATCCTTGTATATTTTATTGATTAAAGAATAAAATGATGATTAGTGTGAATGTTGAATTTACTTGAACTAATTCAGGCAAAGCAACCTCATGAGGCATGGCATAGATATTTTTTTTCTAGCCAACATGTTGGAAAATATTGCCAGGAAGAAAGAAGGTTATTATTGCAATATCTGCAATATCCTTTCTTTTCTCCAGCCAGCTAATATATTTTAATGTTATAATGTGGTTGGATTTCATTTATGATAGGACCCTTTATGTGTAGGTAATATAGCATTATATTAATAATATTTATATTAATATAAATATTCATATTTATCAAAACAATATCAAATCTTCTGTTCCCAAAATGAATATTTAAACACAGATATTTATATTTTTCAGTTAAGACAGTCTCTGATGGCATTTGCAGGCAAATGGATGAAATTGGAGAATATCATGCTAAGTGAGATAAGCCAATCTCAAAAAACTAAAGGATGAATGATCTCGCTGATAAGCAGATGAGGACATATAATGGGGGGTAGGAGGGGTTAGCGTTAGGGTTAGGGTTAGGTTTAGGGTTAGGGAGAAGGAGGGTGGTAAGAATGAAGGAAGGAAGGACTGTATAGAGGGAAAAGAGGGGTGGGAGGGGTGGGGGAGAAGGGAAAATATAACAGAATGAATCAAACAATATTGCCCTATGTAAATTTATGATTTTTAATTAAAAAAAAGACAGTCTCAGAAATTTGTAGAAGCCATTGTCAGAAATTAATATTAGTCCTATACTTCAATGAAATAGATAAAAAATTATAGTTTTAGTTTGGTCTTGGATATTTTTAAATTTAACCTGGATGTATTAAAAGAACTTGTTTTACATGGTATCATAAACACATTTTTTAGCCAGAAAAAAAATATTGCACTAACCACAGGGTGAATTCATTGTATTCTTAGAAATGTGCTTTTCCTTCTTTTCTTTGACATGACTTGTATGATGCTTTTGAGTCTAGACTTTATAATGCCGGTACCTCAATTAACTGAGATGAGAACCGGGAAGCACTGTTGGCAGAGACTTGCTGGCAAGAGCAATTTTCTCAGCTATTTCTATTTCTTACAGTGACTGTTATAAAAGAAGCTTTTTGAGACCAGGTTTGGACTGTGAGTTCAAGATGAAGAGTGTCCCCTGTAATTGCCTGTCTTGGCTTGGTACAGAGTGACTTTCTTTCAGAAGTTTAGGGTGGAGGGTCCAGCTGAGTATGCTCAAAGTACTGTTGAATGGATTCTAATTTCTTGGAAGGCCTTTCAAGCCCTTTTTCTAAAAAAGTCCATTTTAGTGAGTGAATAGATATTAGGCATTTGGCCCATTCTGGTTTTCTAAAAGTTAAAAGGGCTCTTCAGTCACCTTTTTTTTTTTTTCCCATAGGAAAAACAAAGTGTGACTGGGTTAAGTATTGAATAAAATTCGTATGCCTCTGCTGGAAACAAGTGGGATTTTTTCATCAGTTTGTTCCCATTAGTGTGTTGGAGCTTTTGGGCACTTAGTAATAGTAGTTCTTCAACAGAATCACAAAAATTTAGTGCTGCACAGTATTGAGGATGGATGAACAGTCTTGGGACAACTTTTATGTAGAGGTCTTTACAATGTTCTACCTCTCAAAATTGTCTTTTAAAGAAAAGCTGAGTTTTCTTGCTAGCTGAATACACTGCAGGATTTTTTGGTAACCTTTTGCCCCTATTTTGACAATTCAAATCCAAAGGTTTGGGGTTTTTTTTCTTCTTTCTTATTTCATCTTTCAATTTCTGTACTAAGTAATGTTTTAAAGTCAAAGTTGCTTCTAGAAGTAAGAGCATTCTCTTTTTTGTAGTTCAATAGTGGCATACCAGCCAGCTGGAGATAATAGTCACACCTTTGATGTCACAGCAATGTTCAAGTCTATTTGGATCTTCCTTGGGATCTTCAGTGGATCTTTTGCCATGGGTGCTGCTACTGGAGTGGTGACAGCTTTAATATCCTTTTATCATTGTTCATCTTTTCTTGTTAACCTCACAAGGTAGTTGAACACTGTAATCCATGATTTCTCCTAGTTCCACGATTGGAATTGTGTTATAATTATTAACCTTATAACCAAGTGTTTGGTCTGAAAATCTGAAGCAATAATCTTTGCCAATAAGTAAATTAAAGAATTTCATTGCTTTGCATCGGGCTCAGTACCCTAAAACTTTCATACAATAATCTAATTAGACACAGAACCCCTATGATGGTAAATTTTAAAATTGTGTATTAAATCGACATAAAGGTAGATGTACTCCAAAGAGCTTCTGGGCATTCTATGCTGACAGTCGGCCTGGCAGTCTTTTGCTCTTCATTTACTAGGCCAGACAAGAGATGTACAACCTGATGTTACATGAACAAAATATGGTACCTTGGTGAGGTCATACAGGATTTCATCCCAGATCCCCCAATTTTAAACTTTGTGCTCTCGAGCCCTGGACTGGGAGACCAAAGGACTTGGGTTGTAGTCCTGATACTGCCACTAGTTTAGCTATGAGAAATGCTGGGCAGTTCATTCGTATATTCATTCAAAAGATATTTCCTGATTGTTTTCCTTCATGCCCTATACTGTGCTGTGGGTATTAAAGATAAACAAGGTGAATGTGGCCCCTGCCTGCCTGGAGGTTGTGATGTTGTGACAGATGCAAACATGATATAAACTTTGTCACTGCCTCTTTGGGTCCAGTGTAGGAAAGTGGAAGGTGGGGACAGGAGAAAAGTCCAGTAGAGCTTGATGCTAAGGAGTTTCCAGCTGTAAATATTCTAAGATACTTTTATATTAAAAAATGAAAAATTCTTTTTTGAGAAACTCTTAGTTTGGTATACATTGTGGAAGAAACTTCTCTGCTGTTTTTTATGGGTGAATTGAGGCACGAAGGACAGTAAAATAATTCCAAAGAAGGAGACAAAACAGATACTATCTCTTCCCTGTAATAGATTCCTTGAGAGAAGAAGTATATATTGTTCATTTTGTTATGGTACAGAGTTGCCAAAGTGACTCTAGATTCTAACTCAACATTTGTCACAACTTGGCATAGATCCTTCCACACTCAAGCAGCAAATACTTTTTAGACTAGTATAAAGTGAGTTAAGTGCCTCAGTTTCTTCATTGTGGAATGAATTCTCTACATCATAGATGTGTTAGGGGGTCAAATAATTGTGAAATCTCATGGAATTATGTTTTTATAAATGTAAATTGATAGAATTCTGGACTCTGTCTTGCTTTGGATCACAGCAACAAAGTTGGTATGTTGTACATGCAGTCTGTTGCTCTGGTCTACTTGTCCTCTACCATGTTATTTCTGGCAAGGTATGTGATACCCATTAAGCAAGAAGAGTGGCTAAGCTATGACACTTCCTCTGAAGGGACTCCTCAGTAAGATGCTCATTCTAAGTTCCTTCACCTTGGTGCCTCCTTATTCTGTGCCTTTTGTGTTAGAAGGGTTAGAGAACCCTTCTCTAGCTTTCATGGTTCCCATGCTTCGATGCTTATTTTTCTAGTTACACATTTGTATTCCAAGATCTCGTTATCAGGCTTAACTGTCTCACGTGACAAAATTCACCAAATTACGGGAGTTTCAGTTGCTGGAGACAGGCTTGTTCTTCTTGATGTCCTGGAGCACCTTTCTATTGGCTGAAGCATGGGGCTTCACAGGTGGGTTACTTTCTCCTTTTCATTGTAAGCTCTTACAAGGAGTGACTTAGCCACTTCTGCAAGTGGATCATCTTTTTCATGTTTGAATATACTTATTGGGATTTAAGCTGTCATTTTGGAATGTAAACAAAATTTTCAAAGGAAGTTGTTCCCTCAGCAAAGTAAGTCAAAGTAAATGAAAATGTCAGCACTATGCATATAATTGACTTATGTAAAACAAAAGCCTCAGTGTAAAAGTTGGGAGCCATCCTTTCATGTGAACTCGGAATTTGTTGTCTTCATAGGTGTTGTTGCAGTATTGTTTTGTGGCATCACACAAGCCCATTACACATACAATAATTTGTCCACGGAGTCTCAGCATAGAACAAAACAGGTAAGAGAAACTTTATAGTTTGTGAGTAAATTTTCCTCCTTTTAGCAAAATACAAATTTTCTTAAAAATAGTCTTTAATTTTTTCAAGGTATTGTCTTCTCTTTCTTTGACTTTAGAAATAGATGAGACTGGCAAGCTAAAGAGTGATGGCTTATTTAGGGTGGAGATAGGTCAGCAGAATAGCCAGGGCCTATTATTGTGTTTCCAGTAACGTTATTTAGCTTCTTCTCTTAGCCTAATGCATCCTCTTTTAAGAATAATGTTTTAGAAACTCACTCTGGCTTGGTTATAACTGCTGCTGTGTGATACAGATAAGATTAATTTCTAATCTAACTAGATCTGCTGCGCCATAGAATGCTAACTTCCTTCAGTCTTCACTCAGGCCCTGCAAAACCTCTGTTTCCAGGAACCCCAGGGAACTGTTCCAGTAAATTATTGGGTACTGAATGATCACTTGTGCAGGATACCTGAAAGAAATTATGAAGAAAATAGGCATATAATTTTCCAGTCTTAGGTGGTATATGGATAAATAGATAAACAAAATGTACTGTCTGGAATAGAAACGTGTGCATACTGTTGATTATTATAGTAAGAATTAGGAGCTTTCAGTTTTGCCAGATGGTTTTGAGATGAGCCAGGAAAGGACTGACACTAGAGCAGGAGCAACAGTTTTTTTTTTTTTTTCTGTTTGCCCTGGAGTCCCAGGTTTAATTTATGACCTATATCTTCCCCAGCCCTTCAAAAGCAAGTAGTTTCCTCCCCCAATCAGATACACTGGGGTTATACATCTTTTTACAAATTAATTCAGTGCACTAAGTGTAAAGAAGAAAACCAACTTGATAGTGTTCACAGAATAAGAGTTTCCATTCTTGTTACTAACGAGAAGCTTATGTACAACTGATAGGAATCCTAGATTATGTGCTTCAGGATCTGTGGCATTATAGGCCATGAGGGAAATGGGGGGAAATGGTTTGAGGCTTCAGGATCTGGATGCCTATCATAAAGGAAATGGCATACCTACAAGAATGAGAAGGATTTGGAAAGGCCTAAGGGAAACAAAGGCATAAATTAAAAAGGAGGCAGTAAAGTGTAGAGCAGTGGCTCACCACCTCTAGCCTTCAGGTCAAATCCGGCCCTTGCCAGTCTGTTAGCTAATAATGGGTTTTACATTTTTAAATGATCAAGAAAATATCACACGAAGATTCTGTGACCCATGAAAGTTATATGGAAATCACATTTCAATGTCCATTTAGAGTTTTATTGGCACACAGCCACACATACTCTTTTTTAAAAAAGTGTATAGCTTAGGGCTGCTTTTGTGCTACACAGGCTGAGTTAAGCAGTTGTGACAGAGACCTTGTAACCTGTAAACCCTCAAATATTTACTCTTTGGAAAAGTTTGCCAACCCCTATGTTGCAGATTAAAGCTGCGACTCTGCAGTCACTGTATTGTGTTCTACTTCTTAACTGGCTGTGTAATCAGGAGCAAGTTACAGAACTTCTCCGTGCATCCGTTCTTTAAAATAAAATAATGCCAGGCAGAGTGGTCCTTGCCAGTTATCCCAGCTACTTGAGAGGCTGAGGTGGGAACATTGTTTGAGTCCTGGAGTTCAGACCAGCCTGGGCCACATAGTTAGACCCATCTAAAAAACAAAATAAAAAAACTCAAGGACTAGGTTTGTAGCTCCAGTGGTAGAACACTTGTCTGGCATGCCTGAGGCTCCAGGTTTGATCCCAGCACCACAAACAAAACTAAACAAAATAAAATAAAATGGAGATACTAGTAGTCTTATCTCACAGAGTTGTTTTTTTCTTCTTTCTTAAATTTTGGAGTATTTTTGAGATAAAAGCAAGATAATGTACATGAAATCCTTTATTTAGTATCAGGCACATACTAAATACTAGATAAAGTATAGCTATTATTATTAAACAAGTAGGAATAATAGCATATTAAATCGGTTAAATTTAAACATAACTTATTTTAATGTTTATTGTCATTTTTTATAATAAGCCAACTCTGCTTTAAGAAGATGAACTGCCAGGAGCAGTGATATACACTTGTAATCCCAGCAACCTGGGAGACTACAGCAGAATTTCAAGTTCGAGGCCAGCTTCAGCAACTTAGCAAGGCCCCTCTTAAAATGAAAAGTAAAAAAGACCGGGGATGTTGCCCAGTGGTAGAGCACTAAGCATTATGACTCCTGAGCCTATGTTCTTAATGTTATTGTCCAGAGGGCTCATGAGGAAGAGCAGGGATAGATAACTATAATGGCCAGAGGGACACCAGCCTATGGAGGACCTTCACTTCATTCAGCAAATCTTGTACACCTACTGTTAGTGATTTTTAGGGAGGCAATGACATGAATGGGGTGGAGTAGACAGGAAGCAAGGGAAGGCACCAAGTGCAGGACTGTAGTGCATAAGCCCTGTCTCTAGGAGGCTACCTCCCTGAGGGATAAGACCCGTTAAAAAGTAAAGTCAGCAGCAAGTCAGTGAAACCATCGTGATCCTGCAGCACTCAATGCCAGGATGAAAAGAAGTTGAATTAGCCAGGAGCAGTGGCACAAGCCTGTAATCCCAGAGGCTGGTGAGGCTGAGGCAGGAGAATCACAAGTTCAAAGCCAGCCTTAGCAACTTAGCAAGTCCCTAAGCAACTCAGCAAGTCTCTGTTTCTAAACAAACAAACAAACAAAAAAGCAGGGGGGAGAGGGCAGGGATGTGGCTCAGTGGTTAAGCACCCCTGGGTTCAATCCCCAGTACCAAAAAAGAAAAGAAGGAGAAATTGAATTGGATCTTTATAGATTGTAGAGATTGTAGAGAAACTATTTTTAGAGATTCACTGTGGGGCAGGAAATGGGGGTGTCAGGGATACTAGTTAGGGTCCTCTTGCAGCATTATGGGTAGGAAGTGATGAAAGGTAAACTAGGGCAGTGGAGGACACAAGAAACATTCCAAAGGAAAATTTGACAGGGTCAGAAAGTAGAGAAGACTGAAGATGGGGATTTGAGGGAAGTGAGGAGGCAACAAGTCCCACTTTCTATGGGACTGGAAATGTCATCTCTATATTTGTTCCCCCTGAGTCATATATTTTGGGTTTATGCATGAAGTTTACATATATAAAGTATCTGTTTCATTATCTTAGTAATACTCAAGTTTTAAAATTGTATGACTTAATTTATTTACTGGACTAACCTTTTAAAATTTCGTTTCAGTTGTTTGAGCTTCTCAATTTCTTGGCAGAGAATTTCATCTTCTCCTATATGGGACTGACACTGTTCACCTTCCAGAACCATGTCTTTAACCCAACATTTGTAGTAGGAGCATTTGTATCCTTTATCATATGTTCTGTTTTGAAAATTATTTTAATTGAGATTTTCAATTGGTTTTTGGACATACGGCTGATAAGAATACATTTAAATATGTAAAGTTTTCCTGAGTAAAACAAGTAAGGATTTCAACTTTTCTATTCCATTCTATTGATTTTATTCTGTTATTTTTATTTGTTTATTGCACAAATAACATTGACAGATTGAAATGACAGAGCCGTCTTATACCATTCTGCCAGCCCCCAAAGGTTTGTCTTCTGCTACTAAAGAGGAGGACGAGAACATGAATACTAAGGAACAATTAGCAGCCCATGCCACAGAGCAATAGGTGAAAGAGGAGGAAAGCTTAAACGAGGCCCCTTTCTTTCCCTTCTTTTTCTCTGTCTTCCATATGAGCACACTGAGTCTTTAAAAACAAAGGGAAGAAGCTGAGAATATAAAAGAGAGTCAACAAAAGTATAAGCTCATGAGAAGGTAAGGGAGAGTTGGAATCCCAAGCCTGTGAGGAGGAATTGACCTTCACTTGGAAGAACAGCTGTATGTACCTTTATTACAGGAGAGGATAGGGCATGTGGAGAGGAAGGTACACCTGTAAGATGGGGCTCTTAGCCGATGGCTTCTATTTTTATCTGTGAAGTAGGAGGTGAGATCATCTGCTGAGAGTGAAATAGGGAGGTATATCAGTTATCTATTGTATAACAGATTACTCAGAACTTAGCTTAAAACAAGCATTCTTTACTTCACACAGTTTTCGAGGGACAGGAATCCTGAACAACTCAGTTGGGTGACTCTGGCTCCAGGATCTCTTAGGAGATTGCAGTCATGCTGTTTTTCAGGGACTGCACTTAAGACTTGCCTGGTACTGGAGGTTCCACTCCAAGTTACTCACATGGCTGTTGGCCACAGGGACCTCTCCATAGGGCAGCTCACCATGGCTTCCCCCAAATTGAGCAAGCTGAGAGAGCACGGAAATGTTAGCTAAAGTACCTCTTATAACCTAATCTTGGAAGTGGCATACCATCATCACTTCTGCATTCTTCTGTTGGTCACACAGACCAATCCTGGTACAGTGTGAGTGGGGATTATGCAAGGGGACCATTTTGGAGACTGACTTCCATGGGTGATAGGAGTTTTGAGGAAGGTGGAGAAAGTTTATGAAATACTTGCCAAGAGTGGGAGAGTGAGGTGACCAATGAAATGCAATAGGATTGTTGAGCAGTGAGTAGGAATCCATTTGTGTTTGAGGAACAAGTATTATAAAAAGAGAACAAATGTGCCCTGTCCTATGTCTGTGTCCAGAAGGACTCAGCTGTAAGCATGGAGAAAAGAGATAGTTGGGTCCATCCAAATTTGGGATTTCCTTGAGTGGGTGCAATATAATCAGAGAGGGGCAAAGCTAATATTAGGATATTGGAAAGAGTATTCCTAAGATGTGGATAAGAAGTGGAGTGACTAAAGGAGAGGACTGAAAGAGGAAAAAGTAGTGCCGTCTTTCAGTGAGGTGAAAGAATGACCATAATGGAATAGTTGAATGCAAAATATAGAAAGAAAAATTGTGGTCAAAGAGGTGAACATTTGAATAAGTGCTTTTCCTCAAAAGAAGTTATTTATTGAAAACTCAGAATGAAGGTTCTGCTAACAAGATTGGTATGATTTAAAAAAATAAAATTCAGTATGAGAGCTCTGTTAGAAAGTAAGATATCACTAAAATGCCGTTCTGCAGAGTTTACTGGCCCAAAAGATAAAACTCTATTACTAAGAGAAGAACCTTAGCTGAAAGACAACCATGAGATTAGTAACTTCTTGTCCTGTGAATACCTGAGAAATTTTTGAGCAATCAAGTGACTTGATTGGAAATAAGGTTCAATATTCTCTATAGGCCCCTACATGAGAACTGAAATTTCTCAATTTAAAAATTTTATAAAAATTGACTTTTAACAGGAGAGAGCTGTTCTCTTTCTGTCTACATTAGGTAAGATGTAGGTTTGGTTTCATGTGACGAAGACTCAAATTTAACTTACATTTAAACAAGACAAGTTTCTTTCTTTTTCATGTAGAAGTCTGAGCTGATGTGTCCACAGAATCATCAGGGACCCAAGCAACCTTGTTGTTTTAGAGATTTTCTCTTGTTCTGGTGGTTCAAGATGTCTCACCCCTATGTCTGCCAGTTGCCTTCGAAGGCAGAAATGTGTGTATATCAGTTCCCCTTAACATCACTTGTTACACCTACATGCAAGGGGGGTTGGGAATCATAGTGTTTATCTAGGTAGCTATGTACCCAAATAAAAATGGGGAGTGGGAGGGAAGAGTGTCCACTACTACAGAGGCTAGGAAGAATGAGATATTGGGGAGAATTAGCAGTTGCTGCTGTAGGAGTCCACATGCTTTGTTTTATTATGTTTTCTTCTTTTATTTTAGGAAATCACTATTTTAGATGATTTTTATTTTAGAATAAAATCATTATGATGATAATACAGAAAGTTCTCATATACCTTCCATACAGTTTACCCTATTATTAACATCTTAGCCTGGTACATTTTGTCACAACAAATGAGCCAGTATTGATACATTATTATTAACTAAAGTTCACACCGTATTCCGATTCCTAAGAATTTTCCCTAATGTCTTTTTTATGCTTCAGGGTCCCATCCAGAAAACCACATTACATTTGGTTGTGTCTCTTTAAGTTCTGCTTAACTGTGACAGTTATTGAGCTATTCCTTGGTTTTGAGGACCCTTGGCAGTTTCGAGTGTTCTCAACTGGAATTTGTCTGATGTTTTCCCCATGATTAGATTGGGGTTATGTGTTCTTTGGGAGGAATACCTCAGAAGTAAAGAACCACTCCCTTAGCCCCCATGAGCCTTTTCTGCCTCAGCCTAAGAATTGGCCATTTCTTGAATGAGTCCTGATTCCTTTTATTGGAGAATGGTATTGGAAACCAAGATCTGGACACTCAATGTGCTCATCACTACCAAGTGTCCTAGATTCTAGTCCCTAGCAACTGATAGAACAAGGAAATATCTATATGTCTATATAGATATATATAGATACAGATATAGATATATCAAGTGATATAGTCACATACATCTATACATCTTTTGTTTTGTAACCATTTGTGTCTCCATTAAGCTAAACGTGGGTTCATACTGAAGCTCCAACTGTAATCCATTATTGCCTGGATCATTCTGACCTTGTTTCCTTGCTGATCTCTAAACTTCCATTCTGTCAGTGAGAAACCTGGCTCTTACCATCTGTCATCCATTTACCTAATTGTTCAGTTCCGTTTATATGAACTGTCATGGACTGCTTAAGGATGGGGATATGTTTTGAGAAATGTTTCATTAGGCAGTTTTGTCTTTATGTGAATATCATAGTCTGTATTTATACAATCCTAGGTGGCATAGGCCAATCACTGGACATGGCCTCTCGGTATAATTAAGAGACTTGGTAAACATGAGGCATACAAGACTGCCGCTGGTGTAAATGCTGTTTTACAGTAAACTTTTTGTTTTGTAAGTTGGAGTACACTTTAAAATAATGATTAAAAGTGTAGTATGATAAATACATAAGCCAGGAACAATCATTCATTATCCTTATCAAGTATTATGTACTCTCCATGATTATACATGCCGTACTTTTTAATGACTAGTGGAATAGTACATTTGTTTCCACCAAGTAATGTGCTGTACTTTGATGATATAACAGCTACATCACTAGGCAATGGGAATTTTTTAGCTTCATTATAATCTTATGGGAACGGTGGTATATGCAGTCTATCATAGATTAAAACATTACATGGTGCATGACTGTTTAACAGTATCAGAATTGTTAACCTGTACTCCTGTGGGAGCACTTTATCCATAGACACATAATTTGTACGTGCACTTCTTTTAGTCTTACAGACTGTATACTTTTCCAAGGTCTCTAAGGTTGGCACTGTTTCTGCCATGTTATTTTGTTTTCAATATTAGATTTCCCTTTATATTCTTTTCAGGAAATGGTATTGGGATTCTATTCTGACCCCTGAAATGAAAATTGTAATTATAAAGCAGGAGTTTCTATAAGACAGAAAGTAAAGGAAAAAGACACTAATATTGGTTTCTAGTTAAAACCAATCTTAACTCACCTTAAGCCTGTCCTTTGCAGCAGGTTGGAAGTATAGATTCAGTGGGATGCATCAGGGCTTGCAGGAATTTCAGTGGTGTGAGGTGGCTGAGCTGCCATTTGTTCTTAGAAAGGAAGGGGAAATTTAGCCAACATTACTCTTCCTGTCAACCCTAATAATGAAAATGAATTAGCCTATCTTATTAATAATCTTAAATATACATTAGTGAAGCCCTACTTTGAAACATATTTTGATTCATCTAATGAATTTTTGTATGTTAAGCTTATACTGTCCAATTTGGTAGCAACTAGCCATGTATGATTATTTACATTTAAATTAACAAACATGATGTAAGAATTAAAATTTCACTTCCTCAGTCACACTTGCCATATTTTAGGTGCTCACTGTGTTGGACAGTGTAAATACAGAAAATTTCCTTACTGCAGAAAGTTATGTTGGACAGCATTGTGTTAGACAATGGAATCAAGAGACTGGGTTAAAAACTGAGCCCCCTAAAATGGCTTTTCAGTATCTTGAATATATAGTCTAAATAATGTCCATAGTAAGAAGAAATGATCCTTAACCTATTAATAATTTTAGATTGCTATTTTCTTGGGAAGAGCTGCCAATATCTACCCCTTGTCTTTCTTACTTAATTTGGGTAGGAGAAGTAAGATTGGATCAAATTTTCAACATATGATGATGTTTGCTGGTAAGTTATAAATTTCTTCTCTTGCCTTCCCCAAGAAATCATTCACAACGCAGATTATGTGCCAGTTTATGTGATTTGAAGCTGAGACGTTATGTCCCTAATAAAGGACTCTGAAACATGGACATTGCATAATCAAGGTGAAAATTCTTACTATATCTCAATTCTTCTATAGAATTTTTTTCATATTATGGTTGCAAATCCTTGGTTCAAAAATATGTCAATGCCAGGTAAGAAAGATAAAGATGAATGTAATTTTCATTACAAAATATATAAGTGAATGTTTATAGCAGTTCTGTTCATAATTTCCAAAAAACTGGCAACAACCCACATGTCTTTTTGTGGGTAAATGGAGAAACAAATCATGGTCCATCCATGCCATGGAATACTGCTTAGCACCAAAAAGAGCAAACTATTTGTGCTAGTTAGTTTTTCATCACTGTGACCAAAATATCTGACAGAAACAACTTAGAGAAGAGGAAAAATTTATTTTGGCGCATAGTTTCACAGATCTCAGTTCATGGTCAGCTGACTGTTACTCTGGGCCTGAGGCGAGGCAGAACATGGAAGAAGGGCCTGTTGGAGGAAAGCTGCTTAGTTTTAGGACCACCAGGAAGTGTGGATGGGAGCATACAGGGGGTCAAGATATAATCTCCAAGGGCACATCCCTAGTGATATACCACCTCCAGCCACACCCCAGTTACCACCCAGTACAATAGTCATTTCCAATTAATTCATGAGATGGATTAATTAACTTATTCGATCACAGCTCTAAAAATCTAACCATTTCACCTCCTGCATTAACATGGGAGTTTTGGAGGTCACTTCAAATCCAGACCATAACACTAATGATCCATACAAATACACATGGATGAATTTCAGAGGCACTGGGCCAAGGGAAAGAAACTGGTCTCAAAGGTCAGATGCTCTATGATTCCATTCACATGACATTCTCAAAAAGACAGAATCATGGCAATAGAGAATAATTGGGTTTAGCAGGGTGACAAAGAGGTTGGACTAAAAGGAGGTAGCACAAAGGTATTTGGGGTAAGATGAAACTGTTCTGTGTCTTGATTGTGGCAGTGCTGTACTCGTCAGAACTCATGGACTGTATATCGAAAGATGAATTCTTCATGTAAATTAAAAAATACATTTTAAAAAATTATTAAAATAGCAACACGTTAGTATCATACTAATTCTATTACAATTCATATATATTTAGATATATTAATATTTATTTCATACTTGTTCCCCTGCTTCTAAGTTTTAGGACATGCTTTATATCTCTGAATTTTTGAAGTTTGTGTTGGCGATGAGTTATTGAAGGAATACCTCTTCCAATCCCTTGTAGGCCTTCGTGGTGCAATGGCATTTGCCTTGGCCATTCGAGACACTGCCACTTATGCACGACAAATGATGTTCAGCACCACGCTTCTAATTGTGTTCTTTACTGTGTGGGTATTTGGAGGTGGCACCACTGCCATGCTGTCGTGCTTGCATATAAGGTAAGCAGGAACTGGGGGCCTCATTTTAATATGAAATTTTAATTCAGTTTTTCTTTTAGTCATCAGAAGCTTTGGTGACTCTGTAATATGTCATTTTTTTCTTTTAAAAAGTATAGAAGACACAGTACAGAAAAACAAAATTGTGTAAAAGAAAAAAATAAAAACCATTATTAACACTTTGAAGGATATCTTTTCAGATCTTTTGCTATGCATTGTATATTTCAAACAAAAAAGTGCAACACTAAAGGTACTCTTGTAGACTGGTTTTTAAATGTAATATAGCATGGATATTTATACTAGTATTTATGCCATTATTTGAATGGCTGCATATATCCTGATTTACTTAATCAAATTCCTTTCAAATTTTTGTATTGTTTTTAAGATTTTGTTATTATCATTTCCACTTGAGGATGTTGCTGTTACCGTCAACAGTGTGAACATTCTGAAGTGTGTACACAACCATGCAATTGTTTGATTCTTTCCTTAGGAGGCATTTCTAGAAATGGAATTGTTTAATCAAAAGGATGTGCATGGCTGGGCATGGTGGCACATGCCTGTAATCCCTGTGACTTGGGAGGCCAAGACAGGAGCATGACAAGTTTGAGGCCAGCCTCAGGAATTTAGCTAGAACTGCCTCAAAATAAAAAGGGCTAGAGATGTAGCTCAATGGTAAGGTTTCCCTGGGTGCAATTCCCAGGACCACGAAAAAAAAGGACATGCATATATTTAAGGCTTTCAGTCATATTATCAGGTTGGATCCATCTGTGATGTGTGAGACAATTCAATTTACCCCAGTGCTAATCCATAATAGATGTTATCATTCTTTCTCATGTTTATGATCAGCACTGTTTCTAACCTAACAATCCAAGGCCAAGATCATGAGGCCCTAGTCTTCAATGCATACTGGTTAATGTATTCAATTTGAAAGCTCCCTTGTATCTCAAGAGTTCTACATTTGTTTCCATGGATACAGCAGCCTGTGTTGCTGAAGCCTTTGTAGATTTTAGTTCTGTTCGGCTGAAAGTTCATAGATGTTAAGAGCTACCAGGCTCCCAGGATATGAAGGATTCATTAGAGAAAACATTTCACATTTTATAGAATCTATTCTCCTTTTTTTTTACCATTCTATTTTGCCTTTCTTTTAATATCGTAAAGATCAGCCATCCTTGAATCATGCTTTAAATGTTGTTATTGCTATCTTATTCTCTCTTTGCTGTTCAAATCCCCTGTTTTATAATCTCTGTGTTGTTGTGTGTAGTAGACAATACACTGTAGCATATGTTCTTATAACCCTACTGTTCTTATAGACCTCATTATTGCTTCAAGGAACACCTGGAATTTATTGAGCACCTACTATGAGCTAGGCATTGTACTAAGTGTATTTAATATATTTATCTAATTATAGTACCTATTTTACAAATTAAGAAATAGAGACTTAGGTTCTTAGTTGTCTAAGGTCATATATGTATATGTGTAATACATTTATATATATTAATAATATATACATACATTTATATGTGTACATATATATAAATTAAATGATAGAGGTGAGGAACCTCTGGTCTTTCTTAGTTTCTTCTGTACAACAGTTCATTAAAAATTGAGTGGCACATTTCAAAAGGACTAATCTCCTTTCTTTTCTCAATGACATAAATGAAGACTCTCCTAAGGAGAACAAAATTAAATGTAAGATTATTTAGGAAAAGTAATACTCTTCAGTGGAGTGTCTAGGTTTAAGGAGAATCAGTTCTTTTCCCTCCACAAAAACCAAACAAAACACACATGCTTTACCATCCCTGCCAAGAGAAAAGCAAAACCAAAAACCTGCCTACTCGCATAGTATGTGTCACTAGTTTTGAAACCTCTCTGGCTGACCCCATCTTGCCCATTCTTAACACTGAATGGAATACAGTTAAATATATTGCCTTATAGTCTTCTATTACTTGGTTTTTTGTTTTGAATTTTTCAGCTTCTTTGTGACAGAGGCTATGTTTTAAGCTTTTCTTCCCGCCCTCTCAATTTGCATAGTATAATTTTGAGAATACTGAGATATTCTGAAAGTTGAAGATGCATGCACACTTAAACTTAGCCTTGTGTTCTTGCCCTTCCTTCTTACTAATTCTGCAATCTTGGGCAAGTTCTTTAACCTTTCAAAGCCTATTTCCTCATCTGTGTCACATACATCATAGTAGCTATCTCTTAGGGTTGTTGTGAGGATTCAGTGAGCTTATGTCTACAAAGCTCTTTGCACAGCCTTTCAAATGTGTCTTTTGTCCATTCACTTGATGAATACTTACTGAGCACCAGCCATGTGCCAAGCACTGTTTTAGGCTCCAATTCAGCGATTCACAGTTAGGGACCATTTTGCCCACCAGGGGACATTTGGCACTGTTTGGAGACATTTTTGATTGTCACAACTGAGAGAGGGGATTACAACAGTTTTCTGCTGGGTAGAGGCCAGGGATGCTGGTAAACATCCCATAGTGCACAGGGCAGGCTCGTCCCCCAACCTGCCAACAAAGAATTATTTGGGTCAAAATGTCGGTAATACTAAGGTTAAAAAGCCCTGCTCTAGAGAAGGGCAGTGGTAATGAAAAGATACCCGATCTACTAAAGTGTATACTTTAGTGGGAAGAGACAGACAGTAAACTAGTAAACAAAATATATGTGACAAATTTAGATGATTATTAAATATGATGTCAACCAAAGAAGGTCCTTTGATACTGACTGGGGATGGGGGTATATGAAGAGGTCAGGGAAGTTTTCTCTGAAAGGTTACATTAGAGCTCAGTCTTCTTGAGTGACAAGATAGTGTCAACTAGTGATCAGGAAGAACAACAGTCCAGGCAGGGAGAATAGCAAGTAGAAATGCCAAGGCAGGAACAAAGTTGGCCTAGTAGATAAACAAAAAAGCTCATATAATGGGGGCTGGTGATTTGAACTACAGTAGGTAGGAAATGAGGTGGGCCAGATCCCATGGGAATGAGAGATCTGCAGACTTCGGTAAAGGGACAGAGAAGAAGGATTGTGGGCTTTGCAGATATATGGTCTCTGCCTTAGCCACTCATCTCTGGTGCAAAAACAGCCATAGATGCCATGTCAATCCATTGACGTGGCTATGTTCCAACCAAACTTTATTGACAAAAACAGAGGGGTACCAGATGTGGTGCATAGGCTTTAGTTTGTAAACCCCTGCTGTAAGACCTTATAAGATATGCTGAAGAGTTTGAATTTTAAAATATAGCTAGAACTCTGGATTATATTAAAGCAAGGGGAACAGCATGATCTAATTTACAGTAGTAAAGGATCACTTTAACTGTCCTATAAAAAGTGAATCCTCAGTGAATCAGAGTCACAGCCATTCCTGTGTCTGAAACATAATTTGTGACAGTCACATTTGGCTCCTTATCTACTGCACCTGCTTTGCCTTTCTCTGTCTCTGAGCCTTTGCTTATACTGTTCCCTCTGGCTGGAATTCTGTGTCACTCCCAGTGACATAGCCAAGTGTCTCTTCCTTTGCCCCCTGTTCCTTTCTCTGGGAACCACTCTCTGTAACATTGGGTTTTTTTATTATAGCACTTATTTCATTTAGTTATGTAATAATAACAGTATTGTTATAAGAGCTCCCACTTAGCATTAAAGATGCATCAGATGCTCTTTTCTTGTTTTTTATTTGTTCATTATAATTATACATAATAGTGGGACTTGTTATGCCATAATCATACCTGCACATAATATGTTCAGTTTTCTTCCCTTGTGCCTTCCCTTTCCCTCTCTTCTCCCTCCCCCTAACCCACTTACTCTCCTCTACTGATCTCCCTTTAAATCAGTGCATTATCATTATATGAGCAGGATGCGTTGTGGTACATTTGTACATGGATATAGCACAACTCCATAGATTTCGTTCCCCTCTTAAAAGCTTTCAATACATTTTCTCACTTAATCCTTGCAGCTACTCTGTGTGGTAGATACTAGTCCTGTTTTCCAAATGATAGAATTATGATCCATAGAGTCACATAACTTGCCTGAATTCACATAGCTACATAGCAGCCAGGTACATATTTGAACCTAGTGTTCCCTGACAGCAAGCACTTAGTGATTCTGCTCCATCTGTGTCTGTTTCCCCCACTAGTCTGTGAGCTCCTTGAGGACAGGGACCGTGTTTTAATTCATGTCTATGCCCTGTGCCTAGCACAGTGCCTGGCAAATAATAAGTGCTCTATAAATGTTTATTACATTGTATTGGCTTTGGGTAATATACCATCCGAGTGTTATAAATGTACTACCTTCAGGGCCACTAGATGTCACTTGAGATGCATAAATGTGGTTAGATTTTAATGTGACTGAGAAGACCTTAAACAGCATCTGCCAATTTTTAACAAAGTAAAAATGAGCCTTTCTTTGAATTTTGAATCTGGCCATCTGTTTTCAAGTACTTGATCATGACAACCTTGCCTTCCAGAGGTGTCTTGCATCATTCTCCTCCCTTGCCTTGAGTATTACGTGTCTTTGGGAGTGCTGCTGCTACAGCTTCTCATACTGCTATTTTGTCTGTGTTGTCTGTAGTAGTTAACTTAATTGATAAACATTTGAGCACCTATTGTGTGTCAGGTACTGTGCTAGACTCTGGGGATACAGAGATGAATTGAGACATGGCCTTTACCCTCAAGGAACTCACAGTCTTTTTGGGGAGACTGACAGGTAAATAACTAAACTCTACTGTGCTAAGTATTATAACCAAGGACTCCAGGAAGTGCTGCTGAAGCACAGAGGAAAAGATAATCTGCTTGGAGGGGTCATAGAACAGTTACTTTGTAACTTAGCAAACAAGTAGGAAAATGAGAGAAAGCACATCTCAGCTAGAGGGAATGGCCTGAGTGAAGGCATAGAGGCCCTGAGAAGACAAGGATTTGGGGAGGTGTTGGTGGGTGTGGTTCGAAGACAATGGTGGGGAATGAGAGTGGGAAGGTAGGCTGGAGGGTGGGTGGCCACTAGTTTGTCTAGAGTCTTGAATGCCACACAGAGGGCTTTAGACTTGCCCCTTTGGGTTATGAACTGTTCTCAGAGTGTTCTGTGAAGGTAGTGACCCAATGAATTCTGTACATTAGGCACTAACTCTAGCCGAGAGCCTGGTGGTGGAAAGGCTTGTATTCCGGCCCCATGAATCAGAACGAGTGAGGGCCTATGCTGGAGCAGCTGGGGTGGCAAGGACAGGAGATCTGAGGGGCAGGGTAAAGAAAGGACAGAGCTGGTGAGTACTCATGTTTAGGGCTTAGAGAACAGTCACAGAGAAATGATTAATGAAGCTGTTCCCCAGGATACACAGGTAAAAAAGAATTTTGAAGAACCAAGGCTAATATCTGTTCATTAGCCTATGAAAAAACTGAAATTGGACCCTCTCTTCCGTCATCATAACAGAATGTTGCCATGAAAGCTGCAAGGTCCCAAAACATGCAATTCCCTCCTGGAATTGCATTGTGCCAGCTTTGTTTCGGGAACTTTCCACTAGCTCTTATTCAGCAGCTGGGCAGTGTTGCTCTCCCTGACTGCTTAGAGTGGACTTATGTTCAGAGAAGAAATGCTATTTTACTGAAACTGGTAAGTGGGATTACAGGAATAGGATTCTTCACCCTGCTTGCCTTGGAATCCAAGCTGTTGCTAAGGAAAGTGTCAGGAGCCAAAAATGTACATCAACAACCGTAGAGGGGTAAGAAAACATTAACCATTCCATAGCTTCTGTTGAGAAGAGTAGTTTCCTGACAATGTACATATGTGACTAGGCCTTTTTTTGGCTTCAGAGTCTCACTTGCTCTTTGTGTTTTTCCTTTAGGGTTGGTGTTGATTCAGATCAAGAACATTTGGTAAATATGCGTTTGTGTTGTCCCTGGCATTTCTGTCAAGTGTGCAGCCATTTGGAACGAAAACAGCCTCCTGTAGACTTCATGTCACTATTTAGATCCTGTTCTGTCTGCCTCAGCTTTTAACTGACTTCATTCCTGGCTTTTCTCACTGCTCTATAGAGACGAAACCACATTTTAGTTAGCTTGTGGTTATCAAGGGTGGCAGGTTTCCTATCTGAAGGCCATCCTGGGCTTTTGCCACAGAGGGGAGTAGTCTCTTAAGCACTCCTGGGTTTTCAAGTGACTGCTCTGGCACAGGGAGCCTTTTTCCACTTTGGTTTGCGCATGAAGGCTTGTCTCTGATGTCAGCCTCACTCCAGCTGCTCTTCCTGTGTAACTTTCAAATTGGATGACCAGCAGCTGGCCCTGAGAACTGCCTAGAAGCTTTTGAATCTTGAACTAGCCTTCCCTGCCTGCTCAGGAGACTGCACTTTCTTACCCTGTGCCTCAGCCTTGGCCACATTTCCTTGCTTCCTTCCTTCCCTGTGTCAGTTTCTCAGTTGTTCCTATGAACTCCAGCCTGTTGGATTGAGCACAGTGTAACTGGCTGCACTTTCTAGACTGGCCACCCTTTTTTGGTATTTTCTATTGGCTATTTAATGTTTTCTGAGCACCACTGAATATGTGGCTCTGTATTAGACATTTAATGAAAAATCAGAGAAATGAGGTTTTTGACAAGGGAAAGCATCTCTTTCAAGGCACAGTTCTTGTTCTTGTCTGAAATAAGCACTATTATATTTTTCTTTAGGGTGTGGTTAAAAAAACGTTTTCCAGATTCATTTCCTGAATGCTAATTTTGTTAGCTGTTGAATGATGAGTGCCTGTGTGTATATGTGATATAGTAAGTACTCGCCTCTTTTGTGGTCAGAACCTAAAAGTAGAATTCCATGGGCTTGAAATACTTGAACAAACCAGGCGGGATAAATTCCCATCGTGCCAAACTGCTGGATTAGTGTCCAAGTGGTAAAAGCTCCTCAGTGCCTCCACCCCTGTGGCAAAACGAGAATAAAGTTATCATGCAGCTCACAGGACAAATTCTTGATTATTGTCTGAATAAGACTCCATCAGCTGTGTCACCTCTGTCACCAGAGGGGAAATGAAAATGGAATTACAGGGAAAGAGCCAGGTAGTTGACTTGGTTGTAATATACAGAAAAGAAGAAAAAAAAATTCCCCTGCTTTCAAAACTCTGTGGATGTCTTGGTTATATTGTGTACTCAATAAATGTCCACAAGGAAGTACAGAGGAACATTATAGTAAATATGAAGTGTGGGGGTTGGATGTACAGGCATTAATGTGGTGAGGAGGTGGGGAGATCTATAAATGAATTTTTCTTCAAGAAGTAAACACTAAATAAATAAAAATAGAACAAAATACCATGGACTGGAGATATAGCTTGGCGTTAGAGCATGTGCTTAGCATGCACAAGACCCTGCCTCATTCCATCCCCAACAATCAATCAATCAATCAATAAATCAATAAATAAAAATAAAAAAAGGTAGAGGCATGCAACACCATACCTAGTGATGTGAAAGGAAATATAGAAGATGGTCTTCAGCACTTATAAGCCCATACAGTGTCCTCAAAAATTTTTGTGTATGTACTGAACCTTGTCAAGGAAAATAATACTTTTTCTGAGGATTAGGGAAGACAGGAAGGAGCCAAAACCCAGAATCTAAACTCTGTGCTCTGAGAAAATCATAGAACCTTAGAACATTGGCACTGGAGAGGACCTTAGTGAATCTCTAACATTCGCATCTTATACATGAAGAAATCCGGGTCTGGAGAGGTAAGAAGGTTTGCCCATGCTAGTTAATGTCGGTGGGCCAGGACTGGAACCAGAGAGTCTTACTGCCCAACTACTGACCACACCGTATTATAAATAAGGACACAGTTTATATTTTTGGAAGCTATTTTAGAAGGTAGCCTGCTTGCTGTGTTAGTTTTCTCTCCTCAGCAGTCAGGCTTACATTGGAATTCCCCTGCCTGTTTGCTAGGGTGCTAAGAACATAATAGTAACTTGGAATGCCAGTTACTTTTGAGACCCATGACAGCTCCCAAAGCTAGGAATGTTGGTGTGGTGTTTTTTCTACTTAAGTCACTATTGCATTGGGGGTATAAGTATTTCAGATTTCAAAAAGTGAATTACCCTACACTGACTATTTAAGTGGCAATAGATTCATAAATTAGCAACTCTTCTAAATAATAGAGATGTTCAGAAAAATATTTAAATTTCTTCCTTCAAAGCTATAGCATACAAGCTATTAAATTTCTGACGTTACCCATGTTGGAAAGTTTTTTTTCTGTAGGTTCTAGTTCTGACTCTACTAAGGGATGACTCTACACAAACGTGTTTGTGTATGCAATGATTTTTATATTATCTTTCTGCAGGGTGTTCCAGAAAATGAAAGGAGAACTACCAAAGCAGAGAGTGCTTGGCTCTTCCGGATATGGTACAACTTTGATCATAAGTATCCTTCACTGAGGAAAAAAAAAAAGGATAGTATAGACACGGAACACTTGTTTCGTTTGTTTGTTTTATGGTTCCAGGGTGGAACCCAGGGCCTTGCACATGTTAAGCATGAACTCTACCACTGAAAACTCCAGCCTCAGAACAACTATTTTGACTGTTGCCTTTTGAGAGTGGAATATAAAACCTACCTGTAGTCTCCCCTTTGTCCATCAGTGTGTGGAGGAGGAAATTCACACAAGTGAATGCCTTTGCAAACCCAGGAAATTAGCAGGGACAGTTGATGGTGGAGGCTGGCTATGTGGAGGGAATCAAGAGCCCAGATGTCATACTTTCTTCAACATGCAGGCTTATTTATCAAGCAGACTTTAATATTTGTTGTCCTTAAGATAATTTAGTGGATCTTATAAAAGGTTTTTGTTTGTTCTTGTTGGGGTACTTGCTAGGGTGGAAGAGGAAAGGCTGCCTTAGGGGAAAGCTTGGAGATGAAATAAAACTGCAGTACCGATAGATACTGCAATGTTCAGGGACACGCCTTTTCTTCTCTGACCTTTCCAAAGACCAGGAGACTCGGCTGTTCATTCAGAATGCCATAAATGGTGGCAGTAATCATAGCTACTCAGGAGCCTGAGGAAGGAGGATCCCAAGTTCAAGGCCAGCCTGGGCAACTTAGACTTTTTCTGAAAATAAAAACAAGGTTGGGGATGTAACTCAGTGGTAGACACTTACCTAGCATGCGCAAGACCCTGAGTTTGATCCCCAGCACCACAGAAATGCCACAAATAGCTAAATGTTTTCATTGATGATCATATTTTCTTGTCCTATTGTAAGTTTTCTTCATAGCTATACTTTGAATAGTGTTGATACTCTATAACCTGTTTAAATCATGCCTTTTAAAAAGCATTTTGCTACTGTTGTTTTTCTTATTTGAAATTTGAACCAGAAAAAAGAAATCATGGAGTTCTTTCAGGCTAAGATTTATCAGCAAGTGAATGAAAACTTAGGTTAGGTTCCATCGAAGCAGCTTTGGGATAAATAAGTATGTAAAAATTGTTTCCTTTGCTGATCAAAGCCTTGTATACTTAAGAAGAATGCACTTGACACTTATGATTAGAAGCTCCTAATAATTGTATTCTGTTTACCAGATATTTGCATTCTTTTTTTTTTTTTTTTTTTTTTTTTTGGTACCAGGGATTGAACTCAAGGGCACTTGACCATTGAGCTACATTCCCAGCCCTTTTTTATATTTTATTTAGAGATAGGGTCTCTGAGTTGCTTAGTGCCTCGCTTTTGCTGAGGCTGGCTTTGAACTCGTGATCCTCCTAGCTTGGCCTCCCGAGCTGCTGGGATTACAGGCCTGCACCACCATACCTGGCTACATTCACTTTTTACAAGTATTTCAAAATTAAATTACTGTATGGAAACAGGAATGCAAGCATATCTGTGGTATTAAGACTCCCATTAGGGAGAGAGAACCTGGCTCTTTAAAATTGTTTAAAGATTATGTCATCACTTTTGGCTCCATTTTCAGCGTTTTGAATATAAGCCACTTGCATACCTCCTGGGGCTTTTCATCCCTCTGATTTAACAATTCTTTAGTATTTTCTGCATTATGTACAAATAGTTGAATGATCTTAATATAGAGAAAGATAATAGCTTATTTTTCTGTATATTCTTATAAAAGTAAACATGAAGACTTGTTTGATTCAGTACTACCCTATTAAGTACTACACAAGATCTGGTCATGTTAATACCTGGTGCCCTGGTAGAATTAATTATTCATCATTCTAGATTTTGGTTCCTTTGGGTATAGCTAGATTGTTTATTATAATTAAGTTATAACTTGAATACAATAAAGTACACGAATCTGAAGTGTACAGCTTAATGAACTTTGACCTATATCTACACCTGTGTGCCCACCATCCATATAAATAGAGGCATTTCCAGCACCCTAGGAGGTTCCCTGTGTTCCTTTGAAATAGTAACACCATCCCTGCCACCCCCCAGAAAGGGGTAACCATGATTCTGACTTCAATCAGCATGGATACATTTTATCTGTTCTTGATCTCCACCTAAATGGGTCATATATTGTGTATTCTTTTGTGTTTTACTTCCTTCGCTCAGTATCTTCCCTGTAATTTATTTATGTTGTTGCATTTAACTGATTGATTCTTTTTTATTGCTGTGTAGGGTTGCAAGGTATGAATACACTATAGGGTTTTTGGTTTTGTTTTTAACCATCTTTGTTTATAAATATTTGGAGCCTTTGGTCATTACTAATAAAACTGAATATTTTAGAATGTATGTATATTTTTGGTGAACATAAATACTCATTTCTCTTGGATATATACCAAGAAGTTGAATTTAGGGCAAGTGCATGTTTAGCTTTAATACATACTGCCAACCAGTTTTCTAGTGTTTATAACCAGTTTGATTGTTAACAATTTGATAAATTCATCATTACCCCCATCAGTAGGGTAAGAGAGTTCTGGTTGTTTCATTTCTGTGCCTGAACTTGGTATTCATCAGCCTTTTGAATTTTAGCCATTTTTCTGAGTATATAGTGGTATCTCCAGTGGTTTAATTTTCATTTCTCTCATGACCAGGAAAAAGAAGCATCCTTTCAGATGGTTTTTGGACATCTGTTAGATATCTTTGTCTTTTCTCTTTCTTGTTGACTTATAGTTCTTTTTATACTCCTGAATTAAGTTTTTTGATGATTTTATGCATTATATCTTTTCAATCTGTAGCATGCTTTTTCATTTTTAAAATCCTGTCTACTGAGGAACAGAAGTTCTTCATTTTAATTAAGTCCACTGTATTATTATTTTCTGGTTATAGTGTTTTCTGTCCTAAGGTTATGAACATATTTTCCCATTTTCTTCTAAAAGTGTGACCATTTTAGCATCATCTTTTGATCCATCACAAATTGTTTTGCACTGCCTAGTATATACAAAGCTCCTGGGTTCAATCCCCAGCTATATTTGCAGCCCTTTTCATTTTCCTTTGTGACAGGGTCTCTCTAAGTTGCCCAGTCTGGCCTTGAAATTGCTATCCTCCTGCCTCAGCCTCCCAAGTAACTGGGATTGTCAGTATGTGTCACCATGCCCAGCACAAATTAATATTTACCTGTAGTGTGAGGTGCATATGGTCAAGATCTACTTTTTTTCCAATATGGATATCCAAATAATTAATTCAGCACCATTTCTTAAAAATACCGTCATTACTCCCATTAAATTGCAGTGAAATTTTTGTTGTAAATCACTTGACCATATAAGAGGGCCAATTTCTGTACTTTCTGTTTTGTTTCTCTATTTTTATATTAACGGCACACTTTTTAATTACTGTACTTTTTAAGACGACTTGCTACCTAGTAGGGTAAATCTAGGTTTGTTCTTCTCTAGTACTACCTTGGCTATTTTAGGTCCCTTGTATTTTCCTTTAAATTATAGAAACATCTGGTCAGTTTACACATTTTCTGCCTTGCTAAAAATAACTTTTTTAAAAACCTGCTGGAAAGAATTGATAGTTTAGCAATATTGAGACTTCCAATTCATGAACACAGCTTCTCTCTCCATTTATCTAGGTCTTCTTTAATTTCTCTCATTTACACTTTGGACTTTTCAGTGTACCAGTCTTTTTCATTAGTTTACCTCTAAGTATCTGATGATTTTGATGCTATTGCAAATGGTATTTATTTCATTTTCTATTTGTTTGTTATTATACATATAATAGGATTTCGTGTATTGATCTTGTGTCCAGCAGTCTTCCTAAAGTTCACTTATTATTTCTGGTGATTTATAGATTCTTTTTGATTTTCTGCATACCCAATTAAGTGATCTATGAATAATGATGTTTTTTCTTTTCCAACCTCTTGTATTTTTTTTGTTGTTATTGTTCTGCATTTATTGTGCGTTATCATTGTACGTAATGATGGGATTTGCTGTTATACATTTGTACAGGCACAAATTATAACAATGTATTTTGGCTAGTATCATTTCCCAGTATTTCCTCTTTTCCTTCCCTCTTCCCTCCCCCTGGTCCCTTTCTTTGGTTGTACTGATCTCCCTTCAGTATTCATGTGATCCCTTCACCTTTCTTTTCCTTTTTCCTCTCTAGCTTCCACATTTAAGAGAACACATGTAAACCTTGTCCTTTCTGAGTTTATCTTTTTATGCTTAGCATAATGTTCTCAAATTCCATCCATTTTTCTGCAAATGACATAATTTCATTTTTCTTTATGACTAAGTAAAACTCCATTGTGTATACAGGCTACATTTTCTTTATCCATTCATCTGTTGATGGCTGATTCCATAGTTCAGCTATTGTGAGTTGTACTGCTATAAACATGGGTATGTATGCATCACTGTAGTATGATTTCAGTTCTTTACACTAAATGTATAAAGAACTAAATACTAAATACCAAGAATTCATATGGGTGGGTATGACTGTGGTACCATGCCTAGTCTTTTGAGAAGCCTCTATACTGATTTTCATAGTGGTTGTACTAATTTATAGTCCCACCAGCAGTGTAAAAATGTTTCTTTTTTCTCCACATCCTCTCTGGCGTTTATTGTTGTTTGTTTTCTTGATGCCCTTGTATTTCTTCTTTGAGTCTTAGTACATTGACTGGACCTCTCCATTTCAATGCTGAATGTAAGTGATGATAATGACATTCTTGTCTTATTCCTGATCTCAGGGAGAAATTTTTCAATGTACCATGAAGTATGATGTTAGCTATAGGTTTTTGGAAATAACCTTTAGCAAATTAAGAATATTTCCTTTTATTTCTAGGTTTTTGATAGTTTTATCATGAATAGATATTGAGTATTACAATATGCTTTTCCTGCATCGATTGAGTTGAACACATGATTTTTTTCTCCTTTAACCTGTTATTGTACTGATCTGCATTGATCAGTTGTTTGAATATAAAGCCATTCTTGCTTTGCTGGAATAAATCCCACTTGGTCATGATATGTTATCCTTTGTGTATGTCCCTGGATTTAATTTGTTAATACTTTGTGTCTACTTTTGTGGAACATATTGACTTGTGATTTTTAAAATTCTAATTTCCTTGTGAGGTTTCTATAACAAGATTATGCTGACCTTATGAAATGCTTTGGGAAGTATTTGCTCTTTTTTTTTCTGAAGGATTCAGTATGAGATTGGTGATTTTTCTTCCTTAAATGCTGGGAAGATTTTACCATTGAAGTCATTTGGACCTCTTGCTTTTCATATGGGATTTTTTTCATCTGTTTAATAGATAGAAGACTATTCAGGTTTTCTTTATTCTTTTGTGAAAATTATTTGGCAAGTTCTTTTTGTTTTTATTCTTTTGGCAAGTTCTTTTAAAGAATTTGTTCACAACTTGCTAGCCTTAATACTATCCTATTCAGTGCCACTGGACTCAGACTTGGTCATTTCTATAACCAGTGTACTAGTAGAATTTATCATTCTAGTTTTTAATTGGCTTTGCATGGCCAGATGTTTTATAAAGTGTGTTTGTATTGAGTATTTAATCTTTACTTAGAATTTATTAATATGGAAAAATCATAAAATTTTGTCTGGCTTTCCCATTTTTAATTGAGAACTACTTACCTTAGCTTCATATTCTCCCCACCAGTGCCTGCAGTGCTGGGGATCAAGCTCAGGGCTTTGTGTATGCTAGGCAGGAAGTCTACCACTGAGCTACATCCTCAGTCCAGATTTTCATCTTAGAATGTGGGGAATATGGGGGACTGGGGATGCAGCTTAGTAGTAGAACACTTCCCTAGCAATTGCGAGACCTGTGTTTGAATCCCCACTACCACCAAAGAAGTACATGGGGAATATGATATATTTGTCTGTATCCTTTCTCCCTCCTCCTTTTTCTTGTGATTCCCTCTGTTTCTTCTGAGTATCACACATTATCATATCTGTTTTTGCTTTTTGAAATGAGGGTCTGTAGTAGAGGAGCTCGTTATACATAGTTTATTGAAATGTCTTAGGAATTGACTTTCCTACCTCCTTACTGTTTTGCAGGAAAAGATTCAACCTGAAACTGAAGTTTCAACTTAGAGTGTTCAGGAGGCCACCTGAATCCACAGTAAATTATTAAAACAATTTTTATTACTTTAGTCTACTATCGAAATATTTAATCTTCTGACAAGTATCATTCTTTATTTTCTCCCTTGCTTACTTCAGTGCCAAATACAGAATGACTTTGTGTTCTTTTTACTTTTAGTAAAGTCAGAAGAGCAATATGATGTAGTGGAATAGACACATAATTTGAAAGCAGACCAATTTTGACTAGTAGATCAGTCTCCATTTCCTTAATTGTGTGACTTAGGCAAGTCCTTGACCTGTCTGAGCCTCAGTTTTCCTATCTGCGAAACAGAGATGATAAAAAGGTCTCCCTTTGCTGTCTCACTGTCATCATGTGATGACAACATGACATTGCATTTGTGAAAGCCCTTTGTTAACCTCCAAAGTGGTCAATGGTTGGTGTACTGTGATAATGACTGTCATCAACTGAGTTGTTTTCTGAATGTGTGGAGAAAGCACAACCCTTCCTTAGCTGCTCACAGCTATCTGAAGCCTCTGTTGACTCACAGTGGGCCTCCTCTCACCACCACACTCCCCACCTGCTGCGGGCCCATCGCCAGGTGCCTAACAAGTCCCCAGGCATATGAAGTAAGTGATTTTTATCCACCAACTGAACTGTTCAGCAAGTTTAATTTAGCTGCTCTCTGGGTGGGTTTCTGGTTTTGTTTTATTTTGGCTTAATTTTTGGCCTTTGAAGTATAAAATCCCTCAGAAGGAATTTAAACATACTTTGCTCAACCAAAAAACACACTAAATCTACAAATAAAATTCATGGCCTTTTAAATATTATTTGGTAACAGATATAGAATGGTCCCTTATCTTACTTAGGCGATTTTACTACTTCATTCTATTCCCATGCAAGCTTTCATTTATTTGTAGCAATGTGGCCTGAGTTCAGCACTAAATGTATGTTTTTATGTGTGCATTAGGGTTGCCACAGTTCTGTTGAGAGAATTTTAAAACAATTTTGATGCTCCTAAAATGGAACAGTCTGTTTCATACCTACCAACTTTTGGATATCAGAGAAAGTTTTTCTGTTCCACATTGTTTTGAGGCAGGGACAGCTCTAGACAGGATGTAGATTGCAGATGATACAGACCAACCTAGGATTGGTGGTTTGGTAAATATTCCAACTAAGAAAAAAGTCAGAGATATGCTAAATAGACACCATTTTTGTAAGGCAAACATTTTAATTTTAATTTTTAAAATTTTTTATTCTAAACCAACCCTTTAGAAGTAATCTATGTCATCCAGTGGACTCCCCTATTAAAAAAGCCCACTAGTGTTGACTATTCAGACACAAACCCAGGACCTTGAGTGGATAGAGGGGAAGCTGTAGTGAAGCAGTGTCAGGTACACTCCAGTTGCTTGCAGCTTCCTCTGTGGCATAGCAGAGCAGATCCTACAGGAAATGTGTGGGGAAAAGTAGGCTGCATGGGGGTGGCACCTGGGCCAGGGTCAGGTGGTGGGAGCGGAAGTACCCTATGGCTTTGTTTAGAGTCAGTGCATATTTTTGACAGACTGCTGGCACAGTGGGAAGAACACCCCCATGTTGCCTTCTCTCTTTTTCTCCCACATTGCCTGAACTCCCCTCTCAAGCACTCTCCATTTCTGCTGCGCCCTAGTAGCCTGTTTGATTCTGTCCAGAGATGTCAACCTGCTCTTGGTTCAGACAGTGAGGTTTGGCTCTAGAGTCCCTCTTGCTATCACCCAAAATCAAAAGGCCCACAACAACTATGTGTCCTGTGGACTATAGGAAAACAGGATGCATCACTATATGAATTTCTGGGGCTACTGTTACAAAGCACCACAAATTTTTGAATATCTTAAACAAAAATGATCAAAATATCTTAACAGTTCTTGAGGTTAGAAGTCTGCAGTCCATCAGTGGCAAAGCACTTGCCTGGCATGCCTGAAGCTCTGGGTTCAAAATCTTTAAAAAGTCAATGAAATGGTCTATATAAATCATTTGGCACAATGCCTGACACAAAAATGAATACTTCATCTGTTTTTTGTTATTATTGTTATTATTATTGCTATTACCACTTTATTTATTTATTTATTTATATTTTGGTACTGGGAATTGAATTCAGAGGCACTTGACCACTAAGCTACACCCCCAGCCCTTTTTATTTTTGATTTTGAGACAGGGTCTAAGTTGCTTAGGGCCTTGCTAAGTTGCTGAGGTTGGCCTTAACTTTCATCCTCCTTCTCTCTTCTTTTTGCAGTAATAGGGATTAAACCCATATTAGGACCTCAGGCATGCTAGGCAGATCTCTCTAACACTGAGCTATATCATTCTCTTTTTAAATGTTATGTCGAGGCAGGGTCTGGGTAAATTGATCAGATGTGCCACCATGCTGGGCTGTATTTTTACCTTCATGTACATCTGGACTGTTCCAAGTACTTATAACCATCAGACTGTACTTCTGTTATTTATAGTATATAAATTATTTATTTTTATTTTAAAAATTTAAAAAATGTCCAAAGTCTAGGTAAGGGCAGGACTGGTTCCCTCCGGGCCTCTCTCTTGTGCTTTGCCTGGCCATCTGTGGCATTCCGTGGCTTATAGATACATCATTTCAATGTCAGCTTTCATCTTTGCATGGTGTCTTCCCATGTGCACCACTCTGTCTAAATTTCATAAGGATAACCATCATTGGATCAGGACCCACCTAATTTCTAAATATGATCCTGTTTCCAAACAAAGTCACATTCGTAGGTTAGGCTGTCAGACATCATCTTTGGGGAATAAATTTAACCCATCATAGCCATAAAACTTGTTTCTTAAAATACATTTTTGTTACTCATTTTTTTTAAGTTATGAAATTAATATGCTTGTGGCTAAATATTTAAACTGTGGAATGTACAAAGTGAAAAAAAGTAATTTTCCTCCTACCTAACTCCTTATAGGTGATCTTTAGTAAAAGTTTATGATAGATACTTTCTGGTATATTTTTTCTATATAAACTTAATTTATTCAGTTTTTTGCAATATTAGGGATTGAACTTAGGGTGTCGCACATGTTAGGCAACTGCTCTAACACTAAGCTACATCCAGCTCTATTCATACAAACTTATATATGTGTATAGCTTTGTTTTGTACACATGGAGTCATAATAGGTGTATGTCCCACTACTTGCTTTTTTCAATTGCTGATACATTATTGATGGCTTTTCATTAAATACGTTAGATCTGTTACCTTCTTTTTTATGAGTATATAATATTCCATTTGTAGCTACACTAAAATTGATTAATTCAGTCTCCCATGGACAGACATTTGTTTCTTTTTTTTTTTTTTGCTATTACAAATAATACTTATGGTGATTATATTTTTTAAATAGCCTTTTACCTATCAGTTTACTCAAGGATATAAAAATATATAGAATAGCTTTTAAAGATAAAATTGCTGGGTCAAAAGACATAGATTTAAAAATTTGGTAGATATTACCCTAGATCTGAAACTTAATGAAAACATTAGGAAGTACTGAAAAGCCTCTGCTATCCTGTGAAGGAGTCAAAACACTTTGTTGTGAGTAGTGTTGTATTAAATGACAGACACTAGTTAAACTTATCATTAAACTACATTAGGGGCACAGGGACTTGGTCTATTTGGTGGCTGTTGATTTATTTTTCAATTCACATTTGTTTGTCTAAGTTATTTAGGGAAATTTCTGGCAATAGCCAGTGTCCAACAGTATAAAAACATATAAAGTAAATTAAATTCACTAATAACTCTGTTGTTACAGAGTGTTTTAGTCAGCTTTTTCCCTGCTGTTATGAAAGGACCTGACCAGAAGAACTGTAGCAGAGGAAAGCTTATTTGAGGGCTCATGGTTTCAGAGGTCTTAGTCCATAGAGGATCAGTTCCATTCCTTGGGGCTTGAGGTGAGGCAGGACATCATGGTGGAAGAGTGTGGCAGAGGGAAGCAGCTCACATGGTGATCAGGAAGCAGAGAGAGACCCCACTCTCCAGATACAAATATATACCCCATAGCCATGCCGCCAAGTCCCACCTCCTCTAACCACACCCTACTGCTTCAGTTACCACTCAGTTAATCCATATCAGGAGATTTAATCACTGATTAGGTTAACACTCTTATAACCCAATCATTTCTCTGAACCTTCTTGCGTTGTCTCACATGTGAGCTTTTGGGGGACACCAAATCTAAACTATAACACAGCTAATGTTGAATACCATTCCAGACTTTTCTGTGTATACACATGGCTTTTATTTACCAAAATGGGATACACATTCTTGATTTTTTTCCTTTTTGTAGAAGTTTATTAAGCATGCTATTTTGCCACAAACTTTCCATTATAAGCAGACCTTATAGAGCTGCGAGAGAAGCATGCAGTGAGGATTTCATATTTCTGTGTCCCAAACTATGTGAGGTACTTGGACTAGGTAGCACCGAGTCTTTTATCATAACCATGCATTTATCATTGTGTTCCTCCCCCTCTCACCCTGGACTCTTAAGACCCTTGATGGCAGGCCAGTGTGTGAAAGAGCAAATGCTACTGCGGGGAGGGAGTCAAGGAGGGACACCTAACCTAGACCTGGAAGATCAAGGATATCTTCTAGGAGAAAGTTCTAAGTAGGTGCTAGTCACATGAAGTGGGCAGGGGGGGCCAGCATGTAGAATGACACAGAGGCAAGAGAAGCCCAGAGAGATCTGGGCAGCTGGCAGCCCTGCAGTCTGCTTGGCACACATTGGGGCTGTTGGGATGTGAGATGCAGATTGTGTCAGGAGATGAAGCTGAAGGGGACAAGTCACTGCCTTTTTTTCTTTTTTAAAAAAAATCAGCAGCAATTTAGATATGCCTGAATCTTTTTAAAAAATATTTTTTAGTTGTTGGTGGACCTTTATTTATTTATATGTATGTGATGATGAGAATTGAACCCAGTGCCTCACATGTGCTAGGCAAGTGCTCTGCCACTGAGCCACAGCCCCAGCCCCTAAGTCACTGTCTTTTAAGGCATGGTAAGGACATTTAACCTTATCCTGGCATTAGGCCACTGAAGAGTTTTAAATAGGGAATCTTTTAAAATTCTCCTGCTCAAAATGGTTCTTTAATGTCTCAAAAATTCTTAGAGCTTATTTTATTTTGCATTTAGAACCAGGAACAATTGAAAGATGATGACTCTGATCTTATTCTCAACGATGGTGATATCAGTTTGACCTATGGGGATTCCACTGTGACCACTGAATCGACAATATCTAGTGCCCCCAGGAGATTCTTAGGCAACAGTTCTGAAGATGCCTTGGATCGGGAGCTTGCATTGGGGGACCACGAGCTGGTCATTCGCGGGACACGCCTGGTTCTGCCTATGGATGATTCTGAACCTGCATTAAATTCATTAGAGGATACGAGACACAGCCCAGCCTAAGCTTATTAATATTCACTTAGTGATTTGTATAATTTGCACATGTGATTGTGAAGAAATTTGTACTACCTAAAAAGTCCTAGTGCATGTCTCTGAATGTGTAAGCTATATAAATGCTATTTATATGGCATAGAAAGAATATAAATATCCTGTACAAGGCAGATTGTGAACAAACTATTCTTTTAAGTTTTTCTGGCTGCACTATGTAGGCTGGATCTGTTTTAGAAAGTTACTTTCACAGTGATGTTGTGTGTTCTGTTAGCTTCATGTCTGAGTTAAAGTATAAAAATGATGGATTTACTCTGTATTTACCTGACACTTAACCGGAGTACCGAGTTCTTGTGATGTGAATTAATTTGTGTGTGTATGGTTGGGCGGGGGAGAAGAAGGAGGGAAGTGTTATTTCCTAGTGAACCCAGGGAGATGAGGTTCCTTTGTTGGGACACTTTTGTTGATTGCTGCTGCCTTTGTCATGACCTTTTTCTTTCCCTTTTCTCTTGTGGCCAGTTGTGGTGTAAGGAGCTGATGACATTTTGATCTTACCCCACTCAGGTTGCGGAGTGAGGTATGGGGCTCTTCCCCCCCCCCCTTGCTGTGAAAGAACAGATTCATTGGACTGCAATACATTGCTGTTTCAAAGGAAGACTGCAAATGACCTCCAAGACCTTATTTCTTTTCCTCTAGGCCAAGACCCTGGAGTTGCATCCAGCCGGCTTAGCCAAAGTACAGGTGTAAATAGTTCAGGGCACTTGATTTAGATTTGGAGGGGCTGGGGCAGGTGGAGAGGGGACAGAGGGCAAGAAGGGAGTGACTGGTATTGGAGGTCTCTCTTCCCAAATATGTAAATATTCTATACCAGATAAGTTTAAATAAGAAATTTAATTGCTGCTTAATTTTTGATTATGTACTTTATCTGTATAGCAAGCTTTGTCGTCACAAGTTTTTATATCAATTTAAATCGCTGCTCTTTAGCAGCCGAACAGGAGCAAAATGTAAAATTTTTAAACTTACTGTGTCTAATTGTCATCCGTTAGTCTGTAGTTGATGTTGAACATTAATTTATGAATCCATGAACATCCCATACTACACCAAAGGCAGTCATAAGAGAAATACGATGCTCTGGAGCATTTATTTTAAGGAGGCTCCTTTGTGTGCAGTGGGTATAGCTGTCTTCATTGTCATGTTACTTTTTAATATTAAATACCTAAGCTGCCATGTTTTTTTTTTTTTACAGTTTTCAAGGAAGAGCACAGAACAATTTCCCATTTCATATTCATAGTATGAAAGTGGATTCTATTTTGTAATGCTGAAAATACCTATAGGTACAGTGAATGCTTGGAAGGGGAATACTTTTTGATGTTGATTCTGACCTGTTAATAATTCTGAAGTAAAATATAAACTTTTGTGGATTTTTTCCTCAGGTCTGAGTAGCATTGCCTTAAATCTTACCCAATTAGAAAATTGATCTACTTACGTGATGTTCAAAATTTCCACTGAAAACTGTTCATCCAAACAAAACACGTACTTACTCTCCAAAAAGGTTCTGTGCTGTGGCAAACACTCCTTGAGATTTTAAGGGAATTCTAATATTGTACCCTTTAGTGGCAGCCTTGACTGTTGGCATAGCCATTTGTTATGTAGTGGTAGCGACTTTCCTGCTATGCAGGAACCCCTCCTGTGAAGTGTGTGTTTTATATGATGTGTGCCTCTTCGTGCAGTAAATAATTTCTTGTTGATGTATGTTTGAGGGGCTTTGTATGTCAGTATCATCTTCCCACAGAATTATTCAAGTTATAAAAGGTTATACAATAATTTAACAACTACCTTTTTTATTCTGTCAGGTTACTGAGCTCACTTTATGAACATGGCTGTAAATACTTAGCATGACAAATTCTGTAACTTGTCTGTTTCCGCATGCATAAGGCTTCTCATTAGGGAAACTGATAAAGCTTGAGTCCACTAAATCTGCCTTCAGTACTTTATCAAAGGGGAACCAAGCCTGCTGTGCTTACATCGGCCTCTGGAAGATTTTTCTTCTCAAACCTATGTGCACATCTCCACACAAAGAAGAGCAAACATTTCTGCTCAGACACCCATTGAATTGAAACACCCGAGTGAACTTTGATGAAGTACAGTCTGAGTTACCATCATGTACAAGTAGAACTGTTTTGGGACCTGTTTTTCTGTTGTTTGTGGAACCTACATGTTTGATTGACTTGAACGTTGCATCTTTTAAAGTTATTTTTAAAGGTCTCTTGGCATTTATCCTAGTTGTCTGTGTTTGGCAATGTGCTGTTAAAGTAATAGACTTTTAATCTTCATGTATTTTTTGTTTTCCCTTGGAGTACTTGGACAAATGTTATAGTGGTTTCTTTTAGGAAAATCTGTCATTAAAGAAATTATAGCCTTGCAAATAACCACTCACCATATCTGAGTCACAGCTTATTCTAGTGAGATGTAAAGAGTGCTGACTTCATTTATTTTTCTACACACACACACACAGGAAAAGGGGGAAGACTGATGGTTTAAAAACAAACCTAACAACTTAACTTACAGGGTGGCAAATTCTTGGTGCTTATGTGTAAGGGTGGGTGTATTTGCATATGGTCACAGTTGGGCCATTTAAGAAATATGAGTCAAAGTGGTTGAATTCCATTACATTGATTTGTAGCCTGTTAACTCAGTGATGGAGAATGTCATGAAAATGTTAGTTCCTTCTATTAGATGGGGAGAGTGGATTCTGTATCCAGTTAGGTAGAAAGGCAGTTCCAGGTTTGCTTGAGAGTGGTCGCACAAATAGTCCTTCCTCCAAGTTAAAGACACATCACTATTTTTGTACATGAGGTGTTTTATATGTTAGAGTTTGCTGACAGCATCATTACGTGGTCTGGGTAATGGCCCCAGCCACCATCTGTTGTGCCTTCTTGCCATCCACTCTGGCTTCCATGCTCATGGCCCAGTGAGAGGTACAGATGGGGGGCCCACACACAACAGACTCATTCCTTGAAACATCTCACATTTTCTAACTCGCCACACATCTATTAACCTGACCCATGGGTAGAATGTAAGGAAGTGAAAAGATAGATGTTTTGACTTAATCATAAAGTTCTTGACAGGAAGTACAACACTATGATGATGCAGGAGGAGGTTTTAAAATAAATTTGAAGATGATAACAATAATTATTATCATTTTGGTGCAGGGGATTGAACCTGGGGTGCTTAACCACTGAGCCACACCTCCAGCTATTTTTAATATTTTATTTAGAGATGGAGTCTTCCTGAGTTGCATAGGCCTTGTTAGGTTGCTGAGGCTGGCTTTGGATTTGTGATCCCCCTGCCTCAAACTCCTGAGCTGCTGGGATTACAGGTGTATTCCCCCATGCCCAGCAGTAGTCCCCATTTTTGAGCCCCTCTTAGATGCAAGCAATGTATAACTGAGGTATTTTTAAATTCAGTTCTATGCATACCATAAGGGTATATTCTGCTATTGTCATTTCAGAGAAAACAGGTGCAGAGGAGTTGTCACATGGCTAATGAAGTCACAGAACTAGGACTCAAATCCAGTCTGCTTCCCAAGTCCAGAATAACCCCTACTCTACTGGCTCCAAAGGCAGGCAGGCTCTGTGCTAATCCATCTTGAGTATAACGAGAAGGATAATGAAGGGAGTTGCAGACTTCCAGCCTGCCGCCCACACCTGCTTGTTAACAGGCCAGGGCAAGGCATGTAGTCAGCTCTGTCCCTCCACTTGCAGCCCTGTTGGCTGCCTGACACAGGTTCCCCTGCTTGGGAGTTTTCACATTCCTAGCCAAGGGCCCTCCTGTGTCTTGTCTAGCCCATGGGCAAGGCAGCCTGGCTAGCAGCATTCCTTCACACTACCTCCCAACCTTTCCATCAAGTGGTCATCTTTCATGGCAGACTTTGCAATTCTAAACAGCAGATTGTGTCCACGTAGTTTGGTTTAGAAAAAAGAAAAAAAAAAAAGTCCACGTATTGAAGTTACACAGACCTGAACTCTTTCTTTACACCATTCACAGTAGAAATGGCAAATAATTGAATAAAATCCCCAGGTCTGCTGGAGAGTATTGTACAGGAGATACTGACAGCCATATCATAGAGCTCTTAGGAATCTTTCATGCAAGAAGTGCTGATCACCTTTCAGTAGCGCAGTATGGATCTTTGTTTACTGGTTCTTTTTAGTTATACATAACATTAGGATTCATTTTGACATAATTATAAAAGCATGGAATATAATTTGTTCTAATTCAACCCTCAGTACTTGACAAATAACCTCAAATACAGTAATCATAAATGCTGTGATGGAAACATGGGGCACTATGAGAGGGGATTGTCATCTGCTGATACAGGAACCAGGAATGATTTTCCTAATGAAGTGATAGTTAAGATCTGACCTTTAGAGTAAGTCAAGGGCCAGTAAGGTGAAGGGAAGTGAGGATGAGCATTTTAGGCAAAGTGACAGTGACCTACAGTTGCTATTTCACACAACATTCCTTCAGACTTTGGCAAAAACACCATGTGCTCTGCTATATACATGGAGTGAGAAATAAGAGATGCAGGACTACCCTCAGCACTTACATATTAGTGGGAAGACAGTATGCATCCAACAATTATATAGTTGTGAGCATAATGAGGTGTGTCTTGAACCAAAATCTCCCTGCAACTACCACCCCTTCCCCTGTTCTGCTGGATCACTTAAGCCAAGTCTACCCTCTTTTGTGTTGCAGCCTTCAGGCATTTGAAAAGATATCTTCCCTGAGTCTTTCTGTTCCCAGGCTAAACACCACCATTCCCTTATCTTCTGAATATTGGGCCTGAAGTCCATTGTTCTACACTTCTCTGAACACGCTTTGCCTGAGACCACATTGACTTGGTTTCAGTAGCTGCATCACACTCTCATCTTACGGTCAGCCAAAGTCTGGGCCAGCACCCTGCCCTCAGGGAGCTTACATTCAGGTCAGGGAAGGCAATAAACACATAAGCATAAAATAATGAAAGGTTGGGATAAGTGTCACATGGGAAATGGTGTAGAGAGTAGTGGGCAAGAGGAGATTTGGGCAGGATGGAAGAGGCAAGTCAGGAGGCCTTGCTTAAGAGGTTCCACTGAAAACAAGATGAATGAGCCATATGCTCAGTGAATGTTTATTGACCAGGAGAAAAATGTCCTCCTGACCTTGATTCAGTTGGAGTTTGAAGGCTAGCATGGCAGAATAGGAGAAACAATAGGCTAACAGGAGACCAGAGTTCTAGCTCTGTATGCCACTGGGCACTTTTCAGAACCCACTTAAACCTCTCTGAACCTACTTCTTCCTTTATAAAATGATGGCAGTTCATGAATTCCATAAACATGTACTGAGCTATTAACATGTGCCAGGCACTGTGGTAGGTACTAAATTCTGGTTCCAGCCCCAACTAACTGCCAGGCCTGTTGGGGGATTAAATGAAGTGATATACATAGAAACATTTTAACTGGGATTCACAAGGCTCTTGAAACCAACGTTCAGTATTCTGTATGGTTTTGCTGATGAGGTGCTATTTGAATAAAGTATGGAAAACTCTGCAGACCATGCAGCTACTCTGGGTTATTTTCCTTCGGAATCTCCACTTCAGCAAGTTGGAGGCATCCCAAGTGGTTGCCATAGTGAAGATAGAACTCTGAGAACTGGCTTAGTCAGGGCTGGAGTCTGAACTCCATGAGACCTGGCAATTTCTTGCCAATTCTGCCAAGTGAAAAAATTAATCTCCTTTACCATGAATCCATATTGCAATTACATCTTGGGTAGTCGTGCCCTCTGTGTCGTGGTTGCACACCAGGTCTGCTCATTTTCTACTTGGTGTATCTGGATGGTATTGGGTCTCACCACAGAGACACAGTTTAGTTGTGGAAGTTATTTTGCAGTGATGGAAAAAAATGTATTGAAAGCTCTGTGAGCACTTCTTGGAAACAAGGTTTCATTTCTCCAGATTTATTGGAACTGAAGTGCTTGACTATGTGTTTAAATACTAATCCTACAAAAATTGAGAAGTATTTGATTCTTGGTTGCATTGGGGGGTCACAAGGCTTTATTGCATGAATTTTGTTGTTCATTCGAATTTCCTATACAGCTGTGTTCCCATGTGGGCCAGACAAAAAAGCTATGAGCTATTTTTTCATCTGAAAAATCTGGAGGACTTCTGTCAGATAATAGAAGTTGCTTGTTTTTTCCATCTTTGAGCTGGCTTAGTGTGAGAAAGCAAGATGATGACAATTGAACCCCCTGAGTGTGTTACAAAATTGTTTTTTAACACTTTCTCAAAGCCCAACAAAGCTCTGTTTTCTAAGGGGAAGCCAGGAGGCTGATGTTTAAACACTCCAGCCAACCAATATTTTATTTAGTAGCTTCCAGTCAATAAACACTGAGCTCCTCACCTGGGTTGAGACCTGGGCCAGCCACTGGGGACAGAGAGGTGACTAAATTTGCTTTCAATCTAAAGAAGAATGCAGCTGACACACAACTGAAAAGCATTAGAAAAGAGTTGCTATGTGGAATTCAGGGCCTCATATTGCTGCCTATGGTGGGCAGAATATGGCCTTCCAAAAATGTCCACACCCTAATCACTGGAACTTGTGAATATGTTAGGTTACATGGCAAAGCAAATTAAGGAATTAGGGCTGCTAATGAGATAATCTTAAAATGGGGGAGATTATCCTGGATTACCCAGGTGGGTCCAGTCTAATCACACAGGCCTTAAAATTGGAAAACCTCTTTCCTAGCTGTGGTCAGAGAAAGACAAGTGACAACAGAAGTGCTGTCAGAGACATTTTCTGGTAAATGGATGGATTTGGAGACTATGATGATAAATGAAATAAGCCAGTCCCAGAAAACTAAGGTCAAATGTCTACACTGATATATGGATGCTAACCCATAACAAGAGAGAGGAGAGAAGTTCAGTGGAGTAGACAAAGGGAAATGAAGGAAAGGGAAAAGGGATGGGAATAGGCAAGACAGTGAATGGAGTGAATCTAACATCACTTTCCTCTGTTCATATATGAATACACCACAGTGAATCCCACCATCTTGTACAACCACAAGACTGGGATCCTAATCAGAATAAGATATACTCCACATATGTTAATATGTCAAAATACACTCTACTGTCATGTATAACTAAAAATAACCAATTTAAAAAAGAGTGAAGTCAGATGGGTGCCACAGTCATGACTTTGAAGGTGAAAGAAGACAAGGAATGGACCCTGCAGACGCAATGGATTTAGCCCAGCAAGATCCTTGTCAGACTTCCAACCGACAGAACTGTCATATAACAAATGGGTGTTGTAAGTCACAAAGCTATTGGTAATTTGTTATGACAGCAATAGGGAACTAACATGCCACCTTTGAGGGAGAGAGGGTTGTCTCTGTTACTATCACATCTGGAATGTTTTCTGTGTGCCAGGCACTGTGTATGGTGCCTAAGATACAGAACTGAGCAAGTCCCAGAGTTCACAGTCTGGTAAGGAAGATTGGCAAGTGTACAGACAACGGTGACATAGTGCATTGGCTGCCATGATGGAGAAAAGCCCAGGTGATATTACTCTCAGCCTGGGCAAGGATTGGGAGGCTGGAGAAAGCTGTACCATTTCCGTGACATTAACCTAGCTTTAAAGAGCACTTCCACATTAGTCACTAGTCTAAGGAATTTCCCTAGGCCATCATGCCCAGTATATTACCCGAGTGACAGTGTGAGGAAGACACGGTCATATTTGAGTTTTAGAACGGTCACTCTCAATGTGGCTGCAGTGGGAAGGATGGATTATTTGGATAGAGGCAAGTGTGAACCCAGAGATGATAGTTAGAAAACTTGGCTAGGTGTGAGAGAGAGAGAGAGAGAGAGAGAGAGAGAGAGAGACAGACAAGACAGAGAGAGAGAGAGAGACAGAGAGAGACAGAGACAGACAGAGAGAGAGACAAAGACAGAGAGACAGAGACAGACAGAGACACACACAGAGAGAGAGACAGAGACAGAGAGAGAGAGAGAGAGAAAGAAACTGGTCTAGACCAGAGAAATATAAGTGGGAAAAGGAGGGAACAGATGCAAGAGACATTTAGTAGGGAGGCTCAACAGACCTGGGAGAGTAAATGTAGTGAATGATTGAGGAGGACTTTAGAATGATTCCCAGCAATCTGGATTGAGCAAATGAGTGGATGGAATGGCAATAGCTATAATTTTAGAAAATATTAGGGCCAAGAGGTTAAGAGATAAAGCAGTAAAAGCACGACTCTAAATTTGCTTCTGAGCCAGATACGAAAAGACAAATACCACATGTTCTCTCTCATATGTGAAAGTTTAGAAAAGTTGATCTCAAAGTGGAAGAAAATAGAATAGTAATTACTAGAGGTTAGGAAATGTGGGAGAAGGGACATAGAAAGAGGTTGAATAATGGGTCCCAAAACACAGTAGATAGGAAGAATATATTCAAGTGTTCTACAGCATAGAAGGGTGATTAAAGTTTATAATAACCTACTATATGCTTTATGAATATCTAGAATATGAGAGTTCAAAGGCTCTGAAACATAAGGCTCTAAACATTAAAAAAAGGTAAGGAGCCGGAAGCAGTGGTGCATGCCTGTAATTCCAGCAACTTGGGAGGCTGAGGCAGGAGGATTACAAGTTCAAAGCCAGCCTCAGCAACTTAGCAAGGCCCTAAACAACTCAGTGGACCCTGTGTCAAAATAAAATACAAAAAAGGGTTGGGGATGTGGCTCAGTGGTTAAGCACTACTGGATTCAATCCCCATTACCAAAAAAAAAAAAAAAAAAAAAAAAAAAGATGAGATGGAAGTGCTGATTACCCTGATTTGGTCATTACGAGTGGCATGCACATACTGAAATATCACACTCCCCACAAATATATACTTTTATTATGTGCTAATTAAAATTAAAAATGAATATTAAAAAAATAAACCTGCTATACTTTGACAAGGGAAGATGGAAACTTAATGGAAGAAGAGGAGTGGGAGAAGGGGACTAAGGGCCCCAGATGAGAAGATTGGGAAAGAACCCAAGTTGGAAAACACCAGGATTTGTAAGGCATTCTCCCATTATAACCTAGGAACATCTGGAGCTTTTTGCTCTGGGTGGTGTCTGGGGAAAATAATTACTCTAACCAAAGTACAATGGATAGAGGAAAAAATAAATTATTTTTCCTCCTTATAAAAAGACAGCTTCAGAAGTTCTCAGGGAATGATGGGTGGTGTTATTAGGAAACTTTTAAAAGTGCGTCACTCTGGATTTCAGCATATCCACCACCAGTCTGGTAGGAAGAATGAAAATATATGTTGTGGGCTCTCTAAAGTGCAGTTCTTAGCATTTTCCAAGAGGGTCAAGGGCCAAGGAATGAATAGTGGATGTGGAAAGGAAGCCACGGCTGGTTGGCCAGACCCCTCTGGTTCTGTGGAGGTTTACGTGCAAGCTGAGGCAGCTCCACTTTTTGCCTTTCCCCAAAGGCTGTTGCAAGAGTTCCTAGCACATGCATTTGAGTGTCCAAAGCCCTCTGCTATGCTGTGCTCCAACACCACGTGCCATTCACTTGCTGAAATTGACAGTGCCTGAGCTGCAGTCTTGGCAGAAGTTTGAGCCAAATAGCAACTGGTGGGACAGAGTTCATCAAATATGCCTGGATAGAAACCCTGTAAAAATTGATATTTGCCTCAATAGAAGGAATTCAGCAAGTGACAGGGTAACTTATAAAAGAAATCATAGAGGCCGATATTAAGATGAAGGAAACATCTGGGTTTTGTTTTCTCAACTTTTATTAATTCATCTGAGGTGTGAGTCATCAGCTTGTACAGCCAATGTTTTTAAAATGAAGTCTTCATTGCCTCCAGAGTAGTTGGGGAAAGGCACTTCAGAACCACCTTGAGGGAAAGACGATCCATAGAGAGGTGCCATATTTTAAATGTAATGTTGTTCCTGGTAGGTATTTCCTAAAAATTGCCTATGTGTCAAACCATGACTACATTCCTTCCTCAGTGGGATTTTATTCACCCACTACAAACTGGAGGATTGACTGCTGACATAAAAATGTATATTAAGCCCAGAATCTCACAAAATATGTCTTTCATCTATAAAGACAACTATTGGCTCACTTCAGTCTTTCCCAGTAGAGGGTGGAGTTAGATGTGTAATCTTTGGGGACACTTAAGAGGGAAAAGTTTTCTCTCTGCTCAGGGTTTTCTGGAACCCCAAATAATCCCACCCTACAAAGGGAGCTCAGGTGGAGACACCAGTGAGAGAAGGAAGATTTCTTCCTGCACCTAGACCCTCACCACCATCTGGGTCAGTGATTCTGTGCTCTCACTTAATCCTCTAGTTGTCCAACACTGTATTTTCAAGATGGCTTCTCTGAGTTAACAGTTGGCCTTTGGTCATGGCTCAGGACAAAGCTGGCTGGTGTGCGTAATGATGGAGCCAACAACTGGCTCTCATTACAGTGTACTCTGTCCAAATGAGTTCTGTTCTTTCTGACTTGGTGGGAATGTCAGAAGTGGGGTTCAATTCTGTACCTTTCAAAGGAGACCAATGACTTGATTGCTGTTCTTCCCTTCATCCCTCCTTTTCTTCTTTTCTTTTTTCCTTATCCCATTCTTCTTCCTTCCATTAACATACTTTGTCTGAGTACCTACCTCCACTCTAGGTACTGGAAATTCAGAGGTGAATAAGTGATGGTTCCTACCTTCAAGGAATTCAGTGTATTGGAGGAGACAGACTTGTAATTAAATGTCATTGAATATATGGTTCTAGAGCTCAAAATTCCTAGTTTGTAAATACAGTAGATTAAAATGGTCATATTTTTCCTGTGGAGAACTCCATGTCATCTTTTAATGATGCCCTTTGCCACAATCAATGGCGTAGATATTAGATATTTTTGGTATTTCTCTGTGATTTCTCAACTGATTTTACATAACTTGGAAAATGGTGTCTACCCTGACAGCTCAGGACAACTATTGCTGGCTTCAGGCTTGTGTAGTTTTTCTTTCCCTAAAATAGGCTTTAGGTTATTGTCCCTTGTAGCAAATGAAAACCCCAATCTTCATAAAGAACATGATGTCATTGGTATGCCCTTTTCTCTATTCCCCATCCGATTGAATTTAGATACGACACTGGCAAGAGCAACAGAGTAAATAATCAATTAGTGATGTGTCTGGTCCAAAGGGGACTTTTTTGACAGTCTGTTCTAACCATACAAGCAATGTTTCCAATAAAAAGTTTTATTAGGTGTTGTCACAGATGTAAATGTTTCATAAAGATATCACTTGAGTTGTAAATCATACTTCAATTCATACTAAAGTCACCTCATTAAATTCCAAAGAAAACTATGCCTTTCACATAAATCCTGCTCTCAAGTGACTTTAGAAAAGGAACAAAGAAGAAAAAAGAAAAAAAAAAAAAACAGATCTCAAGTCCCAGCCATCCGTGGCTGAACTTTAAGAGACTGACAGAAACACAAAAATTTCCCATATCTCTTTCTTTAATCCTCCTTTCTACATCAGACCTTCCAAAAGTTTATTATCTTCTTAGGCCCATCAGATTCTCCAGAGAGAACAGAACTGGAGAAATGAGCCAAACTTTTAAAAACACAGCTCTGGCTTATAGAAGTATGATTGACAAGCTTTAAAATTTATGCTTTCTAGAGAATAGCTCTGTGAGTTTTGAAAAATGCATACAGATATGTAACTATCACCACAATGAAGATATGGAATATTTCTATCTCTCCAAAAGATTCTCCCCTATCCCTTTGCAAGTTAAACCCTTCCCTGACTCTGGCTCCTGGCAACCACTGACCTGTTTTCTGTCCCTGTAGTTTTGCCTGTTCCAGAATGTCATAGAAATAGAATCTTATAGCTTGTAGTCTTTTGCAGACTCTTTCACTTTTGCATTTAATAATACTATTTTCAGGGAACAAGATAATACATGTTCATTGTGTAAAAATTAAAATATTTAACTAAGAAACAAGGGAAATTTTTTTTCAAAAAAGTTTCCTTGCAATAAACTTGATAGTGCAGTTGTTTCTTTCACATATTGATTTCACTCCCTTTGGACATATACCGAGAAGTGGGATTTTTGCATCATATGGTAGTTCTATTTTTAATTTTTTAAAAAATTATTTGGTGCTGGGAATTGAATGGAAGGGCACTTAAACCACTGAGTCACATCCCCAACTCTATTTTATTTTTTATTTTGAGACAGGGTCTCTTTAAGTGACTGAAGTTCTCACTAAATTGCTGAGGCTGACCTGGAACTTGCAGTCCTTGTGCCTCAGCCTTCCAAGTTACTGGGATTACAGGCATGCACCACTGCTTCCAGCTATTTTTAATTCTTTTTGGAAAAACCCATACTATTTTCCATAATGGCTGTACCAGTTTACATTCCCACCAACAGTGTGCATGGGTTCCCTTTTCTCCACATCCTCACCAGCAGTAGCCAGAATGGAGATTTTTAATGTTTCATCACAAATAATTTATAAATATTTGAGGTGGTGGATACAGTGATTTTTGTGATTCAGGCATTACACAAGGCATACATGTATCAAAACTTCATTCTGTACTCCATCAATTTGTAAAATTATCAGATCAATTAAAAAATTAAAACATAATACAAGTATTTCCCAAAGATAACCATTGTTAGCATTTTGGTATATTTCCTTCCAGTCTTTTCAATCCATAAGCATCTGCACTCACATCTACAGAAAATATAGAAACTCAGAATCCAAAAGATTTTGTATTTTTGTTTTCTATTTTGTGACTTAACATTGGGAGCGTTTTCTCAAGGACTTAACCTTTTTTGAGGGTTTGAGGAAAGAGCCTAGTCAGTGGGTGCAGGATGGACAAGAAATAGGTGCAGAAGTACAGGGACCCAGAGGAACCAGGTTCAAGGCATCCTTAGGAGTCTCTGCGCCATCTACCTTTGGCGTTGCTGGCTGCAGAATTCCACTTGTTTTAATCAAAAGCTTTGTTTTCTTTTTAATGCTGGCTTTTTCTCAGACTAAAATAAATACACTCCCAGATTGAGTTTGGTGCTTGTTCTTCTCAGAATCAGCCGCACTCTGTGATCCTCTCCCACTAAGAACTTTTCTCACTACTTCAGAATTGTTCATTTATTTTGTCTCTCTCCCCCTCTAGACAGTGAGACCCACAAACACAGGCACCCTTATCTTACGTGTCTCATTTTTCTCCAATGCTTGACATATTGTTCAGTGAGGAGTAGATAAAGCTGGGTGTGGTGGCGCATGACTGTAATCCCAGCAAGTTGGGAGGCTGAGGCAGGAGGATCACAAGCTCAAGGCCAGCCCTCAGCAACATAGCAACACTGTGTCTCCAAGTAAATAAAATAAAAAGGGCTGGGGATGTTGCTTAGTGGTAAAAGGCCCCTGGGTTCAATCTTCAGGACTGCTCCAAAAAAGAATAGATAGTTGTTCCTCAGTATCCATAGGGGATAGGTTCCAGGAAACCTATGGATACCAAAATCCTAGAACGCTCAAGTCCTTATTCAAAATGGCATAGTATTTGTGTTGAACCTACACACATCCTCCTATATACTTTATTTATTTATTTTTGTGGTGCTGGGGATTGAACCCAGGGCCTTGTGCTTGCAAGGCAAGCACTCTACCAACTGAGCTATCTCCCCAGCCCCCTCCTGTATACTTTAAACCATCTCTAGATGACTTACAATACCTAGCACAATGTAAATTCTATGTTGATGTTATACTACGTAGTGTAAGGAATATTGAGAAGGGAGAAGTCTGAACATTTTCAAGATAGATACAATTTGTTCTGAATATTTTATTTCTTTTTCTTTTCTTCTCTTTTTTGTGTGTGTTGCACTGGAGATGAAACTCAGGGCTTTGTGCATGCGAGGCAAGTGCTCTACCATTGAGTTCCATCCCCAACCCTTTTTTCTAAATATTTTAAAATCTGAGGTTGGTTGAATCTGTAGATGTGGAGGCCATGGATGTGAAGGGCCAACTGTATTTACTAAAAATGCAGTGAATGAACAAATGCACAAATGAGCATAACAAGATCAAACATTCCTTTCACCAGACTGGTGACTGCCTGTCATTTTTTCTCTTCTGCTTTCCCTTCAGAACAAGAAGAGCCACACACCAAAGCTTTTTGAGCATGATTGTGGTGGGCATCACAGAAGGGGTGAATTTTGTTTCCAAATGCCTTTGCATTTTTGACTCACAGCTACTTGGCCTGGTTTAGCCAACTAAATACTTTTCACATTGCTATGGCATGCCTCATGCATCGCTCTGTGGAGCCAGGTCAAAGTTGCATTGTCAGGGAGACATGCAAAGTGCAGAAAATGGACCTGGCAAGGAGAGGAAGAGGATCCTGCTCAGAGTTGCTACTGACAGGCACACAGACCTATGAGCAATCAGTGTATGGTTCTCAACAGTCAGGCTGGTGAGTGCTTGCCCTACCTGTCCTTCTTGGGAGTTGGTAAATAATTCAGTCTGTGTCTAAGAATCAGAGCAAGATGAGATGGTCAAGGGCTGGGACTGTAGCTCAGTGGTACAGCACTTGCCTAGCATGTGTGAGGCACTGAGTTCGATTCTCAGCACCACATAAAAACAAATAAAACAGAACAAAGTTACTCCATTCACCTACAACTAAAAAATATTTCTTTAGAAAGATGAGATGGTTGAGGGGGAGGGAAGGATAAAATCAGACAGAGTTCAGGTCATTCTTATCTTCCCGGTTGCTCCCAACCTTTATCTATTTCTCACAGGTAATAGTAGTAGCAGCTGCCACTTGTCGAAGTGCCCTAAACTGTGCCATGCACAAGAATGAATCCCCAAACAACCCTCCGAGATAAGCACCAGTATTGCCCCCTCTTTTACAGTTAAGAAAAAGAAAAGGAGTCTCAGAGAGTTTCAGTGGATGCCCAAGGTCACACAGTGACTTAGCCCTGTGCTTGGGCGACAGTGGTAGCTGTTATTACTCGTCATAAGACATGACTGATGCCATAGTTGGCTCAAAGTAGACAGTGAGCTCTAAGGCCCAAAGCAGGCTCTGAAATGCAGACTCCCAGAGGCCTCCTGGAGCTTTCAGGCTCCTGCTCAATGGGCCATGAAAACCCTGACTTCCCTTTCTGCTTCTTCAAGACTTGTGAAGGTGGCTCCTTGGGTGGTGGGGAAAATGGATGCCGTGCTTGTGTTTGGCTCCTTCTTGGTTCCCACAAATGACCTTAAGTTTTCCATTTTCTGAGCATTTTGTAAAACAGCTCTGATGTGGTTGACAGTATTTGTAGTGGAAGCCAAGTCAAGCCTTCCTCTGGTGGAAAACTGGAAGCCTTTAAGGGTCTTGTCAGTGTTCACGTAGCCCACAGCCTCCTGCTCATGTCTCCCAAGGCTGAGGCTCCCGGGTGGTCAGCTGTGAGCACAGTGCGCTCCTTGATTGCCATGATGTTTCTCGGGATGGGAAACCAACGCCCTATGGGCCTGGCTCAGACTTGCAGGGGCCTTTCTCCAGGGAGAGCTTTGCTGGAGCCTCTGCTCTGCCTGTGATACTCTCTGTGATTCAGGGACCGGTGCATCTGGCTCAAGATGATTTCCCATCCCATGTTTTCTGCAGCTTTGTTTTCCAGGATTCTGGAGAAACTTTGAAACTTAAAATGACCCATGTGCCAAGAATCCACACAGCCTCCTGGTAAGGGGTAGATGAGCAACATATGCTGTTTATATAAAAATGAATGGCTTCCCCCCATGGAGCACATGGGTCTGAATCACTGGCTAACCCCTCTTTTACCTTAGCAGCTGGAGCATTGGCCCTCTGGGTGAGGATGAGTGTGCAGATAGAGATTTGGCTCTAAGAAGTTCCAAACATTGGTTTGTGCAAGAGCTTCATCTCCTAGAGAGGCAGGTGATAGCAGACCAGCAGCCCCTTATAGGACTAGATGAGGAACGTAGGAGAGGAAAACAAAGAGGTAGTGCTGAATAACTTTCATACAGACTGTCAGAGAGGTGCCTGTTGTGGTTTAGATATGAGGAGTCCCCACAAACTCATGTGTGAGACATTGCAAGCATGTTCAGAGATAGCATTAGATTATGAGAGCTTTAACATAATCCTTGGAGTAATCCACTGATATGAATTAAATATGCGTGGATGGTAACTATAGGCAGGTGGAGTGTGACTGGAGGAAGTCAAGGGGGGTTGTGCATGACTTTGGAGTTTATGTTTTGTCTTGGTGAGCAGAACACTGTTTCCCACGTGCCATGTCCTGTGCTACTTTCCTCTGCCACACCCATCTTCCATGATGTCCTGCCTCACTTCCAGCCCAGAGCTATGGAGTCAGCGAACCATGGACTGAACCTCTGCCACCATGAGATAAAATAAACCACTTGCCTGTCTATGTTTTTCTTGTTGGGTCCTTTGGGTACAATGATGAAAAGCTGACTAAAACAGTTCCTCACATCTTAATGGCTCCTCCAACATTTTGAGCCCTTGATATGGGGGCGGGGGGTATCTTTTCTTGGACTTCGAATGCAGATGTTCTGCAACTTGTGGTGGGCTTACATCTCAATAAACCCATCATAAGTTGAAAATATTGTGAACCAAAAATGAATTTAATAGACCTAGCCTATTGAACATCATAACTTGGTCTAGCCTACCTTGAATGTGCTGAGAACACTTACCTCAGCCTACAGTTGGGTGAAGTTTAACATCAAGTCTATTTTACAATAAAGTGCTGAATATCTCCTATAATTTGTAATACAGTTTTGAAAGTGAAAAAACAGAATGATTGGGTGTGCTTGGCACCATTGAAAAGGAAAAGAAAGAAAAAAAAAACATTAACTGAGCCATAGTGAGTCGGGAACTATTTATACTTAAAGCTATTGCTTCATATGGGTAATAGGTATTTATCCATCCATTCATTCACTCATCAAGAAATTACTAATCCCCTAGTACATGCACTCTGAAATCGCAATAAGTCCAGCCCAAACCACTCGTTCCCATTGATGACCCAATCAAAACACTGAGCCAACACTTTGGGTGTGAGGGAAGCTGACTCTATAGACTGGGCAACTACTGAGTTTGTCACTTGCACATTTCAATGAGACATATTCATTTCTTTCTCCATCTATTCATTCCACCAGCAATTCATGAGTAGATAGTGTGCCAGGCATTAGGGCTATTAAAAGGGGGAGTTCCAGCTCTAATGGAAGGGACTTGCAGATAACAGGAGCTAACATTACTGGGTGCTTACATTGTGTGCATGCACCATGCTGAATGCTTGCCACACCTCATCTCTTTGAATCCGCATCCCATTTCTGGCATGGAAGGCCACAAAGATAAGAAAACCGAGGCTCAGAGAATTTACTGACTTGCTCAAAATCACTGTTCAGTGTCTCTCCCAAAGGTATATGTGTTGGAGGCTTTGTCCTCAGTGTGGCAATGCTGAGGTGATGGGACCTTCGAGAAGTAGAGCCTAGTGGGAGGTCACTGAGGGCACTGCCCTAGAAAGGAATTAGGTAGTTCTGGTGGGGACCTGAGTTACTTATCTCTACCGGATTATTAGAGAAAGATCCAGCCTGGACCCTCCCTTACCCTGGCTTCCTGTCACACCATGTGATCTATTCCTCCTGCATATGCTTCCATTTTTGTGATGTTATCTGTCATTAGCCCCTTACCACACACCAAACCAGTAGAGCCACTTTGGACTTTCAGCCTCCCTAACTTGGAACTAAATAAACTTCATCTCTTTTTCATGTTACCCAGACTCAGGTACTTTGTTATAACAACAGAAAACAGTCACATAGCTTGAAAGCTAGAGAAGTAGACTTGAAAAATCCAAGTGAGTCCAAATGCCTGATGCCATGTTCGTCGACATTACTGTGCATTGGTGTGCATTACTACCTATTCTGGGGGTTAGCTACCTACAGCCCACAGGTCAAATGAGGCTTACTTTCTGTTTTTGTACTGCTTGAGAGCTAAGAATGGTTTTTACATTTTTAAATGGTTGAAAACAATCAAAAGAATATTTTGTGACTTGTGAAAATTCTAGTGAAATGCAATTCACTTTTCAGTGTCCATCAATAAGATTTTATTGGAACACAGCAAGATCTTTCATTTAATTCTCATCTAAGCCTGAAAAGTTGACAGGGAGAGTTTGTTGATCCCTGGCCTAGTAGGTCACTAGCAGAAAATGAAGCAGATCTCGTTCCATCTCTGAGTTCAGGTGGTCTTCACAGTCCTGTCCCCTCTGTCCCCCATCTCAGCTCTCAGCAACTTGGAAGGATCTGCAGGGAGCCCTGAATGAGAGTTTCAGATGATGGCTGCCTTTATTTTCAGCACTTCTTTCAAGAGTCTTTGAGGTCCAAAATGTTTAGGGGTAGTATTAGATTTTCCATCAAAAGTTTAGATGAAAATGTAGATAGCAGACTGGGATTATTTTGTGAACAAAGCCCTGAATCAATCCTGTTGGGCTTTGTGGAGAGGTGCCAAATCATCTCAGGCTCCGCTGGGAGCTGCATGTGGGACCTTATAAGGGCATACTCTCCTAAACTGCACTTGTCCCACTCTGCAGAATGGTCAGATCCACTTTTAAAAATTTTTACTAATTTATTTTTAAGTTTATAGATAAAATTGCCTGGATTTATTGTATAAAATGTGATGTTTTGAAATATACACACATTGTGGAATTGCTAAATCTACCTAATTAACACATGTGCTCAGATCCACTTTTAAGGTTTAGTGTGAGCTTTTCTTTGCTTCCCATTGATCAGGCTGTGGGGAACTTAGCTTCTGCCATACACGAAGTGAACATGAATGCTGTCAACCTCTATACACGTCTCATTTGCGTATCAAAAAAGACAATTGCCTTTCTTTTGGCATTTGTCTCCCTTTACCTTTGTCTGTAGGTAAAACGAAGCATTTGCATAAGTTCTGGAGTGGGGGAAGTGTGCTTCATAATCCTCTGTGCTTCCTGGGATTAGTGTGTTTGAAGAGCTGTTGATAAAGAGAAGGTGACTGTGTGCCTGGAGCCAGTGGGTCTGGACCAGGCATTCCATGGGTGTTAATTTACTCATACCTCCTAGCATGTCCTCACTCACTCATTCAACAGATTTCTTTTGTGTTGCTGGGGATGTAACCCAGGGCCTCGTGCATCCTCAAGCACTCCACCACTGAGCCACACACCCAGCCCTCAGTCAACAGATATTTATTTTATGTCTGCTAAATACAAAGTCTGGTGCTAGGCCAGGGCTACAAGAGTAACTATGACAAAGATAGTCACTGACCTCATAAAGCTGAACTTCTGGTGGGAGAGGAAGATAGTAAGCAATAAAGAAATATTAAAAATCTTGCTGGGTGTGGTGGCACACACCTATAATCTTAGCGGCACAGGAGGCTTTGATAGGAGGATCGCACATTCAGGCCAGACTTGGCAACTGAGCAAGGTTCTAAGTAATTTAGTGAGATCCTCTTAAAATTAAAAACCCAAAGGGCTTTGTATGTAGCTTAATGATAGAATGCCCTTGGGTTAAATTTCCAGTGCCCCCCCCCAAAAAGAAATATTAAGAATCTACCAGTTGTGACTATTGTTAGAAAGCAAAAGATCAGTTTGCCAAGACAGAGTAATGGAGAGACCTACCAAAGACTGGGGAGTGAGGAAAGACCTCTCAAAACAGGGGACATTGAAGATGGGACCTGAAAGATAAGAAAGAGCTAGCTGGTGGACTCTCAGCAATTGGACCAGAAATCTTGGCATATAAGAGTTCAGTGAAGAGAGTGAAAGAAAGAACTGTGTTGGCAACAGTTGAGCAGAGGCCCATGCTGAAGAATCCAAGGCTGTAGATGGTTTTGTTCCAGAGACCTCAAACCGGAGCCCTGAGTTGGGCTAGGCCTGAACAACATAGATCTGATCCAAAGGAAAACAACTGGGCAGGTGAAGCCCCCTACTCTTAACCATTCAATCCCACCAATGTTTATGGAGCTCTTTGTATGAGCCCATCACTGTCTACACTCGGAGGAGCCAGAGACAAATCAGAGAGTAAGGAGCTCACAGTCTAGTAGAGGAAATAACTCACTGAGTCCAATCAATGACCACATGTTGAAAATAACAGAATTAATACGTGCAAATTCCCTACATGTCACAGAACAGGAATGCTGAACACACTGTAGAGCCAGAAAACAGTCATAGGAGGCTGAATTTTGAAAGGCTGTAAGTGCCTTCCAGAACAAGAAACCAGCCTAACCAAAGACCCAGAGGCATGAAGCCACATGCCTCTGGGACTTTGGAGAATTAAAAGACCTGCTGCGCTTTTGAGCCTGACATATAAGATAGAGAGTAGTGGGCGTTGAGATTTCAGCAGGGGCAGGTCCTGGGGGATTTGGGGAAATAAGTGTGGTGGATTCTAATTGCACTGAAGGTATGTAAACACAAGAAAGGAGATCTCCCTGTTAACTTGCCTCGATAATGCCCCTCTTGTTACCTAATCCTGCTGGTTTAGACTCAATTTTCTAGGAAGCCATTGTATTTCAAAGAAACTGCTTGATCCTTTTCTAGACAAATTTCATGCTTTTGGAAATGGCTTTCCCTCCTAAGTACTTTATACTTTTCTTATGACTTTTCAAAGCATCTACCATATGGTATTTCTCCCAAGTGAGAGATTATTTCTCATTTATTGGGGGGAGCTGAAATGAAGTCATCTGTCCACTGAAGTGACAGCTGCAAGCAGAGATGTTCTGTCCAGGGCAGCAGGCCCACCATCTGAGCCGAGCCCAGTGCGCCTTCTTCATGAACGGCTGTCCCCTCTCAGTCTCATATTGATGCCTCCCCTTTCTCCCTGCTTCCCATTATGTAAGAGCATTTTTGCAGAGATGAGTTCTGGGCTTGTTCTGAATATTTTAGGTGTCAAGCATCCTGTTTTTCTCTGAGTAATGTGACCCTGTCCATGACCCACTGCATTTCAGAATGACATCATGGGATTAAACTGAGAATGGTTGAAGAGAAGTGATTATGGGAGCCCAGGGACCTCTGCTTGCCCCTTTACCTTCCAGCAAATTGTCTGGAGATACTGAACATGATGAAATCTGCAAACAAGTGTGTGCTTTGCACAAAAGCAGGGGTTGGCAAACTAGGGCCTGAGAACCAAATCTGGCCCACACAGCAGATCTGGTCCTGGCTGATTTTGCAAATAAAGTTTTATTGGCACGCTGCCATGCTCATTTGTTTGAGTATTGTTCATGATCACTTTTGTACTACCTGTACAACGGATTTGAGTTGATGAGACAGAAGAGACAGAGCCCATGTGACCCATAAGGCTGAAAATATGAGCTATCTGACCCTTACAGAAAAAGTTTGCTGAACCCTGCATTGAAGCCTTCTTCTCCTACCCACTGATAAGAGGCATGTGAATACAGTGACACATATCCCAGGCCTCTGAGTACCACCATTCATTCCCTTCCCCTCCTCCCCAAACAGATGGTACAAAAAGAAAGTGGAGATTAATTTTTAACAAGTATATCAGAGCCTTCATATTTATTAAATGACATCAGAACTAGCATACTTATGAAATGAGTGTTGCCCTTCCAAGAATGTCCCTTGGGAGATTGCACACTTATTCCAATGCTGCTGCCAGCAGGCTGGACATTGTAGGGGCTGCTCTTCAGAGCCAAGCTCTGTGACACCTGAGAAAATCCACTTTGCCTTCCTTTCTGGACCCAAAGTAATGCAGCCCTGTTGGATGCTCTGCCTAGCTGCCATGGGTCAGTGTTGGCTTATTTAAAAAAAAATTTCAAATTAAGCACTTAGGGTGTTCCAAGGAATTCACTACAGGTTCTGAGAGTAGGTTCCTAAGAAGTGTCCAAAATATGATACCTTCAGAGAGAAGGTGGCCTCCCCCAATGAATTGAGAGTTAAGGTTTTCCTTGGAAACAATTTTTTTTTGGATTTTCGTGCATGCTTTCAGCATTTGGGTCATTTGATTTCTCACAAAATGTGTGTGACTCTGTCCTTTGTACTTAGGGACAGATATCCATACTTCAAATGACTTTACCATCTGTCCTGTATTTCCCCATCTCTTTCCAGCTGCTGTCAATAGATTTTGCTGGGACTTGGTGCATTGTACCCATTTGGTTAAAAATGGTGTGGACTGAGACCAGGAGACCCTGGTCCTTTAGTACCATTTCTCACAGCCAAGTTTGGATGGGTCAGAGTACCCTGGGAGCCAGAATGTGGTGTACTGTGAGTGGGCTTGGCATTATTGGGAAAGAGTGGAGGAGGGGGCCTGTCAGCATTTGGTGATCCCTCTCATCTCAGGGACTCTGGACTGCTGTGGTGAAAGGAGTGTGGGGTTTAGTGGTTTCAGAAAAACGTGAAATGCTGACTTACTCCTCTACATTTCTGCTTTCTCATTTTCCTTAATCTTATTCTGCAAAGGAGTTATTGTGTGGTCAGTCCTGAAGCAAAAAGATAATCGCTTCAGCAAGTTGCTTTTTAAAATTGTTCCTTCTTTTTCCTTTCCTTTCTTCATCGAGAGCTATTTCCTCCCACATGATGTGGCGGAATTTCATGTTCTTTCATTGCTTCACTGATTTCTGTTTTGCCAGTCTCAGACACAAGACTCTGGTGAAGAGTCGCTCAGACCCATGTTTGTTTATATACTGCCCATTAAACTAAATGTGCTTGCGTGGTTGAGAATGATCAAACAGATTACCAAGAAGTGAGGAGGATTAGGGCTGGAGCCACAAGTGTAAATTTCTCCCCCCAGTTCTGAATTGATTAAGCTATAGTTTGAGTGGAGAGGCTCTTACTCTTTCTGAAATTTTCTTGCTCAGGCACCAGAAGTTAAACTTGAACTGGCATCTCTAGCCCTGGTGAGGAATGGATCCTGACCCAGATGTTATAGAGCCAGTTCATTGTGTCTTGGTGCCCAAAGGAGAGTTGAGAGACTCAAACCATTCCCAGAGGTGGTTCGGAGAGAGGTTTCTGGTCACACTGTTCATCTATACTACACATTTCTTGCACATATGGTGGCCTGGTCCCACTGGACCCTTCCAAGGGTAGAAATGATGTTTTCTATTATTTGGGCAGCACACCACAACAGTATGGGAAATAGCAAGCGATAGGACTTTGGGGTATTTGGTGTTATATTTTGAGCTTAGTGTCTATTCTGGTAGTACTTAATAATCAAGTGGCTTTTGGGTGTGAATCCTCCAACAGTCGAATCCCACAGGACTTCCATCAATCAGGCAGCATGTGAAGGAACTTGGGCTTTGTTCATGAAAAGGCTGGCATCACTGGATCTTGGGAGATTTCCAAACTGGCATGGCTCACCACCAAAGGAAGGGGTGGGAAGGGGGGCTCTTTGCTAGACAGCTCTTTAGTTTGAAGTTAAAAAAAAGAAAGGGGTGGCTTCAGAAATGTTTGCTGGAAAGCTCAGTACCTCAATTTTGATGCTGAGAAAGAGAGAAGTTGTCTTGGCAAGGACTCCATTTAGGTTTGCTTCTTAGTATTCATAGGAGCAAAGAGCTCTGTTTAATAGGTTGGACACGTTCTTGTGGGCAGAGCTTCTGAAGGTGGAATGATGACTCTCTGTTCCTGCCATTGGTAGTGTGGGGGTGGGGACAGGAGTAGGGAAGTAGTGGGGTTGAAGACAGTTAAAGGGAAGGTAGTAATGGAATGTGAGCACTGTTAGCCAATATTCCTCTTCATTGCCCTTCAGCAAAGCTGAGACTATTTGAAAGGGTCCTAGACATCCAGACAGCTCAGTTCTTCCCTGGATCTTATTGATAGCCAATAATATGCTGATTGTTATGAGTGTTCATGTGACATCTGTATCCTATGCCTTACCTGTCACTGATGAACCAGCTTCCAGCACATACCAAAAGTTCTGAGAAAGTATCCTCTGCTAACCTCTCCCTTCAGCACACCATTGAGAGTATTTTCATATCAAGGATCTCCCCCATTTCACAATTTTTTAAAAAAGAAACTTCCTCCTTTAATGAGTGCCCAAAGGGATTCATACTAGAAGAATATACGCCACAGCCCTTTGCCCCATCTAAGGCCCCAGCTGAGCTTCCCAGGCTCCTCACTGGGTTTACCACTTCTGCACGAAGACTTCTGTCCTCTGAGGGTGATCTTCGACTGATTGATTGATTGATTGATTGATTCAACAGTTCATTCATTCAACTCATCCAACACGAACTCATTCACCATTCATGTGCCAAGATCTAGATGCTTTGTTACAGTGTGGGGCAAAACCAAACAGGGATGCTACACCCATAGAGTGTGCATTCCTGCTGGGAAGGTAGACAATATGCAAACGAACAAACAAACAAACAAGAAACACGAAAATAAAGAAAACATCCATGAGTGGCAAATGTAGCACAGTAAGATGACATGATAGAGTGAGTGGGTGGCTAGCTCAGATTGCATGGTTAGGGACAGCTTCCAAGGGAAGAATGACCTTTAACCCAAGATCTGAAGGATGAGTAGCCAGACTCTTAAAGATCTGGTGAGGAATATTCTGGATATTTGGATGAGCTAATGCAGTGAACTTACTATAAGCTATACACTTGATGAGCAAAGAGGAATAAAATCAAGAGGTGCCTCCCTCTAAAGCCAAGAATCTAGGTCGAAGACAAAGAAGTAGATAAGCAGTTATTATAGATCAATACTAGGACAGGAAGAGCATACACAGAGCTATGGAGACATGGATTAGTGGCAGAGGTCAAAGGTTTCCTTGAGGAAGAGGCATTTAAGCTGAGTATAAATCAGCCAGGTCAACAAGGTGACCTTGGGTAGGCGTGAAGAGTGCTCTCTGCTCTAAGTGAAGGGGACAACAAATGTGAAGGGCCATTGTTCACAGTGCATAAGCGTATCTGAATGACCCAGAAATGTTTATGGTCCAGGGAAAAGGGGAGGGGCTTTGGAAGACAAGACTGAAGAGGTAAACACAGACATGCTATGGGTTTGGAATTTAAATTCTGACAAAGGAGGAACCACTAAATAGTGTTAAATAGGGGAGAAACATAATCCAATTTATGTTTTGAAAAGACCATTTCTCAGCTGGGCACAGGGGTGCACACCTGTAATCCCAGGTATTTGGGAGACTGAGGCAGAAGGATTACTTGAGCCTGTGATTTGATCCAAATAAGGCCCCCCCCCCATTGCAACAGATGTGTCTTATATGTGTCTTATATAAGTTCTGCCTCCATCTCTTTTTTCCCTTAAAATTTATTTGTTGGAAAACCTGTTTGTTTATCCAACAGAATTTCCCACAGGTTGGAGTTTACTGACTGTACCCCTGTAGTGTATCTCTGTAATTGTCTTCTTCTGTCTTCTGAATTTCCTGTACAAATAGCCCCTCATCAACTATATGGTTTTATAGTAGAAAACTATTTTCTGTAAAGAGACAGAAGAAACACCTGATTCTTTCCCTTTATCTATCAGTCCTCAAAATAAGGAGTTGATTCCCTAACATTCTCCAACAGTTATCAATGAGTGTGTGTGTGTGTGTGCGTGTGTGTGTGTGTGTGTGTTATTTACAGGGGATGGATCCTAGGGCCTCACATATGCTGGACAAGTGCTCTACCACTGAATTACATCCCCAGCCATTTTCTATTTTATTTTGAGACAAGGTCTTACTAAGTTGCACATGCTGGCCTTGAACTTGGGATCCTCCTGCCCCAACCTCCAAAACAGCTTGTATTACAGGCATGTACCTTTGATATCTCCTTTGTTATTTCCTCCTCTTGTCCCTGATTTATTTTTTTAAATTGAGAGGGGATTCACATACTATAAAATTTACCCCTTCGTAGTGGTACGTTTAGTAGTTTTTTGAATATTCACAGAATTGTACAACCACCACTACCAATTCTAGAACATCCTAAAAGTGTAACTCTTCACTCATTAGCAGTCACAACCATAAATCTACTTTACATCTCTATCGGTTGCCAAGTTTTCTCTCTGACTTCTTAACATTGGAGTGTACCAGGGCCCAATCCCATTTCCTCTTTAGGTGTCCTTATTCTTCAATGATCTCACCCAGTTCCATGGTTTATGTACAATCCATATAGTAACAATCAGCAAGGATCTCTCCCTGAACCCTAGACTTAGGTATCCAACTGCCTACTCCACCAGTCCACATGGACGTATAATAGATATGTCAAATGTAACATTTCAAAACTAGCTGCTGGCCTCCTAGAATCTGTTCTACCTTTATAGTCTTCATCTTGGATTATGACAATCTTATCTTGCCAGTTGCTCAGGCACCAAAACTTTAGAGTCATCTTTGACTCCTCTCTTTCACTCACATGCCACATGTACTAAACTGGAAAATTCTGTTGACTCTAACTTCAAGATATATCCAGAATCTGACCACTCATAACCTCCACTGCTATTGCTCTTGCCCAGCCATCATTATCTCTCATCTGGTTGCTTCAATGATCTCCCTGTTACCACTCTTGTCCCTTCGATAGTTTATTTTCAACCTGGCAATGGTTGATCCTTTAAATATTTAAGTTGAGTGGCAATGATAATGTTATAACAATACTTATTACATATACAGCACTTGCTACATGCCGGGAACTACATGCTTTACATGGTGTGACCCCCATTACTTCTCTGACCTTACTTCTGTTACTTTCCCATTCCACATCTGCCTCCCTGCTGTTCTGAACCCTCCCACCCTGGCATGCTTCTACTTTAAGATTCTTGGGTTCTTTTCTCTCTACCTGAAACACATTTCCCCCAGATAGCCTCCTGGCTCCTGGCTCACTCACTTCCTTTAGGTCTGCTCACATGTCACCGTCTCAAGTGACACCCCATCAAAAACTGCCACCTCATCCCAGATTCCAGCACTTCCTATTCTCCTTCCCTGTTACACTGTTCTCCATAGCAATCATCACCTTCTGACAAAGTACATGCTTTAATTATTTGTTTCATTTCCCCTAGAAAGATTTAAGATCTATTAGTTTCAGAATTTTAGTGACTTTATTCACTGCCGTGTTCCTAGCACCTAGAGAGAGCAGTGCTTGGCAAATTGATGCTCAATAAAAACTTGTTAAAAGACTGAATAATAATACCATGTAATGAATCTAAATTATCACTCATGACATTACTTAGTTTGCATTAAAAACCCTTGGAAGGACTATTACTATCTAATCTTACAGATAAGAGAACTGAAGACTTATTTCAATTTCCAAATTCATACATCTATTGGAGCGAGATCCAAACTTACATAGGTTCCAATATGGTGACTGCCTCTTCTCAAGCTGTCTTGATTATTTTCTATTGGTATCTATTGGTATCTTTGAACTCTCCATGAAAACATGTGCATGAGACTAAACCAATGACATTTCCATTTTAGCAGTTATCCAAAAGCAGGGCAATGCTCCCTGGTTTTATTTTTCTTTCGTGGTTTTACATCTTTGGAGCAACAGCCACAAAGGACAAACCTGGTCCTGCTCAGACTGTAGAGATAAGGGAACTGACATACGCATCAGTAGGAAAGAACAACGTGGTGGGAGTAGGAGATGAATTATTTTCTGGAGTGAAAATTGTGTACAGCACAGGCAATTTATCATGTCATATCATCACTGAAATTATCTCCCCGCTGCCTGCCAACCATCAGAAGCTGTGCTTCAGTGACTTCCTTAGTGTTATTTAAGCAAATGAAATATGCTTGTTCTAGTTTTATTTGTTTATGTAATATTTTTGTGCTGCTTCAGTAAGAGAATGTATTTTAATAACCTTATGTACTTAATAGTCATAGATATTTGTGACAATATTTAGTAGTCACAGAATAATATAAGCATTGCATTCTGTGCAGGGTCAGATTGACTAATGTGTGCTTACATAATCTTTGTATTTGATGTCAACTCTACTAAATTTGATACAATTCAAGCAAAAGCTTTATTGTGAGCATAAAGATTTGGTGGGTTTTCAATATAGCTGGACTTCAATTTGGCTGGGGTTGGGGGGAATGTGGTTGAAAGGATGTTCATTTGTTTGGTACTGGGGATTGAATGCAGTGGTGCTTTACCACTTAGCTACATCCCCAGCCCTTTTAATTCTTTTTATTTTGATAGAGAGTCTTGCTAAGTTGTCCAGGGTCTGGCTAAGTTGCTGAAGCTGGCCTTGAACTTGGGATCCTCCTGATTCAGCCTCTCAGGTTTCTGGGATTCCAGGTGTATACCACCACCATTCCCAGAAAAAAGAATGCTTTTTTTTTTTTTTTTGAGGAGTGTGGGTATAATATGGTTTTTTCTATGCTTCTTGAGAGAAGTAAGATTTTGAAATGTGCAACCCCATAAAAGCACTAGACAGTTCAGAGAGCATTTGGAACTGGTCTCTCTTCGGAAAACATAACGTTGGAAGTTGGTATGGGCTCTATTTTACAAAGGCACCTCAGAGAAGTTGCAACCATACCTTCTGTTTCTTTCCATTTATGGTTTAAATTGTTTACAAGTAGACAGGTGTGGTGGCACACACCTGTCGTCTCAACTACTCCAGAGGCTGAGGCAGGAGGATTCCAAGTTGAAGGCCAGTCTCAGCAATGTAGTGAAGCCTTGTTTTAAAATAAAAGGTGAAAAGGGCTGAGGGTGCAGCTCAGTGGTAGAGTGCCCCTGGGTTTGAGCCTCAGTATGGAAAAAAAATGTTTACAAGCATGTTCATGAGCATGTTTAAGAGATTGCAAATGAATAGCAGTGATGGAACATGCACATTAATGGGTTTCCTTTCTCATTGTTTTCCCCTTCTTTACTTCTTAACAACAGGACTCTTCCAAGCACTTTCTAGCCTATGGCCATTCAGCAACTCCTTAAACTCTTCTCCGGAGGGCCAGCTCTTTCTTTTGCAGGTTGGTTGGGGCATTAGGAGGTTCCCTCTTTGTTAATAAAGAAATCAAGTTGACTTCACATCACATCTACCTATGGGTTTAGCTCTACTCTTGGATATGCCAGTGCATCCAATATTCAAAATTTAAAAAGATCCATGTCCCTCCTTAGTTTTTTGTCTGAATTTCTTCCATATATGGCAAAGTTATTTTCTTATTCCCATCTTAACTGGGCCTAAGGATCCTCTTCAATTTGTCAACAACTGTTGGAGAGTGTTGTGTCTAGTCTCTAAACCTATGACCAGTTAGAAAGAAAACAATGTATTGGACTTTTGTTAAGCATTAAAAAGATAGTTCCAAGGCTCTACTTTAATTTCCTAGTTAGGAATTCTTCCTACAACCCCATTCTGTCCTACGTGACAGAACTAAGATTCAAAGAGAGCCAGCAAAGTGAAATATAACAGAGACTTTGCCTCTGCTGAAGCAGCTTAAAACACACGCACTTCTCCAATTGCCATGACGCGTGGCTAACTCACACAGAACTTGTGGTCAACTAATTCCCCCAAGTCTTTCCCCATGCTGCCAAATCAAGTCTTCCTCGTGTTCCACTTTAAAATTATTAGTGTTCCACTTTAAAATTATTAGACATTAAAAGTCATCTTGTTGGTTTCAACTTATTCTTCCTACCTGTTCTAAAAATTCATTAAGGTATAACTATGTAAATAACATAGGTCTTAAGTGTATGACTTTGCACACACACACACACACACACACACACACACACAAACACACATCTGTAACCACCACTCAGATCAAGAAACATCACATTACCAATATCCAGGAAGCTCCCATGTGCCTCTTAATAACTCCCATCTCAAGGTAACTACTATTCTGATTTCTAACATCATAGATTAATCTTTCCTGTTTTTGAGCTTTGTGTAAATGGAAGCATGCAGAACATACTCATTTGTGAATGGTTATTTGTTTGTTTATTTATTTTGAAGTGCTAGTATTCAAACCCAGGGTTCAAGCATGCCAGGTAAGTGCTCAACCACTGAGCCACAGTCCCCATGAAGGGCTTTTTCAGTACATCATTATGTCTGTGAGATCCATCCATACTGCTGCCTATACTAGTAAGTTCTTTTTCATCATCAAGTAATAGTCTATTGAATGAAGGTAACAGGATATGTTTATCCATTCTCTGTTGATAGAAATTTTGGTTGTTTCCAATTTGAAACAAATAAAATTAACACTATAATGTCATTATTGTGTACGGCTTTTGGAGATACATGCATTTATAACAGATATTCACCTGGAAAGACACTTGTTAGATCATAGAGTATGTGTACGTTGAGTCTTAGTATATATTTTCGAATGTTTTCAGAAGTGATTGTGGCAATTTATACTCTGTGGTTGTCGCTTTTATGTATCCTTGTTTAGGCAATAGTCCCCTGTTATTCAAACGTTAATCTCTGCATTGTTATGAAGGTATTTTGTAGATGTGATGGAAGTCCATAATCAATTCACTTTAAGCAAGATTATACTGAATAATCTGAGTAGACCTGATTCTATCCAAAGAAAGGTCTCAGGAGCAGAGCTGAGATTTCTCAAAAGTAAAAGGAGGAGGAGGAGGGGAGAGGGAAAAGAGGGGAAGAAGAAGGAAATGGAGGACAAGAAGAAGGAGAAAGAGAAGGAGAAGGAGAACAGAAGGAGGAATTCTGCCTACAGATAGCAAGTTCAGCTCATACCTGAGAGTTCCAGACTGCCCTTCTTCTCAGGTGACCCTATGGGTAGGGCAGTCTGCTTTATTCAGTCTACTGATTCAATTGCTAATCTCATCCAGGAACACCCTCATGTGATGTGCTTCCGTGTCCATGCTAGTGAGTTGGTTTATTAGACCAGTTAAAAACTTGCTGTCAATATCTAGGTAGTGATGTCATGGTGACCTAGATCCTGACTACTCAAAATGTTGTCTAAGACCAGTAGGACCTTGTTAAACATGCAGAATCTCAGGCCCCACCAAACACCTCCTCAGTGAGAAACTACATTATAATAAGGTAACTGATGTCCGTATTCAAGTTTGAGAAGACTAAAAGGGAATGGAGAAAAGGGTATTGATAAAAAGGATCATTAAAAGGAACCAATAGGATTTAGCCTCAGATATATTGGTTCTTTTAAAATTATCTTATTTCTTCATTGCTGACTTCTCCATTTTTTGTCAGCCAGCACTCCCACTTGACCTCACACTCTCCTGGACTGGGCTCACACCACAGTTGAGGACCTGACCTCTTTCAGACTGGAGCTGTTTGTAGACAGAAAGTTGATTTCTTTTTAGGAGCCCCAGCAGATGGCCCCTTAAGCAGTTCAAAATCAATAAAATGTAAAATAAAACAGTGTAGGATAATTCCACATAGTTTTTGTTTTTGCCAAAGCAGATTGAGACTCCAGCTGTTCCAATAATTTCTTGAAGTCTCTTCAAAGACAACAGTTGACTTTCATTTAAAAGCTCTGGAGGGTAGGGAGGAATTGAATTACCTTGAGAAGATTTGAAAAGTGAAATGTGAGCTCTTTATTCTAGTTGCAAAGGACGAAAGGTGTCCTTGTTTTATTGTGGATACACATCTTAAAACCAGGAGAGCACCGGTTTCTATAACTGCTCTTTAAAATATGGGAAATGGTGGGTGGGTTGATGCGGAACATCATTAAATACCAGAGAATCTAAGAAGAGTCCTTTCCCGTGAATAATGATTCCCATATGCCATTTTTAGAAGGAAACTGACTTCATCCTTGAGTGAATATGTTCATTTTTGTTATACTGGAATGACAGTCACTTCAGCTGCTGACCTCTCGATTCTTTGCCTGCCAAAACTGTAAGGAAAGTTGTCAACTAACAACAACAGAAATAGTACTTGCCATCAGACTACCTCAGCCATGGTGGAAATTCATGGGTTTTCTTTTACTGAGTAGTTTCAAGTTAGTGAGAAAGGGATTAGTTACCAGCAGATATATGTTGTATAGCTGGTAAGTTCAAGGCATTGTCCTAACAAGGTTCTTAATTGCAACCATCAGAAAACAACTCAGGATAATCTAAAGAGAAAAACATTTCTGGCAAGAAATTAGGTTGCATACAGAATTGATAGGAATTCTGGTGGACCAGGCATGAAAAACAAGAGACTGAGGGAAATTCAGGGATCAGAGTCTCAGGCAAGCTCATATCACAGGGAAGGAACAGTTAGGTGTCTCTGCCATTCCTGTTGGACACCGAATGCTGATACTGGCATCACCAGCACTGGTTGTGGATATCGTGCCCATAACCACTGCTGATGGCCACTAGATGCTGTAGCTGCTGAATCCAGAATGAATTCAAAATTATCCCTTGCTTCTTTGCAACACTGATTCCAGATGCAAAGTCCTGGACAGGAGTCCTAGGTTGTCTGAAGCTGGGTCACACACTCTTGCTTGGGCTGCCAGAGGTCAGGGACATTGAATATCTGGTCTTTTCAATTTCCTCAATGGAAGGTGGCCCTTGCCTCCCATCAGGATGACACAATGAGGATTCCCTAACATACTCTCTGCCTAGGTCATCTCATCCTTCCCCATGACTTAAAATTCTAGGATATACCAATAACTCCCAAATTTCTGTCTCCAGCCAAACTTCTCTTCTGAACTCTAGACTGCTCTGTTACATGCCCATTTGGACATCTGAAAATTGAAAGTTATCATGACCACCAACAAATTCTTGATTCCCCCATCGCCACCCTTACAAGCTGACATCTCCCTCAGACGCACTGATCCAGGGAACAGCAAGTACCACCAATCACTTGAACACAGTCCCAGGGTTGGGCCTCCATTTCCCTTTCCCTCATCCTCTGAAACTAGTCCATAAGGATGTCCTGTTGTTTCTACCTCCACAAAATCTTCTCTCATCTTGAATTTGCCTTCTACCACTGTAGTCCAAGCCATACTCATTCTCTTACCTATAGTAGCCACCTGTGCCACTGAGGGTACCAGAAGGAAATAAGACACATTCAAAAGAGATTAACCAAAGAGAGTTTAATGGTGTGACCATTAGCCAAGGTGTAGACAGGACTGATGAAACAACCAGAAGATGTTGCAACACCAGGAGCAAGCAATAGGGTTTGTAGTCGTAGCAACACAGCCAAAACCAGGATGTGATTGAGGAAGGAAGGAAATGGGTGAGAGGAGTGGTAGTAAGTACCCTGACCTCTCTTCTCCCACTTTTCTATCTCCTGTTGGTGCCTCCATTGGCTAAATTCAACGAGAAACCAGCTTTGGAGATGCTATATATAGGGATCAACCCTCAGGGTTGGAGAAGGGTAGAGAAATTAATGGGAAAGAGGTATACCAACATCTGACTGGCCACTTTGCTTCTGTTCTTCCCCATCCTCCAAACCTCAAGTCTTTTCTCCACAGAGCATTAAGAGTAATCCCTTATAATGCAAGTCAAGTCATGTCATGTACCTGGAGGAGTTCAGCTCTAGTAGCTTCTTATCACACTGTGTTATGGTTTGGATGTGAGGTGTCCCCCAAAAGCTCATTGTGAGACAATGCAAGAAAGTTTACAGGAGGAATGATTGGGTTATGTGAGCCTTAACCTAATCAGTGAATTAATCCCTCATGGGATTATCTGAATGGTAATTGTAGGCAGGTATCCTGTGGCTAGAGGAGGTGGGTCATTGGGGGCATGCCTTTAGGGTATATATTTGTACCTGGTGAGTGGAGTCTCTCTCTCTCTCTCTGCTTTCTGATCACCATGTGAGCTGCTTCCCTCTGCCACACTCTTCCACCATGATGTCCTGCTCACCTTGAGCCTCAAGGAATGGAGCTTGCTGTCCATGGACTGAGACCTCTGAAATCATGATCCCCCAAATAAACTTTTCCTCCCCTAAAACTGTTCTGGTCAGGTCATTTAGTCACAGCATCAAAAAAGCTGGGTAAATCACACTCAAAATAAAATCAATGTACCTCACCATGGCTTATATGACCCTCATGTTTTAGCCCTACCTATTTGGTATCATCTTCCACCATTTTTTCTTGCTCACTAACTTCCAGTCTCTCATTCTTATCTTAGTCTTTGCCTTTGCTTTTCCTGTCTGAAATATTCTTTCCAAAGCTCACTACATGGCTTGCTAATTACCTTATCTAAATTAGTTCTGTGCCACTCTCTATCACATGACCTTATTTTAATTTTTTTAATCATGTCAAAGGATTTTGAGTCTGCCACTCAATACCTGATTTCTATTTGAGATAACTAATCATCCAAGTAGCAGTGTCAACTAAATAGTTTGTGTTCTTTTGTTATTGTTTCAGACTTTGGAACCTTATTTATAAAATGTTTTAAATGCACTTTAATTTATGCACAATAAAATTTTATAAGTCTTAGTTGGGTGCACTGGTGCATACCTGTCATCCCAGCACCTTGGGAAGCTGCTACAGGAAGATCATAAGTTCAAAACCAGCCTGAGCAACTCAGTGAGACTATCCTACAGATAAGTTATTTTTGTTCTTGAACTTCATACGAATGGAAGCATGTATTATACACTATTTTGGGGAATTGAACCCAAGTGTGCTGTACATCCCCACCCCTTTTTATTTTTATTTTGGGACAGGGTCTTGCTTAGTTGCTCAGGCTGGCCTTAAAATAGCCATCCTTCTGCCTCAACCTCCCAAGTTACTAGGATTGCACCACCACACCTAGCTCTCATTACATACTTCTATGCTTACCTTTCTTGATTTAACATCATGCTTTAGAGATTCATCCATATCATTACAATAGATCAGTAGTTGGTTCCTTTTACAGATGAATAATATTCCATTGTATTAGTTCACTACAATTTGCCCTTTTCTCCTGTTGATTTATGCATGTTTTGGTTCCCCATCTCTATTTTTGGCTATATAAAAATAAGACTGTGATGAGAACTCTTATATGTGTCTCTTCATGGACATATACTTACATTTATATTAGATAAATTCCTAGGAATAGAATTGTTAGATCATAAGGTAGATACATTTTTAACTGTATAATGATCTACTGAACAATTTCCCAAAGTGTTTTAACCATTTTATATTCCCACCAGCAAGGCATGAGGTTTCTCATTGCTCCATATCCTTGCTAATATTTTATGCTGTCAGACTTTTTATTTTAGCCATTCTAGAGGGTACGAAATGGCATTTTATTTCAGTTTTAGTTTGCATTTTCCTGATGCTTAATAATGTTGAGAACCTTTTCAATGTGTTTATTGACCCTTCATATATCTTCTTTTGTAAAGTGTCTGCCTGAGTCTTTGATCCATTTTTTTCTGTTGGGTTTCTGTCTTTTATCCTTTGCTAGTTACAGGTATTATGAATAACTTTTTCCAAAGTGTGCCTTCACTGTTCATTTTCTTTCTTTTTTAGGGGGAGAAGGGTACTGGGGATTGAACCCAGAGGTGCTGTAACATTTAGCTACATCTCCAGCCTCTTTCATTTTTTACTTTAAGACAGAGTCTCACTAAGTTGCTGAAATGTTCACTTTCTTAATGGTGTCATTTTATGAGGAGTAGTTTTAAATTTTGATTAAGTTTCATTGATCATTAAAAAAAAACTATCAGCATTACTTTCTGTGGCTTTTCCAAGAAACTATTTTCTACCCCCAGGTCATAAAGATATTTGCCCTCAAGTTCTTGTAGAAGCTTTGGAGTTTTGCTTTTGCTCTTAGGTGTATGATGCAACTCCAACTAATTTTAATGTAAGCAGTGAGGTACAGGGTCAAGGTTCATGTTTTTCCATAAAAATATTGAGCTGTTCCTAGCTTCTCTTGTTGAAAAGACTATCCTAACCCACATTAAATCATCTTTGTACCTTCATTGCAAATTAATTGCCAATATATACATGTGGTTTTCACTGGACCCACTATTCTGTCCTGCAGAATCTATTTGCCTGTTTTTATGCTAGTACCACATAGATTTACAGTAAATATTGAATTCAGGTAGTGTGAGTCTTCCAAAGTTTTTCTTTTGCAAGTTGTTTTGTCTAAGTCCTTTATGTTTTCACATAAATTTTAGAATAAGCTGGTCTATTTCTACAAAAGAATGTTATTGAGATTATAAATCAGACTGCATTAAATTCATAGATCAATTTAAGGAGACTAACATCCTAACAACATTGATCCTTCCAATCATCAACATGATATAACTTTCTGTTTATTCAGACCTGTAACATTTTTCAGAACTGTTTTGTTTCTTAATCTAGAGACCTTGAAATCTTTTGAAATTTTTCTAAGTGAAGGCTTTATTCTATCATAAATAATGTATTTCAAAGTTTCATTTCCAAATTTTTAATTGCCAATATATAGAAATATAATTAACTTTGCATACAGACATTGCTTATAAGCTCTAGTGGGTTGTTTTGTAGATTTCTGACATTTTTTCTCTATACAATTATGTTGTCTCAATGAAAAGCATTACTTCTTCCTTCACAATTTGTATGTTTTCATTTCTTTTTCTTGACTTATTGTAATGGCTGGGATCTCCAGTGCAGTGTTGAACAAAAGTAATGAGAGTGGACATCCTTGCCTTGTTATCAATATTAAAAGAAAAGTGCTCAATATTTCACCAGTATTATAGCATATGGGTCTCAAAAAGAATATTCTAGTGCTGTGAAAAAGGGACTCAGTGGATAAGTAAAAGTTAAAGATAGAATTTTTATTAACAATTACATAGGAGGCATTTAAAGCATGAGTCCTGGTGAATAACAACATTTAGAGGTCAGATAATAACTTAAAATAAGAATAAACTGATAGCAGGACTGGAAAAATGAAAAAGATGGCACAGCAGAACAGAAACAATAATATATAATATTTATTGAGTACTTATTATTTGCCATGAACTATCCTAATCTTTCTTCATATATTATCTTATTTACTCTTTGCATAAGTAGAGGAACAGGGAGATCCAGTAAGAGATACTGAAAGAGAAGCTTGAAGGATATGGGATATCACAGAAACCAAGAAACGAAATTGTTCTAAAGAATGAGAGAATGAGTGACTTTTGTATATTTATGAGAAACTGAATAATATGCAGAAAGAAGAGTATTCCCTTGATTTTACCAACAATGAAGCAAGAGCAGTTTCAGTAAAGGGGAGAATCTGTAAGATAGATGGAAGAGGGTTGAGGAGTGGATGGGAGGTGAGGAGGAAGAGGTCATGTAAGTAGATAATTCTTTGGAGAAGTTGGGTCATGAAGGGAACAGGAAAAAGAGTATCAGATGGAGAGGGCTGTGAGGTCAATGGAGGAATGTGCAGGTCCCCAGTGTTCCTACCATACTATCCTCAGTTCTCTCAAATTTGCCTTGTTCATAATTTCCTTTTCATTAAGCAGAGTTCTATCTCTACCCTTCTCCACTTGACAAGCTCTTATTAAGACCTACCTCAAATGTCCCTCCTCTGTAATGACTTCACTAACAAGGCAAAATGAACCACTTCCTCTACCATCTCCCTGCGTACCATGTGCATACTTCTATTAGAGCACTCAGCACATTGTCTGTAATGTAATTGTTTTGTTTATCTTTCATGTCCCCTAGAAGATTATGTTTTCCTCCAGGGTCAAGGGCATGTCTTAGTTATTTTTGCTCATTTTCTTATTAAATATCCTCCTTTGTAAATAGCTGACTGGCCCCATACCAAGTTCTACGTGTAAACTTGACAAAAGGTGTTTTTAAATGTACAAAACAACAAGAAAATGAAAAAAACTATTTCCCGCCCCATTGTCTTCAGATTGAAAACCCAAATACTGAGCACCTACTGTGTTTTCCTCACTGTGCTAGGTTCTTAGATGATTTAAGCAAGCACCTTTTGACCTCCTTGTTCCTCTTCAACTCTTACTCTATGCTGGCTGGAGTCTGGAGAGATTAGAAAACATCCAGCTCCAGGACTATGGACTTCAGAATGGTCAACTCCTTGCTTGGCTCAGTAAGATACTTTACAATGAGCTCAAAGATCCTAGATAAACAAAGAGGATGAATTTACAAATCTTTTGGACTTTGTGCTATCCTTCTGTTAATGTACTTCTGGAAAATAGCAAGTTCTTTTGCAATAATATCTGCATATTTCACATTCCACTTGTGAGCTATTATCTATATATTCCTGTTGGGCCACATGCCATTACCCCCAAATCAGCAAAGTTCTGAGAAACTGATCTTTGGACCAATGTGATGGAATGTTCTACCTACTTTTTTAAGGGTTGAAAAGAATTTTTTCATATGTTTATCTAAAAATAACAAAGCAAACATCTTATTTCTTCATTTATAGCATTGCAGTGTATTACTTACACTTAATCTGTGTTTAGCAATCTGAAATAAGGCTTTCAGAATGTTTGAATTCCTGGATCCCTTTCACATTTCTGGACTTCAATTGAGTGAGATGAACACACTACAAGAGTAGTGATCAGTAAACAGGGGAAATCAACCCATATTAAGCAATTAGAATCAGGATATGGCTTGTGTGGCATTCCAGTTTTGAAGTCTAGCTCTAGCTAAATGTCTGACTTCAGCTAAATTGCTCAACTTCCTTGATCCTTAGGGTCTCCATATTATAAAATGGAACTAAAGCTGTAATCTTTAAGGTCAACGATTAGAAGGAACAGGTTAACAATTGTAGAACTTTTTGCTAAGAGAAAGCATGATTGCCTATATGAATCATCTTTTTTTTTTTTTCAGTACTGTGGATGGAACCTAGGGCCTTGTACCTAATAGGCAAGCACTCTGCCACTGAACTTATGCCCCAGGTCATGAATAAATCTATTTGAAGGAAAGGGAATAATTGTGTCTTCCAATTACAGAACCTCCTTGGGTGTTGTTAGGTTTGTGATTAAGAAGACAAAGGGAATTGTCTATTTACAACAGATGAATTCTATGGTAGGTTAGTATGCCTCAATCAAACTGCTTTTTAACAAAAAGCATACGTTCACCTGAGTACAATGTCCCCAGTCTAATAGAACTGATAAAAGAAATTTCTTTCAGGCTTCTTTACCAGGAAAATTTATACTTATTCTCAGCAAAACTATGATTTATCTTATAGACAATATGAACTTGGTCTTGGTTACTTCTTTCCTTCTTCTACCAGGAAGCTCCAAGCCAGGTTTTTGATCCATTGTGGCATTTAGCTTAATTTTAATTTTACTCTGTTTCATTTAATTTTCCCATCCATTTTTTCCTTGATCATGAATTTTATCTGTTGATTACTTTTTAAAATATTCTTTAGTTGTCAATGGACATTTATTTATTTATTTATTTCTATGTGGTGCTAAGGATCAAACTCAGGGCCTCGCACATGCCAGGCAAGCACTCCATCACTGAGCCACAACCCCAGCTGTTGATTACTTTTTATCTTGTCATCTTACACAGGTTGTTTGACCCACTTCATATCTTCCTCAGAAGGAACTAACAGAGGAAGGTAGTATGAACAAAATGAATGGGAACATCATTCCTATTAGTCACTTTAGAGAGAGTGAGGGAATAATAGACTTGGGTTCTACTTGACTCCATTAGTTGCTTGGCCATAACAAGCTACAAAAATAGGACTGCTTTCAACCACTGTATTCAAATATCCAGTTGAATATCTTTGAAATTTTTAAAGCCAAAGTTAGTGTATAATGCTTTCAGACATTTCTCACTTCTCACTGACACCCTATGTCCATCTGCCCAATGCAGGTTTACAGAGAAGAGCCACTGCAGAACAGAAAGTCAAAGAACAGAAGATTGTGGCAACATTTGCATTTTCTCAGTGCCCTTGAAATAAGAATCCCACTTCTTACCATGGGTAGGAAGGCCCCAAAGAAGCTGGACCTTGTCTTTCTCTCCAACCTCATTCCCTGCCATTTTCCCTCTTATTTTGTAGGCCACATTACCCTCCTTTCTGGCAATGATTGCTTTTTCCCATCTTAGAAACTTTAAAAGTTTCATTCCTACTGCTTGAAAGGCTGTTTCCCCAGTTCTCACCCATGAGACCTCAGCTGAAATTGAAACTCCTGGGGGAGGCCTTCTCTGCTCACTCTTTGTCCCTTTGTTTGTTCCTTTTATCATAACCTACAACTAGGTTATTTATTTATCTACTTGCAGTTAGTCTGTGTCCTTCACTAGAGTGCAGATTTCTCAGGACAAGGCTGTCTTATTTATATGAAAAATGTAAGCACAAGGCCCTGGGTTCGATCCCCAGCACTGCAAAAAAAAAAAAAAAAAAAAAAAGAAAGAAAAGAAAAGAAATGAGCTTTCCTATTTCTGTGGTGTACCTAAATCAGGGAGGATTTAAGCACAACTTTTGAATGGTATCAGAGGAATGCAGAAGTGCATAAGCAAACGTTTAGGAGACTAGAAAACTATTTGTGTTACTTAGCAGCTGCAATGTTGAGAAACATATTTTATGCCTTGTGTGCACTGTGAAAATACAAATGGTCTCTCATTTCTGAGCACTCTCCAAACTCTTAATTAAAAAAAAAAAACTTTCGTATCATAAAAGGAGCAATAAAATCAAACCATATAATACAGGCTGCAATGACTGGCTCAGAAATTCCAGTGGTTAACAGAAGTTAATAGGGTTAACTACTACAAGTTGAAGCAAAATAGAGGGTCAAAATTTTTGAAGGAGATATTCTTGGACTTGGGGCACCACTGAGAGTTGCGGCAAAGCAGACATGGCTGGAGATAGAGCGAGGACACTTGTCTCCACCTCACACCCCACTTCCACTGGGTGATTCTTGCCTTCCTCCCCTGCACCTGACTTCTTACCTTGGAAACTTGCCTTCATGCAGTTAGCACACGTTTTGTAAATGTTAAGGATACAATATCATGTCATACTAAAATAATAAGACTCTTAAATGTATAGAAAGTGCAACCCTTACACATGGATGCACTCCTAATTTTTTCTATAGTCTGCCTAGCAATTGCTGAGATGATGAGGTTTATTTGAAAAGCTAGCCTTTCTTGCATCCTTCACCACTAGAACATCTGCTTAAAATTTAATCTTCAGTGTTTTGAGAGGATTCAGGAAGTGGGCTTGCAGACTAAATATATATTCAGTGGTTTTCAGCTAGAGGGTAACCAACATCTCTTTCTTAATTTCTAATATATTGACCCAGAACTCCTTTGGCACTGCTTATAGATGGTTGTATAACTTGATATATTACTTTACAGGCACTTCACCTCTTGAGCTATTAATTTCTCAAGTTCCAAGATTGTGCACAAAATTCTGTTAAAATGCCCTATATGAAAATATTCGGATCATAGATTTTCAATTATGCATTTGATCCATGTCTATTTACTAAAGATAAAGAGAACAGTCTCTTGGAAACTCTAAACTCTAAGGTCCATAAAGCAAGCCTGACTCACCATTCCATCTAACCATTTACCTGGAAATATGCACATCATTGTTACAGGTCTTTCCTGTGCTTCAGAGGTGAATGTTGCCCTGCATTCCATAACTATGCAGTTTGCTCTGATTTCCTGTTTTTGTTTGTTTGTTTACTGAGAAAGGAGAGTTAACAGCAGCATGGCTATTATTTTGTTGCCATCTAAGAAAGCATTTGTTTTTATAAATAAGTACCACTTCAGGAATAAAAAAGAATACAATCTACCTTTGCAGAAATGTGTTAAGATTTATTCACTTACTCACTTGAAGAATATTGATTGAGCTTCTATAGGTGCCAGACACTGCTAGATGCTGGGGATACAGCAGTGAATAAAACAGACAAGTCTCTGCTCTGAAGGAGACTACATTCTAATGAGACTCCTAAAGGAACAGAGGTCTTCATGAACATGAGTTGAATAAATCTGGAATATTTGTTTGTCTAATTATCCTCATTCAGAGCCTTATTATTTGTGGTCAGGACTATGACACTATCCTTCCAATTAAGTTTCTATCCTCTCCAGGTCACAGCATGTACAGAATTAGATTTCTTATTTTTTTAATTGCATAATAAAAATTTGTATTAGTAGGATATATTAATATTATAAAATAATTCAAAATTGAAAGTCACATAATGAAAAACCACAGTTCTCCTTCCCACCATTTGCTGCACCCTAGATTTGCTCCACAGAAGTAGCTGCTTAAATACTTTTAGCTGTTTCTTCTAAATCTATGACCACATTCCATTACAGTATGATTTTGTTGGTATTTCTAGACTCATCAGTTCCAGACTTCATCTTTAGACTTCTTGTTACGCTCAAAGAGCATGAAGAGAAGAAAATCTACCAATCTTACACAATATGGTCATATGGTTTTTAATTATATTTCAAAATAAAACAAGTATTTATACTATTGAAACTATGTTAATATTATTCATTGTGGAGTCAAGAAATATACTATGATGATTTTTCTTTTCTTTTAATGTAGTTTTCCTGGAATCACTAAATATTATTTATTTATTTTTCTTTTCTCCTGTCATCTGCACATCCTCAATTCTTTCTAGCATTTCTATAATATTAGATATTCTATCAAGTCCTCCCCTTTGTCTTTCTTGGGCATGGCCTTCCTGGAGCTTACCACCTTCCTGCACTAACCTGGACTACTTGCTCTTCAGGCCTGCTACATGGTTGTCATCCTGAGCCCTCCCTGTGTTACTCTTCTAGGTTGGATCCAGTTTCCGAGGTCCTGTTTCTTCCTTAGTCTTATCATATTCCCTTGTTTTTCTACTGCATATCCTCCAACAGTCTCTAAGAAATAAATATGAGTCCCCTTTCCCCTTTGTCCACCATTATGGTGTGTGTGGTTGTCCACCTTGTGATGTGTGTGGATGTCCACCATTATGATGTATGTGGTTCCTTACCAAGTGTTATGGTTTGAATATGAGGTGTCCCATAAAAGTTCATGTGTTAGACAATCTGATCATCAGAAGTGATTATTAGATTATGAGAACAGTGACCTAGTCTGTTTGATGGATTTAATCAAATAGGACTCAGTGGAAATTAATCCACTTAATGGATTACTAATTTGGAGGGACTGCTTTACTAGGTGGTAACTATAGGCAGGTAGGTGTGACTGGAGGAAGTAAGTCCCTGGGGACATGCCTTTGGGGTATATATTTTGTCCCTGGTGAGCAGAGCACTCTCTCTCTCTCCTTCTTGGTTGCCATATCCTGAATTGCTTTCCTCCACCACATCCTTCTGCCATGATATTCTGCCTCACTTGAGCCCAAAGAAATGCAGTTGGTCCACCATGGACTGAGTCCTCTGAAACGATGAGCCCCAAATAAACTTCCTCCTCTAAGTTGCTCTCATCAGACATTTTGATCACAATGAAAAACTTACTAACACATCATGTCTTCTCACAAGACTTTCAGGATCAAACAATTCCTGGCCAACAAACAAACAAAATCATCCCATTCCCCAGTGGATTTAGTTGAAAAATGGCAATAAAATCAGGTATGACTCTAGGAGAAGACACTGGAGAGGAACTTTTAAGGATTGTACATGAGCTGCCACACATATTTTTGTTGTCAAGGTCATTAGCATCTTACAGTATCAAACAGAAAATGCTGCCACTATTTGGACAGTTGGACATATCTTATTGGGAAAATGATTTTTCTGTTTGTTTCTATGCTCCACACTAGTAAGTTGTTTCAGTAATAAATATGTGAGACCTTTCAAAAGAGGTACATGAGAAAGTTTCCGAGCCCTTGAATTTCTGAAAAGATCTTTAACCTCCCATTTGATTAGTCTTGCAGCTGGGAATAGAATTCTGGATCAAATATTATTTTCCCTCACATTTTTATGGCATTGCTCAATTATCTCATAGCATGTAGTACTGATCTTGAGAAGCCTGAGACTGGATTCTTCTTTATACCCTATGTGACTGACATTCTGGAGAGTTTTAAATTCTTGTCATCCCCGTTATGCTGACATTTCAGACTCATCTGTGCCTGGTGTCTTGAAGTCCTGAGCTTCTTGAGTCCATTTGCTCAGATGTCTTGCTTGAGGAAATGTCTTAGTGGGCACTGTGTTATTTAGAGTGAGAGTGGTAGCATGAGGGAATGAGGGTATCATTTAAAGCATAGCATTGATCATGTAACAATCCTGCTTCAAAGCTTTTGTGTTCCTCTTTTGCATTGTGGGGCAAATCCAAACTCTTTGGCATGGTATTCAATGCCCTAACCTACCTGCACTTCCTTAGGGAGTCATTACCCCTTAGTTCTGACTTCCATGCCACCTGACATACTTGACATTTCCCAAACACAACAGGTGTTTCTCGCTTCCATTGTCCAGGGGCACTTTTCCACTGAGCGATATCCCCAGTCCTTTTATTTTGATAAAGGTCTCACTAAGTTGCTGAGGTTAACCCTGAACTTGCAATTCACCTGCCTCAGCTTCCTGAGTCACTGGGATTAAAGGCATGAGCCACTGTGCCCAGCTCCCATCACATTCTTAAAATATATTTTTTAGTTGTAGATGGACATAATACCTTTATTTTATTTATTTATTTTTATGTGATGCTGAGGATCAAACCCAGTGTCTCATGTGTGCTGTGCACTCTACCATTGAGCTACCACCCCAGCCCCTCCCATCACATTTTAACAGCTTTATTGAGATATTCACATCCCTAGGCAATTTACCATTTTAAAGTGTTCCATTCAATCGTTTTTAATACATTCATAAGATTATTTGACCATCACCACAATTTTAGAACATTTTCATTACCCCCTAAAGAAGCCCCATAGCCGGGCGCAGTGGCACACACCTGTAATCTCAGCAGCTCAGGAGGCTGAGGCAGGAGGATCACAATTCCAAAGCCAGCATCAGCAAAAGTGAGGTGCTGAGCAACTCAGTGAGACCCTGTCTCTAAATATAATATGAAAAAGGGCTGGGAATGTGATTCAGTGGCCGAGTGCCCCTGAGTTCAATCCCTGGTATATGCACCCCCTGCTACAACAAAGAAGCCCTATAGCCATTAGTAGATAATTGGGAGGCTGAGGCGGGAGGATGGCAAGTTCAAGGCAAGTTCAAGGCCAGTCGCAGCAACTTAGGAAGACCCTATCTCAAAATAAATAACAAAAAGAGCTGAAGGTGTAGCTCAGTGGTAGAGCACTCCTTTGTTTAATCCCCAGCACCACAAAAAAGGCTGTTAATTGTTTGTTGTTTTTTTTTTTTTTTTTTTTTTTTTTTTTGGTACCAAGGATTAAACCCAGGGGTGCTTAGCCACTGAGCCACATCCCCAGCCCTTTTTATGCTTTTTTTAGAGATAGGGTCTTGCTGAGTTGATTAGGGCCTCCCTAAGTTGCTGACGCTGGCTTTAAACTCATGATCCTCCTGCTTCAGACTCCTGAGCTGCTGGGATTACAGGCATGCACCATCATGCCCAGCAGGTTGTTGTTTTGATAAAGTACAATTCATCAATTTCTTTTGTCACTTGTCTTTGGTATCATGTCTAAGAAAGCTTTGTTTAATTCAAGGATATTAAGATTGATTCCTGTTTTCTTCTGAGAGTTTTACACTTTACACTTACATTTATGTTTTTGATTTATGTTTTGAGTTTATTTTTGTACAAGGTGTAAAGTAGAGGTTCAATTTCATTCTTTTGCATATGGATATCCAGTGTCTGAGCACCATTTGTTGAAGAGACTGTTCTTTACCCATTGAATGGACTTGACATCCATGTTGAAAATCAATTGATGATAGATGTAAATGGATTTATTTCTTGACTCTCAGTTCTATTCCATTGGTTTATATGTCTTTGTTTATTTCAGGACTACACACTTTTGATTACTGTAGCTTTGTACTTCAGTTTTAAATTAGGATATGTGAGTCCTCCAAATTTATTTTGCTTTTTCAATGGTTTTGGTTATTAGGAGTCTCATGCAATTCCATATGAAATTGAGAATTGACTGATTTCTACAAAAAGTTGTTGAAATTTTGATAGGGATTACATTAAATTGCAGGTCAATATGCAATAATTTTCATCTTAACTATGTGAAATCTTCTCCATGCATACAGATGCTTTAGGTCTTCTTTAACTTGTTTGTATGTATAAATTTTTATAAATTTCAGAGTACAAGTTTTATACTACCTTGTTAAATTTATTCCGTAGAATAAACACAAAGAATAAATATTTTATTCTTTTTGATGCTATTATAAGTGGGATTGTTTTCTTATTTCTATTTTCAGTTTGCTACTGCAACATTTTGAATAAGAATTTTTAAAATATCACCATGATCAATCTCTAAGTTTAAAATCAAAGGTTGTTACTATTTTTAGGTTGTTGTTTGCAGGGATTCCAATGTTTTACAATGGGCTACACAGTAATAGAACTTAAAAATGATCTCATTAGTATGTTTTGGTAACGTGGAAACAATTGGCTTCACTAATGGATTTAACATTATCATAAAAATTCCAAGCCAACCTCATCCTATCAGAAGAAAGTTAATATGAAACTGCTTACTTTGGTTGTCCCAGAAACTTGCCTGCTAATAGTTAAAGTATTTAATATGCTTCTTGGGTGAGTGGGTATTTCTCTAATTATAATTCTTTCTCTGAAGGACATGGAAAATTCCTGGGTGCTGGTATTAATCTCTCCCTTTCTTTAACAAACTGGAAATTGGAAACAATGAGATTAAAATTTTCTCAAGAGCCAAGATCAGGACTCTGTCATTAATGTTCTCGATGAATTTTGTTTTTTGTAGTAGACATAAATTCACACCAACCCCCTCAACTAGAGAAGTTTTTCCCTCCATTTTTTCTTTATCCTGGCCTTAAGACATCACAGTTAGTATACTCCTTTCTTAAATTTCTGGCTCCCCTTGCTTTATGCTTAATCAAATAATAAACAACTTTATTAAAATATCTAGTATATTGGTCAAAACTCAAGTACAAACCTAGCAAATGTGAGGTCCTGGGTTGGATTCCCAGCACTGCAAATAAAACCAAACCAAGCCAAACAAACAAACAAACACCTCAGATATGCAGTGAACATTAATTTATTTTACTTGAAACAATATTTTTTTATCTTAAAAATGTTTCTATGATAATGAGGGGTTTTAAAATGTTTACCCAGATTTTGTGTCGATCTTTTAAAAGAAATTTCATGGACTGGAGGTATTTAAGAAGTTGGAAGAAACCTCAGAAAGTGGGGGCGTGGGTCTGTGAGCCAAGTTCTGCCTGTAGACATGTTTTATTTGGCCCCTGTGGTATTTTAAAACTATTTAAATTAGTTGCCAACATTTAAAAATCAGCCAGTTTCATATAAAAATTTGGATTTCTGACTTTTTTGGAAAAAGTTGGCAAATCTGGCTATCTCAGGCCCACGCTGAGGCACAATGCATACTGGGGGCATGTGCTCCAGTTTGTCAAAGTCCCCCTCGGGTCCACTTCCTTCAGTAGCATTAACTTCTGGCCCCAGGAGGCCTTTGAGTCAGTGAATCCTGAGCTAATTCATTAATCCCCTCCTGAGGTTTTGAGATTGAGGTTTGGAGAAATCATTACTGTCCAAAGTTAGTCAGCAGCTAATTAATTATCAATTTCTCAATAGTTGTTTGGACTCTAATGTCAAGAGTGTTATTAGTAAAATGGATAAAGTTAGGGAAGGGCTAATTATTCTACATTTTGAAAGGATTTTCTTGCTTGAATGGCATCCCCATTGATGTATTTTGGCTTTTTAAATATAATTAACTGACAGAGGATCTAAGGAAGCCACAGCTCATCAAAAATTGGTCCAAAGAAACCCTAGAAACAATGAATCATCACTATTTTAACCTAGATGTCCCAGCTTTGATCTTACCTCCTCCTTCAGATTGCTTCCATTTCTCTTTTCTTCTAAACCCCTGTGATTTTCTTGTTTGTCTAGGTAACAAGTTAGTTCTTAATCATTCATCCATTCAATAAATATGTATCTGATGGGGCTGGGGATATAGCTCAATGGACGAGCACTTGCCCACCAGGTGTTAGGCCCTGGGTTCCATCCCCAGCAGTAAGAAAAAAGAGGACTGAGAAGGAGAAAGGGAAGGGGAAGAAGGAGAAGGGGAAGGGGTTGGAGATAGAGAAGAAGGAGAAGGAGGAAGAGGAAAAAGAAGAAGAAGGAAGAGGAAGAAGAGGAGGAGGAGGAGGAGGAGGAGAAAAGGAGGAGGGTAGAAAGAAAGGAAGGAAGGAAGGTGTACTTGAGCCCTTACTAGACACTGTAGGTACCTGGGTTAGCACAGGGGAAAAAGGGACAGAAATTCCTTGCACTGCTACAATGCTAGTGGGAGAAATAGATGAGAAGTAAACAGTTCTGATGGTTATATGTACTGTGAAGACATAAAGACAGGTTTATGTGACCATGACTTGGGGGTGAGTGCTACTTAGTTAGGATGGTGAGAGAATCTTGAAGATGAGAAAAAAATCTATATGAGGGTAGATGACCTATTCAAGTACAGTGGAGTCAGAGTGCCTGGGCCTACATACCAATAACTGCACCCCTCTTCCTTTACTGGGTACTGGGAATTGAACTCAGTAGCACTTCATCACTAAGCTAGGTCCCCAACCCTTTGTATTTTTGATTTTGGATAGGGTCTTGCTAAGTTGCACAGGCTTATCTCAATTTCACAATCCTCCTGCCTCAGCCTCTCCAGTAGCTGCAATTACAGGCATGAGCCACTGCTCCTAGTTCCACTAGCCCCTTTAAATAACTGCATGACCTTTGACAAGTTGCTTAACCTCTCTAAGCTTTCAGTTGCCGCATCCATAAAATGGAATTGCAGACTACCTCCGTCATAAGGGTACTGAAAAGAGTAAAGAAGATCATACATTTATATTACTTAAAACATGTCAGTAACATCACCACAGCTATTTTTATTTATTTCTTAATTCCTGCCTTGTTTGAAAAAACACGGAAGTAAGGCGATTTGAATTTGTGTTTTATTATTATCAGTGTGCTACCCAAGCTGAGGAATTTTGGAGGGAGGAAACAGAACAGAAAAAGTGACTAACATGGATAGTAATTTCTTCTAGTTTCTTTGTAGAGAAGCATCTCTCATTTGATTCCCAAATATAGGCCTAATCTTGACCAAAAGTGGCTCTCAATCCTAAATCATTCTAGCCTACCAAACAAGTCAAGAATTCATTTTCCTCCATTTATGTTCAATTTTGCCAAAACCATTAATCAATGAACAACAGAAATTATCTAATAATTCAGAATCCAACTGCTGTTAATATTCAGCTGACTCTGAGCACAATTTAACCCAAGGCTGAGATAAACTGTGCATATTTGTTCCACAAGCATATATGGTAGAGGTCGGCATGTGTCAATCTGGACTAAGAAAATTACATTAACATTACATTATATTAACATGATTTAACCCCAACCAGAACAAACCTCTGAAGCCTAAACTGGTTCTGCCTCAGTGGGTCTCTCTGACTTCCATCAACTCCCATAATTCTTAAAGGGAAACATTAGCTTATGACTTCATTTGGAGCAACAGCAACAACAAAATGTTTAACACTTGTCAGTGGCTTTCAGTTCTGAAGTAACAGAAAATGGCTGAATATTGCATTATATATTCTAAGCATGTACATGTTTTTTTTTGTTTTGAATTGCTTCTTCTACAGCAACACTGTGCTTAAACGGTGAACAATTGAAATATTAATGGATGAAAAGTATGTTTAATTAACTTGCTTTTATCAAACACTATGTCCACTGCTATATTTAGCAACTGAACTAATAGAGAAAGCTGCTGCAGAATTAGTCAGCACATCAGCCTGTTAAATATCAAAGAGCAGAGGAGGTCTTTTGTCTCAGCATTGAACCAGACACTGAAAATGCATCTAATTTTAGTATTTCCAGAGGAGAATAAAAAGATGTGAAACACAATAATCAGGAAAAATGTCATGCACAGTCTAAGTACACATTCGTCAGAGGAAAAATGCTGGGAGGAGAGCGGGCAGCATACGTAAGAGGTGTGTCCAGAAGCTACAATTCATCATCACAAGGGAATTCTTTAAAATAATTTACCAATAAAAAAGCCAAGACTTCCATCTTCACAAAAAAAGGTCCTAGGGAGTAACACAGAGTACTATGTAGGTGAAACAGTCTTTTTCTAGAAGCAATTTCATATGGTCTACTTTGGCACTTAAGGGCATCATCGATGCAATGAAGGAAAGGATTGAAGGAATAAAGGAAAAGTTTCTTTTTAGAGTGAGCTTTAATTTTCCTCAGATTCTTTCATTTTCGGAGTGTATAACCAGATGGATATAGGTGGACGGGAGGAAGAAGCATGCAAGATGAGCACCCTTCAAGATAACCTGATTACCCTAATATATTTGAAATGTTTTATTGTATTAGGAAGGTGAATTGCACATTCTTAAGAAATAAAGCATAAAGAGAAAGAAGCTTGAGCTTTGATCAGCTGTTATAATTTCTTTAATTTAGTTCAGTATCCCACAAACTCAGATCGGTATTTGGCATACAGTAGATCTCAATAAATATTTATTGAATAGGGGCTGGTAGTGTGGCTCAGCAGTAGAGTGCTTACCTGACAATCACAAGGCTCTGGGTTTGATCTACAGCACTGCAAAAATAATTTGTTGAGGCTGGGCCATGGTGGTGCACATCTGTAATCCCAGCAACTCAGGAGGCTGAGACAGGAGAATCACAAATTCAAGGCCAGACTCAGCAACTTAGCCAGGCCCTAAGCGACTTCATGAGACCATGTCTCAAAAATAATACACTTAAATAAACTTTTAAAAAGGAACTGGGAATGTAGCCCAGTGGTAAAGCACCTCGGGTTCAATTCCCAGTATAAAAAAAAAGTTGAAAAAATGAATAAATGGTTTCATGTCAAGATGGTAAAGTGAGCATATGCACAATTCTCCTGACATTATTTCAAACACACAGCAATGACCTATTAGGTCATTTAAAATATATTTAAAAGTACATAACAATCAGCCAGGTGTGGTGGGACATGCCTGTAATCCCATCAATTTGGGAGGCTGAGGCAAGAGGATCACAATGTAAGGAAAATCTGTCTCAAAATTAAAATAATAAATTAATTTAAAGGACTGGGGATGTGGCACGGTGATAAAATGCCCCTGGGTTCAATCTGCAGTACCAAAAGAAAAAATACATAACTATCAAATATGAGAGGAAAATCATCACAGACCAAAGCAAACAGAAACTACAACAGGAAGTCAGAAGAGTTGGGGATAGGACTTCAAATCCATGGGACACTGGGGCTGAACTTGCCCAGAATGTGGTGGAAGACTGGAACCAGGATCTGTCTGAAACCAGGCCTTAGGACCATGCTTCCTGCCTACCTGCCTACCCACCAGTATTGGACCAGAATCACCCACTTACCTGAAGCAGAAAACTGTAGCTAACATGAGACCTATACCTGCATTTGTGTCACGTGAGTGTAGGTACTAGAGTTGTTTAACTTTGCAGGAAAAGCCCTGGTATGAACTTTTGAAAACTTGAGGGGCCAGGACTGAGGGAACTGAGAAACTAGCACCAGGGGCATAGGCCCAGAAGAAAATCCCCATAGAAAATTAGTTCTCAGCAAAACTATACCATTTCTGGGGAAGTTGGGTACTATGAAAAGTAACCAACCCATCCAATATCTGAGGAACAGAATGATCTAAAAAATACATTCAAAGAAGCATATTGAAAAGCTCCAAATTTGAAATTACAATCTCAATTTAGTTTTAGTTTAAATCTTGTGCTTGTAAAATGTAGTTTGCTACCTTTGTGTAAGAAAGAAGGGGAAATATACATGTATGTATCTGCTAATATCTGAAAAATATATTTTCAGGAAAGATACACCAGAACTTAAGGAAATTGATGATCTAAAGGGAGTGGGTATGAATAAGGTACAAGGGAGGGTGATGGGAATTTTCTGAGAATCTTTTTGTATGCTTTGACTTTTTTTTAAAGAAACTCTTAGCTGTAGATGGACACAATACTTTATTTATTTATTTTATGTGGTGCTGAGAACCCAGTGCCTCACATGTGCTACACAAGCACTCTATCACTGAGCTACAACCCCAGCCCTTGCTTTGTCTTTTAATTACATTAATATTTTATATATTCAAAAAATAAAATTGAATTAATATTAGGAAAATTCAATTCCAAATGGATAAATAAATTAAACCAACTGCATATCATAATGAAAATATAACTGTGCAACAGAATGAAAATGATTTGACTAATTACTTTTTTTTTCAGGGTGCTGGGCATTGAACCCAGGGCCTTGTGCTTACGTGGCAAGCACTCTACCAACTGAGCTATATCCCCAGCCCCTACTAATTGCTTTTGACACAGTAATTTGTGCATACTCAGTGGGATATATCATATAGATAAAAATAAGCTGGGCACAGTAGCACACACCTGTAGTCCCAGTTGCTTGGGAGACCAAGGCAAGAAGATCACTTAAACAAGGAGTTTGGAGCCAGCCTGGGCAATATAATGAGACTCCTGTCTTTTAAAAAACAAACACAAAATATGGCAGAGCAACCTTGAACATTTCTTGGTGGTTTATTATTGGTAACACTATTTCTGTAGCAATACTGAAGTTATTTTGTGTGCATCATTGGATTGAGCAAATGAGTAAATATAGTGAAAATGCATAAATAGGTTGGGAGTCAGGATTCTCACTGTGGGAAGAAGGAAATACAAATTATGTTGTCAGGGAAGGCATAGAAGTACCGTGTGGTGTTGGCTTGGAAATTATTTAAAAATGTGTACCTGTCTACTAAAAGAGCATAGAAGCAATGACATTCTAGTAATATTGAGCACACAGTACCTAGAATTATATTTTAAATACCATATGGCTCAGGTTGGGTTCTCTGAAACAGGCTCTGTTGTGATGGAGTTTAAGGCACAAGATGTTGCCAGCCGTGGGTCATGGTGGCACACAACTGTAATTGCAGCAAATTGAGACACTGAGACAGGAGGATTGCAAGTTCAAGACTAGCATCAGTGACTTAGCACAATCTTATCTCAAAATAAAAAAAATAAAATAAAAGGACTGGAGATACAACTTAGTGGTAGAGCACTCCTGGGTTTGATCCCCAGGATCAAAAGAAGAAAATGCAACATGTTTACTAGAGATCAACAAGTATATAGGATGGAGGAAGGAAGCAGGACTGAGAAAAGAAAGATGAACTGCATCATAAGCCTCAACCAGCTGTGGAGCAAGTAGCTATGGAGCACTTTCTTTCCCCAACATAGTGTCCCATATCAGGTTGAAAAGCCAGGACTTTATACCCATGCTTAACTCAGTCACGGGATATGGGTGGCCCTGGAAAAGGCACTTAAAGAGGTTTTGCAAATAAGGCAGACCCTGAGGAGCTGGTAACTTCAGGCTGCTCACTGACCATACTCTCTACAGCTAGGCAGCAAGTCTGTTCTTCATGATTGATCTGGATGGCACCTCTTCATGTCTACCAAGTTGTTCCACAATAATAGGAACTAGATTTCCTTGGACGAGTGGCTGATTCCATGTCCAGGGCAAGGAAAGAAGAAAGTGAGCCTGGAATATTTTGTAAAGTGAGGAGAACTTCCCCCCCAGACAAATTTGGGACAATTTGAGCATCAAAAAGAAAACCAGACAGAGACTCATCAAGGAAAGAAAATTTCAGACCAATATCCTTAATGAACATCGATGCAAAAATTCTCAACAAAATTTTAGCAAATCGCATACAAAAACATATTAAAAAGATAGTGCACCATGATCAAGTTGGTTTCATCCCAGGGATGCAAGGTTGGTTCAACATCAGGAAATCAATAAACGTAATTCACCACATTAATAGACTTAAAATCAAGAATCACATGATTATTTCAATAGATGCAGAAAAAGCATTTGATAAAATACAGCACCCCTTCATGCTCAAAACACTAGAAAAAATAGGGATAGTGGGAACATTCCTTAACATTGTAAAGGCCATTTATGCTAAGCCCATGGCTAATATCATTCTAAATGGTGAAAAACTGAAAGCATTCCCCCTAAAAACTGGAACAAGGCAGGGATGCCCTCTTTCACCACTTCTATTCAACATTGTTCTTGAGACTCTGGCCAGAGCAATTAGACAAACCAAAGAGATTAAAGGGATACGAATTGGGAAAGAAGAACTCAAACTATCCCTGTTCGCTGATGACATGATTATATATTTAGAGGAACCTGGAAATTCCACCAGAAAACTCTTAGAACTCATAAGTGAATTCAGTAAAGTAGCAGGTTATAAGATCAATGCCCATAAATCCAACGCGTTTTTATACATAAGTGATGAATCTTCAGAAAGAGAAATTAGGAAAACTACCCCATTCACAATAGCCTCGAAAAAAATAAAATACTTGGGAATCAATCTCACAAAAGAGGTGAAAGACCTCTACAATGAGAACTACAGAACACTAAAGAAAGAAATTAAAGAACACCTTAGAAGATGGAAAGATCTTCCATGTTCTTGGATAGGAAGAATTAATATTGTCAAAATGGCCATACTACCTAAAGTGCTATACAAATTCAATGCAATTCCAATTAAAATCCCAATTGTGTACCTTACAGAAATAGAGCAAGCAATTATGAAATTCATCTGGAAGAATAAGAAACCCAGAATAGCTAAAGCAATCCTTAGCAGGAGGAGTGAAACAGGGGGTATTGCAATACCAGATCTTCAACTCTACTACAAAGCAATAGTAACAAAAACGGCATGGTATTGGTACCAAAATAGAAAGGTAGATCAATGGTACAGAATAGAGGACACGGACACAAACCCAAATAAATACAATTTTCTCATACTAGACAAAGGTGCCAAAAATATGCAATGGAGAAAAGATAGCCTCTTCAACAAATGGTGCTGGGAGAATTGGAAATCCATATGCAACAGAATGAAACTAAACCCATATCTCTCACCATGCACGAAACTAAACTCAAAATGGATTAAGGACCTCGGAATCAGACCAGAGACCCTGCAGATTATAGAAGAAAAAGTAGGTCCAAATCTTCACCTTGTTGGTCTAGGATCAGACTTCCTTAACAGGACTCCCATAGCACAAGAAATAAAAGCTAGAATCAACCACTGGGATAGATTCAAACTAAAAAGCTTTCTCTCAGCAAAGGAAACTATCAGCAATGCGAAGAAAGAGCCTACAGAATGGGAGAATATCTTTGCCAATCATACTTCAGATAGAGCACTAATCTCCAGAATCTATAAAGAACTCAAAAAACGTTACTCCAAGAATTCAAATAATCCAGTCGACAAATGGGCTAAGGAAATGAATAGACACTTCACAGAAGAAGATCTACAAGCAATCAACAAACATATGGAAAAATGTTCAACATCTCTAGTAATAAGAGAAATGCAAATCAAAACCACCATAAGATTCCATCTCACCCCAATTAGAATGGTGATTATCAAGAATACGAGCAACAACAGGTTTTGGCAAGGATGTGGGGAGAAAGGTACACTCATACATTGCTGGTGGGGCTGCAAATTAGTGCAGCCACTCTGGAAAGCAGTGTGGAGATCCCTTAGAAAACTTGGAATGGAACCACCATTTGACCCAGCTATCCCACTCCTTGGCCTATACCCAAAGGACTTAAAATCAGCATACTACAGAGACACAGCCACATCAATGTTCGTAGCTGCTCAATTCACAATAGCGAGACTGTGGAACCAACCTAGATGCCCTTCAATTGATGAGTGGATAAAGAAACTGTGGTATATATATACAATGGAATATTACTCAGCTATAAAGAATGATAAAATTATGGCATTTGCAGGCAAATGGATGAAATCGGAGAATATCATGCTAAGTGAGATAAGCCAATCTCAAAAAGCCAAAGGACGAATGATATCGCTAATAAGTGGAGGATGACACATAATGGGGGGGAGGGAAGGGTTAGTGTTAGGGTTAGGGAGAGGGGCAAGAATGGAGGAAGGAAGGACTGTTTAGAGGGAAAAGAGGGGTGGGAAGGGTGGGGGGAAGGGAAAAAATAACAGAATGAATCAAACAACATTACTGTATGTGGATTTATGATTACACAAATGGTATGCCTTTACGCCATGTACAAACAGAGAGGCAACATGTATCCCATTTGTTTACAATAAAATAAAAAAAAAAGTAAAAAAGAAATAAAAAATAAAATGTGAAAAAAAAAAAGAATAAGGACAGCAATGGATTATACCACATTGAACAATAAGAGAGTCCATAGTGATATTAAAACTAAAACTTCAAAAAAGGAAAGGAGAGATAGCTCTTCTTTGTGGGAAATTCCAATTAATAAATGTAAAAAAATGGCAGCAATAGAAAAATCATCATTTTTCTAACTGCCATAGTAACAACTGATTCAAGCAAAAAAATCAATTGGTGCTAAAGCAATCAGGTGAAAATATGTTCAGAAATAGAGTATTTATTCATTAAAAGGAGAATTTAATAGAATGTGGAAAATTAGAGTGAAATTTTCACGATTTTCTTGGTTATTTCAGAGACTAAAATTAGACTTCCATCTCCCAAAACACATGACTTTACATAATCTCTTAAGGCCATTAATCTAAAGTTCTATAGATGTGGATATTATCTAAGAAAGATGTGTGCCATTTTTCATTTTCCAGAAAAATAAGTTTTTATTTTTCAAAGACAAGATTGAAAATTTAAAAATAATAATAAAAAAGAAATAGGATAGTCACACAGTTCCCAAATATCTCTTCACAGGTTACTTATTAATTATAAAGTGGGAAAGGTACCCTTATAAAGTAGAAGTCTCGTGGAAACCACATATCAATAGAATTAAAATTGATACATAATAAAGGACATCTAAGTATCTCAATGAGCACAGAAAATATATGTGACAAAAACCAACATCCCTTCATGATGAAAATACTCATCAAACTAGCAGTAGAGGGGAATTTCCTCTATGGAAAAAAAAAAAAAAAACACAGCTAACATTATACATCATGGTGAAAACCTGAAAGATTTCTCTTTAAGACAAGGCATTTTCATCACTTCTACTCAACATTGTATACTATAGGTTCCAGTTGATGTGATCAGTCAAGAAATAATAGCAGGTATCAAATTGGAAAGAAAAAAATGAAACTATCTCTGTTTCCAGATGACATGATCATGGATATGGATGATCTTAATGAATACACATACAACAAAAACCTTATTAGAACTAATAAAGGCGTTTGACAGGTTTCAAGGAATAAAATCAATATGTAAAGATTGATTATAAATCTATTCTTTACAAATGAAAAATCCAAAAATGAAATTAAGAAACAATTCAATTTATAATAGCATCAAAAGGATAAAATACTTAGGAATAGATTTTGAAAAGTGTAAAATTTATATTCTGAAAATTAGAACATATTCAAAGAAATTAAAGGAGACCTAAATAAAAGACATCCCATGTTCACGGATTAGAAGACTTAATATAGGGAAGATGGTAATACTTCCCAAATTGATCTATATATTCAACACAAATACTATCAAAATCCCAGCTGACTTTCTTTCCGAAATTGGTGAACTTATCCTCAAATACATATGGCAACTAAAGGGACCCCAAATAATCAAAGTGATCTTAAAAAGGAAGAACGAAGTCAGGGGACTCATAATTCCCAATATCAAAACTTTATATAATGCTGCATTAATCAAGAGAGTGTGTTATGGGCATAGGGATACACATAGATCTGTGGAATTAAAGCAGAGGGTCTAGATATTAATCTTCATGTTATGGCAAATTGATTTCCAATAAGGATGCCGAGATAATTCAATAGGGGAAAGAATAGTCTTTTAAGCAACTATTGCTAGAGTAATTGGCTATCCACATGTGATCATGAAACTGGAAACCTTCTTCACAGCATGCACATAAATTAACTCAAAATTTACTGAAGACATAAGTTTGAGTCCTGAAACTACAAAATTCTTAAAAGATAATAGGGGTAAATCTTGATGACCCTGAGTTAGGTAAGGCCTTCTTAGCTAGGACATCAAAAATATAAACCACAGTAGGAAAAAGAGTTAAATTTTGATGAAGTCTTGTCAAAATTAAAAAAAAAAAACTTTTGTGCTTTATTAGGGACTGAATTGTGCCTTCTCCTCCCTAATTCATATAGTGATGCCCTCACTCACAGTGTGACCATACTGTGGAGATAGGACCTTCAGGAAAGTAATTAAGGTTGAATTAAATCATAAAGGTGGGGCCCTAATCCAATAGGACCAGTGTCCTTATAAGAAGAGAAGACACCAGTGATTTATTCCCCCCCCATCCCCCCACAAAGAAGAAAGGACATGAAGACATGGCAAGAAGGTGGCTGTCTGTAAACCATGAAAAACTGCCTCAAAAGAAACTATCCCTGCTGGCACCTTGATCCTGAATGTCTAACCTCCACCATTGTAAGACAATGAATTTTTGTCGTATAAACCACTCAATCTGGGATATTTTGTTATGTCAGCCACAGCTGACTAATACATGCTTTAAAAGATACCATCAGAAAAGATAACCCATAGAAATGTGAAAAAACATTTGAAAATAAGATGTAAAAAGAAGGCACTTGGATTTAGAATACATTAAGTCTTCTTACAACTCAATGACATAAAGATAAATAACTCAATTAAAAGTGGTCAAAGGACTTAAGTAAACATGTCTGCAAGAAAGATATACAAGTGGCCAAGAAGCATGTAAAAAGATGTTCAACAGCATTAGTCATTGGGGAAACACAAATCAAAATCACAGTGGAATGCCACTTTATACATTTTATCATGGCTAAAATAAAAAAAGATAGACAATAGCAATTTTTGGAGAGGATATGAAGATGTTAGAACTGTTGAGAGTGTAAAATTGTGCAGTCATTTTATGTAAGTTTTGTAGTTCCCCTAAGTTTAGTGTTACCACTTGATCTAGCAATTCCACTACTAGGTATAGATGTTAGAGAATTGAAAACCTATGTCCATAAAAAAGTCTTACACAAATATTCATAGAAGCATTATTCATAGCAGTCCAAAGTGGAAACAACCAAAATATTATCCAACTGATAAATGGATAAGCAAAATATCCACATACTGGTATATTATTCAGCAATAAAAAGGATGAATCTTGAAAACATGTTGCTGAAAACAAATAAAGAAGGCCACATATTATCTGATTTATGTGAAATATGCAAAATAGGCACATACACACAGAGAATAGATTTGTGGTTGTGAGGAGCTAGGGAGAGGGGGCAATAGGGAATGATCAGGAGAATGAATAATAAGGAAGTTTCTTTTGGGGGTGATGAAAATATCCTAGAATTAGATAGCAGAACTGATTGTACAACTTTGTGAGTATACTAAAACCCAATGAATTGTGCATATGGAATGGGTAAATATTATGGCACTTGAACTTTATCCAAAAACAAACTGGAGTAAAAATGTCAAGAAACAGAAACACTGGAGTTAGGGTGGGCTGGGAGAAGTTGTCTCATTTGGGAAAAGGATGGAGGTGTTAAATACATTTAGACTAAATATTAGAAACGGAATGCAAGTCTGCCCTCTGTTTCCACGTGTTCCACATCAGAGGAGTCAACCAACATAGATCAAAAATATTGGGAAAGAAAATAGCATCTGTACTAAACATGTATGGAGATTTTTTCTTGTTCTTCTCCCCTAAACAATACAGTATACAAGTATTTACATAGCATTTACATTGTATTAAGTATCATAAGTTATTTAGAGGTAATTTAAAATATAAGGGAGGATGTATTATAGATTACATGCAAAAACAACATTTTATAAAGGTGACTTGAGCATCCTTGGATTTTGGTATCTGAGGGGATACCTAGAACCAATCCTTTCCTTCTGGACACCAAGGGACAACTGTGTTCTAAAATGACTGGAGGTGAGGAGGTAAGGAGAGAAATAAAGAATAAAGTCATAATGTTGAGTAAAATAGACAAAAGTAAGTTGCAGAATGATATATACTAACAATAACACAAATGTACATTAAACATAACATCATAAAGCAAACCAAGTCAGAATAGTGGTTGACTCAGGAGAGCAATAAGGGGCTAGGATTAGAGATAATAGTCATTCATTCCACTTTCCCATCTCCCTTCCTTCCCTTCATTCCCCTTTGTCCACTCCACTGAACTTCTTTTCTATTTTTTATCTCCCTCTTTATTGTGGATTAGCTTCCACATATCAGAAAACATTCAACCTTTGTTTTTTGGGATTGGCTTATTTCACTAAGGATGATAGTCTCCAGATCCATCCATTTACTGGCAAATGTCATAAAGTCATTCTTCTTTATGGCTGAGTGATACTCCATTGTGTATATATACCACATTATCTTTATCCATTCATCTGTAGAAGAGCACCTAGTTTGGCTTCTTAGCTTAGCTACAGTCAGTTAATTGTACTGCTGTAAACAATGATATGGCTGCATCGCTGTCATATGCTGATTTTAAGTCTTTTGGATATATATATATATTTATATATATTTATATTTATATATTTATTATAAATAATAAATATAATAATTTAATATATAAATATATATAATTATATATAAATATATATAAATATATTATATATTTATAAATATATATAATTTTATATATTAAATATATATTATATATACATTTATATATATTATTACATGTTTTCTTTAGCCATTCATCTGTTGAAGGGCACCTAGACTGGTTCTTTTGCTTAGCTATTGTGAGTTGAGCTGCTGTAAACATTGATGTGGCTGCATCACTGTAGTATGCTGATTTTAACCCCTTTAGGTATAAACGGAGGAGTGGGATAACTGGGTCAAATGGTAGTTCTATTCCAGGTTTTCTGAGGAATCTCCACACTGCTTTCCACAGTGGTTGCACCAATTTGCAGTCCTACCAGCAACGTATGAGTGTACCTTTTTTCCCCACATTCTCGCCAACATTTACTGTAGCTTATATTCTTTTTTTGCTTGTATTCTTGGTAATTACCATCCTGACTGGAGTGAGGTGAAATCTCAGTGTAGTTTTAATTTGTGTTTCTCTAATTGCTAGAGATGTTGAACATCTTTTCATATTTTTGTTGACCAATCTGACATAACTTTCCTATGTACATGTATGAATATATCACAGTGAATCTCACCTTCGTGTACATCTACAAGAGATTAATTTAAAAAATAACTATGTGTAAATGGCAGAAAGATCAATAGAGAGAAAGGAGGGTGGGGTGGGGAAAGGGAAGGGGAAGGAGAGGTACTGGGGACTGAATTAGAACAAGACATATTCCATGCTTTTATAATTATGTCAAAATGGTTTCTGCTGCCATGTACAACTAAAAAGAACCAATTAAAAAAAAGAGTAGTCATTTTTAAGTACTTATTGGTAATGTTTATTTTTTTGTTTCTCAAAAGAGAGACTAAAAGTAAATATAAACTGCTTAAGAGTTGTTAATTCTGGGTTGGGGGTGTATGAGTGGTCATTATATTATTCTTTGTACTTTTCTTTTAAAAAATGTGTGAAATTTAAAAAATACACGGCAAAATGTCCTGATTAGATTTTCAGCCAACTTGTATAGATTTCGTGTACAATTTTGGCCAAGTAAACCTTTATAAAAACATCCCCTTTAGGCTGTACAAAAAGAAAAAAAAAAGATAATTAATCATACTTGTGTAAAAATAGGAATGTCAAGATTGAAAGTGGGGAAGGAATCTAACATTTTCTGAACATCTACTATACATCTGATTTTGGACTAGGTGCTTTATATGTGATATATAACTTAATTCCATACTCCCAATAACCTCGTGATTTAGATAATGCTAGCCCTCAACTTCAGATGTCAAAACTGGGTGGGCTGGGGTTGTAGCTCAGTGGTAGAGTGCTTGCCTTCCACATGTGAGCCATTGGGTTTGATCCTCAGCACCACATATAAATAAACAAATCAATAAATATATTGTGGAAAAAACTGGGACAAGGTAAATCGAGTCACCCTAGAGTCCACATATCATTGGGGATGCATGAATATTTACCAGGACTCTGTGGACAAATTCAGTTGTAAGGAAATCAATTACTAGCCACTCAACATTTTAACATTGCTCTGTCTGGGAACACTCTCTCAGGCAAGTGGATTCTCCTTTTCTTCCTCCTTTCTCAACAATCTTTCTCTCATTTTACAAAAGAAAGACAATCCTCTCCACCCTCCATCCCCACTGCTAAACTGACTTTGGTGTGTTGCCCCAGGGGTTAGAAACCTCCTGGTGACAAAGACAAAAGCTAAAATAAGGGTGTTGGTGTGCAAAAATGAATGACTCTAATCACTGCGTAACAAGTCCTTGCAACACAGGTGGATTTCAATTCTTTGCCTTCAACAAAATTACTGAAAGATCTAATGGAATTGTCAGCAAATAAATCATTATAATTAATTTTGATGATAGAGTACTTTGGGATTTTTTTTGTATATAACTCAAGAACAAACACAAAGATTTGTGAGAAAATCTTGTGAGAAAAAACTCATTTCCTTCCATGTATTTAGGTGAACAAAGTTTCTTAGAGTTTGCATTTTAAAAAAGAACCAAAATAAAATTGTTATTTAATTGCTTTATTCTAACAATAAGCAACATTTATCCACAAATTCACTAACAGATTGTAAAATATATCTTCCATCTCTAAAAATTCTACCTGTTTAAAAGTTTTGTTACTGTGGCTGGGGAGATAGCTCAGTGGGTAAAGTGCATGCCTTGTAAGCACAAGGCTGTGGGTTCAATTCCCAGCACCACACACACACACACACACACACACACACACACACACACAAGTTTTGTTACATTTCCAAAAATTTGTTACATTGTACATTTAAACTATTTTAAAATTTTATAAAATATTTGTTCTTTTGATCAATTGTGTACTAATGATAACTTTATGCAGAAAACTTTTTAAAACATAAACATGTAGAACCTTATGGCAAGATGAAATTTTTAAAAATCTAATTTTTATTTTGAGACAGGGTCTTGCTAAGTTGCTGAGGGTGGCCTTGAACTTGGGATTCTCCCACCTCAGTTTCTCCAGTATCTGAGATCATAGACGTGTGCCATTTTGCCTGGCTAATCATTGTATTTGAATGAATGATGGTGGGTATGGGTTATTGTATTTAGATTCAATTGGACAGACTCAAAAAAGTGATGTAACCATTTAGAGTGACAAGATTTACTATAAAAATAACTTCCTGTGTAACTATTTGAACATGAGATGAAAAAGTTTAGGTATCAACTTAGAATATGTGGGGAAGGGTACACAGGTTTTCAAAATTACTTCAGGGAGCATGCAAGAAAAGACATTTGAAGACAACTTGAGTTTATAACTTGCTCTGGGCCATACAACCAACAGGAGGCTAAGATCAGACTGGAACCATGTCAGCACAGGCTCTTCAGCCAGACCTGAGGGGTCTATGGATGTGAGTTTTAACAATCAACTCAATTCATTTTAGAAATAAATTATTCAGTTCTCTAATGTGAGCAAGATCCTCTGCTTGGGGCCAATAGGTGCACAGTAATGAATAAAGCATTTTATTTACCCTCAAGTAACTCAAAAGTTTATAGGAGAGATAAGCCATCTTCACAAAATCTTTACTTATAAGATTAAATGCAACAAGGGCAAGAGACATTTATGAAAAATGCTGTTGAAAAGGGAGATATTACTGTTACCTGGGGTATCAGAAGAGTTTGAACAGGTTCTAGTATCAGATGGATGGTTCTTTGTAAAATGAATGATGGAACAATTGGGTAAGAGAAAGTAGGGACAACTCATTTGCCCATTCATTTATCCATTCATCCATTCATCCAAGAACCATTAGTTAAAAACAGAATATCCAAATACAATAAACGTGGCTATCCTGGTTGGAATAAATTATATGAAAATATCTGGGAGACAACCAGGGAATTCTGAATCCTTACTCTGAAGGTATTAAGGAACTTCAGTTAACTGCTCTTAGGTGCTGTGCCTATGTTTTTAAAAATGTAGAAGAAAATCTTTCTCTTTCAGCAATATACACTGAGGTATTTCTTGACAAATCACATAATGTCTTGCATTTGATTTAAAGTACCCCAAGTGTGTGTGTGTATGCATTGGAAGGAATGTGTAGGGGGACTATTAAACAACTGATCATGTATTGATAACTATGAAAGCTGAATATTTGGTGCATAGAAGCTCATTACACTATTTTCTCTTATTTTGTCATGATGAAAGTTTTTTTAAAGTAACTATTAATTTAATGCCTACCATGTTCCAAGAAACTGGAGTCATAAACAGGGAAGACATATTGTCTGTCCTCAAGAAACCTATGATCTGGTGGGGGAAACAAACATATGAAATCTCTAAGTACATTATGATTACCTGCTGTCCTAGCAGCATGGACCAAGGGCCATGGGGACAATAGTTTCTGCCTGAGTTGCTCAGGGACAACCTGGAAGAGGAGATGAGGTTTCATTATTTTGGAAGTAGAATTTATAGGACTTGGTAAACTAATTTTTGTGGAGGAGTCAAAATTAATGGAAGTTTTTTACTTTGGGCATCTAAAGGACGCCATGCCAATAATGGAGACAGGAAATATAGGAAAATAAATAGGTTGTGATGGGGGTAGGCGGTATGTGGGGCAGTTCACCTTTGGATCTCCTGAGGTTGAGCTACCTGTGAAATGCAGAGATGGTCAGGAAGTCATTGAAATTGTGTTTCCAGGCAGAAGGAACCGCAGGGACAAAGATTTCATGAAGGAAATGCACAAGATGTATTTCAAGATCCTTCTAGACCCCAGGTTCATGGCCCATAGGATCTGAGTAGAAAGAGGTGGGAAATAATGGTGGCCAGAGAGGCCCTAGGAGTTAAGTTGGATTTCATCATTGGCATGTCACATGATCATGAAATGAACCAAGTGTTTGAAGGCACGAGGTCCCTCGTGGAAAGGGACAGCTGATGCTCAGGAACAACAGGGAAAGGAAGATGAAGGACTCAGGGCCACTTGGAAAAAACAAATCACTTATCTTTAAGAAGCAGCTTTTTTGGAAGTATAGCATACTGGCTTGTACTGTGGGTTCTAGAGCTGCACTACTTGGTTTTAATCCTGAATCCAAAGTTGCTTAGCCCCTTTAAGCCTCAGTTTCCTCATCTGTAAAGCGGGGATAATAGTATCTAGCATGAGGGTAAATAAAATGAAGCATACAAACTGTCTGGTATGTAATACATTTTCAATAACTTAGAATTAATGGTCTTAACGGCACTTTTTGAAGAAGAGGCAAAGGACTTGATTACTTTGTGTGCTGATAAATGTTGTATTATTTCCTTCCAAAGTTGTTTTAAATTCTGTTAAAATTGAAGACCTCTTCATGTTTATTTCCATGCCCCAACAGAAACTGAAATGATCATATTTGAGATCATACTGATTTTAGACTATTTATTTTTGCTTCTTATGTCTGAAAACATTGTGAAAATATAGCACACAAGTTCTCAGTCTGGGCAACCCCTTTCTTTTTATCTTATTTTTGCTTCTCTGACAACACACACCACAGTCCCCTACATGCTTTAAATGAAACAATGTGTTTCCATGACCTCCAGAAGTTGCATCCCAATCCAAGGAAACCAAGTGTTAAGAGGCAGATAGGACTGGACTTGTCTTGGGCAATGTGGGAGGTGCTACCTTGCACCTAGTAAAGCAATGTGAATATCTGTAGGAGGGTAGATAGAAGTGGGAGAGGTGGAAGGAAGGAAGCAAGGAGTGGAGCAGACAGGTAGGGGAGACGGAAGGAGGGAAGGAAAGGAGGAAAAAAGGAAGGGAACTTGGGAAGAATGAACCACAACTAATACTGATTGAGTGCTCAAGGATAGCCAAAAGTTCCTTGACAGAGAGTCCTTGGTCCAAAACCTTCCATCTTGGGTGCTACTTGGTCATTTCTTTTGGGCTGGGCACAGGGCTGGTATTCAGGGGAGTTATCTGCAGCAGAGTTGATTGTCCAGTGTCTTCTGTGATGAGGGGAGGCATGGATGGGCTACACTTTTCCTAGGCAATGTGTCATGAGGCTTCTTTTGGTCCCAGAAAGATAGAACTTGAGTGCTTCTGAAGGATCAGAACGGGAAAAAAGAAGGTGCAGGCCCTAGATGTCAGGGGAGAGAAGGGGACTTTGCAAGGACTTATGCTGCTGTTTCTTTGGTAAAGGAAGCCACCACCTAGTTTGTGAGCTGTGGGAAGATAGGAGTCATCAGAACCTATTTGCTTGATCTAAACACATCACTGGCCTACCTTCCACCTCCCATCAGCATCTATTTCCATGGCCTTCCTTACAATTGAGAAAGTCTTTCTCCAGATTGAGGAGCATTCCTCTCCTTGAATTCAGCTCTCATTCCACCTCTGAACTTGACTCCTTTAGTAAAGTCTTCTCTCTCATACCTCACCAGTCCCTCCCAACATACTATCCCTAAACTGTTTACAAGCAGACTTCCATTTTTGAAATTCAAAAGAGAAAAGGGAACCTTCCCCTAGTCTCTACTAACCCCTCAGTTCTACTCCATTTCTATTCTACTTTACACAGTGAAAGGTCTCAAAACAGTTGTTTTACCCTATTCTGTCTCTACTTTCAACTCTATTTTCCTCTTCAGCACTCTTCTATCAAACCCTTCCACTTATTTTACTGGCACTAACTTGATCCAAACCATTGTCAGCTTTCATCAAGACTATTGGAAAGAATCCTAACTAGTCTCCTGGTTTTGTTTCTTAATCTATTCTGAACCATTCTTCACACAGTAATCATGGTGGACTTTAAAAACATAAATCTGACCTAGAATACTACTCAGCAATAAAAAGTAAACTATAGATACAACAATTTGGGTGAAATTCAAGGGAATCAAGCTGAGTGAAAAAAACCAATATTCAAATGAGTACAGTTGGCCCTTCATTATGGTAGGTTCTGCATCTACAGAAAAATAATTGTTTGTACTGAACATCTTTACTGATGTACTGAATGGACTTTGTCATTATTCTTTGTACAATAAACTATAACAACTATCTACATATCATTTACATCGTATTAGGTATTATAAGCAATTTAGGGATGATTTAAAGTAGATGGGAGGATATAAATAGGTTATATGCAAATACTATGACATTTTCAATAAGTGACTTGAGCATCTGTGGATTTTTGTAGCCAAGGGGATCCTTGAACCAATCCCCTGTGGATGCGAGGGATAATTATACTCTATTATTATTCATTTACATAACATTCTTTTTTTGTTTTTGCAGGGCTGGGGAAACTGACCCAGGGGCACTTTACTACTAACATCCCCAGACCTTAAAAATTTTTTTTGTAAGTTTTGAGACTGGGTCTTACTAAGTTGCTGAGATTGGTCTCGAACTTGTGAACCTCCTGTCTCAGCTTTCTGAGTAACTAGGATTACAAGTGTGCAACACCACACCCGGTTTACATAACATTCTTGTAATATCAGAATTACAGAATTGGAGGAGAGATTAGTACTTGCCGGTGGTAAAGGAATCCCAGGGAACTGGGGTGCTACTGTGGCTATAAAAGGGCATCTTTGTAAAGATGGAACTGTTTTATTGACTGTGGTAGTGGATACACAGCCTATGCATGTGATAAATTTGAACACATGCATGCAAATGAGTATAGGTAAAATGGGAAATCCGAATAAGATCTGAAGATTGTACTAATGTCCATATTCTGGTTGTGATACTGTAGTTTCATTTTGTATTGGGGAAAACTGGGTAGGGGCACCCGGAATTGCTATTATTTTATAAATGCATGTAAATCCACAATCGTCCCCAAAGGGGGAAAAACAGTTAAAAGAAATATAAATCAGATCATATCGTGCTCCAGGGTTAAGCCATTCATTCAATGGCCGCTCGCTCATTGATTTTGGAATAAAACAGGACCAGGATACAGTTCACAATCTGATCCTTGCCAACCTGTTCATCCTCACATTCTGCTAGTTTCTCCAGCTCTCCTGGCACCAATCACAATCACCACCTTTTAGTTCCAAGGTATCAAGCTTTACCCCCTCCTTCTGCTCTTTCTGGAAAGCTTTTCCTTGATTTCCCCTTAAATGGTTGCTTCTTTCATATCTTTCAGGGCTCAGCTTAAATGCTACCTTCTCCTTTCTTGACCACATTATTTGCAACCCCTTCTTTTCCTGCACAGCTTTATACAAATGTGACTGTCTTCTCACTTCTTTACCGTCTGTCTCCCCATTTAGGTTTCAAGATCCCGGGGTAAGGCGGATAGTGTCTGCATGACTGCGCTGTATCTCCAGCGCCAGGCACAGCGCTTGGCACATGGTGAGGGCTCAGCGAACCGAATGTTGAGTGAATGAATGAGTCGCCACGCGCCGTTCGGCCATTAGTGTTTTCTGTTGGATGTAAAGCCCTCTGGATGGTGGCACTAGGCTTAAGGACAGGGCTCCTTTAAAGCCCTCCAGTTTGTCATTACAGGGAGGGGTCGTCTGCGGGTCGTCAACGCGGCTCTGGACCAAGGGGTTCGGCGGTAGGGGGCCGAGAGCAGTGCACTCCAGACCCGCGCCGCTTTGCAGGAGGTGCGCAGGTTAGTGAGGCCCCTGGTGAGGCGAGACGCCACCCTCGCCGATTCTCTTTGTTGCTCCCACCTTCCCTGCCCTGGCCACGGCTGCCTGCAGTGACTCGTGACTCCCCGCCAGCCTACGAAGGCCTGGGGAGCGAGGGAGGGGGTCCTGGGCGCCCCCAGCCCACCCTCCTCTCTGCCTTCGGACGCGAGCCGGTCCTCGGGGAAGCGCCCGCCGCCACCTCCCCGCAGCCACCTTCTTCGCGCGCGCGCGCCTCGCAGGCAGCCGGGCCTCTCCTGAGGCTGGGACACGCGGCCGCGCCGGGTGCGTGGAGAGCGCCCCCTCCCCGCCCCCGCCCCCGCCGGCCGGCTCCCGCGCGCGCACCCCGCACCGCAGCCCCCGCGCCGCGGGCAGAGCCCCGGCTGGCGCGCGCCCCGCCCCGCCCCAGCCGGCCGCGCCCGCCCCCGCGCGCGCTTCTCCCCCCCTCCCTCCCGCCTCCCCGCGCGCGCCCCTCCCCTCACGCCCCTCCCGCGCCCTACATCCAACGCCCGGCCGAGGGGGCTCAGTCCGCAGCCGCCGCCGCCGCCGCTGCGCTTCGGCCTCGGTGCAGGCAGCGGCCACCGCGGCCACCGAGACAGCTGCGCGGGCGAGCATCCCCAGGCAGTAAGCCCGCTTTCTCTCCTCGTGTGCGTGCGTGTGTGCCTCCCGCCCGCGTCTCGGGGGAGCGGCTGCCCTCCTGCCCCGCCACCGCCGCTCCGGGCTGGCCCCCGCGGCCCGGGCTGCCCGGACTTCCAGGGCTGGGTACCTGCGGCCTCGGGCCTCGGCGGCCTCGCCGCATCTGGGGCTCCCCGTGCTGCCCGATGCGGGATGAGGGACTAGCAGGTCCCCTGGGGTGCGTGCCTCGGCCTCCGCGGGCTTTCGCCACGGGGGATGAGGAAGGAGTGGGACAGAGGTGGGGGGCGGGAGTGAAATGGGGACTCTCCATGTTTTCCTCCGGGGGTTGGTGGGGAGGGAGTGAACGGGGTCGTTGGTTTTTCACACCGAGGTTGGCGGGCAGTGGGGGTTGGGCTAGGTGGGGACACCTTTTGGTTTTTCCAAGGATAGCTTAGCCTTGGTGGTGGGGGGCGGGTGAAGATGAAGTGGGGGTCCCTTGGTTTCCCCATCATGGATGGCGGCTGTTGGGGAGGGGTTGGAGATGGGGGACCTGCCTTGGTTTGTTCCATGGGGATACCGGGTGGGGATAAGAGGGAATGGAAGTGAGGGGGCTCGCTGTGGCTTTCTCTTCGGGGATGCTGGGGGTGGGGTGGAAGGAGTGGGGGTGGGGTGCAGAGAGCTTGGAGGGATGGGGGAGGGCCCGCTGGGTTTTGCTCTCCAAGGGGATGGCCGGGTTGGGGAAATGGGGGTGGGGAGAGTGGGGGATTTAAAGTCCAGCATGGAACCTAGAGAAGCAAGAGGAAGGTTCTATCACCGGGGTTGAGCCTTAGGAGGTGGGTTTGCAAAACCGCAGGGTGTGACCTTTACTTCTCAAAAAGCTTGAAATCCCTACAAGGTGCCGTCTATTCTAGGCTTTAGGGGAGAGGTTTCTGCTTTCGAAGTTTCTTTCTCTTCCATCCCTCTGGGCCTCTTAGTCTTCCAAGACTAGGTAGAGATTTGAAAATCAGCAAGGCTAAAGGAAACACTGTGTGTGGTTCGTGTTCAGTGCTATATTATTTTCTGCATTTGGGACCAGGCGAGTTTCTCAGGTTTGTTTTCATTGCCCTTTACAATAAAAACCATGTACTAGGGAGACCCTCTTGGGAATAGGAGAGAACAAGGTCTATTAACGGGGTAGCAGGTTTGGTTCTTGAATTTCCTGAAGGGTAGGAGTTACATCGTTGTAGCATTTTTCTTGGCTTTCAGAAGAGGAGAAATAGTAGGATAAACGCATGTCTTTGCTGGAAATCCCCTGTATTATTCACTTAAATTATTCCATTGGGACTATCTGAGCCCCCTTTGATTTGAATCTGGAATAGATCCAGTTTTCCTAATTGAAGCCATCATTTTGTAATTGCTTGTAATTCTTCTCTGGGTTATCAGATGGATGACAAGCTTATAGAACACCAGGAATATTTTCCCGTTATCTTGATTAGGATAGTTTTAATGTAAATGTTAATGTTCTTCCTTGGAAATGTGAACATTTGTAGAACAGCACAAGTTTAAATTGTAGGCCCCTTGGAATTTTGTAAAGCCTTAGCACCCCAAGCTCATCCTCGGGAATGGCATTGGGGGTCCTCCTGGTTCCTTACACTGAAGAAGCAAGGGCTTCTGGGATGGGAGCTTTGCCTTTGGAAACCCATGCTTATATTTGCTTAAGAAGAATCCATATTAAAAAGGCATCGGCCTTTAATGTGGTGGAGCCATAATGCATTCCCATTTCAGTTACATAAGGTTCCAATCTAGTCTTTACCTTCAGTCTTTAAAAATGCTTCTTTAACATTTTTAAAGGCAAATATAATCTTTATGCAACAGGAAATTGGTCAGATAGTTAGGTCAGGATTTGCCCAAACCACCTCACAGTAAGTATGTAGTCTAAGACTACCATATAGATTCTGTAACCATATATGGTGTTTTAAAATTCTAGGCTACCATTCCCATATTTAATTTTTGGAGAAGGAAAATATTTTTTTCAAGCAAGTCTAGATTTTTGAGTGAAACTTAAGAAGGTATAAATTGATAAAATTCCTCTTGTACAATATCAAGGCAGTGGATCACTTGAAAAAGATAATTTGCTGAAAATGTTAAAGTGGAAACTTTTAAGTGGAAATAGAATTTGTCATAAAGATGGGTGAAAATACATTTATTTACGCAGTTGTTGTATGTACCATTGCTAGTCTGATGTGCATTCTGTACAGCACAACAATCTGAAAAATACCGTGGTTTTGCAGTAGAAGTCTGATTTTTTGCCTTCTGGGGAATAGAATGCTGAAAGTGGTAAGATTTTTACAAAGACCAACATGTTGGTGGGAAGTGGGCCTTAAGGAGTAAAGGGAATGTCTTTTACTTGGCTTTTTGATAACCTGTTGTTCCTCCCATGGGACAGGAGGAAAAAAGACAAAGGAATTTCAGAAATTAGCCAAAGTATGACCAAAATGATCTTCCTAAACATTCTCAAAGATTTTGCCAATGTCCCTTGGAAAAGTAATTTATAACTCAAGGCTTTGTGTGAGAATCTCCCCATCACCTCTGAAGTTTGGACATTTAAAAATGTAGCTGTTTATCGAAGGAATGGCAGCTAATCTGAGACTGAGCCCTGTTTTCCTTCTCTCCTCTGGGTTCCCTTCTGCCCCCCCTCCCCCAGCACCCCGCTTTGGTGCCAGCAACATTGGCTTTTATAACCTTGTGGGAGTTGAACAAATGTTCCTGCTTGCTTGAACTTTTAGGCCTTATCTATTTGGCTGCTTTCCCCAACTTTTGCCTACACTTTTTTTTTTTTTAATTGAACTACTCAGTTTGGATATGGGGTAAAAGAGGGAGTAGATTGTAATTATTTTCTCATAAGAGATCTTTCAGCTCCAATTGCACAAAAGCAAAGAAAGATTTTTGTGTGTCTATGTGTCAGCAGAGTACTTAATTAAGCAGAGTATATGACCATTCGTTTATTCAACAAGCATTTACTGAGTTATCTCTGGTGGAGGCTCTTGTGCTAGGTGTGGGCATACACAGTGGATAAGAAATGGCTCCTGCCTTTCGGGTGTGTTTATTAAAATGAAAAATGGACAATGAATCTATTGTGAATAATCAAGAGGTGTCTGGAGTCATTTGAACATTAATGTAGTAATTGTATACACATTCAACATGCTTCAACTGTGCAAACAGTGAAATAATGTCTTTCTAGTGATTTATTCACTGCATAAATTCTGCCTCACCTTCCCAACTAAGACATACTTTTTTATTTTGGGTAATATAGTTGATTCCTGTATCCTTGGATTTAACCAACCAAGGATTGAAAATATTTGGAAAAAAATCACCTCTCTATTGAACATTTACAGTTTTTTTCCTTGTCATTATTCCCTATACAATACAACAACTATTTACACACATTTACATCATATTAGGTATTATAAGCAATCAAGATGATTTGATGCACACAGGAGGATGTATACAGGAGGAAATGTGTAGGTTACGTGCAAATACTATGTCATTTTGCACAAGAGACTTATGCATCTGAAACTTGGTATACACAGGGTGTCCTGGAACTGATCCCGTGTGGGTAATGAGGGAAAACTGTAATGTGGTGCAAAAGTCTTCAGAGTATATGATCTTTTTAAAATATTAATCACATTATTGTATGTATTTATGGGGTGTAGAGTGGTAACTTGATTATATATACAAAATGTGTAAAGATTTATATAGAGCAAATGGGACATAAAAGATTTTTAAATTCAGCTTTGTATCACAGTATATAGTAAGAGTAGTGAGAAGTGAATGGCCAGCATCCCTTCCTGTGACTTGAAACATGTTCTCATTTCACATTGAGCCCCCCAAATTATTTTTCTGTGATCAGCTTTGAATTATGGATAATAGTAGGTGATGAAACTTAGAAGAGTAAATAATACTAAGTAATAGCTCAGTTAAATCTTAGACTTTTCTGCAGGGTTACCTCCTGAGATCTTGGAGAATACCCCTGTTTGTGGATCATGCTAGACAAGTGAGTTTTCCACCTGAGGACTGGGGCCACACAGGAGGCTTTGGACGGTAGCCAAGAGACATTTTTGCCAGACACAATTCCTGGCATCTAGTCAGTAGAGGCCACGGATGCTGCTTAAACATCCTAGAATGCACAGGGCAGCACCCCACAACAAAGAAGTAATGAAATGTCAATAAAGCCAAGGTTGATGTAATTTCCTCTACAGAATGCAGTAAAACATAACTCCAGGAGAGTGGAGAACAATAACAGTGTGTTCATGTGACTGAGTACTTGGCTGAGCTCACTTGGCTAGTCTTAAAAGTGACTAGTTCCTGCACAATGATCTGAAAAATTAGAATAACAACAGCTACCATTTATGGCACTCGTGCCGGGAGCTTGTATACATTATCTGTTCTCTTCATTTTGTAAATGAAGAACTGGGTTCAGAGAGGTAAAGTTACTTTCCTTATGTCTCACAACTCTCAAGTTTGGAAATAAGAGATCAGAATTAAGATTACCTTAGTTCTCTGAAGTTACAGTTTTGAGCACAATTTCATACTGTCTCCCTTGTGGCATACACCATTCAAAATCTTACTTAAAGTGAAAATTGCTGCATGTCCTATATACCATTGATCTTGGTTGAGAGTAATTAAAATCATGAATGTCAAATTTGATCAATCTTGGAGTAAGTGACAAGGAGAAGGGGTAAAGGGGGAATCAACATTAATTGAATGCCTACTGTGGTTCCAGGAAGTATGCTGGTTAAATTTACACCTATTATCTAATTTGATCCTCATAGCAACTCTGCATAGTAGTTATGATACACAGTTTACAGATGAGCGGGAGGAAGGTTAAACTGCACAATTTTTAAGTGACAGAGTTAGGATTTGAATTGATGTCCCATGACCAAGTCACTCCCTTGCTGCTTGCTATAAAGGTTGGTAGTGAGTTGAGCCTGGTGGTGACAGTAGAGTAAAAGGTAGTTTCAGAGGTAATATGTAGTCAACAATGGGTTTTGCTGTATTGAGGTGGAGAATAGAGAGGTGAATTTCTGTACTTTTCTCAACTGATGAGAATTGAATTCACCGTGGAATTCGTTTTAGAGATCTTCATTTATTTCTTACCTGAAAATTTCAGACAGTGCTTTGAACTGGAAGTTACCAGTGTTTATACCCTTTCAGAAGCTCATCTTCTGCTTTCCTAAGGACTGTCCTGTAGAACTCAGCAATGACAGTATTTAGTTTTGTCTTCTTTTTACACAGTTTAAATATTTGTACTTGCTACTGAAGTTGTTTGGATAATAAACATCATCAAATTTGTACTTGTGTATCTATATGGGGGTGTTTTGTTTTGAAAGCTAAATATTTATTTTGACTTTTGATGTGTTTTGTTTGAGAACATAAAAAGAGGAAAAAAATTAAAAGCCCAATAACAATCACATTTTGTCTGGAAAGCAGTTTTTTGTGTATGTGGGCAGCAAAAGGACCTCATGTTTCATTTCATTTACTTTAAATTGGGAAGGAATTTTAACATGATTCTCAAGGGCCAGGATGCTGGAAAAAAATTGTTATTTAGATAAACTGCATGTTTTGATTTCCACATTGGACTGTGAGCTATAGATTCTGATTATAATAATAATGTCCTGATTCTGACTGTAGCAATCAGCCATTTGGGTAATCAACCACTGTGTATAGATACACACTTGGTGATGCTGCCTGCCTGATTTTGTATCCCCCATCCACTAACTTTATTTTATTTATTTATTTATTTAATTTATTTTTGGTGCTGGGAATGGAACCCAGGGCCTCCTGCATGCCAGGCAAGTGGTGTACAATTGAGCTTCACCTCCAGCCCACTCCTGTTGATTTTAGAGTAGACTTGAGGGATCTGGCAAAACTTGAATGCATAGTCCTTTGGAAAATCTAATTTTTCAATGATCACAGTAGTACTCTTTCATTGTCGGTAAATGCGGAAAGTGTAGAAAACCTTCAATAAGAAAATGAAAATCAGGCATAATCCACACTAGTGACAATATTTTGTGTGCCTTAAAAATGCAGTAATTTTTTAATGGTGGACTCAACCAACATTGCAAAGTATCTAACTTATAAATGTATTCTAAGGTTTCTTGAAACTACCAAATGATTTTTTGAATGATTGCTGCATCTCTAGATAGAGTCATGATCATAATGTCTATGAAATGGGAAAGCTGCCAGGGAGGTAGAGAACTACAGTATGGCCTCCTTGTGTCATCTATCTAAAGAAGCTTAAGGCTGGCTTCTTCACATTTCTCCTCCTTCAACTTGATTAATAGAATACAGTGCTAGAAGGGGCCGTCAGTCCCCATCCTTCCCTTCATTTTACAGAAGAGGAAATGGGAACAGAATGAGGTCAAGCACCTGATCCAAGGTCGTATAATGTGTCACAGTTTCAGTTTGAATTTTTTTGTCTTCTCTATACACAGGTCAATTTGTGTTTCCTAATTAAGGACTTTTCATAGATAAGAACTTTTTGGTGGCCCACCTCTCAAAAGAATAAACTTTTGTGATGGAAGCATATTAACTGTATTGAAGGCTACAAAAAGCCCAAGTACATCTTAATTTCAGAAAATGATCAAAATAGTTGTGAGCTATAACAGGGATTTTTCATGTCACTTCCTGAATTGAAATTAAACATGAGTGATGGTGAACCTCTTGCCTTCATCCAGCCCTCAGTTTAATTTCCCCTGGCCTCTAGGACAAGTACTAAGGCATATCAAGTATGCCTTTAGGTACAAAAATGAAAGATGACTTCAAGAGTCTAGCCTGGTAGACCACAGTTAGGACTATTGCTTCATAAAATGAGATGTCTGTTGAAATTGTGGGAAAGGAATTTTAAAGATTGAATTTGTTTTTGAAAATTTGGATAGAAAGTTAAATTATAGCAGATACTGGCAGTACAGTGTCATTAAATCATTCACATGCACACACACACACAGACACACACACACACACACACACATTAACAGTTACTTGAATCCGACACTCATTTAAAAAAAAAGTTTAGTTCATTAGCTTTCCTCCCCTTTTTGCCTTGCCCGTTTTCATTTCTTTCTGTAGCTATGTGGTCCCTCTCTTTGTGTCTACTTTGCCTTTATCTTTTTCACTCTCAGGGTGTCTCTCTTTTTAGTCCATCTGACTTTCCAGTTTCCTTTTTCCACTCTTTCTCAGTGTACCCACATCCTTCTAGCACATTCATCTGTCTGCACTTTTCCGTTATCCCCATTGGAGAGTGTTGCAGTTATTGTACATGGATTGGTTCAGGTCTGTTTCTCAGCTTTGAGTGAGTAGGGAAGCCCATTGCCAGGGCAGGTGCACATCTCCAGGGCAGGTGCAAAGTGACATGTCACTCTGTATAGAAAAGTCACTGATAGAATAATTTAAATAAAAAACATATAGAGGTTATATGAGCTCCATATACATGTAAACTGATAAATACAAAATTATGCCTTACTGCCAGGGCCCCCCAAATGCTAAAGCTATGTCAAATAATGAATAGGGTACTCATTGCTAAGGGCTTACTATTTGAACAAATGAGAAAATTGTTCCATTGCCTAGGGGTGTGTTTTTAAAATCAGTTTTTGTCCCTGTTCATCATTACTGCTTGCTAATAAACATGTGCATCACCAGTAAGTGGTCAGCTCTTCCCAGCTTCCTATGGTGTAGTGTATTTTCTACTAAAAATGGATTTTCCTCCAAATTTAAACCATTGAAATATACTTGTACCTCATGTTTGAACTACTTTATATATAAAATGCACAGATATAAAATGCATGTGGACTATTTTTCAAACATGGTTGAAGCTTCAGCAAGAAAAGAACAATCAAAATAATTTTTGTCATCACTTTACTGCTTGTCAAATTTATATTTTGTTTACCCACATAAAATGTTACACATATGCCAAGACACAAAATGTTCCTTATTCATCCTAATCACAAAATTTGTAATATCCACAAGGTTTTAACTTTATTTTTCTATACTAAGGATAGCTGGGAATGCAGAGGTTTTATTGGCAAAGTTGTTTTGATGAGGATAGTACAAAACTAAATCTGTCCACTTAATTCGTTAAGTCTTTTCACTTGCCTTCAATTTTAGAGTGTGGTTAAGACTACTTGGCTCCTGTCAGATTTAAAATGTCTGATTTATTAGGATGACATTAAGGGTTGGTCTTTCAGTGAACTTTGACAGGCCTAGTTCTATATGCCTTTGCTGTTTAAGAAGCTGATTGCTAGCATCTGCCTATAAGTATAATCAATCATATGTACTTTCATGTTTCCAGTAGAGCTGAAATAACGAGTTCCCCTCAAGGTTTCTCAGAGGCTTAAGGATTATGCACATACAGAGACACAAATGCAAATTATAAAGCCCACAATTTTTTATATTGGTAAGTCATAGCCGTGGGTTTAGATTTTCAAATTAATGAAATATATGTTTTTCCACACAAATTTCTAAGAACTACCCCATAAATAGTTGTAGTTTTAAATGCTGAAAATTATAAAATAATCAAAGTTCTCAATCAGAAGCCAGAAAGTTCCTTTAAGCTTCTTGTCAACAATTCTACACCTCCAGATACTAGGATAAATGCAAGTTTTCAAACCCTAGACCAGTTGCCTTCTGGGCCACAAGAAGCTCTGCCTCTTTTTAAAATATTTTTTGTCGTAGATGGACACAATACCTTTATTATATTTATTTATTTTTTTGCACAGTGTTGAGGATTGAACCCAGTACTTCACACATGCTAGGCAAGCACTCTACCACAGAGCTACAATCCCAGTCCAACTCTGCCTCTTTTAAGGAAAGAAATGGAAAGGAACTTTCCAGTGTAGTAAGCACAACTAATTATACTAAGAAAATAAACCAAGCAGCCAATTTAACATGAGATGGTAAAAGTTTGTACTTGAAAGTAGTTGGCTTTTGTTAGAACTACTTTAAAGATATTTATTTGGCATCATTTATGTCCAAACTGTGTCCAAACCTCCGATTTGATGAGTTTTCACAGATGTATATATCCACAAAACAAGTGCTGCAGTCAGGGTATGAATATTTTTTTACCCTCAAAAGTTTCCCTGTTCCTACTTTGTAGTATATTCTTCCCTGTTTCAGGGAAGAATACTTTCCCACTGATCTGCTTTTGTGTGAGAGTCACTTTCTAAACTAGCTTTGAAAGTTTTGTGAATCCTCCTTTATACAAAGACCAGATTTATGTCCAAAATGCTGCACACACACACACACATTTTGTGGTACTGGGAATTGAATCCAAGGGTACTATACCACTGAGCTGCATACTCCAGCCCTTTTTTAAATTTTATTTTGATACAGCCTTGCTAAGTTGCTGAGGATAGCCTTGAATTTGTAATCCTGTTGCCTCAGCCTCCCAAGTTGCTGGGATTACAGTTGTATGCCATCATGCGTGGCTTTCAAAATGCAATATTATTCTCTGTGTTTAAGGTAAAATAATATTACAAAGGATTTATAGGTGTTGGTTTTCTAGAATATTTTCCTGATTGCTTTCAAGTAAACTGCTTAGCAAACAGTCTCATTACATACTTGGATTGAAGGAAAATTACAGCTAAGAAAGAAACAATTCTGATAAACAGTAGAGCAGTGTATGTAATTCTCAAGTAGTTCCAGTGAGATGTCAAATCTTATAAGAGCCAAGAGAAAATAAAATACTTTCAATTTTGTTTCATACTCACTTTTAATATAAAACATGAAAAAGAATAAAGGTTTTATATCTATAAGTCATGCATTACTAAAAGATGTGTCTATTTTCTGAGAAACATGTTGTAAGGCAATTTAAACATATACAAACACAAGAGTGTATTATACAACCCTAGATGGTATAGCTTACTACATGGCTATATGGTAAAGCCTATTGCTTGTAGGCTACAAACCCACATAACATTTTACTTACCTAATACTATAGACGGTCATATCCCAATCAGAAGTATTTGTGAATTTAAACATAGAAAACACTACATAATAGGAATTTTTAGCTCTAGTATAATCTTATGGAACCACTATCATATATGCAGTCTGTCATTGACTGAAATGTTATGTGGTGCATGGCAGTGTATCTGTACCTCAAGCTACACACATACATGCAGTTTGTTGTTTTCCCTCTCACCCCTCAGACAAATTAAAAGGCCAGAACTTGACTGTTTCTGTTTCGTTGCTATTGCTCTGACCTGTGTCTAGTCTCATTCTGCCATTCCCTATATCTAGTGTTTCTGCTTGCTCTTTCTTCCTTCCCTGACTTTTGTCCTCTGTATCTTTCCTGTCTTTTGATGCTGCTTTTCTCAGACTGCTCTGCTTTTTCATGACAAATCCATTTTTATCAACATCTCCAGATTGGGCAGCAAACTGACTCTAACATGTCACATAGCATCTTGGGGACTGTATTTCTTACTTTTTGTTTTGTGATCCAAATTTTTGGATACCTTTTATATTTGGAGCCATACTGGAGGTCGGAGAATTGTGAAAGGCTAGGTTTTGGATAATCAAAGTAGAATGCTTTTGCTGGCTATGTTACCATAGTCCTTGACACCATAGATTACTAAAAATAAATGAATGATTTACATTAGAACATTCCCGTGAAACTTGCTTTAACAAAGCTAAAGCAATTAAAATGGTCTTGAGGCATGGGGATTTATTGTTCCTCAGGATGTCCTGTACAGGCATTTAAAATCCCTTCAATATTTGTCAAAACCCAGAAAATATATGACATAATGAATGAACCCTAATGCAAACTATGGACTTCAGTGTGTAATAACATTGATATTAATATTGCCCATCAGTTGTGGCAAATGTACTGCACCAATGCGAGATGTTAATAATAAGAGGAAACTGGGAGGGGAGTGTTGAGGAGGTATATGAAAACTGTGACTGTGAGTAGTTTCCACAGTCTAAAACTAAAACTTCTGAAAAATAAAGTATGTTAACAAAACAAAACAAAAAATAACAAAATCCCTTCATGTGTTTGGGTTTCAGGAATACAAAGAATATATAAGGCATTTTTTGTATTACCTTGTGGATTAAAGTCTGATGTTTGGTTTTGAGTGTGAGGAAAATAGGATAAATGCTTCTTCTTGGGTAATGTAACTTGTGATATGGGCTCCTTGGGAGGGGAAGGTATGAGATCCCATGAGAGCTAGCCAGTACTGTCAAACACTGCCTAGTGGTACAATACTCAGTGGCTGTATCACTGTGAACATTGGTTTGGGACTTTTGTGTGCCACCCACTGGACGTTCATGCCATCTTTGCAGTGGATTGGAATCCCACACTTGATTGCATCTTTCCTTCCTTACAAACCAGTAAGCCTTTTTTTGACCTTGCATTTGTGGTGTCACTAGCAGCAGTGACAGTTGGTGAGTTCATACCAGCTCTCTGAGCTAGTATCCAGGTCAGAGTTTGATTGCTGTGAGCTCAAGGCTGTTGTGTGGCTTGTGACACAAGCACCTCCATGCAGTTAGTCAGTATGGCCAGCTCTACTGTAAAAGTCTATGACAAAATGAAGATTTTGTAGGTGCTAATATAAATGGCTTCCATATATTGGAACTGGGCAACTCTGATGAGCAACCAGAAGTATTTATTGCTTTTCTGAGTTGGAAATAAAAACAACATTCTATGGTAGATGGTAGTAAGGGAGGTGATTGGGTCTATGAGGGTTTTTGAAACTGAGAAGGGAAACATGCAGATGCTGTGGTGATATTAAAGTCCCTGGAAGAGGGAGAGAAAAAAGTGACAAGGCATCATTAGAAGACAAAGGGGTGACCAAGCAAGTAATGAGTATTTAATGTAGATGTCCGTGAAATGTATTTCGTCGGGTCTGGGGTAAGACCTGGGGGAAAAAACTTAGCTAGTTCATATATTTATCTTAAAATATACTAATAAATGGAGGAGTTGGTTTTAGAGTATACTTCTGTTTAACTTATTACATTTTATTTTGTACCTTGGAAGTCATTCTTTATGTATGAATCTGTTATTTATATCTTGTTACATCTGTTATTAGACAAAGTCTTACTTATTTTTTTTTCTTAATTTCACTGCTTGCCTGAATACTATATATGTGATACTACCTCTGTTAGAAGCAGCAGATTTTAATAGGGGGAAGGCCAAAGAGGTGACCAAAGTAGCCACTGCCTTGAGTCAAAACAGTCTATGATGGAGACTGGGGGTTCCAGTTCAGTAGCCAGGAGCCAGTCACTCTATGGCAGTGGTGAGCCAAATGGTGGCAAAGCCACTACATTCCTTTTACTCACCTTCACAGTTGATACTAAGTTCTATAACTGACTTGTCTTCATAGCAGTTCCTGCCAGTTGGTAATATGGCAAACATAATGGTCTGACCAACTCAGAATGCATTTGTTTCACAGGTGGAGAAAGGCTAAGTTACACATGAGGCCCAGCAGAGTCGTACTCCCTGGATGCTGGAAGTACAGTTATCTCTCAGCATCTCTGGAAAATTAGTTCCAGGACTCCCCTTCCCTGCTTTGGATACCAAAATTTCAAGATGTTCAAGTTCCAGATACAAAATGACATAGTGATTGAATAGAACTTACATATTTCCTTCTGTATACTTTACATCATCTCTGGATAACTTGAAGTACCTAATACAATGTAAGTTCTATGTAAATAGTTGTTTTATACTGTTTAGGAGATAATGACAAGAAAAGTCTGTACGTGTTCAGTACAGATGCAATCTTTTTGAACATTTTCCATCTAGAGTTGGTTGGATCTGCAGATATAGAGAGCTGACTGTACCTGGAGGGACTGGGGAAGCATAGTGATGATGGTTTTGGGGGCAGGTATATGTCAGCATCATCTTACCACCTTGCTACTCACACACATGCTTCCTGCCCACATTTTGTCCTTTTTGGGGGGGATTGTAGATGGACCTAATACCTTTATTTTATTTGTTTATTTTTATGTGGTGGTGAGGATCAAACCTAGTGCTTCACACATGGTAGGCAAGTGCTCCACCACTGAGCCACAACCCAAGTTCCATTTTGTCATTTTTAATCTCCTCTTTCCTCTACTGTTTATTTACCCTTATTCCATTTATTTTTGAATTTTCTGCTAAAGAACAAGGAGGGGCTCAGCTTGGAAATATATTGGCCAAAGTATTCAAACTACCAGGGCACTATACTTCATAATTTTCTAACATTCAGATTTTTACTGCTGTGGTTTGTTAGATATAAAATAGGATGTAGGTACTTTATGAAGGTTTTCTGACATATACAACATGAAATTTGAATTGTGTTACCATATAAACTTAGTTATCTTTCCTGCCACTTTTAAAGCCCCCATATTTTTTCTTTATGTGTTTATCATTGTCCCTGTAGCAGATAATGGCAGCATGCGTGCTGACATGAAGGATTTATTCTATGGCCAATTGATTGGAACAGAGCTGCCCATTTGGCATAGCATAAGGGAATGGTTCACAAAATGCCAGACCCAGCTTTGACAAGTATCGGACTAAGTACTTCATAAAATCTAATCAACAAATGTTTATCAAGTGCTTGCTCTAGTGTTCAGGGCTCATTGTTGGGTGGGCTAGAGACTGTGGGGGAATATAAAACATTGTGATAACTTCAAGCAAGGATTGTTCACTCTTAGAAGTTGTTAGAGAAGCATTAAGGATGTAGTAGAAGGAGAATTGAACTGGGTGGGGTAGTGGTAGGGAAGAGAGTTAGCATTTTTGAATCCTAGCCAGAGTTCTGCCACAAACCATCTGATCCTCTGGGCAAATCACTTCCCTACTCAGGGTTTCAGTTTATAAAAAGGGAATTGGACTAGATCATCTCTAAGATACCCTGTGGATTGGTTCATAAAAAAATGTCGAAGAGATTCTAGAAGGTGACATATTCTCTTTTGCCAAATGAATTGTCTGGGTTGAACATACCTAAATGCTTAAATTTTGAAGCATTTTAGATTTCAGATTGGGGACTTTCAAATGGTAAAGTGTATGCAAATATTCCAAACTCTGAAAAAATTCTAAATCTGAAATACTTCTAGTCCTAAAATTTCACAAGGGATATTCAACCCATACATGTAATAGTTACATATGAATATGATACACATGTTTAAACTATATAATTATACTAATGATAAGTTTTTCTCAAAGTGAGGTTCTTGGACCGCCAACATGAACACCACCTGGGAACTTGTTAGAAATGTGAATTCATGAGCCCCACTCCACTCTAAACCTCCTGAATCAGAAATGTTGGGGATGGGTCCAGCCATGTGTATTTTAACAAGATCCTCCTCTCTTCAGGGAATTCCAATACCTACTACAGGTTGACAACTGTGAACTATAGGAATTGGGACAGTGGTTCTTTTTTTTTTTTTTTTTTTTTTTTTTTTGGTGCTGGGGATTGAACCCAGGGACTTGTGCTTGTGGGGCAAGCACTCTACTAACTGAGCTATATCCCCAGTCCTGGGGCAGTGATTCTTAATCTTGGCTGCACATCAGATTCATCTGGGGAAACTTTATTGGGGGTAGGGTACTGCCTTTCTGTTTAGTCTTCTATAACAAAATACATGAGACTGGGTAATTTATAAAGGATGTAAATTTATCAGTTCTGGAGTCTGGGAAGTCTAAGAGCAACCAGCAGGTTTGGTTGTCTGGTGAGGGCTGCTTTCCACTTCTAAGATGGTGCTTTGATTCTGCATCCTCTCAGTTTAGCCTTTTTATAAGGGCATGTATTCCCACTCACAAGGGCTCCATCCTCTATGCCTTAAATACCTCCTCAAGGTCCCACCTCATTACATTAGTGATTAAGTTTCAAAGTGAATATTGGAGGGTATAAAAGCACTCAAACGTCATCCCACGGAAGGCTGGTTGAGCTGTTAAGAGAGAAGAAAAGAGGGAAATGTTTGGCAGGGCCATCCTAGACTACTGTGCAGTTTATAGAGGTTGGGGAGGCTGTCAGTGGTAGTGCTTTAGCATCCTTGCTCTGTAGCCCTTGGCTGGGAGTCATTCTTGGGAAGCAAGACCAGGCTCAAGTACACCACTAAGAGGATGTGCTCAGTGGGCAAGAGACCACATGTGGTGAAACCCCGAAAGGCAAAATTGCTGAATGTTGCTTGAAGCCTCTTTCTATGGGCCTTACTCCATTCACAAGGGAGAGAAGTCTTCAAGACCTACTCACCTTGTAAAGGGTTCTCTTCTTCCTAGTATCACAATGACCAATAAGTTTCAGCACCTGAATTTTGGAGGGGGCACATTCAAGCCATAGCAAGCAACTGGACATGATGAATCACTCCAGGTCCCCAGATGTAGACAAGGAGTCAGTCAAAGCCACAGCTGAACATGGAAGAAGGATAAAAAGTGGGCTGGAGTGTGATTGGAAGTCAGTAGTCCAGGTGTGAAGTGGCAATGAACTAAACTAAGAGTAGAAAATAATTCATAAGGAAGATAAAGTATGAAAGTTCTTTTTATAAGAAAAATGGACAGGGTTTGGTGAGAGTTGTGGGGATGATGGGACTTAGAATGTCTTTGGTTCAAAAGTTCCTCTCAGACTTCAGGGAGGGCTACTGTTCTTTAGATGCATCTGTCATTTATGGATCTTTATATCCTTTGTCCCTTATTGCTTTGATTTAGTTCTAATTTGTGGATGGGGGTCCACAGTGCATTATGTAAAAATACAGAATTATAGTCACCCAAAAAGCTACCCATGGTCATGTCAGGAGGAAAAAATGCTGTTTTTCTTAAGGAAAGAATGTTTGGAGTTGTGGGAAAGTTGTAAACTTGGCAGTGATTAATTTAAGCCTCTCAGTCAATTAAGTGAATTTTTATTTTATCATTTGTTTTATTTGGGAGCTGCTGTAATAGTCATTGAAAGAACATCAATCTCCTTATTTTTAAAACAAAACAAAAATATCATTGAACATTAGGGCAAAGGACAAGAATTTCAAGGTTTTACCTTTTGACTTTAGCAAATATTTGTTGCTCCATTTTTCTTGCTGGATTTCACCCTTTCACTTGTGTTCTTGCATTGTTCCCATTTGTTCCTAATGCCTGATCATTTTAGTTTCTTGTATTTTTGATTGCTTTTTTATTCATAAGTATTCTTAAGGTTTCAATATGTCAGGCAAAAAATAAGCAAATATATTTTACTTATTCCTCTATTATGAGTAATAAATTCTTTTTGTTTGCATCTGGAAATGGCCCATGAACAGAGTCCCTTAGCATTTATTTGGGGAATGGTGGAGGCACGGCTCACCCTTCCACCTTTTGTTAGTTTATAGGTTATGCCACATCCAGAAGGAGAGACACTTCTTATTTTATAGTTTGAAAATCTGTAAAAGCAGATTCAGTATTTTAAAAGATTACATATATTCCAGTGCAAAGTGAAAAATGGCTCATTACACTAAGTATGGCAAATCTGTGCACATTTTAGTTTTCTTAAGGAACTGCAAAAATCCTTGGAAAAATATTGGACTAATCACAACTTTAAACATGTAGTATACCTAGTAGATATCTTTTAAAAATATAACCTTCTTTTCCCAAACTAGATGAGGATGAAACCTGTCTTCAAATTATGAAGAATATTGTGAATATGCCATATAAAATAAGCATAGAAACTTGTGTGGAATAAATTATCTTAATATAAAGGCACAAAATTGTACTTTATTTTATTTCTGTAAGTGGTAATAATATCCTTTTGGTTTTTGTTTACTAACTAATAAGTTGTTAAAGATTTGATAGTGTTGCAGATCTGAATTGTGTTGGAATTATTAAAAATGGGGCATCCTGGGCTGTGGTTGTGGCTCAGTGGTAGAGCGCTTGCCTAGCACACAAGAGACACTGGGTTCAATCCTCAGCACCACATAAAAATAAACAAACAAAATAAAGGTATTCTGTCCATTTACAGTATTTTTTTTTAAATGGGGCATCTTTCACCTCAACCATTTATTTTGAAAAAATTATTTAGCTAAATGAGAACCAGTTTGTCAGTTCTTCTGCTAAAGGAAATATGACCATCTCAGCTGTATTTATTATTGCATTTTATGCTAACATTGAAAATGTGATTTTAATGATGCATGTGCCAGTGTTTCTGACTCCTGTAGTAGATCAAATAAGGTAAATGAATAAAAATGGGATAAATGAGAAGTCTGAGCTGACTGTTACCCATACAAGTATACCTAATTAAGAAGATGTCTGGGGTTCACCAATTCTTTGATTTCTTAGGTGGGAGAAAATATTCTGAAGGACCTGATTAGGGAATGGTTGCCATGGGAATCACATTCAAAGAATCTAGAGGAGACAAGGAATCTGTGGGGCTCATCCATTTTGATTGATTCAACTGGTCTTTAAAGTTCACTCAAACAGCTGTTGTTTTGATTTTATTTTTCCATATGAGTCACCCAATTGATTGGTGATTGGGGATCATTTAAGCTTGACTGGTTACTAGAAGAAGCTACTGGCTTATGCTGGAATAATATAAATGGTTTCTCTAATTTCACTTATTAGTTCTGTCAGGGTGGAATAAGATTAACATGATTTATTTTAAAGCATGACTGATCCTAAAGTGTTTGGGTTTTATTTTGGATTACTTTGCTGCCTTCACATTTTGCCCAATGTGTTTGACTGCCTTTCTGTTTTTATTCTTTGACTTGTGCAATGTTATCAACACAGTTTGTATTATGTCTGGTCAGAACCATGGTTGTATACTACAGATTAAAAACTATACACAAATATACCTACCATGAGTTTCTTCATCTTCACAACCCTAACTAATGTTAGTATAGACAGTAAAATGATACAGACAAGTGCAATTCAGATCTCATTGTACGGTTTTGTCCTTCTTTGTGGACTCATTCTTGATGGGGAAACCACGAACTGTGCAGTGGAAGTCTGCCCTAGCAAGGGTCTAAGTTGGACCCCAGTTTGACAGCCTTGCCACCTCAGCCTTTGGATCTTTCCCTCTTCTGCCCTCTGGAGGGTGTCAGGGAACATGAGATGCAAGGACCTCCTCTGAAAGGGATAGCCAGAGTCCTGGTCTGTTACTGGAAGACAACTTCACTGCCCCTTCTCTACCTGTAGCCCCAACTTCAATCCAGAACTTGTAGAGGTGGGGAGCAGAGAGAGAAGGCAGGGAAGGCATTGGCAGGGTTGAGATCTTAGGAAGGAAGTTGTGTGGTTCTTTAAGCAGAGAACCAGATTCCTTCAAGTAGAACCCAGTAAGAACTGTATCCATCCCCAGGAAAAATCAATTCCAGAACAGTAAGCTGAAATAGGATACTAAGGCTAGAATGGGAGGGATTCATGTTTGTAGTTCTAGTTGGGTGCCAAGGGTTTGTAGAAGCATATGAAATTATTATCTAAGTTTGATAGCATTTTGATACTTTGCCTGCTGAACTAGTAGTAATAATTATATATCTAATACTCAGCGAGTACCAGTAATTATATATCTAATATTCAGTGAGTACTTTTTTTGTGGGAGGCACTGCCAAGGGCCTCTCATGCACTTACTTACCTCTTTGCCACTGTGAGGTAGGTTACCATTATGATGCTCATAGAGGTTTGGCAGGTGATGCAAGTTGGGACCAGTGTTTGAACCTAGGCAGTGTGACTCTGGCACCCAGGCTGTGAACAGCTGTGCCATGCTGCATCCCTATTGCAGCTACTTGAAAGGGTGTGGCAGCTTCTAGAAACAGTGAGTTCCATATGAGTGGAGTGTGAGTGATGGGACAGGAGACTGAGCAGGGCTTTTTGTATGTACATTCCTTGCTGAGTACTAGGAGGTAGAAAAGAAAGATCTCTGTCCCTGCCACCAAAAAACTTAAAGTCCCGTAGATGAGATGTAACATGAAACAAATAATGCCTGCTTACATGATAGAATATGAAAATATTTTCTCTACTTAAGTACAGGTGGGAAGAGGACTAGAAGGTGTTCTTCTGAGTTCAGTCACTTTTAAACATTCTCTTTAATGAATGGTTTTGAATGTTAGCTAATCACTATCAGCACAAATTTGCCTTCCACTGGGCTCTTCACCTGGCAACAAGAACCATGTCCCTATAGTTAACCATTTTGTGGGAATTTTGAGTTCAGAAGAGTAATTCTTAACTATGACAGTTATCATTAAGATATGTTAAAACAGAAAAACCCTTTAGCCTATTGAATGGAACCAGCTCTTTATTGTCCAGTGTATTAAATTGTTTAAATCTGTAGCTACTGAACCGTTTGATAATCAGCCTGAAAATGGTTGGTGTGAGGTGGTGGGGGACTTCAAGCCTGGTTAAAAATCCTTGGTTTATGTTTGCCCTATTCCCATGGATACTTGTTGAGAGCCTCCTGTGTGCCAGGTACTGTTCTGGGCGTGAGGACAGAACAGTGAAAAAACAGATGGGTCCTGCTCTCAGGGAAGTGTCTTTTCCTTGGATTTTGATCACAAGGCAGTGCAAGGCATAAAGTAGTGATGTGTATGGGCCTATGGGCAGCATGTCATGGTGGACTGTATTTGTGTCAGAGATGGGAACAACCCAGGGCACACCTGTTTCCTAGTACTGCAGAGCCATCCGCACTGGGATGAGCCTGCCCACTAGCCCGTATCCTAATCCTTTTGTTGATTGGAGATAACTTCAGTGGTCACACAGCACCTTGTCTCCATGGCAACACCTCTAAATATTCCTCTGGTGACTTGTGTTCTATATTCTAGCTGGATCAGAGCCCTCCTGTGGCAAAATAGTCTAAAGATGTTAAAAGAGAAAAAAAAGGCTCAACTAATAAATCTATTCTAAACGACTGAGTCATTTGTTTTGATTACCCGGGTGATTGCCAAATGTTAATTTAAAACTGAAATAGGCCATGAGCTCACTCCCCTAACAATGCTGAGTGTTTGAGCTAATACAGCTTGATAATGAGGGAGCCAGATCCACTGCCAGTGCTAATGTTATATGATAAACAGACATTTGGAGAAATATGCAGAACATCTTGGCAGTTTTCCGCTAACTCTAAGGGTTGTAAATACAAAGTAGAATGTGTTACCATGAACCATTTCAGAGGAAGTTGACTTTATTTTTTTTTAATTTCTGACTTTTTTCTTCTAAAAAGGTAACTTTGTCTCTTCTCATTTTTTCCCTAACTTAGGCAAGTGGAAGCTGTTCCCAACGGTATCCAGCCTTTGCCGATTACATCTTGTTCTCCACACATCCAGTGTGAGGTAAGTTTTACTAATTGCCACAGATTCTTAAGCTTATCTCCAACCTTCCAATTTGTGGTGTTAGGGGTGGCATTGTACGAAGAGCTTTATTTGTACAGCAGGTTTAAGAGGTTTATTTTAATTGGCCCAACCAGTATCACTGCTTACCCTAAATATTAGCTCTCTGGGGAATGCCTTTTCAAGGGAAAATCTCATTTTCTTTGAACTTGGGGGCATAAAAAATGAGAGTGGTAGGCACAACAGAACTGTTAGAAGGTTAGTTTGGAAAATAAAGACCTGCTCATATACAGCATGAACAGTAGGGAGCAGGAAAGCTACGTGGAGCAAATACCAGAATGGGAGGAAGGAGACCGCTGCTGGAGACCAGAAAAGCTTGTGCTGACTGTATCAACCATCAGGAATATTTCTGCCCTGGTGGAAAGAGGCAAGGTGCGGGACTGCCACTGCAAAATCTGGTGATAGAAACACCAAAGAGTGCTTCTGGCAGGTCACATTGACATGCACCAGCAAATTGAAAAAAAAAAAAAAATTGCCCGGAAGTTCAGAGCAGCCCTGCTGCATTATTTGAACAGCCCTGATTGCCCAGAACTGTGATTTACCATATGTTGGCTAGGTATTCTCTATCCTCTACATGTAGCCTCAGTGGCTTGCTTATATTCTGTGATGATCCAGAAGAAGGGAAATCTAAAAGATGGCTCATCCAGGCACAATGCAAGAATAGTTGTTCATTTTTTGTGCCCCAGGTTCCATGCATTTATAAGAGGGGATGTGATATTTGCCTACACTGTACCAGTCAGGATTTCTAGTTTCATCCATCAAAAGGTTGCTGTGTTTTTGTCTTTTCCATTCCCCTTTCCCCATGCAGCCAGTCATTCAGTGTAGATACTTACATTAGATGTTCGCTAGGTTGCCTTTGTTATGTCTACTGGCAGAATCCATCTCAGATTGTAAAATACAGATTATCACTTATCTGAAAAGCTTTGGACCAGAGTGTTTTCAGATTTCAGATTTTGGAGTATTCGAGATACCTTGGGGATGCGACAAAAGTCTGAACATAAAATTAATGTTTTATATATACCATATTCACATGGCCTGAAGCTAATTTTTCATAATATTTTTACTACACCTATAGTTTGACTGACCTACATCACATGAAGTTAGGTGTGAAATTTTCCCCTTGTGGTATCAAGTTGATGCTCAAAAAGGTTTTGATTTTGGGAGGATTTCAGATTTTTAGATTTTCAGATTAGAGATACTCAACCTGTATATCTATTCAAATGCCCAAATATATTAAATCTGAAATAGTGAAAAACAGGGCAAATTCTGAGATATGCTTAATCTGAATTTTCCCCGTTTTGTTTTTTCAATTCTGGTGGTAGTGGGAAGTCCTTCCAAGGGTCTGGGCCTTCAATGTGGCTGGCTGATAGTAAAAATCAAGGTGGACTCTTCATCCTCACCTCTGAACCTTGTCATATCTCTCATTCATAAATGGCTGTTTACCTAGCACAGTGTTTCTAAACTTAAAAAATCATCATAGAAACCTATCGTCCAAAAAAAAATCTTAGCACTAACCCCAATAAAGAAAACCAAAGCAGAACTGCTTTGGCTCAAGCAGGAGTCTGTGATTCTGTCACCCTTCCCCTGCGGAATCCTACAGTGCTCTAAAGAGCAGAAATTTAACTGTGTAACTTCACAACACTCTTATGTTTTATCATCCCACAGAAATAGAAACTAGTTTCTTTAAGTAAAACATCCTCCCATCAGCTTAGTTGGAAGTACCAGCAAGGTGGAATCTGGCAATTCACATTTGTTGTTTGCTCTTAGGAATTCCACAGCAATCTGTGACTTTGCAGGCTTCATCAGTAGAAAACTTGGATATATGTGTCCAAGGCTATGTTCTTAAGATGGAGCACTTTAATTGAAGTTTTTCCACATGTAGTTGAAGTGGTTTTCTAATACCAACTATTCCTCAATGACATCTTTGCTCTGACCAAAATTAGGTATCTTTTGGGTGTTCTTTTAGAGCAACAAGTTTCTCAGATGAGTCACTTAAATGGATTGTTAAATTCTGTTTCCTGGTGACAGAAATACATAGAATCATAATACTTTTTGGATTTGATATTTCTTCCAGTATGGGGTATTCTTACATAATTATCCCTTTAGCAGATAAGGAAACTGAGAATTGCTTTGGATTTTTTCTTCATTACATTGCCCAATATTAAAGTCCCCATTTCTACTCTGCTCTTTGAGCCTGTGATTTATACCATCTCAATTATTATAAGCATGTACAAATAACAAAGTACGTAGTGATGATTGGGGATGCAGCTGTGCCTGGGATCTGTATGCCCCAAGTGAACATAAATGTAAACTGTGCCTTTCACACTCTATTTTTTTAGTTTGTTTGGAATAATTGAACAGCTTGGGAAAGTGAACTTTGCAGTTTCCACAGGGAGATATATTTTTAAAATAATTGTGGGTCCTGTTTTAAGTTTAACAGCATTTATCTTAGATAAACTTTGTTTCAGAAACTTCAGATTTTCCCATTTGGCTGCCTTTTAGTTTATGGAAGTATTTGGAACACAGACTTGAACACAGCATAATTCTTAACACATACATGAGCTGGGCTAAATATGAGTATTCTGTATTTGTACTGTAGTAATGACAATATTGTTGATTAATTAGACACGTATTTCACATCTAGGAAATATTTGTATCACTGACATATGGTCATTTTCATTATTGATTTAGCAGTTTTTAATATTCACAAAGCACAACATTTTAAAAGACAGTAGTCATGGTGATTTTGTGTATGCCATTTATATTGATATGACCTCTCTTCCTGGAGGACTGGTAGTAAGCATTCAGATTGGCACAGATGGGTTACACAGGCTTAAACAATTTGGAAATCATCAATCTAGAGCCAAGGTCTCAAACTGGTGGGCTGATCTGGCACACTGAAGTGTTCTTTTAAAATTTCAAGCGAATTGCCAGAAGTTAAAAATTGAGAGATTTTGTATTTTTAAAAATTCAAATTTTTCAACTTCTTAGTATCAGAAGATCTGGCAGTATTGAGTCTGCATTCCTGTTTGACTGTATCAGGTTGGAGCCAAGTTGCTTCTGTTCCTTAAATGTAGCACAATCTGGGGTTTGCCACAGTCTCCAACATTCTTTACAGTCTCCCTAACACTAAGGACAAGGGTCAGTTGTCATAATTGGAATGTTACTCATGCAGGCATGTGAATTTTCAACCCCGGGTATAGATGAAATTGAGGTTGCAGACAAAAGTTTATTCCTTCTCTTGGAAGATTGTCTTGTTGATTTTCAGGTGCACAGTGTTGAGTGATGTTTATTATAAGGGGGTGCTTTAAAAGATTTGAATGTAAGCATTTCAAGGAAGGAATACCTTTCTGATTAAGACAGGGAGCATCAGCAGGTATGGGTGTTTTTGCTCATTCTGGAAGATTCCTGGGGATTCCCTCAGTACTTCTCTAATTGTAATGTAAAAATTCTGATGCAGCAGGTCTGGAGTAGGGCCTGAGATTCTGCAGTGCCACAGAAAGTTAGATTTATACTGCTGCTAGTCTTGAGGGTCTGCCTCTATTTGAGTACCCTTTAACAATCCAAAGAAAAAACAGGTAGTGACCTTTTCTTTGACCTGAGAAAGAGAAGGCAATCTTAACAAGGTGATATGGGGTCCAATCTTCCTAGATAAACTTGGGTTCACTTCTAGCTATAGCAAAGTAGGCAAAAAATCAATTAATTTGAATACAATATGGTATATGTAGAAGATAAATCAAAGTTTTATTTGACTATTTTGCTCTAAATTATGTGCTTCTAGTAAAGAAGCTAGATACATTAAAGTTCAAGAATCATGAAGTACAGATTAGAACTTTTTATTGTAGGCAATATATTTATGGAGCTCTTAGCTTATAGAAAGGCCACAGCAAATAGAATTATTAACTCTCTGGATGTATAATAATGTTGTTGTAAGCTGTACAATGATAGAAAAAGTCAGGTAGGAGTAAATCAACACAGTCAAATATATATAACTCTTATCATGAAAAAGTATTAATTAAAATTAAAAGGAAAGTATGCCATGAAAAATTTGCTGCACATATGAAAATATAATTAAGTTCTTTATTATGTAGAACTCCTATAGATAGTAAGAAAGGCATACACAGGCCTAGTATGAGGTAGATGCTCCATAACCATTGGCTGAATGAATTCTCCAGGAGGTAGATGGGTAAAAAAACATTCATATTACATCACAAAAATAAATGCCTGGGAAAAGGGTTAGCCTCACTGGGTGTAAAGACAAAGTATACTCAAATATCAATAGGGTGCATTTTTCACCAGTTGAATCAACAAAAACACAAAGAAAACTTGATGCTAATATGGTTATTTGAGATAGACATATTATTGTTGCTGATAGCTTTATAGGTTGGAAAAAAGCCTTTTAAAACATTATTTGGCAATATATGGCCAAAGTCCCAGATTGGTACTTTTTAATCCAGTAATCCTATATTGAGAAATGTATTCTCTGAAACAGTTGTCCCAAACAAAGAAGAAAAAATGTGATATAAATATTCATCACAGTGTTATTTGCAAGGATAAAAAAAAATTAGAACAAATGTAAACGTCCAACAGAGAAATGGTTCATTTACTCAACAAGTATTTTGATTAAGTAAATTGTGACACATCTATGCAGTAGAATTCCATGAATTTGTTAAAAGTTATAATTTTGATGCTTATATAGCAATATGAAAGAATTTGTTTAATAGAACCTTAGTGAAAAACGCAGGATGCAAAATTGTATATATGCTATGATTATAACTTTGCAAAGTGACATGTACATATGGACAAGAACTAGAAGGCACATGGATAAAAATGTAAGTATCACTTTGAGGTTTTATTTATGCTGTTTATATATTTTACCATAAGTTTGTGTTCACTTAAAGGCTGAGAATCTTCTACTTTTGCTACTTTTAACTCCATATCACAAGTAGCATGTTCCTGCTTATCACACAGTAGGTGCTTAGTAAGTACCTGATGAGGACTCCTGCCCAGAGCCTAAACATGGAGTTTCAATGGTACAGTTTCTTGTTTATTTTTTCCATCACCCTAAACTTCCCATTTCTCTTTCTTCTGGTTGGTTTTTTTTTTTTTTTTTTTTTTTTTTTTTTTTTGTCATTGGTAGAAATGTTTGCTTCAGAACTTTTAACTGATGTGTAGCAATGCCAGGGAATGAGTCTTCATATCTAAAGGTCCAGTGTATAATGAAGGAGAATTTTTTAAATTATTTTTTTAGTTATTGATGAACCTTTATTTTATTTATTTATTTTTATGTGGTGCTGAGAATTAAACCCAGTGCCTCACACATGCCGGGCAAGTGCTCAGTCCCATGAAGGAGAATCTTAATGAATCTATAATTTGAGGGTAAGGTCCTTCTTATCTTCTGATTTCCTTCAGATGAGGCATAGAAATTCACTTTCAAGTTGTAAGCCTTCTCACAGCGGCCGCTCCCTTTCAGCTGTACTCCCTGTTTCAGAGGTACTTGTTTCCCTGCTTTAAGTATACTTCTCTTTTTTAATTAGGTCAGTTACTTCACGTCTGTTTTTCTTTTTTGACATGGTTTCCTCTGGCTTTGGCACCGCATATTTTCCCCATATGTCATTGCCTCTGGAGCTTCATGTTGCAATCATTTCTCAAGGAGAACAGAGAGCACATTGCTAAGGGGGGTAAGCTCTTGACTCTCTTTCTTGCCCTTTGCCTGAATGAGCATTCGTATTTCTTTTGGGCCTAGTTCTGTTTGGTTTTGTAGTCTTCAGAGTCAGTTATGTTTGGACTGAGAGATACTTAAGTAAAAATAATGGTAAGTCAGAGATATGCCTGGCAAAGGTGCAGCACATTTGTTAAGGTTACTGGTTTATTTATCTCCCCTGTCTCTATAGTGACTAAATGTGGGTCTGGGATTTAATGGACTTAATTTTGACCTCTTGTAACATCTCCTAAATTTTCCCAGCCTCTATTTAAAAGGAATTAATTTTCACTTGAAGAGAGAAACTGCCTGATTTATAAAAGGGGTCCCAACTAGACTCATGAAGAACGGAATCTCCAGAGACTTTGATTCTTACACAGTCTTTGATCAGATTACACATTGCACTTGTAAGGAAAGCTAAAAAAACACACACACAGATGCACACATGTGCGTGTGCTGCACATACACACAACATCATTAATGTCCTAAGGAAATTTTTTTTTCAGTGAAATAAAGTATTGTTAATGTGAATGAACTATGAGAACTTTCTATAAGAGAACTTTTGTAAGGATAGTAACTCAGTGGGAACATTGGATATTACATTTTTTTTTACTTTTGGAAAGAATCTCCTTTATATGCATTGTGGGATAATATATTTGCATTTGCATCAATGTTCAGACGACATGTCAGAGTTTAAATGTACTAAACTCTGCTATGGAAATTTTTCATAATAAAGGTTGAATTTGACAAGGAATCTCACACAAGAAGTCTGATTTAGACACTGACATTCAAATGTGGTATTTCATCTATACCCAACTGATGTTAAATGGAGACGCACGTATCTGATTTCTAAGGTAGCTAAAGTCAAACCGTCTTAGATGTAGTTAGTGAGTCTCATCACAGAGTACTTTTTATTCTCTCCTATATGGTGTCTGAGACTTAAAAAGGTATTTATTCAAAATCAAGTCAGAATTCTTTTAAGGCTAGTGCATACTGTTACTTTCTTATGGATAATTTACCTATTTGCAAGACCTTTCACTTTCTTTAGGAAGAAACTCATATATGTGAATATTTCTTAAGACCAAAACCAAGGAATCAGAAAGTAATTAATAAGGATTGCACAAAGGCTGTGACAAGGGAAACGACTTGTGTCCTATCCTTAATCCCGAGGCATAAAATATTAAGAACTGTCATCAAGTTCAGTTCAGGTACAATAGGAACTTGTGGATACTTAATGTTTTTACCAAGATTATGAGCCTAATAAAAGCACAGTGAATGTGGAAGTTGTTTTAAGATCATGCCCATCGTCACCTCTTCTATTAATAGCCAAAGACTTGAGAAGCCAACAACAGATGCTCACTTGTAAGAGAGAGCCACACTTATGAGATGAATGTTGGATGCTCCTTAATTTCTGGTTTGAAACTTTGACTCACATGTCTTATAACCATTAACTTAGAAAATTTATTAAGTTAAGGTCATAGGTAAATTATAAATTTTGTCATGGCTGGTAAAGGTATAGCTTAGGTCAAAGCATTTTACAGAAATCACTGTTAAGGTCTATAGCCCTTAATAATGCTTGAGGATGAATAGCACTTTTATCATCATCATAACTGTCATCATTATTATTATCCTACCAGCTTTATATTGTATGTTGAAAATCAGAGTGGAGAACTGTGCTAATAATTGCTATAATTTGTGTATTTTATTATTTCTTTCATTGTTAATACTTGAATTATGTGTAAACAGCACTAGAGCTCAAATCAATGTAAATAGAATTGGGTGAAGTACATAAAAATATCTTTAGAGTAACCTCATTTTCCTTTCCTATCAGCCAGATAGACTTCCCACTTTGTAGAGCATTTTCACTGAGAATATCCAATTACTGGATAGTTTAACAGTTCTTCTCACCTGAGGAGAAAAGCAATGATCCACAGGTAGTTTGGTAAAAATTTATGCAATTTGTCAAGTCTGTGGACATCTCTTAAACCATGGGATGTGTGTATGTGATATGGCTATTTCTTTAAATATACACTCTTTAAAGCTGTGAGTTGGTAATGTACTTAAGGTATTCCATGAGTTTCTTTCCCTAAACCAGTACAGCCTTTTTTGTGGATGATGGTGAGGGTTTGTTTACATAGTTGTCAGGGTATGTGCCACTGAGTAATTGGAGAGGGGAAGTTCAACTGTTTGCATTGCACTCATGATTGGATTGAACTGGGTGACAGTACAACATGTGCTAGTATTTTTAACCCATTTCCCCAGTTATGCCCTCTGTACTGTCAGTCCCCAAAACTTTACACAGGATCTTGATCTGACTCTTTTGACCCTCTCCAGGATGATTCCCATTTTTCTTACTTGAACAATCTAAAAAATAAAAAATAAAGGATTTGATTGAGGTTACTATCTTAAATAGTACTCTGCTTTCCCCCAGGAAACAGAAAGATCCTGGGGAGCAAGAATCCTCATATTTCCTCTTAGGTCTTCTATATCATTTATTAGTGCCAGAGGCTTAGTAGGCATTGACTAGAGTAGAGATACAATAAATTGAAAGAAAGGAATTGAATATATCACAAGCCATAGCATTACCTGGAATTGCACAGAATAACCCCAGAATCTTTGACTCCCTGTTCCTTTAATAGTCCAAACCCTGTTATCATTGGAGAACTTCCCCAAATGGGGAAGTTCCTACCTCATTATAGCATGGCATCACTTTTTTCCCAACATTTTATTAAGCATTTCAGACATTAAAGTTAAAATTATGCAGTGAATACTCATATTCCTACATATTCTACAATTAAACACTTTAGTTGTTTAATTACATATCTATTGATCCATTAATCTTTCTGAACATTTTGGATTCATCCCATGGTAAACTGCAGGCATCTATCCACTTCACCTCTAAACAATTTGGGTTGAATATCTTCATGTGGCCTTGATTTTGATGTTCTTAGAGCTATTACCAGATTTGCTGAGATCCTGACATTTATTTTGGTAGTGGCCAAGAAGAGGTGCTAACTCGAATGTGAAATATACTCCATTTCCAGACTCTGGGGAGTTTCCATTTGTTTCTTACTACAGGCAGGTATACAAACATACATATTGCTGCCCCTTTCTCCCTACATTACTGATTGCATTATTTATACTGTTGAAACTGGGAAGGTTAACCTAGGAAATACAGTTGAAGGTCTTATTTACATGCATGAAACTAGAGAATTGGGGTTGAGGATAGTAGGGCAATGGCACTATAAGGATGAGAATAGACTTAGATACTCTGGGCAGGGGAGTGGACAGATTCAGAATCAGGAAGTTACCAGCTTGATACTGCTTTAGTCTCTGAAGTCTAGAGAGGGTTTAGTGTCTGTTTAATGTTACTCAAAGGTCGTAGATCAAATAAGCACAAGAGTAAAAAAAGAGTCCTAGTCTAGTGCTTTTTGCATTATATTTTATGGAAACCTAGAATTCATAGATGTGTTTCAGAGGTTTCACCAGTGTTTGAATTTGATTTTAAAAGTGCACTGAACTATTTAAAAACTAATAAAAATGACAGACACACTCATCTGTGCTGTACAATTTTAACATACTGGAGAATATTTACTGATTGACTTTAAAATAAGTAAAAGGTTATTAATGTCAACCTAAAATAAAATTTTGAATAACACTTTTTCTGTCATCCATCAAAGTCGGGGTAATATTTCTTTTGGAGGAATAAAGACAAAAGGTCTACAGCAGGCCATTACACTAAAGCCATGGGTGTTAAGACATTGGCCTATGAAGGCTGAAGTTACATTTGGGTTTCCAGTTACCATGAGCACTTATCCATCTGTTATATTTAGATATTTCTTTTCTAGTACCTTTAGGAATCTGGAAACAGATGAGTATATCCTTTAAACTTGAAACGACCCTAAAAGGGGAAAGATGGTTAAGAAGCTGGAGGCTGGCTACAGTATCATCCCTCAGATGAGGTTGTGGAAATGGATTAGGGAATTTAGGAAAACAAACTGCTCAAGACATTTCTGAAAATGCATGCATGCAATATTTCAGTTCGTTGTGGAGTTTTTTCAGGGCTTTCTTGATTATCCCTGAGAAACCTTCAGATGAGTTTGATAGCTTCATTGCATTTGGAGGCAGTTGTACTTACCCGATTCCTTCACTACAGATTATCCCATGTTAATTTTCTGTTTGTTTCTGTACAGAGGACTGAACTCAGGTGCTTTACCACTCAGATACATCCCCATTCCTTTTATATATTTTTATTTTTATTTTTTGCTTTGAGATAGGGTTTCACTAAGTTGCTGAGGCTGGCCTCAAACTTGTGATCCTCCTGCCTCAGCTTCCTGAGTTGCTGGAATTATTGGTGTCTGCCACCACACCCAGATCAGATTGAACCATGTTCTGTGCCTGGGGTCATAAATACCTTTTAGAAGTAAATAACTGCTTGCGTGTAGCTGCAGTTGATTTTTCAAGATTTTTTAAATCTGTATATTGTTTCCTCCTAACATTATTTTATTCTGAAGATGTTCAAAGCTGCAATGGTTTTTCAGTGACCACTACATCCATCCATAGTTTGCCATTAACAGCATTTTACTCCATTGTTTTACCACATATCTATCCATACACCAGTCCATGTTACTTTGGGATGCATTTCAAAGTGAATGTAGAAGAAATCTTACCACTTAACTTCATATATTTTATATACTTCAAGTCTAGTTTTTTTAATATTACACTAATGTGCCTAAATTGGCATAGATGCTGTGAAAGAACATATAAAATAAATGTCCCAGTTTTACTGGGAAACAATTAGGAGCCTTATTTTAAAAGTAACAGGTTTTCTGGAATTCTGGCATGGAGTTGGAAAAAATACTGTCATATTTTAAAATCTGAACTTTTGTGTGACTTGGACATTGTTGACCCCTAATAAGATGGAGTATGCTTGTAAATTTTATTTTCATCAGAGGCAGAAGCCAAATAGCTTCCAGTTCTTAATAGAGAGGTAAGATCATCTTTAAAAGAGTTGTAAACGTTGTGTTGTTCCCTCCCACAAACACTATTGCATTTGGAAGGCAGAGGAACAGTTAACCAAAGGATAAATTGGTCTATGCTGGATTTAGTTCCAACCCTGGTGTCAAGGTGTTAAGTGCAAATTATTAAAACAATTTGAACAGAGAGAAAATGGGGATGGAGATAAAAGGTTCCAATGTGAGACTTTTGCCCCTATTTATGTAGAAAACACTCCCTATGTTCTTGCAAAGCTGAGTTGTTGTTCCCTTTATTCTCAGTCACCAGAACTGTGTCCAAATAGTCTCCCTTGGCCCAGGGGGTTGGCTGGGTGTATTTCCTTCTGGAAATCTTCACTAGCACTCTTGAGTTAGCTGGCAGGAGATCCCTTAAAAGCATTTCCAAGCAGTTTTTCATACTCCCTATAGGGGATAATCATCTACTTTCCACTTCAGTTCCAGCTGCTGTTGCTTGCATAGAAACAGAATTCTGCTGTGTTCCCAATCTCCGGATGCTCCATGAAAACTTAATGTATAAAAACAAAAAGGACAGAAGATCTTTAGGACAGACATTAGGTGGGGGGAACTGGGCAATTACATACATTTTAGATGTGTCAGTAGAGAATGAATTTTTAAAAAGTTACATATAGGAGTTATAAAAAACTTACCAACCCTCCAAACAAGCACGTGACCCTTTAAAGCCCATGAAAACCGCTTGTAATGATGGAATAATGTGCACTTTGGTCTGGGAAGAAACTTGGGTTGCAGAGTTGTTGATTTGTCTACCATTGACTTACTCTTTTATCTTAGATTGTGACCAACTTGTCCTGTGAATGTTTCACAATCACCCATAGTAAAACTGATTTACTGTATAGAGGGTAAGAATTGAGTTTAAAACAGTATCTAGTTTTTATTAACAGCTCATTAATGAATTATTTTATTAAGATTTAGATATGAACATTAAGCTTTCAAATCAGATTTAATTTTATTTGAAAAAATTATTTTGTATAGGAATACTTTATATTCCATAGTTCATACAGTACCACCCTTGATTTGATATTTTCTCAGATCGAGAAGATTAATTTTCTTAACTGCTAAGCACATGTTTAAATATATAAAAAAAATTGATCACACTTATGGCTAGTAGGAAGGTGGAAAGTTTTCTAGATTTATGCTTAGGACAGGTGACAGTACTTGAGCTTCTATTCTTAGTTTGTCCTTGCCCCCTTCTCTTCAGGCAAGACACTTAATCTTTTAATGTCTCAGTTTATCCATCTATAACACCTGTAATCTTATTTCATGAAAACAGTTCCTAGTTTACATTTGATAGCATTTGAGGACTTGATATAAAAGTGGTACTGAAGTTCAAATTACTATGTAGAAAGTATTTATTTGTATGCTGAATGATAATCTTGACGAATCACTAATTACTACATTTAGAAAGTTACTACTCTGGAGGGAATTGATATTTGATATTGTTGTCCTGTGTGTTCTAAGTTACCATCATAACAGTAGGAAAATAAACCCTGTCCTGGCTGGGTGACAAAGGGATTAACTCACTTCTTCAAGTTGTCACTGAAGTTCCAGCCCTTAAACAACAGAAGTCAAAGTGTTCCTTATTTTATTTACTTTTTCCCAAGTGAAAGTCTTATAACCAATCTTGGCTGAAATTTTTCTTTTGTTGATGGCTTTCCAAGTTATTTTCTTTGTAAAGAATGAAGGATGAACCATGTCAGTTACTTAAAGCAACTAAAAATACCCTATACAAACATGCACAGTAGTATGCTTTTGATTTTTAGATCAAAGCAAAGACCAAAGATTATGTGGAGCTTGCTTATTATACATTTGTTCCCAACTACTTGTGCCTTTGCAGAGAATTCCATATTAACTATATACAAGAGGATTAAGTGGCTTGGCTCTAAGTAAAACTAAAATACCCATATTATTATTTTCTAAATTCTATATGCTTAAAAGTTTGGACTAACATGTAAGAGAGAGAATCTCTGTCACTTAGATTGTCAGTCTTTTCACAGTGATCTGCCTTTAGGTTTTATGGTGTATGAGAAATGTGTGTGTACTTATTGTAGAAATTGCGTGAGTCATGAAAAATTAAGTTCACCTGAAAAATGAGCAGATACTACCTACGTAGGTACAAAACCTGATTTATATGTGTATTTATATTTTTTCTCTTATAAATATTTTACATTACTTTTCAATTCATACAGTATTTGAACACATCATTCAATTTTGTTCCTAAAACAGTTCTGTACTACTTTGTATAATTTTAATGCTCTGAATTTTTTTTAACAATTCTCAGGAACACAAAATGATAGGAAGGGAAGGAAAGAGAATAATATTTATTCAGAACTGCTATGGCTTGAATGCCTCCCTCAAACTCATATTTTAATAGCTAAATTGTTGAGAGGTAGGATTTCTAGAAATGATTAGGTATTGTGAATTAATATCATGGGAGTCATACTGTTTTAAAAAAAAAAAAAAGCTCTTTCCAACTCCCTTTCTTTGTCTCACCATGTGATGCCCCTCATCATGTTATGATTCAAGAAGTTCTTTGAAAGATGTCAGGACTGTACTCTTTGGCTTCCTAGTCTCTAAAATGTGAGTTAAATAAACTTCTTTACTGAGAAAGACCAATTCTACAGGGAAAGCAGGACAGATGTTGATATCTCCTTTTCATAGAGAAGGAAAGAAAATTAATTTGGCTAATCAACTCAGTAGTCAGAGATTACATCTGAGGTGTTTGATTCCAAGTCTAGTACTCTTTCCTTGAGTTACAACACAATAAACTCAACAAAAATTCACTGTTCTTTTCATTAAATGAAAGCTTAAAATTAACCTGTTATCTCAATTTAATTCTATGAAGTAAACTTTAATTGATTTCGAACTCTCTAAAAGTGTTTGAAAATTAAATACCCTATTTCACAACTCCTGAATTAATCTCTTCTTTGAACATTTCCTGGGCCAATATGATAATTTATATAGGGTTTAGCATTTATTCGTGACATTAAATGAGGCAGTTTGAAGATAATTAAAAGTAACTAGATTTGCCTTTCTTACGTACTCCTAGTTTGCCATGCAGAAGTGCCACAACACCATAACGGTGTATCTCCATTTTGACATCTAAGAAAAGTAGTTGTTATCCTTACTTTTAAAATGGTTTGAGCTGGGCATAGTGGTGCATATTTGTAATCCCAGTGACTTAGGAGGCTGAAGTAGGATGATCAAAAGTTTGAGGTTAGCCTCAGCAGATTAGTGAGACCTGGTCTCAAATGAAAATGAAAAGAACTGGGGATATAGCTCAGTTGTAGCACACTCTTGGGTTCAATCCCCTGTGTGTACACACACACACACACACACACACACACACATACTATACTATCATATATATAGAATAGTAATACTATACTATATAGAAATAAAAATAGTTTGCACATATTAAAGCTTATTTATAAACATCAACCCTTTTCCAGAGTTAATACTTTAAAATGTTCATTGAGTGAAATGAGAGTATCAGTGACATGACATTTCTTTCTCTCTCTTTTTTTCTTGGTAGAAACAGGGAGGTGCAACCTAAATTGGTAAATCAGTGACAATTAGCCACAGACTATGGGTCACTTGGCTTCAATTAGTTATGTGACCTTTAAAAAGCCAAATGCTTATTTCAGAAAAGACTGACGTTTGAAACTGTAGACATCAAGGTATGCTTCTCCTTTTAAAGTAGGAACAATTACAGAGTAAATTGAAAAAACTGACACAGATACACTTGGAAAATCCCTGACAGACTTATATAACAAATGAGGATATTGTTTTGTTTTCCCAGCATGCAGTTTTAAGGTCAGATCTGTGACTCAGAACTGTGCACTTCCCTGGTGGTATGCATCGGTGACATGTTGCCAGTCTGATCCTCCAAAAGGGCTTGTGCCCAGCTCAAGTTACTCCATTATAATCCCCAGCTGAAAAGCCACCTTTCGTTTTTTTTAAATAGATAAAGACAACATGAATATTTAAAAGTCAAATAACTTATGTACTTTATATAGCTATTTAACTTAAGATTTGAGGAACACTAAGATTTGACTGTCCTTAATTTTGAGAGGTAGGTTCTCTATTGCCACTAATCTGCTATGATGTGGTACAACGTGAGCATATGTTGTGTATGTTGTCACCATAAGCATTTTACTAAGTTTACTGTTTTTAAATTTATTGGCAAGACATTGTGGTTTGGTGCAAAGAGCATTAGACTTGAAATCAAAAGCCACTTCCTCTCTGGGTGGATATGCTAAAGGTAATCTTAGTCTAGTTGGCATGGGATTTCTAGGTGGCATCTTCTCTGTGAGAACAAAAATAATCTTTCATTTCAGTGAGGTTTGGTGGCTATTCTTCCTGATCCACTTGAGATCTTTTCATCCTTTTCCTTTTTTACTCTTCCTTTCCTTATAAATCAAAATTCCCATTCCTTTAGTGTAGTTGATGCCTCTTGTATGTTAGCAAAAGGCAATCTGGTTAAACTAACTAACTGCATGGTGTTTTTAATTGATACATTCCATCCCTTCAAGATAGACACAGTCTTTACAGTATTGTTTGCCATAACAAAAGATGAAAAAAAATCTAAATGTCAACAAGGAACCACATAAGTAAACTGTGGCATATCTATATAGATGAGTATAATATATATGTTTAAAAAGGAAATCTTTTTTTTTTGTTCTGACATAGAAAGTTCTCTAAATATAAATAAATGCAAATAGCAATACAGTAAATAGAAAAAGCAAAGCACAGAGGAAGATGAATAACTACCTATCTGTAATATGCTTGTATCTCTGTAAGTGTAAGAAGACCATGGTTTTATTGATTATGAATGTAGAGGGAAAGTAGATGCATAGTAACAGGCAGGAGGAGTATATTGTCCCTATATACGTTTTGTACCTCTTAAAAAACATTTAAAAGTAAAATAAATTCACACAACAAAGAAAATATTCATAGTAGCATTATTCACAAGGACTAAAAAGTGGAAACAACCCACATGTGTGTCAATTTCTAAGTGGATAAACAATATGTTATCTATCTATATAATGGAATATTATCTATGTGATAGAATATTATTCAGTCCCAAAGTGAATGAAGTATTGGTACATGATACAACATGGATAATCCCTGAAAATATTATACTAAGTAAAAGAAGTCAGACACAAAAGACCACATGTTGTATGATTCCATTTATATGAAAAGTCTAGAAGAGGCCAATCCATAGAGATAGAAAGTAGATTAGTGGTTGCCAGGCTCTGGGCTAAGGGTGGAGGGGAGAGTGAGGAGTGACTGCTAAGATGGCTGGGGTTTCTTTTGGGTTGATGAAAATGTTATGAATAGATAGTGGTGATGATTGTACAACTTTAGGAATATATGAAAAACTATTTGCACACTTTTAAAGGGTGAATTTTAGGGTATGTAAATTATATGTTTAGAAATAAACAGCAGTAAGGTAAAGTCAGAATCATGAAAGCTTTAACAATCACTGTGAACATATAAAAGAATGAACATCATCTGGCACTGTGGTGCACACCTGTAACCTAGCAACTTAGGAGGCTGAAGTAGGAAAATGGCAAGCTCAAGGCCAGCCTCAGCAAATTAGTGAGACCCTCAGCAACTTAACAAGACCCTGTCTCAAAATAAAAATAAACAAATAAAAAGGACTAGAGATGGGATCTTTTGAATTCATATATCCTTCGCATTCATTCAGAATTAACTCATATAATGCAAAATTTATCTGCATTCTGGTGGAAGGGTCTAATGGATGTAACTAAGCCTCTTTGCATCGTTGATCTTTATGGACCAACTTAAGCTCCAAGATGTGAAGCACATGTAGTCTTTCTTATTAAATAGCATTCATAAGAGCTCCTTTGTTGTGTTGGAAAGCCTATTAAGTCCAGCCAGGAAAGTGCTAATCATCTCTTGGGGCAACTGGGCCCTTTCTTGGTAGGAAAGGCCCTTACCTACCCCCAAACTGGGCAGGTGTCCTAGACCTATTGGGTCTGTTCCTTGAGGAGCAAAAGAGCTTTGTTCTTTCCATATCTCCATCCTCTTCATAAACCCTTCTCTATCTGTGTTGCTTATACATCTTTCTGTGCTGGCTGTTGTGTTGCCAGAAGCCAATTCCTCTAAGTCCCTAGAACTTTGAGGTTTGCTCTCTGCTGTAGTTATTCCCATGGTCCTTACAGCTGGGCACTTGGCCAACATCTTGAGTTCTTATCTCTTTTTAACATATCTCTTGTGAACTGGTAAACTTGAAGATTATTTGTACTTGCAGGAATCTGTTACTCGGAACAGCTATATTTTTAGAATACAGTTCAATCAGTAATAATATATAATGCTTGCTGTGCGCCAATCCTTGCAATTACCCTGTTACATAGGTTCTATTGTCCCTATTTTACTGATGAGCAAATGGAGACACAGAGAAGTAAATTTGTCTATATCATACATACAGGAAGTGGACACACTAATACACTGTATTCTCTTGAAACTTCAGATATATTAATCTCATACAATTCCTTATTTATTTTACAATTAAAAATGCTAATTGTTCAACCAATCTTATATACAATTGAACTTTTAATTTCTTTTATGGAAGGCTTCAGAATAGTTATTGTCAGGGCTGGGATTGTAGCTCAGTGGTAGAGCACTTGCCTGGCACATGCGGGGCACTAGGTTTGATCCTCAGCACTGCACATAAATAAATAAAATAAAGGTATTGTGTCCATCTACAACTAAAAATTTAAAAAGCTTAAAAATAGTTATGGTCCAGTCTACATCTGTTTATCTGAATTGAATAATTACTGTCACTCTTTGTTTCATTTTCTATACTTTACAAACCTGATCTTATAATAGGTACATACTTCACATATTCTGTTTATCACATTGCTTGAAAATGAACAAGAAGGTCTCTCTCAGCTCTATATCAACTATTTCCAAGTTATCTCAGCCAAAGTGTGTGGTCTCTGACTAGACTCTTGGTGTAGCACAAGAAGATCTACACTATTTCATCCCCAAGTCATATAACTGTCCCTTAGTCTAAGAGTCTCTGATCCAGATTGGCCTCTGTTGATGATTACCAAAGTCAAGGGATCGTGAACTTCATTTATCATAATCCACATTCCTAGATTTTGCATTGTCATGAGTAGAGGACTCCTTATTGGAAGTAGCTTGACAGCAAGTTACTTGAGGGTACAGACACTCAGGTACTAGACTTGGAGCTACTGCTAACTAAGGGAAGTAAGTCATCTCCCCATCTTGGAGCTGCAGTTTTCCCATCTGCAAAATGAGAGAGTTGGACTAGATGGTATTGAAAGATGATTTTCAGCTCTGTCATTATGCAGTCTTTACAGAAGTGGAAATACCCACAGACCTGGTTCACTTCATTTCCAGTTCCTCCTAGAATCTTCACATTGGAGGGACCTACACTCTGTTTTTACCATGCATAGACTGACGAAGGGAAGACAAGCTACCCTTCAGTGCATTAATGTATTGACAGACCACATATCCGGATCATTCTGGTACCGCCACATAGATTTTGCAAAACAGCGCTGTTTTGGCACAACAGAAGAGCCCTTTCAACAGGAAGTTATTCTTGTTTGCTTTTTCAACACAGATCATTATGGGCTGCCACCCTCCTGAGTCCACCTCTGAGGACTCTTGGGTGGAGTCTAGATGGGGGCATTGCTGAGGCAGACACAAGAGCCCTTGGGAAAATTGGCATATGGAGTCCAAGCAAACTTTCACCTTCTGTACTTTGTCAGTCCCCCAGAAATCTAGATTGCTTTTGCTATCAAAATAGTCAAGACACTCTAGTGTCTTAAAAAAATATGACTTCCTGAGCAACATCCAGATCACTGCTTGGCTTCTTTCCTTCTACCATGTTCACACTCCCACTTCTGGGTACATGTTAAGTTCAGATGTTATGCTGAGCAAATCCCATACAACTACTCATGAGTTTCTTCAACCTTGACCTTGAATTCTAGGACTTTCCTGTTTGGTGTTTGAAAACACAGGGCATAGTAAAGTAATGTATTCATCATAGTCCTTATAGTCCTTTGGTAAATGAAGACAGGTTATATGTTACTAGTCTTAATATTTCACACCAGAAAGCAGGGCTCATGAAGTATTATGGTTTCTTTCTACTCCATGCAGTCAGTTGTAGTTATCAGCATTAAGAGTACAGGTGTGACTGGCAGCTTATTTGATTTGCTCTTCTTTCCTGTTATGGATATTAATCATCTGGGTAAATTATAGACGAGGGCCATGGAATTTTTAGCCCTCAAGCATCTCTCAGAGGCTTGAAATGTCCATAACAGGTGGGCTTGGTGAATGCCAGGATTTAGTATGATTGAAAGGGTGTTTTGAGTCATGGCACATGGCAACATGGAAATAAAACAGATATATCACAAGTGGGTGGTAGAAATAGACTGGAAGAGAATTTTAACACCTAAAATATGACAGAGATTTATCCCTACCAGCTTCTCAGTTTCATGAAACGTTCATTTCCACTTGATGTGAGATGTTATATGTGTATTGTATATTTCCTTCTACAATGCCTTCTGGTTTCTATTTTCTGAGTTTTCTTTATTCCTCTTTTAAGTGCCACCTTTATTTTTTATATCTGAGCTCATCATAGTGGCTTACTTTAAAAATCATTTGTGTGCTGTTGTCCTGATGATGATTTCTGATTAGAGGTCCATGAAAATATCTGTAGGATATTTTCTACATCTCGGTTTGAGGGTCTGAAGGTAACATGGGGAGGGGCAGACTTTGGGGACCGGAGACATTTAAAACTGTTACTAATCATGGAATGACATTTCAAAAAATCAAATGACAGAGGCCATGGCATATGTTTCAATTCTTAATCCCTCAGTGAATATTATATGGAAACCTTCTCAGCCTTGGTCAATTGTAAAATGAACAGATCATCAGTGGGGTTAATTAGCATTTTAAAGGTGCCCTGCTGTTTATAGTGTCTTTTATTTCATGTGTCTTATCTCATTTGTAACAGATCTTCCCCTGTTCATGGATGCCTTTGGCTTTTGCTCTGAGATTCCGAGGCCCTTTGGGGAAGCAGAATTATGGACTTTAATTTGGATCTTGCATGAAGAAAATTACCCCTTATGTAGTTCTGGGGGTGCTCCCTCATTTTGCTCTTTGATAGTTATGCTGAGAATGGTGACATTTAAGCAGTGACTTTGCAAAATTGGACTTGGGAATAGGAAAAAGTACTCTCCCCACCTTAAAGATTGACAGGAACCTGAGATGGCTGAAGCTGTACTTGACTTCCTGGCAAGAGTACATAGGACAAGAAATACTCTGGACAGTTCAACATTGAATCACATCATATCATAGTACATGACTAGCTGCTTTAATCTTGCAGTTGGAGTCACTCAGGAGAAATTGTTGGCTGAGGAACTATTAGCCTGACAAAATTACATTGAGAAAAAAACTTGTAGCATATTAATTTATTAGTAGTAGACAAAGCAAAAGAATAATGCAGAAAAACTCAGATGAAACCACTGATATATCCACAAAAAATCCATTCTTGGTTGTTAAACCTCTTGCTTCTGGCCATGACTAATGGCCAATAATTGTCTGAATAAGTTTTCAACCATTTGAAAAAGTCTTTAATAAAAGGAAATAAAGGAGAAGTGTGACTACAAGTCACACTGTGAAGGAGAAATTCCTGAGATGTGCGTGGGCCAAGTGGGTCACAGAATATGTAGTGTTTGACTCTATGGTTGCACCACTTTGAACTTTGAAGTGTGATCCTCCCAGTGGTGCTCTGAGGTAGAGTGTAGGATCCGATTGCAGTGTGGGAATCCCCACAAACTGTAGTCTTACATTCTCTCTGCCTAACAACCGAATCCCATTAAAGGGGTTCACTATTGACATCTTCGAAGAACCTCATCATGGAGTCCAAAGTGCCACTCTTTCCCACACTGGCTCTGCCTCCCACATCCCCCTTTCTCTTGCTTGCCAGAATCTCAGCCTCCCAAGAGCTTGTTGGCTCCATCCTCTCCTTTGTGTCTAGTCAGTCTTTTCAGTCCTGTCTCATAGTGTCCCTTCCATCTAGTCATCCTTTTCCATTCCTATGGCCACTGCCTTTCATCCAGCCCTTCATTATATCTTAATCTGGACAAGTACAATACACTTTTAGGCTCTTTCCCTGCCTCCAGACTCTTCCTCTGGGATCTGCCCTTCTTATCACTGCTTGCATCACTCAGATGTCACCCTTTCCTTTTACCATTTGCAAAAAGGCCCCTGTGCTATGGCTATTCTGCCTCTCTATCTATGGGCCCTACCTCCTACCACTTATCACCATGCCCTGTCACCTCCCCACTTGCAGACTGCTTCCTGCTTCTTGATAAACTCTGTGTTCTTCTCACACATTTGCTCACACCATACTTTTATCTTGGAATGGTCCCTCCCCATTGTTTGCATGCTACAGTCTTAACCATTCCTCAGGGTAAAGTGCCATGATACCGATTCACCAAGTCTTTCTGACTTGAAAGAGATCGAATCCAAAGTTGGTATGATTTCTCCTAGTGATAAACCTTGGTAATACTTTATATCTCCCCTGTAATACTCACCAAGCTCTGCCTTGAGTAGAAGTCATTTGTATATTCATCTTAGTACAGTTGAAAGTAAGGGCTGTGTAAAATATCTTACGCACATAGTAGGACATCTGTTCAGTGTTTGTCATATACAATTAATGAATGGATGGCATAGTGCCATATACAGGTGGACCCCAATGGTAGGGCATAATGCATGCATGGGTAGTTGGAATATGAGGATATGTAGATAAACTCTGATATAAATGATTCATGGGATCACATACAAGACCAGACTGAGGGGTTCTGGTGCCTAGCACCCACTGAAAAGTCATCCTAATTTTGCTAGCATAGGAGAGACTTGAAGACCCGAGATGTGGCCTTCAGACTCTAACAAGATTGGTTCATTAAAGACTGGCCAGCTCCAGTAGCAGTATACAAAGGCACTTTGAAAGCAGTGCAGTGATTATCGAGGATGTTATTAAACATCACACTGTTAATGTGTAACGTGATCAGCTCAGACACCAGTAAAGCCAGTTGACTATTCAGGTTTCTGCTAAATAAACATCAAGGTTTCTGAACCACTGACTCAATACAGGACAAAGCTACCAACTATTCTTACTGAGAAATTGATTTTTATATTACAAATGACCTTTTCTCTTTTGGTTTTGTGAAAGGTCTAGTGTTGTGACTTGAGGACAGGAGGAGTGGGGACTAATGTCCAAGCAAGCACTGGTCATACTTTGTAGTTTTTAGGAAGGTAGAGTTACCTGGCTGCTGCAAACTTCAGCTGGAATAAATGTAGTTGTAGGATGGAACTCCCAACTCAGTAAATTGTTTTGTTTTGTTTTTTTTTTTTTAGTAAATTGTTATGGTTGACTAGTTGGTGTTCTGAAAGTAGTTGTTTTGTCTTTTTATTTTCTTACATTTCAGGCAAAGTAGATTCATATTTATCTGTGATTACTTTTCAAAATGATCTGACGCCTAAAGGAACAACCATACTCACTATAACAATCTACCTCCTGATGAAGAGCTTGAAGCTAGAATTGACTTCCTAAAGGAACCCATTTGGCACACTAAGCATATTATTCACACCACTATAAGAGAGGCATTTAAAAATACACTTATTCTACCTACCTAAAAATATCCCTCCCTCACCAAAATCTAAAATTTAGGTTTTGTAAAGGTTAATCATATAATAAGAGCATTTCCCCTCAGTGAAAAATGTAAATTTATTTTAGGGGTGTGGTGTTGTTGCAACTGGCCAATCTTGCTGCCATAATTTAATCAGCCTGGATGAGGAAAAGGCTAGAAAGATGTGGAGGGAGAGCACAGTGCCACTTCCTCTCTTTTCCCAGGCCTATTTTTTGACTGTGACGTGCAATATATTTGCCTGAAACTGCCTGGTGTTTATTGCTATGCTATTTTCCAGCTAACCATAAGTTAATGACAGTTTCAGTTATCCCCTAGAATAACTTTTCCTGGATTGCTCCAAGAGCATAAGAATTGGGAAACTCATTCATTTATCTCTGAAGCATTCGCCTACTATATTCTGTGGGAACACAAAGATAAGACAGGCACTGTGTGGAGCCCTCAGCCCGGTAGGGAACTTTGTGAATAGGGACTTGCACTATTAGATAAGACAGTGGATATAAAGGTCTCCATCCCAGGGCCTGTCCCAGAGTCAAAGCCATCTGCCTGCCTTGAAGTTTGGTAGCCAAACCACTTTAAGGATTCTTGGTAGCTTTTATGTTTTTGGAGGCTTAGTTGACATTTGTTGGCTTTTTTTGTTTGATTCTTACAACAAATGGTTTTTGAAAGGCTCCTGGGAGCTGCACTTTGTTTTAGGTATTGGGGCCACAGCAGCGAACACCACCACCAAGTCCTTGCCCTCTTGGAGCAGAGGGAAGACTCAGACAACAAGTGAGAGATCCGTGCAATGCCTGCTGTGTTAGAAGGGGAACAATGAGTTGTGGATAATAATCGTGTTGACAAGAAATGGCAGAAGAAAGGGAAGGAGCATGTTGGGATTTGAACCTTGAGGGTGGTCAGAGGAGACTGCTGACAGTGGCTTGGAGCAAAGACATGTAGTGGTTGGAGGAGCAGCCAGGAGAGGGTCTGTACCAAGAGGGTGCAGAGAATAGTGAGAAGGCCAGTGAAGAGGGTGCCAGTGCCAGGCATCCAGGGATGAGGCCATAGGAGGAGTGGCTGGTGCTGGTGGGATCCTGGAGGGAATTGGAGGCTTTTACTAGAATTCCTTCCTGATTGCCAGTCTCCAGCCACTTGATGGTCTGTGGAGCCATTATAACATGTGAGGTTGGTGTCTTTATTTTCATTCATGCTTTTATATTTATTGCCCATGCAGTAAAAATAAAATGAGAGATTGAGTAGGTAGGATAGTCTTCCTTGCGTGTGTAGCAGGGATATGCATGTGTACATCCCCGTTCTCTTTTCTTCTATCTGATGTTGGGGAGATAGGGTGGCTAGAATTGTTTCCTTCAGCCGGTCCTTCTGCTGATCTCTGGTACATACCAAGGAGGACATTGAGTTAAGCATCTATAATACCCTTAATCTCTATAGTCGTAGTGTCTAATCCTGTTTAATTACACTGGTAACAAAGGTCTATCACTTAGTTACTTTTATCATTAACAGCACAAAAATGCATTATTTATAGGGCCAAATGCAAGCTCTTCAGGCATATAAAGTAGATTAATAAGGTTGGCTCAGCGTTAAGCTATGTCAGAGCTGAGTCCAAATTTTATTCCGGTACGGGGATGACTTTCTATGTGGCCTCTCTGGCTCTGGAGCTAATTTGGATGCTGAGTAGCCCCACAGGTATTTATATGTAGCGTTTGGTATTTTTACTGGGTCCTATTCTTCTCCCTTGGATCACCTAAAATGGTTAAGAATTTTCTAGTGGGATTAAGGTTGTGATCTCTGGGGAGGGGTGGGACATCTGCTCTTGGTTATTTTTGTGTGAGCTGCTTCCCCTTAAATGTATGTTCACAAATGAGCCACAGTCCTATCAGCTGGGATTGAGGGAAGACTGATCTAGGTGCTGCTGCTGAACTTGGTCTTTAAGTCATGGCTTCTCATAGACACTCAGGTAAAATCCTCATGTTCTTTCTCTTCTCTTTAGCACAATTTTTTTAAGGCAGTGAACTCTCATTATTTGACTAAAAGATAACTTTCAATTAAGTGATTTTAGTCATTGAAATAGTACATAAATCATAGTTTGTGTCTGTTTCATACTTGCCTTTTCATGCTATGTCAAAGACAAAAGATTTACTTAAATAGAATTAGCCATTTGACATTTAAAAATATAAATGATGATATTTTACATTTTTCAGGATGTCTTATGAAACTATAAGAGTGTATGAGAAAAGAGGGGAACTCGTTAGGAATTTTTGGTTATTTATAAGATACAACTCTTCATCTTGACGGTGCTTGAAATCTAACTTAAGGTATTTGGAGAAGATAAAATGAACATGGGAAAAGGAGGGATATTTGTAAGTAAGAAAGCCCATAATGACTTAAACTCTAGCTTTGCTTTTTCTAAACAATATATATTTTTAATTTTTTTTAAAAATTTAATTGTAGATGGACACAATACCTTTATTTGTTTTTATGTGGTGCTGAGTATCAAACCCAGTGTTTCACACATGCTAAGTGCTCTACTACTGAGCCACAACCCCAGCCCTGAACAATATTTTTAATGTTCCTGAAGAATAACTGCAGATCCTTCTGATATGACAAATACATCATTAGTTGTTCTTATGGAAAACAGGGCCAGAGTTTTGGGTCCCCTTCTCTGTGATGACCATGTGAGTCATCTTGTTTTGTAACCTGGTATTATGGAAGCCCTTTGGCCGTAGACAAGAAACCCATGGAATAGGGGCTAAAGGACAGAAACCCAGTTTTCTGAAGTCAGCCTGCTGTGTGTCTCCCCAAGGCCTGGAATGTGGCGGCTGCTCTTGTTGCCCTCTGCTCTGGAGCTGGTGAAGTAAGACAGTTGGGAAGAAAGCAAGCACTTTGTCCTGTCTCCCAGCTTTCAGGTTAAGGGCCAAAGTAATTATTGGTGGTAATGTTTGGGGAAAATTGTTTTTGAAAACTTGTATCTGCTGATATTTTAACAATGGTAATCCTTTTGGTTTTTAAGGCATATATGCTGTGATGGAGTTTATTACTTTAATTAATGGGAATGCAATGTCTGCTTTGTCTCCAAGTGTTCAGAAGTTGTTTGGATATTTTTCCCCAACCCCCAGAAAAGTATTTTACAAACATGGTGCCACATGCCTGAGAGTGTGGTTATTGACCAACAAACAGATTCTCTGGGTGTAGATAAATTGGGAAGATGTACCTTTTGTCATAATGGACCTTGAATGCACAATAACTAGTAGAGTAACTTTCCATTTTATTTACTAATTAATGACAGGAAAATAAGTTTAAAAGGTGAAATATTTATGGCATGTCCAATCTTGCGTTTTATTTTTTTCAAAATATTTTTAGCTGTAGATGGACACAATACCTCCACTTTACCTATTCATTTTGTATGTGGTGCAGAGGATTGAACCCAGTGCCTCATGCTTTGCTAGGCAAGTGCTCTACCACTGAGCTATGAGCTACAACCCCAACTCAATCTTGGGTTTTAAATTACACCAAGTCCTGTTATTTTTGATTACCTGAATCTGGGGGCTTTAATCATGTTTAAATTAGACCAATTATTCACATCTTTTAGATGATTTTAAAAATCACTAAATGGCATTTTATATTGCATTAGGTTCATTGGTCCATGAAAGCAGAGAATAACTAGGTCCATGAAAAGAAGACAGGTCCTCACAGAAGGAAAATCAGTGTTGCCCTGAAATGGGCTTCATGTGGGCAAAAATAGAGGCTCAGATCATTGGATCGGAATCCATTGTGAGCAAATCCACACGCTAAGAGAACATTTCAAGGACCCTGAACACTTTGTCTGCAAAATTATGTAGATTGAATTTTTTACCCTTTGACATTTCAAGTCAAGGCCAGGATGGAGTTGTGGAGGGGGAAATAAGATCATTTGCCATATCATATAGCCATTAGGACCCTTTACCAGTCACTGTCCAGTGAGCTGCATATACCCTCTAGTTCTTTCTCAGGGTAGGGATGGAAAATGAGAGAGAGGGGTGAGAAGGGAGCAATCAAACTGGATTGACTTCTTAAAATAACTGAAAAATGGTAGTCAAAAGATTTGGTTGAGGTTGAACTGAACGTTTTGTACTTTTAATGACCACCAAATGACTGCCTGCAACTGGGTAAACTGGAAACACATGTTCTATTGCTGGCGGGCTGCAATCACTTTTTTCCTGTATGAAAGATGCAATGCGCTGCAAGTAGTATGTACAACATTAAGATAAAACTCACATATTGAAAAAATGGTACTAAGGTAGACCCTGGCCTGTGGCAAGTTCATTGGCATATAACGTTTAATTTAATAATTTTTATCCAATCATCCTGACACCAAACACAATCTAAAATGGTTTTCTCGAGGTATCCAGCAGGGATGTTTTTTTCTAAACGTAACTTACCAGTAAAGTTGCTAATATCATTGAATCACTCTGTACGTGTTGTTTTTAAGGGAAAAATACTTGCTAATTTTTCTACAAGAGTCTATGAAAGACCACTTTTCAGCCATGACTCACCAAGCTGCAGCGCCTTGAAGCTATTTGGGTATTTATTCCCAAATGTTTGATGACACCTCCAGGTGCATTTGCACATCTATGACAAGTGTCCTATTCATCAGCTGAGGCTCCTTCCATTTGTTGAATGTTCTCTGGAAGCCAACATTTATTTATACATGGAGTCACTGTTGTGCCGGTATGTTGGACTTAGCCATCAACAGACCAGAAATAACCTGCATTTTTTCCATTTGGGTTGTTGTTAATTGTTTACACTGTACATTGTAGCACTCAGGGAAAGGAATGGTTAGAAAAAATGCTACCTAGTCATAGTACTCACTTTCTCCTTCAGGCAAGAAGAAAAAAATGAGCGTTAGCAAGAAACACCTGAGAAAATACATATACAGACTGAATCTAATGAGAGGTTTATAGTAAAAAATATTTTGCAATATTATGTTATTCATTTGCATACACGATTATTTTGAAAGCCTGAACTTTATTGCAATATTAAGGTTTGTGCAGGCACCTTTTAGCAAGTTGAATATAGATTCCAGTTTTTTCTGAAGAGAAGGAGCTCGTTTGTTAAGTGAAGAATGATGGGTCTTTTGAAAGAAACAGAATAAAAAGAAAGTCTACCATCTTGGAATAGGTATCTAAAATTTGGTCCCCTAGCCACCTTTCTAAGTGCATTCTAACTAAGATTTGGGAGTGCCTTTTCTTAAATGCATTTATTTCAGAGTTTTCTTGGAAAATCAGGAAACAGCTCAAGTGACTGGAAAGTGTAGGTTAGATTACTGCACCTCAGAATCACAGATGATTTTTAAAACCAGGAAGTAGCATTTTGTATTGCATTAAGTTTGTTGGTCCATGAAAACAGAGAATATCTATGCCATGAAAGAGTGAGACATCCTCACAGAAGAAGAATCAGTGTTACCCTGAAATGGACTTCAGATGGCCAAAAATAGAGGCTCAGGTCATTGGATCAGAATCCATTTTGCATGACCATCCATGCAGTGAAGTTTTAGAAGCTTAGTGGTGGTGACTTATTTCCATCTGTCAATCAACAGAATGTTCTGAGGAATTTCTAGTGTAGTACAGAATTTTCTGTGACAAAAACCTTGCTACTATGTACTGAACAGTACCACACTGAGATGTTAAAATGAGTCCAAGAGCCTACCCTAGGGCAAACATGTCCTCTACAAAGACAGGCAATAAGGGAAGTAGCCTTGTAATTATATGTAGCAAATGTGTTATTTAATGATGGATGTCATGTCCTTTCCCAGATAACAGCAATAGGTCAAGGCAAACATGTCTGGAAGTTTGGAAGGTTAAAAGGTTTCACATTTCATGTACATAGAAATTGCTAAGGGGATAAAAAAAAATCATTCCCCAGGGAAAAGTGCTTAAGAATTTGTGAATTCAGTAAAAGTCAATAGAGCTCCCATGAAGAGTGGAAATGTCATCATCATCCTTCTTTTCTTCTCGGATTATTTCTAATAAAGGATAAGGGAGGGAAGTGCAAGCTTTTCTCTCTTTATGAAGCTAAAGCTGAACTGTGGCTCAGACCCTTGTGCCCACCACTTGGGATATTCTGTCCTTTAGGAGCTTTTCTGTCAGCATTGTCATTTATCAGCTTGTGAGCTCAGAGTTGTGAACCCCTTTGAAGATAATTCCTAGCAAAACATTTTGGTCTTGTGCACATCCTCTTTCCTTTATGGAAAGTTAGTGTAGTAGCTCTCTTACCTGTAGGATGGGTATTACTCCAGATTCATCCTAAAGCACATGGTGTGAGGGTTGGAAGTAATTTTGTACCAAATAATCAAGGAGAAATACATGAGGTGGACTAATTCAGGTTGCCCAAAGTTCCACTTAGATTTGTTTCAAAAACAAAAAGTACTAAAGTTCATGAATTTGACATAGACATTGTTAACATACTTTAAGTATTTCTAGACTATTTACTTATTAGGCAATAAAGCCAACATTCCTAGAAGTGCCTGTTTTATCTTGATTAATGTGTTTCCACACACATAAAAATGACTTAAGTCAACTGTCAAAATTAATTCTAAAATATGCCCTTTGAAATCTGTTTCTTTATCTGGATGCAGAGTTTGGGCTTAAGTGTATAGTGGTGGGAAACATAAAATAACCCCAGATTTCTTATTTTTTCCCACTGGTGCATTGTAACTATACATAATAGTAGGATTCATTATGCCATGTGACCCTAGATTTCTCACACTTGCAGAATAGAAAAAGAATATTGCCTGCAGCCAGGACTCAAAAATCCCAACAAATGAAACCCCTCTTATAGGCACCATTAACTTGGAGTTGACTCATTTAATGTAACTTTTGATTGACTTAAGACCCTGTAAAATAGGAATGATACAGAGCACTGTATCATTGACTGACATTTTCAATACCCTTTTGGACTTCCGTCATTCATGGTGAGCCATGGATCATTTCATCATCTGGGTGCCTACAAACTGAGTGAGTCCTGTTCTAAAACCATGAAAGTAAGCACTGAAACCTTGGCCCTGAGAATAGTATGAAAAGCCTGTGCTTTTAAAGTGAGAAAGGTTTGGAGTTAAGGTATCTTTGGTGTTGTGACTCTACTGCAGTTTTCCTTCTCTTCAAAATGTATAGATACATCTAACTGAAATTCTTTGTGTTTCCTAGTATTTCTTTTTCTATTGTATAATGGGGATACTTGTATTTTAACCTTAAAGCTAGAATTCAGAAATTACCAAAAGGTAGGACTCCCCTTCGATGGGGTTGTGTATTGCACCTTAATGTAGACATGCTTGGAATCCAATTTCTATTTTGATAGACATTAAAAGAATCTAAAATGAGCAGGTTCGAAGTTGTATTCTTAATAGAGACCTCAGTAAGGGAGTGAGAGGGACTTTCAAATATGGTCCAAGAGGAGAGTCTTTGAAGGGCCAACCCATTTGTGCTTCCTGGCCATGTAGGAGGCCAGTGCTGGCTAATCTTACAAATTCTGTTTTTTTGCCAAATGGCATCTAGGAGCCACTGATAATTTAATTTCCTGGCATTTACTCTTACTGGAGGTTTATTTGATCTCACAAGTTAGCTTCTTACCGAGAAAGCAAATCTTTGTTGAGAGCACAGTTTCAGTATGGCAAAGGGAAGACAAGAATCTCATATGACATGGGAAAGGCCGGTGAGAATGGATGAGGGAGAGTGATTTTCCACATGCTGTCACAGTGACAGGTACTTTTGTCTCTAGGCGTGGAGCCACAGGCAGTTGAACAGCTGCCTTACATAAACAATGCACAGTTCAAGGAAATAGGCCCCGGGTTCACTGTGTGTGTATATTTGGTTTCTAATCCAGTCACACAAGGGAACATCTCCATATTCCTTTTAGGGAAAAGTGCAAGTAAGAACCATTCTGTGGTCTTCCTTGTCTCTTGACGGACACAACTGTCCAAGCAACTATCCTCGCATAAGAATGTCACTCATTTACTACACATGCCAGCTCTCTGGAGACGTGGGGGCCTGGATGTGTGTCCGCAAGAGGCAGAAGGTGTTGTGTGTGTTCAGTGACCCAGTTTCCCTTGTTTGGAGGTTGGCTGCGGAGACTGACTCGGGTCTGAGTGAGAGTTCAACAGCCTGAGCTTAGGCGGGTTCCCAGACACAGGGTGTGGTTTCCTTAGCTCACTCTCTGCTGTTTGGTTGCCGCTGGCAACAGGATCCAAACAACTTGGACATGTGGTTGTATAAAAAAACCTGGGAATGGAACCCAAAGTGGAAGTCTGGGGCCATTCGGTTGGTGGGAGAGCTACGGTGAGTAGCAGGCAACTGCTCATTTATTTTCCCTCATTCTTTCTCTCTAAATTACACTCCAGATGTTTGGTAACCATGTATGTGGATAGTTTGAAATAAAATAGTCTGAGTTCTAGTGTTTCCTGCACAAATTGAATAATTGCTCTTAGTTTACTGGTGTACAGATTCTTTTTCAGAAGGAGAGGAAAAATTAGCATGTATGTAAAGAAATCGAGAGCTAATAGAAACTCATATTTGGATCCTTCCCAGGTACAGGATTCTGTAGAAAATGACTTGGCAAAGGGGCCACGGAGGACCTTGGAAGTCCTTGGGATTGTTCTGGCCCGTTGTCTAGGGCCACGACTGTGGTGGAATTGGGGGAATGAGTGGAGGCTGTTCGTAGGAAGGGAGTGCAGGGATTCTTGGGATAATCAGCTCAAATCTTTGTAAAAGTTGTTTTTTCCACATTGTATTTTAAACTTGCAGTGTTTTAAAGAGCAGGTGCCCCAGTTGGTGAATGTACTTTAGTGAATATACTGATTCTCACTTGCTTGGCCCAACAGGGATTTGATTTTGGTATATCACAAAACCACACTTCACTGTGACAACATAATTCAGTTGTGAAACTTGCTGGTGCCAGGCAAGAATGCCATTTTGATAAATTTCTGGCCCTATTGCTCGTGCCTCAACAGTCAGTAAACTATTGGGGGTAAAACTTTTTGGGATCTATTTAGGGACTAAAAAAAACATTTCTCCAGATTTCAAGTAAATTTAAATGAATTAGTGAGGAATTTATGAACCTAGTATGGTACAGAGTTAGCTGTTAAGTGTTTGTTCACAATGAATAGATTTGCACAGATAGGAAGATGGTAAGGCCTGTGGAGAATACTTTTTCTACCTAGAAAGTAAAAAAGGAAGGGGCAAAAGCTGGCAGGGAGGCGTCTGTCTTGTAACATGGTGACCGTGGCAGCCTTTGGAGCTCAGGCCTGGCCCCTGCCTCCTCCGCCCTGGGCTGCCAGTGTGTGCATCTCCCCTGAGGAGCTGCTGTGTGCACACAGTGTGCCTGCTACCCAGTGCTCTTCTTGGTGTGAGACTGTTTCCTCCTCCTTGCCTGCTGCATCACACTCCTCCACTCTTTCAGGTCACTGCTCACGATGACCTCTTCTTCCAAAATCCCCGTGTAGTCATCCCAGCCAGCACAAGTTCTGATCCCCTTGTCTCCCTCAGTGCCCTTTGAGAGTCAGCATAGTGGTATGTCCCAGCAGGGATTTCTGCCGTCTCCCTAGGGAGTCTCTGGCCCTTGGCCTCTGGCACTCAGGGGAGCTCCACTCAGAGACACTTTCTTCCTGGGAATCGTAGTGAAGTGTCTGCTGCCTTGGCACTGGATAGCCAGTCAGTCTCCAGCGGAAGCTGGGCCCCAGTCCCCAGATCCCACGGATTCAGAAGGTTTTGTTGGCCTCACAGCAGTGCACAGCTGCTTCCCAGACCCTCTGCAGTACAGTGCCCTAGCCCTTCCTTTGGTCATTTGTTCTGTTGGCTTGCCTCTACAGGTCCCTCCAGCTACAAGGTGGGCACTATGGCTGAGAAGTTTGATTGCCACTACTGCAGGGACCCCTTGCAGGGGAAGAAGTACGTGCAGAAGGACGGCCACCACTGCTGCCTGAAGTGTTTTGACAAGTTTTGCGCCAACACCTGTGTGGAATGCCGCAAGCCCATTGGTGCCGACTCCAAGGTAATAGTCATCCCCAGGTGTGAACAGGACAGACTGGGCTTTGGAGTGCAGTTTTCCTGCAGCCGTGACAGTAGCTTCCTTTGTGAGTTCTCCTCAGGGCAGCAATCTTGAGGCCTTGAGACAGCCTCTCCATTCCCAGAGAGACTGTTCCTGGTGTCCTGAGCTGTGTGATACGGCACCTTGGACTAGAGGAATACCAAAGCCCTTGCGAGCTCTTTTGGTTGTACAAGTTGAGTATCCCATATCTGAAATGCTTGGGAGCAGAAGTGTCTCAGATTTTAATTTTTTTTTGGATTTTGGAATATTTACATACCCATGATGAGTATCTTGGGGATGGGACCCAGGACCAGATACAAAAGTCACTTATGTTTCATATACATCCTGCACACGTGATGTGACGGTAACGTTATTTGAAATTTTAAATAGTTGCATACATGTAGCTAAATGTGTGCATTGTAGGGGAAGGGACTGGGAGGGTCTTTTTTCCCCTTGGGATCTCTGAATAAACTGTTGTGTGCCTGGGTTTTGACTGTCACCCAGCACATGAGGTCAGCTGTGGAATTTTCCTCTTGGGGCATCATGTTAGCTCTCAAAAAGTTTCAGATTTTGGAGCATTTTGGATTTCAGATTTGGGGATGCTCAACCTGCACTCTCTGTATTTCAGGAATTGTGAGTTTTTCTTCCTCACCTCAGTATTTCTCTTGCTACGGATAAGAATACTCACCTCAGGGCATCCCCAAGGTGTAAGGGACTGTGTCATCTCAGTAGTCAGCCAGTCCTCCAGAAAGTGGCCTTGATGGGAGGCTGCTGCCTTTGCCCCTGACACCCCTCACAGTGGCCTGTCCCACTCTGCTTGGTTTCTAGGAGGTGCACTACAAGAACCGCTACTGGCATGACACCTGCTTCCGGTGTGCCAAGTGCCTTCACCCCTTGGCCAATGAGACCTTCGTGTCCAAGGAGAGCAAGATCCTGTGCAACAAGTGTGCCACTCGGGAGGACTCCCCCAAGTGCAAAGGGTGCTTCAAGGCCATTGTGGCAGGTACTATCTCCCTCCCACCCTGGGCTGCCAGGGAGGAGGCCCCCCAGGGCAGACGTGATGCGGGCTTGCTTGTCATGGTGGGGCTAACGTTGCTGTGAGCTGCTTTGAGATTTTAGCATATATATGTACACATATACATACACGTATATATGCGTACACATATATGCTCGCACACACGCACACACTCGGAGACTAAAGAACACTGGCGGGAACAGCCTGTGGCAAGAGAATGAAGTGAAAAGTATGTAGCGCTTTCTCATTTGGGTGTAGTAAGTGATCAAAGCATGCTTCCTCCTGGGGTGTAATTGTGAATCTGGCAGCCCCCTGTTGAACCTCTAAGTCCATGTAGCGGGTAGAGGCGGGGGAGTGGGCATTCAGGCATCTCATCCTAAAATAATACTGCTGGGGTCCCCGCTCATGACAAAAATCCCCGGGTTGGGACAGCTGCAAGTAGCACACCGGTAGGTTAGTTGGAGGTGTGAGGCCAGCGACTGCAGGGCCTGCATCCCCTCACCTCTGGAGGGCCCAGGGGAGGGGAGCTGAGTGGATGCAGCCCCCTGCAGTGCCTGTCAGTGGGGCTATCCGGTCGCTTCCCCCTGCAGGAGACCAGAACGTGGAGTACAAGGGGACCATCTGGCACAAGGACTGCTTTATCTGCAGCGGCTGCAAGCAAGTCATTGGGACTGGAAGCTTCTTCCCTAAAGGGGAAGACTTCTACTGCGTGACTTGCCACGAGGCCAAGTTTGCCAAGCACTGCGTCAAGTGCAAGAAGGTATGTTGTCAAGGGAGTTCTGCATTGACCGTTGTTTCTAGAAGTGTTTCACTGTTTGCACAGCACTTGCACACACACTATCCCATTCCATCCTCACCACAGCCCTGTGACGCAGGAATTATTATTCCCATTTTGCAGATGAGGAGACTGTGGGATAAGAAGATAGTGCCATGACCAAGTCAGGCTGCCAGCATGTGCACGCAATGTGGCGGTGCAGCGTGGTGGCTGGCACTGTGCCTGAGCCAGGGAAGCCCTGGCTCCAGAGGCCTGCTTCCACTACTTAGTTGCTGTGGAACCTCACAGAGGGGCTTGCCTTCTCTGGGCCTTGGTGTCTTCATCTGTAAATTGGGGATAATAATAGCACCTGCCTCCCATGGCTGTTGTGGAGATCGAAGGAGATATTGTATACCAACGCGCCCAGCACAGTGCCTGGCACATGGTAGGCATTCAACAAAATGGTTGTTGAATCTGAATCCGGTGCTACACCCCCTGGTCTAGGCCATCACAACTGGAGGAATCACTTACCAGGATCAGCCCTGGCATGCCGAGTGCTTTGTGTGTGTTACCTGCTCTAAGAAGCTGGCTGGGCAGCGTTTCACCGCTGTGGAGGACCAGTATTACTGCGTGGATTGCTACAAGAACTTTGTGGCCAAGAAGTGTGCTGGATGCAAGAACCCCATCACTGGTAGGCTAAAGAGTCCTTGCTAAGTCTGCCAGGCTAGGTTTTGCGCATGGTAACCATCTCTCATTTTCCTATGTCGTCGGTGTCATCCACAAAGGCCCCAAAAGAATGCCCTTCTGCCCCTGCCACTGTGCTCCCAAAGGCCCCCTATAGTTTGGATTCTCCCCCAGGTCAGGTTAGTCTTTGGAATACAGAACACTTCCTGACTGCTGAATAACCATGCCAGGAGTTCACAAGCCTGAGGCCGTGGGCAGGCACTGCTCAGGGGGGTTGGGGGAGGCAAGGGGGGAAGGGAGGGATGGCGGCAGGGATGGGGTTGGGGGAGGGCTGGGGAGGACGCAGAGCGCTAACCTGGGATCAGAACACCCCGTAGCTGAAGGCTAGTGCAGAGGTGCCTGCTGGCAGGGTTTATTTTTTATTTTTTTATTTTTTTGCGATCAGAAGCAAAGCTAATCACTTCATTCCTCATCATGCGGCCGCGATCCACGTGCCCCGGGCCCTTTCCCCTGCCTCCAATTTTCCCATCTCCCCGGGGAGCCTTGAAATGTACATTTGAGAAGACTTTTGCCATCCTCAGGGAAAAGGACTGTGTCAAGAGTGAGCCACCCAGTCTCTAAAGCTAGGAAGCCCCCAGTGTGCCACGGGAAACGCTTGCCTCTCACCCTGTTTCCCAGCGCCAACCTCCGGGGCAGGCATCCGGGTGGAGAGAGGACTTGTCCCTCGTGGGTGGTGGTTCTTTATAGAAAAAATCGAAGCTTAGCAGCTCCTCGAGGCCCGGTAAGTGCACACCCCACAAACAGCCCAAGTTTGCCTCCTGGTGGCCACTTTGATGCCATGGCCCTGACCTAAATCAAAGAAACTGGTTATGCTGGGAGGTCCCGTGCGCGTCACAGGGTGATAGCGGTGGCATGGGAACGTGGGTTCTTTAAATCAGGGAAGTCCTTGGCTGAGCTCGGGCATTTTCTCAGGTCCTTGAAAGCCGTAGCAGGGTTGCGGCGTGGGGAGCAGTGGCGGCGTGGGGCCAGTGCGCGGTAGAGTGGCCGGGTGGAGGGGTGGCAGGGGGCGGCTGGGAGCCGGCCAGACACCGGCTCTGCGTGCCTGTCGGCTCTGTGAATGGGGCAAGTCGTCATTTTATCTCTGAACCGCAGCTTCCTCACCTGTATTCATTCAGCTGTCTCTCTCATTTTCTTTTGTTTTTCCACAGGGTTTGGTAAAGGCTCCAGTGTGGTGGCCTATGAAGGACAATCCTGGCACGACTACTGCTTCCACTGCAAAAAATGCTCCGTGAATCTGGCCAACAAGCGCTTTGTTTTTCATGAGGAGCAAGTGTATTGCCCTGACTGTGCCAAAAAGTTGTAAATCGACAGGGGCCCCTGTCCTGTAAAATGGAATTTGCATCATGTTCTTTGTGTCCTTGCCCTCTCTGCCCAACACCATCCGTAGGGGAAGAGTGGTCTTTCACCTCTTTAAAGTTGCTCCTTCTGTCTTTTCTCCCATTTTACAGTATTACTCACATAAGGGCACACAGTGATCATACTAGGATTTAGCGAAAAGCAACGTTGCAGCAAAGCTCATTTCTCTATGGCTGCCGTGAAAAAAACAAAAAACTTAGATAGATTGACTCTTCTGCATGTTTATCATAGAGCAGAAAAGCGCTAACCATTTAGCTCCTTCGTGATGTAAGCAAGAAGCATAAGTGATGAAGCCCCCACTGAGATACCTTTTGTGGCTCAGCTGGGACCCACCGTGTAGTGACACGACATGCAAGAGTTGCAGCGGCTGCTCCAACTCACTGCTCACCCTCTTCTGTGAGCAGGAAAAGAACTTGCTGGAATGCATGGTTTAACTTCCTCATCAAAATTCTGACTTTCCTTCTGTTCTTTTGTGCTTTCACACGACTAACACGAATTTCCAGAAAACTGACATTTGAACTTAATGGTAATTCTCACCTGACCTTTCCCCGTACTAACATTTGATTTCCTGGTGTGGCATGTCTTCTGAGTGTTCCTACTTTAAAACATGGAACATACGGGTGATTTGGAAAGTGTAAGCAGACCTGAGAAAACGAGCCTGTTTCAGAGCAACAGTGTCACAGCAAATACTTATGGAAGCTTAACAAAACTAACCCTGCTGTCCTTTTTATATTTTTTAATTAATGATATTTTTGTTTTAAGTAATAGTAAAATAGTTTATGGGTTTGGTAACTTGCATGACAATATTTGAGCCCCCTCAGACGTACCTGCAGTTTTGAGATTCATCCTACAGAAGTGACTGCAAAACTCGAGAGGGGTAGCTGAGCAGGCACCAGGGCTGTCATCAACGTGGTTATGACATTTCAAAACCGTGAAGAGTTGAATCCCTTGTAACATAGTAGTTGTCTGCTCTTTGTCCGTGTGTTCAACAGGACTGCAAAGTCCCTTCTTTTGTGATTCCTAGGACTTTTCCTTAAGAGTTTAGCTGGATCTCTGGGGCAGTGAGGAGGCCACCGTCCTCACCGGCAGAACCAGATTTCCACTTCCTGCTTCCCTGAAATGCAGGATCACCTACTTACTGTATTCTTCATTATTATATTACATAGTATAATGAGACAATATTGAAAGTAAACATGTAATGACAATACATATTAACATTCTTGTAGAAGTGGTTATAGAAGCCAATGCCTCATTTCTACATTTTGTCATTAGATATTATCATCTAACGTTTCAGTGTATCCTTACAGAAATAAAGCAGCATAGAAAGAACTTGTCTCCTGTGTTTTAATTCTGCTCAGAAAAACGCTGTAAGCTGATAGTACTAAACCAGAGATCCAAGTGACTTTTTCTTCAAGAGTTCCTCAGTTCAGTGCAGTCATTCAGAACATAAGAATCGTAAACAAACCTACAACGCCACTTGAAAAATAAATCCCAGAGACCACTCTGACCCAAAATAAAATGTCCCAGGTTTGTAGCTCTTAAAAGGGATGAGTCGATTCTGTTTGGCCAGGGTGGTGTGGATGAGGCATGTCACTGAGAAGGAATCATGGTCCCTATTTGCTTCAGAAGATCTTCCTCTTGTCTCCTTTGCCCTCGTGCCCACTGGAGCCCACAATCCATGTTGAGCACTACTGTAGCCCAGCCTCTGCCATATATTAATAAGACCCTGGTTCCTCCGTGTGGTTTGGGCCCATGTGTCCTGTGAGGGCTGAGGGGCTAGGGGAAGTATGGGCAGAGGTGAGAGGCTGATCTGGCGCATAGCTCCCCAGCTGCCACAGCTTCTAGATCACCACACACTGGCATAATTTGTTCATCTAAAGCTCCTGTTCTTGGGTCACACATCCTACCCACACCCTTGTGGTCGGTTCTGTATGGCCCAGGGCAACAGAGAGCTACTGTGTCTGCTTCCTAGCTCTGAAGGTTCTACAGGCCCTAAGGGTACATCCTCAAATTGCATTTCAGCTAACAGAGTTGGAGGGAAGAGAGGGTGTTAGGTTTTGATGGGTCCCGTGGCTAGGGCAGAATCCCTTGGTAGCTAATACTTAGCATCAGAGAAGGGAATAGAAACCTGTCAAAAAACACAGGGGTTTCTGTCTGGGTTTTTGGTGCTAGAGATCAAACCTGGGCCTTGCATGGCCATGAACATTTTTCAGAACATGGAACATCCCCTTGTGTTTCTCTAGAGAAATTAGCTGCCAAAACCTTTAAATCAACAAAGAGTCCATCCAGTCTTTTGGGGCCCCCAGGGAGCAGAGGTGGTGGATTATAGAGTTGACAGCAGCTTCTCCCCTCTGCTCAAGGGAGCAGGTTCTTCAGACTGCAGCAAGGAAAAGCAGCCCAGAGATGGGCCTGGGGCAGAAAAGCCACTCGCTTCCTTGAGCACTTGGCACCTGACTTTTGCCCTTCTCCCCAGGAGAGCCTATGACTGCACCCCAGTGACCTCCACCTCTGCAAGCTCCACTTGGGCCAGCCCATGGGCCTTTCCAGCACCCAGGCTCACCCTCCTTTCCCAGAACTCCTGCCCTTCCGGAAGCTGACATCTTGCTGCTTCCTTGGCCTCTACCTCCTCTCAGCTTCCTACCCTTACTTCCCTCCGTATCTGTTGTAGACCGCCTCCAGCACCTCGACCATTCTTTTCCCTCCTTGGTCCTGTTACCTTAACACCCAGTCCACCAAACTGAACTGAACTGGTGGCTTGAGCTCTCCTGAGAAAAAGCCACACTGCCTAAAATTCATAGTATAACCACTCCCCCACTTGGCCACATTCCCAACAGATTGCGCCCACCACCTTCTTCACTCAAGATATGGAGGCCAATCAGGTGTCTGCCTTCAGCTATTGCTTATCACGTGGTGCCTGCCCTTCATACTTTTAAGCATCTTCAGAAGCAAACACCTCATACATATTGGATCTGCTCCTCTAGCCAACACTGGGCCCACGGTTCCCATTTTCCAGATGAGAAAATGGAGGTTCAGATAGGTTGAGAAACTTGCCTGAGGTCACACAACAATTAAGGGACAAGCCACACCCTGCACACACCTCTAGTGACACTGCATTGTCATTAAAAGGGGTGCATCAAAACAAAGAAACTTTCATGCACTGTGCTCAGTACTTTAGAAGGCAATTGTGTTTGCTAAAGGAGCAACAACCATGAGGCTCAGGAGGAATGAGGATAAATTTCTACTCACCTCTCTTCACCCTCAAAGGGGATCAGAATTCAAGAACAGGTCAATTTGTGGCTAAATAGGATGGTGTCTGGAGCCAGGTTGCCTGTTCAAATCCTGGCTGCTCTGCCATTCTATTAGTGATGAGACCTTGGGAAAGCTCCTTGACCTTTCTGAGCTTGTTTTTTTTTTTTTTTTTTTTTTTTTAACCTTTAAAATGAGACTCTATGATAATATGAGTGCTTAGTGGAGTGACTGATATCTAATAAAAAGTAATCTATGTTAGCAAAAACTTTCTCCCCAGCATCAAAGGCACTTCTCAGGTGTCCTGACCTACCCTATAAGCCACAAGACACAATTCCACTCCCATACCAGTATGGGGGTGTCTTCAGAGTTGCAGAGACTTAGGTTCAAATACCAGCTCTGCCTCCTTCTAGTTGTGTGACCTGGAACAAATGACAACCTGCACAAATTGCAGTGTCCTTGTAGGTAAAAATGAATACCACACCTCAAAAGTTGTCATGAAGATTTAAGATGATGTCTTTAAAGAAGTGGCAGATGGTACATGGAGAGCTGACCACCATTGTTACCACAGGATTGTAGAACTGGATTGCTGGGAAGGGAGATGTTCTGGGGCCTGCTTGAACAAACCAGGCAGGAGAGGGGCACTAAAAGTGACAAGAAATTGACTCCTGATAAGATTGATGGGGGCAGTGGGAAGGATGGTGGAATGAGGTGGACATTGTTACCTGTGTACACGTATGATTGCATGAGCAGTGTGACTGCATTGCGCACAAAGGAAGAGATTGTGCTCCATTTGGGTACAATGTGTCAAAATGCATTCTGCTGTCATGTAGAACTAATTGGAACAAATAAACACACACAAGTGATGGACAGTTTGCCTTCCACCTCTGGTTGCTTGGCACTAACTCCTGTTTCATATCTCCTGATGTTCTGGCCTGGCCACAGTTGAGTGGCATTTAGGAATGGTGGAATCACAGAATCAAAAGGGCCCAGAGCCCCCCTCATTTGACAGACAAGGGTCAGAGAGGAGAGGCAATATGCACAAAGTCACATGTGGCAAACAAGCAGCCCTTGTGGCTAGGACTCAGGTTTTCAGGGAACTGTAGCACTGACAGTATCCCATACTGCACTGTTGGGTTTTCTAGGCATTGAAGCTGTTAAAAGCTTCATTCTATATGCAGTGTCCATGATAACAGTGGTGTAGGAAATGTATTCATCTGTAGGACCTGGTTAGGGCTCTGTGTCTCAGGAAGAGGGCACCTAAAAGCTGGAAAGGAAGGGGAAACATGAGGGATCAGCAGCAGGAAGGCTTGGGATTCTATTGCCTTGGATTTGTGAATAGAACACGCTGGTTCAATAGTTCCAACAGATGGAACAACGGTACCTGGTACCCAACTTGGCAGTGAAGAACTCCTCTCAGATGAAGTACATGGAGGTGGTACCTTTAGGAGGAATGGGATGTGTCCAGCTTGTGCTGATTCAAATGTGCATAGAATACTCTTGGAAGGTCAGTGGGGAATAGTTACCAGCATTCTCATAAGCACCTGGCCCCAAATACTGACGATAACAAGTACTTAGCCTTTTCAAAAAACTTAGTGGAGGAAAGCAAGTTTTAAGATCAAACTAAACATCTGTGAGCATATCAGAATATTTGTTTTGTCATTTACAGTTAATGGGAATGTTATGAAGAAATGTGCATATAAAACAGCACACAAACTGCCTGAGTGCAGACTTTAAAAAGCAAATAAGTGTCATTGGGCATGGTGGGCATACCTTTAACCCCAGCAGCTTGGGAGGCTCAGGCAGGAGGATGGCCAGTTCACAACCAGCCTCAGCAACTTAGTGAGGTCTTAAGTAACTGAGCAAGACCCTGTCTCAAAATAAAATATAAAAAAATACTGGGAATGTGGCTCAGTGGTTGAGCACCCCTGGGTTCAATCCTCGGTGTCAAAAAAAAAAAAAAAAAAGCAACTGAGCAAAACTAAGAATAAAGAAATTTAGAAGTAGATTTTCCTCATTTGAGGCAAGCACTGAATTCAAAGATTCAAGATTTAAAAGGATTGGGGTGGGAGAATAGATGTCTTTTCTGAAATGTTCTAGAACTAGATAGTGGGGATGGTTGCACAACTTTGTGAATACACACTTCGATTAAAACAGTGACTTAGCTGGATGTGGTGTTATGCACCTGCTGTCCCAGCTACTCAGGAAGCTGAGGACTACTTGAGCCCAGGAGTGTGAAGCCAGCCTGAGTAACTCAGAGAGACCCCATCTCAAATAGAAAGAAAAGAAAAAAGAAACAAAATGGTAACCATTAGGTTATGTGATTTTTTTTAAACAACAACAACAAAAAAGGCACTTTAACAATGGGCCTTGATAATAAATGAGAGCCATCATGGCAAGAGCAGCATCCTAACAGTTGTAGGAAGAGGATATGAGTTTGGAAACTCCCATGTCACTGTCCCAGAAGTGCAAGTCTGTCCAATCACCAACTACACTAAAAGAGAAATTAGAGGATCTGATGATTAGTTCTTGACCTTGCTGGTTCCGTGTTCATAGTTTAGTTGACAACCTGGTATCACCTTTACACCAGTACCAGTACAGTGTTTTACCATTATAATGAAAACAAAAATTGCTTTATCTGTGAAGTTTATTTCATACAGATCTGAGTTACAGGGAACGGTAACAGTGTTTCAGCGTGTGACATTTGTGCAGAAAAACAGCAATTCATATTTTAAGATGATTGTCTCTGCCTTTTATACAAAAAAAAGCTAGTGTATAAAAATAGTTTGAAACCTAAGGCATCCTGCCCTAATCTATAACAAAGGTACAGTACTCTGAGTAGCAAAGAACCAGGGAATCAGAAAGAAAAATTACCTTTGACTAATCCAAGACATAGGCCTGCTTCAAACTATTTGTGATTCAATACCAAAAGCTCATTAGTATTAGGACAAGGAATCTGCATTCAAGTTTTATGGAATCATATAGCCTATGTGTGGACATATGTACATGTATGTGTATGTATCTCTGTGTGCCTATCACAGGAACTGAAGAATAACACTGCTCCTGTCCTCACCTGTAGCCAGTGCCTAGAGAAAGGCAAGCACATTTTGGTTACATACCCCAAGCCTAAACTGATGGACAGAACCAGGGAGCACAAATAAAAAAAGATGATAAATATTCAACACTTAGAGGAATTAAACACACCCCACAAGGGGCTGGGGATATAGCTCAGTTGGTAGAGTGCTTGCCTTGCAAGCACAAGGCCTTGGGTTCAAGCCCCAGCACTGGAAAAAAAAAAAAAACAAAAAAAAAAAAAAAAAACACCCCACGAGACAATGGCCAAGTACTGCTTCATGGACACAACAAATATAACCCATGTTTTGGTACATAAGCCCCAATACATACTTCAAGGAAACACTGATAGGAGTGTGAAAGACGCTGAATGCTCCAAGTTTATGCTTTCTAGGACTGCTAGCATTTGTAGGTACCAATGCCAAGCACTGATGATATAAAAATTAAAATATACATATTATGCTAAAATGTTACTATACCATGCAGCCTTTGGAATTTGTACATTAGAGACAATCTGACAGCTTTTGTGAGCAACCCTGAGTCCCTCACATATTCTATCAGGTTCTCCACAAAATCAAAATTTCCAGTAGTTAAATTGATGTCATTGCCAAACAAGAATCATTAAGATTTCTAATAGACACTGAAAGAGCAACATTCCTTTAATAGGGTTCTTTTAGAAACTCAATAGTTATCAGCTCATGAAAGCACCCTGGATGTATACACACTCCAGCACACATGTAGGTACAGACAAGAGACAATGGTGATTTTTAAGGGAAACAAAAGCATTTCTTTTTAACTCAGAACTCTCACAAGAGAAAAAAATGATATGAACACCTTCCAAGACAGATGTCGAGGTGACCTTCAGACGTATCCCTCCTTTTTTTTTTTTTGTGCTAATGGTCATTTCCTTTGCCAGGTTCAAGTATGAAGGAGGTGAATTCTGAGGCATGGGCCTGGAAGTTTTATCCAGAGTGGAGAACAGATCAATCTTCTAGGCTGCACAAGGTTTATGTATCTAACCAGAGGGAAAAGGAAAGAAAGATCAGTATAGAAGATGCTGGCCTCCCTTCAGGGTGGGCCTAGGACCCCCTACACTGACACTCTGGGGCCCTTAAAAATGTCCCCCACTTCCTCAACCCCCAAGGAGCCCATACTAACTCACTTAATTTCAAAGAGAGCTTCTCAAGGAAAGAGAAACAACAGTTTTTTGGGTGTTTTGGTTTTGGAAACACGGGATGAGGTCTAAAGACCTCCCTGGCCCTCTGACCTAAAGGAAAATTATGTGCTTGTCAAGTAGCTGGTGGATCAGGAACTCTGAGGAATCTGGATCTTGAAATGAACTTAGTTTTTTGCATCTGACAGGAAATGCAGGACATAAAAATTAGAATCAAGTCATCTACTCTCTCAAAACTAACTTAATGGAAGACTCTTCTAGAGCATTCCTGCAGACTCACCACCATCTTCTTCCTCTCCTTCAAAGAATGCCCTGGAACTGCTGGAAGCAGGCAGGAGAGGATTCAAGGTAAATTGCCTTTGGAGCAAAGCAGAGATGGGATGAGGCCTTACCAGAATGGGCAGCCGGAGATTTGCTGTTTTTCTTAGGATCTGCAGGTGTCTGAGGACTTGGTTGGGATGTTACAGAATCCTTCAAATTGTGTCTGTCGTTATCAGGAGTGACATTTGTGGCAGGTGATTCGGTGTTGTGACTACTAATGTCAATTTTGCCATGAATCCACTCCTGATGTGTGTTGATATTTGGGGTGGATTGGGTGGTGGTGCTGAGTTCCTTTGCTCTTCCAGGTTTTGCTGTGCGAGTGGATGTTCTTTTGGTAGATGACCTGGAGAGAGATGTTTGCGTTAAGATTCAGATAGTGTCAGGTGCAGTGGCACATGCCTGTAATCCTGTAGTCCCAGTGGCAGGGGAGGCTGAGGCAAGAGGATGGCGAGTTCAAAGCCAGACTCAACAACTTAGTGAGGCCCTAGGCAACTCAGCAAAACCCTGGCTCTAAATAAAATATATAAAAGGGCTGGGGATGCGGCCCAGTGGTTAAGCAGCCCTAAGTTCAATCCCTGGTACCAAAACAAAACAAAACAAAACAAAAAAACAAACAAACAAAAAACCAAGGTCCTGATAGTTCCAAAACCAAGGCTCTACCCTGAAAGCAGCTTTATTTTTTAGTTAACTTCTAAGAGATGCCTTGGATGTAAATGAACTTTCTGAATCGTAGCATGGGAAGGTTGGAAGGGACCTGGGGATCGTGGAACACACTACTTTTCAAATTGCATTCTTGAAAGCCCTACAGTGCAACAGATGCACCAGGACCTAGGGAGCAGATAAGCAGTTAGGAACCTGGTCCCCCTTCTTCAAGTTGATCAAGGGCAATGGCCACTATGACACAGTTAGAGAACCAGCATAGGATCTGTAACTCTGTTGGGCTCTTCTCACAAGGTTTCAGAGCCTCTTAGCAGTCTTAGGTTTCCACAGGCCTTACAGTTTAAACATCTCTTCCGGTAATCAACCAACTATTATTCCTTTCCACAAAACCATTTCTGCTCTCCCACCCTAACCTCTAACCTGGTTCCCCACCTGTGAAATGAGGATATTAATACCGATCTTAGAGGTACTGTGAAAATTAAAGTAGGCCATGTAAAAGGCTTGGTTTACAACAGGTGCTCAACAAATGGCCCCTCCTCTGATTTTATGAAACAATCATGTGTGAAGAAAAGCAGTTTGGAGTCCAAGGAATCGGGTTTGAATTTGGGCTCTGCCCTTTAGTAGTGGGATGTTGAGCAAAGAAAGATGTCAGTTTCATTGCACCTCAGTTTGGTTGTCTGAATGGGGAGGATGATTCTTACCAAGCAAGGCTATTGTAGGGGTTAGTTTGTTTCTGTGAAGTTGAATGTTTGACATAGTGTTTGGCATGTGCAAACTAAGAGCTCAAAAAATAATGTTCCTCGGCATTCTAAGAAGGTCAATCATAATCCCCCAAGTTTATTCAGATAAACAGGGTGCAGAGCAACTCACTTTGAGCCTTTTGCTTGAGTTGAAGACTCTTTTAGGCCTTTTTGCCTGAAAGGTTTCATATCACCATTAAAATATGATTTCTTTTCCTTATCGATCTCACCAGTTGAGGCTTGTAAAAACACCAGTTTCTGAGGCATTTTTAAGGCATTTTTAGAAGGCATTTTGTGCTTGGTAGGTGATTGTCTGCCATTTCCAACGGCTAGGAAAGAGAAAGGAACAAACTTAAAACTAAAGTTTCAAACAGGAAAAAGCAAAGGCTGCAATCCTGAGAAGATGGCGGGGGTGTCAGGCAGGCAGCACTCTGGGAAGCCAGGCCCAGCGCTCCTAGCACTCCCAGCTGCTTCCCGTGCCTTCACCCTGTCCCCCGTGCACAAACGGGCCACCTTGAAGGAACTTGTCCTGTCTCCCTTGACAGGAAAAACTGGCAGACCGGTGGGTAGGGCTACTCCTTGCTACTCACCCTGGCATTCATCTAGTACATGCTGCCCCTGAATTTGTCTTGCCCCAAATGCTACTTCCTACATGGGACTCTCCTCTCCTCCTGGAAGACCCAAGGCTTCTGTCCTGCTGCCACGCACTGGCTGCACTCTCATTTGACTTTGAACCCAGTCCTTTTGTGGCAGTAACCACTTTCTGTTCAGGTGTGTCTCCCCATAGGCTGTGGTTCCTTGAAGCTGAGGGTCATGGCTTTTGACTACCTTGTAGAACACCTTGCTTACCTATCCAATATCAGCTTATAGGATAAATACAGATCAACTGTGTTTTCTCAAATGCCCATTACTATAAATGCTTCCTACTCAGAGGGGAGTCACCAATACATTTCAGAGGGCATGTACATCATGACACAATTTCAATTTTTCCTATTAAGTTAGAAAGTGGAATCCCACCTGGAGCTAATCATGACTGCCTTCTGAGGCTCTGAGCTCTGACATGTCAGCAGTCCTTGCATCTTACTGAGAAAGAGCTACCACCTACAATCTATTAGCATAAAGTGGAAAATAACAGAAACAGTGGGTAATATTTATTGAGAGTTTACTATATGTTGGATGTGATTCTTAGTCTTAGATTTATCTTATTGAAATCTCATGCCCACCTTGGGAAGGAGACAGCATTATCTGCCCCCTTTGCAGATGGCAAAGCTGGACACAGACAGGTTAAATGACTTGCCCAAAGCCACAAAGCTCAGAAGCAAAGGAGCCCCTGGATATAAACCCAGGCAATGCAGCTTCCACACGGCAACTAACCGAACCATTAGGAACAAACCAACCTGATGGGAATATTTTATCAAGGGAGTCCTCATCACTTTCTGTCTCTTCCTCATCATCAGCCTCATCCTCTTCAGATGTGTTATGGCCAGATAGTTCTGTGGCCTATGGTCAAAAAAGAAAATCATGATTATATCTAATATTCAGTCATTCTGGTTTAGAATTTCAAAGAATTTAGATTTCAAGACTGGATTGATGGCTAAATTTCAGTATTTCAATTACAAGGTAAAAAAAAAAAAAAAAAAAAAAAACCTAACATCTTTAAGTGGTCCCAAGAATGGGGACCAGTGCAGATGGCTCTCGTTGTGTCTTTCAGCGAGAGAAAGACCCTCAAGAATTAAAGATTTCCCTGAGCGAGAACATAGACACTACAGCTTTGAACTAACATTCATCTTTTCTGCTTGGAATTTTACCAAAGCCAGGGTGGCTTAAGGTATAAGTGACCAAAACTGGACAATTGTAAAAAGGCAAAATATATGTTTTGTAACACAGGATGTAAAGATCAGCACAGAGTCTGGAAAAAAGGCACATGCTCCATTGGAAGACATGCTGTTGGGGGAAGCAAATAATGATGCAATAGACACAGAAAGCATCTACCATAAAGGGAATAAAACTTGAGTTTGCTAAAATGAAGAACTTCTGGTCCATTCAACCAATATTAAGTGAGGCAAACTAGCATGGGAGAAGCTCCCTGCAATACATATATCTAAAGGACTCCTCCCTGGAGTAGCAAAAACTCCTACAAAGGCAAGTGACAAAATAGGAAAATGGGCAAATGACTTGAAAAGGCATGTCACCAAAGGGAATCCCCAAATGGCCAGGAAGCACATCAAAAGGCACTTGACCTCATTAGTCATCAGAAAGTATTGATAAATTTAACAGTAATAACATCAGGAGCTTGTACCCAGCAGAAGATGACAATTAGAAAAGACAAATCATTTGTGGGGAGAAGATATCTACAACACACAACCAAAAAAGCAGCAGTAATTAGGAGACTTAAAGAGTAAGAAAAAGACAAACCAACCAAAAGGTTTAGGTAAAAAGACCTAAACAAACATTTCACACAGAGAAAACATGAAAGCTATTTAAAGATACAATAACATGTTCAATCTTTGTATTGATCAGGGAAATGCAAATGTGATGCTTTATTCCATGGCCAAAAGATGAGCAAAAAGGCAAAAGTTGGAAAGAATGGGAAGCAAGGGGAATTTTTTTTTTTAAAAAGGTGTTCAATGACTTTTATTTTTTTAAGAGGAATTCTTAAATACTGCTGGTAGAAGAATGGAGACTACCTTTGTAGCAGTCATATCTGTCTTTCTTGTCCGCTTCATTATTTCCTCAATTCTCTATTAAAAGGAAAATAAAAATTCAAACATGAAAAGAGATTAAAATCCAGTGGTCCTGAAGCAGCTGATTATCTCCATTTCTCAGAGGTGGACAATGTCCGCCACTGCTCCAAAACCACAGATTTCACCCACAAAAGACATGGAGTGGCAGCTGGCCTCCCTCTTCTTCTGAGCTAGTTTCAGTATAACATGCCAAGGAAACGGTGACAGTTCTACTTGTTATTACAATATAGATGCTCGAATGACAATTTCTTACTCCTATTTTCATAGACACAGAGATTAATTACTTAGACTAAGCACATTTTATTGCACACAAATTGGGAGTTTTCAGTAGGATTTTAGTCTTAATGGACTTTTCCTGAGGCTGATGTTAACTGAAAATAATGCACCTCAGTCATGCCACTGTTAACAGATTTTGTTACTAAAAATGGACAGGAGGCAGACAAGGGGTGTATTCAAGGGAGGGTTAAGAATTCTCTAGCCTGCATAAGGTGAGGAGAGCTGTGACTCCCTGCCCACCTCAGGGTGCCGGATGATCTATGGACAGAGGGCCTGCACACCTCAGCCTGGGTTGGGGCTCCCAGATGAGCCATGTGAGTTGCATAAAATGTGAGTCCCCCCTTACAAATGGCCTGTACCTTGAACTCTCAAAGATGCCTGCACTTCTTCACTCCATAGCTGCTGCAAATGCTAGCCAGTTTAGAAGAAACTAACTTCTGACAACCCCTACCATAATGAGAGTCATTCTGTTCAAAGGAGCTTTGTTTGATACATTGAGGCAGAGCTGTAATCACTCCCAAGAGTTCCCAAAGGAGTGGAATGGAAGAGGAAAGCCTTCTATATATAAATCAGCTCCTTGGATAAGGAAGAGCAGAGTACAGTGAGAAAATAGCCAGATGCTAATACACACCTGACTTACTGTGTTTAACATAAACACCCCCCAAACAGAAAACACTTACCTTTTTTCTCTCCAATCTTTCTTGTAAATTTTGTAACATAATTCTCTCTTGCTCCTTCTTGCGTTTATCAGCTTCTTCTTGAGCTTTTATTTTGGCATCCCCTTTCTAGAAAAATCGTGTAAAAATATCACTTAATCTCAATATATCTAAGTAACACCAGAGAACACTCGTTTAAAAAATTAAATAGGGATGGGAAGGAGGCAGAATGGAGGAAGGAGGGGCTGTATAGAGGGAAAAGAGGGGTGGGAGGGGTGGGGGGAAGGAAAAAATAACAGAATGAATCAAACACCATTACTCTAGGTAAATGTATGATTACACAAATGGTACACCTCTATTTCATGTACAAACAAGTTGTACCCATTTGTTTACAATAAAAAAAGAAATATATAAAATGTTAAAAAAAAATTAAATAGTTGTAACCTCTTGACTGAGCATTCCTATCTATGACCAATCATGGATTATCAGTTTTTGAAGTGTTAGTTAGAATACACAGAACTATGGGAAATATTATCTGGAATGCTCAGGATGGTCAAGAGTATCATTATGAACATCAGATCACCTTATTTTAAAACTATGTAGGTGACTATGGAGCTATCCATTAACACAGCAACAGGAGAGAAAAGTCGTTATTTCTCCCAATTTCACTGAGAGGATCCACAAAGGTTCCTTCCAGGGATATGCAAGTGCACACACTCATTTATGGAGCTTACATGTTACCAATTTTGATGAATCACACACTAAAATTGGGACTAGAAATTGGGCTATGGTAATAATTCAAAATGGGTAGAGTCTGAGGTCAGTTCAGAGATTAGTCATCTGGTGGCTTAAATTGAGAAGAGTGACACATTCTTATTGGTGAATCTGATTTTGAAATTTGAGAGATGTTTTAATATTGTACTTTCTTGACCTGGGGGTTGGGGTACAGTTGTGAATACTATGAGTGCTACCACAAAAAGCAAAATGGGGAAAACTGACCTGGGATATTATTCCGAGCAAGCAGTTTGGATTTCAAAATAAAGGACTGTTAATCTATAATATGCTGCTTTCTGCTTTTTTTTTTTTTTTTTTTTTTTTTTTTGCTACTCTTGGGAAACATCTGGGGACTTTGCCAAGGTGGCTGAAGATGACCTGCAGTGGTAAAGGGTCACAGTGAAACTGTAATGTTAAAGTGCAGCAGGGAATACAACGTCTCCTTAGAGGCAGATTGCAGCCAGGTACAGTGGCACATGCCTATAATTCCAGTGGCTCGGGAGGCTGAGGCAGGGGGATTGTTCAAAGCTAGCCTCAGCAATGTAGTGAGGCCTAAGCAACTCAGTGAGACCCTGTCTCTAAATAAAATATATAAAAGGGCTGGGGATGGGCTCAGTGGTTAAGCGCCCCTGGGTTCAATCCCTGGTAACAAAAATAAGAGACAAAGATTAGTGCCTTTTTTTTTTTCTTTTGGTGGTGGTGGTGGTGCTGAGGACGGAACCCAGGGCCCTCATACATGCTATGCAAGTACCCTATCATTGAGCCCCAGCCCCAGCCTTGCTGCAGGTTTCCACTAAACTTTATTAGCTGGTGCTTCTCTGCTGCTAAAATGTTAAGGCAGCAAACCTGTAGTAGTACTTCCTGATCTTGATGCTGACATCCTTTGTTCTTTTGAATCTCTTTTTCTTGTTCTTGCCCATCTTCACATTTTGAGAGCTCTTCCACTTGGCCTTTGTCCAGCTTCTCCCCTTTGTCCAGCTTCTCTGCCACATCTGCCACTTTCCTAGTAAAACAAGAGTATTCAAATAATTCTTTTGTTTTGTGGTGCTGGGGATTGAACCCAGGGCCTTGTGCATGCTAGGCAAGCTACTCTACCAACTGAGCTATCTCCCCAGCCCTCAATTCTTATACCACATACAGCTTGCAGTAGTATAGACCTTTACTACATTTATACCAGATTCACTACATTTTCTGTGTTGTAACTACACAAGATTTACACAATTTCACCCTTTTTTAAAAAACAAAGGGGGAACTAGCCCTTGGGAGTAGAAAAGAACTTCTATCAAGTACTGGACTACTTTGAATCCTAAAACCTGCACATACATGTGCACACATGCAAAAGAGAAAAGAATTACTCCTGAACTGTTTTAGAGATCCTCCTCAAAGTCCTTATTTACGTATGCTTACACCCAATCTCACCTGGGTAATGTAGAGGAGACTCTAATGGTGCCCCAGTATCCAGTGCTTTCAAATGCTAAATTAGTCATGTTTACATTAGGTGATAATATCCTTCCACTTAAAATTTCTTAGTATTCACAATATCCCCTTTCTCCTCTTTCTCTGAGCCCATATAAAGTTTATGGAAAGTGTGGAATTATATTGTAGAGAACACATAAGACTTGAAAATAAAACCAGTGCTGTAGATATTCCTTGTAGATAGTGGACAGAGGTTTACATTACAGAGCCCAACATAAAATGGGCCCCTAAATGGAAAAGCAAGAAACCTTTCTTTCAAGTTCTGATGCACAAAGCTGTATGTGAGGTATGCTGCCCACAGGACATCCTACCAGCAGTGACTCACTGGCAAGATGAGATTCAGGTATCACAAAGGTCTTTGGAAAGCACCCAAAGTGATATAGGAGCATGTGTAATGTCCAGTTTTAAAAATACCAAAGTTACAAGTCTTTTAATATAAAGAAAAGGGCTGACACCATCAAATGCAAATAAAAATGTCACTCGATTACTCAAGCTCTACTGTGCTTAGAGGTGGGACACGGGCATGAGTTTGGTCTATTTATACAGTCTCCTAGCACAACCTAATGGCACACAATGTATGGGGACCAAAAAAGACAGAGAGATTCTCTATGCTCAGCCACATAGAAAGCCTTGAAATGTTTCCTACTCTTTCTTTACATGGTTAGAAGGTAATGAGAAAATTTTGATCCCTGTTGAAGAAAAAGTCATTTTTGAGCACTTATAATTTGAGGATAGCATTTCACAATTGGGGCTCCAGTCAAGATTTAGAGTATAGAAAGGATGATTTTGTGCTGACCTTGGTTCCATTTCTTTCTGGAGTCTCTCTTCTTCCTTTTTGTCTTTTTGTTCACGAGCAAGACGGCGTCTCTCCGCCAAAAGTTTTGTTGCTTCCTCAGCACTCATGGTTCCTGGTGCGATTTTATTACCAGATTCTAGTTTAAATAAAAATGTCAAACAGTTAGTTTAGGAAACTTATTGTCTCTTGGTCCAAGAAAGAAGTACAATATTACCCCAAACATTAAAAACCCAGACAATATGTGCATAGAACCAAACTTATAAACCATAAGCAAACTATAGGTGATTTATTCAAAGCCCCAACTGCCCCAACAATAAGAATTTACATTTTATTTTAAATAACTACTACTCCAAAATGTAACATGGTACTTCTACTGTTTTGACTATTTTGAGATAACTCAATCACATAACTGTATGGGAAAAGATTAAGAAATACCTGACTATAGGGGAAGTCAAGTTTATGTCTGGGCCAAATGAATAGTACAAATCTTAAATGCTTGACTAACCAAAAATACATGAGGCATACATCTAGAGATTTGTAGCATCATTTTTATTACTTTCCAGTTAAACTTTGGCAACAGTATGTATATCTGGTTATCATAAAATGGCTTACTGTAGCTAACCAAAGAAACCAAGACTATCAGTAAAGTGAGGTGAAGATGTGGAGGCATATTTTCATATTTTAGTCTGTGTAACTCATTTCTTTATTTTAAACAAACCATCATGTGAAAATGAGAATTTTAAGACCTATCAAGAATGAATAATATGCAATAAAAAGATTATTTCTGTTACAAAGAATTCGCTACGAAATTCCTTTAAAAAGCAAAACTCCCTAATGTGTTTAAAATTAAGTAATGTCTGTAGGTGTAAGAGTGTGTGTAACAGGGAAAACAGTGATGTGGCAACTTTCAGGAACCTGCATACAATACAAACCAAGGCACACCACATGTCTGGTCTATATATGGAACCTGACCTATGTCTCCAGAAGAAAGCCTGCTCATCCAGGAATGGCTAGATGTGCTCCCTCCAGGAATCATCTAACATCGGAGCCGGAAGAGCCCACGGGGATCACCTAGACCAACCCTCTCATCCAACCTGTACTTTCTGCAGTAGTTTCAAAAATGCACTTTCCAAAACAAAGAGGTGGGGTGAATAAGCAGCTCTGGCAAGGACAAGTAAGCAGAGAAGCTACAATCCAGGGCGCCCAGTGATTAGTTACATTCTCTTTATCTAAAAGAAAGATCACTCCCTAAAGTTCTCTCCATTGGGGAATAAAATGATACTGACCATTCCCAAAGTACCTCAAAATTTTTTGTGTTGTTAAAAATGAACTTCTTTGAAAAAATTTTTTTCATACTGGGGACTGAACCCAGGGATGCTTTACCACCTGAGCTACATCTCTAGTCCTTTTTAGTTTTCATTTGGGGCAGTGTCTTGCTATGTTGCTTAGGTCTCACCAAGTTGCCCCAAGTGGCCTCAAACTTGTGATCCTCTTGCCTCAGCCTCCTGAGTTGCTGGGATCAGAGGCGTGTGCCACCACACCTGGCTTAAAATAAACTTAATGAAAGAACTTACCCTCAGAGATCATATGCTTTTGGTTCACAGGCTCACATTTGTTTGGGGCTTTAGAAACTGTTTCTCTTTTCTTTTTGACAATACCATCTGGCACAAATAGGGTACGTTGAACAGGTAAGATTTTACAGGGCAGAGGAGCATGTACTAATTGTTTTGACAAGACTGGTGAAGGTGATGGTGGGCGGTTCTTTTGAATATGCCTGCTGGGAAAAAGTAACAAATATGTGTTAGTTAATTTTTAGTATACAATTTCATAAAATATTATATCTCAATACTATGAGATAATGATAAGAGCATGATCTGAGAGTTTTTATAATAGACAAAAATGAATCCATTTTATAAGTCTTTTTAAAATGTATATATATTTTTAGTTGTTGATGGACCTTTATTTTCTTTTAATTTATGTGCAGTGCTGAGAATTGAACCCATTGCCTCACACATGCTGGGCAAGCACTCTACCACTGAGCCACAACCCCAGCCCTTAAAAGTATTTTTTTCCTTCACATGTGTGTTACTGTGCATATGATAATATTTCATTCATCAAAGATTGACATGAAATTTGTCCTAGTACAACATCTACCAGGACAGTTGCAAGTAGGCTACTTACTTACATAGTATTTACAGGAGAGGGTGGATGAGACCCACTGGCAGGAGATGTTGACTGCGTATCAGATAGTATATTTGAGGATGGGTGCTTCTTGGTAACAGGGCTTGAGATCTGTCTGTCCATTTCTGGTTTCTAAACAGGCCAATGCAGTAGGATATTAGTAATCATTTTATTGCAGCTAGCTTTCTAATAGAAGAACATTCTGAATAAAATACAATTATAGTTCCTTAAATCCCCAAATTTCCTTTGGTGCTTGAAAACCAGGTACAGAGACACTGTCTTCTAGACTAATAAGTTATATTACATAATTCAAATGGATCACAGAAATCATTAATTTATAATAAATTTTTTCTTCAAAACCTATTTCCATTTCCAAGTCTCAATTAAGGATTTGGAAGACTTCTTAAAAATCTTTTCTTTGGAGTTCAGAAATAGTTCATATAAACAGTTACATTTTCTCCCTTCAACTAAAACTAAATAATATTCCAGAGTTTGGGGGGAATATTACGCTAGGGCAACAAATATCAGAAATTTTAAATTACTGAATTTTATCGCAGAACACTATAATAACGTTAGCTACATTGTAGAACCCAACCTATTATGATCTGTACAATGAAGTATACATATTTTAATAGGAAATGTGTTCAATAAAATGTGACAAACCTCTGCGGAGTCACTTTTATCCTGGGAGATAATTTCATGCTCACCTTGGGGGATGCCTTGTGAGACAGTTCCATCTTAGGGGGTGATTCCGGGCTTTCCTTGGGTGACGCTTCCAGTTTTCCTTCAAGGGGCACCTCCACATTTGTCTCAGGAAGAGTTTCCACACTCTCCTTGTGGAATGCTTCCATGTTTGCCTTAGAGGGAGCTTCCATGTTCACCTCAGGGGATGAGTCCATACTCCCCTCAGGGGATGTGTCTAGGCTCACCTCAGAGGAGGCATCCATGCTCACCACAGGAGACACTTCCACACTCACCAAGGGGGATGTTTCTGTGCTCGCTACAGGGGACAATTCCAAGCTCACCACAGGGGAGGCTTCCATGTCCAAGTCATCCATTCTCACCTCGCAGGGTGCTTCCATTCTCACCTTGGGAGTGGCTTCCACATTTACCTTGAAGGGTGTTTCTATTTTCTCCAGGGGAGCCATTTCTAATTTTGTCTGAAGAGGTGTCTTCACTGTTGACTTACAGAACATGATGGAAGTCTTCAATTCGTCACTACTATGGCTACGCAAGGGCACATGGACATATTGGAGGAAGTGATTGGTGACACCTATAAGTGAATGAGGATGGAGAGTAAAATTCCCTAAAGTTAGACATTTGACAAGACAGTATAAGAACAGGAACAGAGGAAAGAGACTGTTTATCAGGAAATCACAGAGATTACATACATCACAGGAAGTGTTCACCAATAAGTCACTGTGAAAGCAATGGTCTTTATTGCAGATGAAAATAAGACGTTTTTCCAAAGTTGATGTTTTATTTTAATTGCACTACATTTCAGAATGATTTTCATGAAAATTGCAAGATCTTCAACACCTTTAAAAAGTAATCTGAACATCTTCACTGCGACTAGAGATTTTAACCATTACAGATGATTATGCAAGACACTTCATATTTGATTGTTTTAGAAGAGAATTAAGAAAAAGCATTTTCTCACCCATACTAAAACTGTACTAAGACTTAGATCTCAAAGGTCTCTCCCAGCTTCAGCAAACCAAATGTTTTTTGGCTAGGGAAGGGGATGGAAGAAAATGGTAATTCCAATGCTTGGAACCAGGCTACCTCATACACTGCTGGTGGGATTGTAGATTTGTATATTCTCCCTGAGGAGCATTTTGGCAATATGTATCAAAAGCCATTTAAGTAGTATATACTCTTTGTTTTAGCAATTCCACCTCTGGATTTATCCTTAGTAAAAAAATAAAGATAAAAAAACCTAGATAAATATAAAAAAAATGCATGTATGTTGTTGCTAATTAAACCATTGTTTAAAACATTGGAATAGTTGAAAAGGTAATCCAAATATTCAAAAGAAAACTTGCACTATATTAAGGCAGTCAATAAAGAAGTAATATGCAATTTTTTTGGATAGAGAAAATTATATTTATTAAGTTTACCAAAGGCAGGTTGTTATCTCATTTTGTGAAAAAATATATATGCAAAGAAAAATATTAAGTTATCAGTGTGTCTTGGAATAGCAGGGAGTTTACGTTTAAAATCTTTGTTCAGGGCTGGGGATATAGCTCAGTTGGTAGAGTGTTTGCCTCACAAGCACAAGGCCCTGGGTTCAAATTCCCAGCACTGCAAAAAAAAACAATTTACTACTTATACAATAAAGTAAGCATTTTTTTTTAAAGTAAGCATTTTTAAAAAGGCCTTTGGCGGTAGCTTTCTTAACACTTGGTACATTTATTTGCCACATCATCTTTAAGTGTAAGTGACAAATTTTCACATGAGCTTGTTAAATATTTAAAATAGAATTACCAATTGACTACTTATGAATAAAACTTGACAAAGTTGTTTTTTTTTTTTAGTTCCTCATTTTTGATGAAGAAATCAGTTTATTTACATATCTACATGTGCCTAAAGGGTTACATTAATTAACACCAACAATTTGCATTACAGAAAGTATTTGAAGTACAATAAGTAGATTTTTTTTGGTGTGGTCCTAGGGACTGAATCTAGGGGCACTATACCACTGATCTCTATTTGCAGTTCTTTTTATTTTTTATTTTGACACAGGGTCTTGCTAAGTTGCCCAGGCTGGCCTGGAACTTGCCATCCTCCTGCCTCTGCCTCTGCCTCCTACGTTACTGAGATTATACATGCGCATTACCACACTCAGCTCTATAACTAGACTTTTATTGGTTATAGATATTTAAGACAAAATATTGAGTTTTTCATGATGGCAATCTATTAACCTAAAATAAAGCTAATCAGAAATATCTAGATTAGTGGTAGAGGAAACTGGCAGAAAATAATCTGACATACATATATCTGGGCATAAAGCATGTCAGCAAACAGAGCACTATAAGAAAGGCTGATAAATTTTTTTTACTAATCACATGAAAATGACAGAAAAAAAAGAGGTCGGATATAGTCTGGAAAGGAAAAAAGAGAGGGGCAAAATAATGGGGACAATGCAGTAGACCTTTCCATTATTGGGGGTATCTTGCTGTCCACAGGCTATGTAAACTATAAATGAGAAAGTCCACATAATCCTGAAGATTTGTTTTGTTTTACTAACAATCTTTATGTCCCTAATTAAAAGCTGAATTAAAGGTAGCTCAATGTTATTGTTCCATATTTTAGAAAAACAAGAAGGTACAGCAGGAATTTTCTTCTTTGATATTAGTGAAGTTCTTCAATACTTTTAGAATCCATAGAGGTTTAAAATTTAACCACCAGTTGGGTATGTGTTACATGTTCATAATCCCAGTTCTCCAGGAACTCAGCCTGGGCAACTTAGTGGGGCCCTGTCTCAAAATAAAAACAAACAAAAAAACCCACAAAGTGCAAGGGATGAAGCTCAGTGGTAAAGCACCCCTGGGTTCCATCTGCAGTAATGCGAAAATAAATAGTTGAATAAACAAAATAAAATTTAACAACCACCACCAAGTTAGCTATCTCATCCTATTAATTACCCATTACATAGATTACTGTTCCATGCTAGAAATTTTGTAACTATGATTCAAATTATTTTGACACCTAAAAGCAAAAAGTATTAGAGCCTACTTTTTAAGTACAAATGTGAATACTTTCAGGCTTTCTTCCATATGCCTGTTACCTGGAGTATCTTTTCCTTGGATGGATAATGAAGCAGCGTTCTTGCTTCTGGCTACAGATGCTCTTGTTGGGATAAGCAGGCGACTGATTAAATTATTCTCTGAGGGATTGTTATAAAATCGACGAGCTAAATGATGAGAACAAATAAAAAAGTATTCAATTTGAGCTCTTTACACACAAATAAACACAAAACAAGAATGATCAATGTGAACTGCTGTAAAAAGTGGTAATATTCCCAATAATACACAATAGGACTGAACACTGTTAATCCAACCAGAGTGCACTGTCAGTGCAACCTGAATTACCTGAATTAAGGAGGAAAGGCCACAACATACCACAATAAACCCAAGGAAGAAATGCAGGCAACATATTTGACATAACCACTTCCCACAGTATGGAGTCCTTATGGAGGAACTCACACATGGAGAAAAAGAATTGCGTATCACAAAAACATCTTTACATGGATTCCCATAGATATAGGTCACTGACAACCATCATGGTCAAGTCAGTTGCCAAAAGTTCCCAGGAGTTGACTGAGATTTTTTGTTAAAAATGAGCTTTGTTGTAAACAAATATCTCGCTCTGATACATATTTATGTTCCTAAAGATCCCTGTGACAATGGCATTTGTCCCAATAGGATTGAACCTGAATCAATTAAGTAGAGAGTCTTCTGTAAGTGAATGGATTGGTGTGAAACAAAAAGCAACAAAACACATATGAAAGGGAAATGGTGGGGGAAAAGATGTTAAAATAACCTACTTTAAAGATATACTTTAGTAATAATTATGAATTTTTGTGCAATAATCAGCAATGAAAACCTGCAGAAAACAGAGCAAAGCTTTGTTCAAAATGTGGCCAATAATTTATAACTTCTAAATGCAAGTTCATAGAATGTCTGAAGTGAAACAAGTCCTGCAGTCCAAGCCTACCTTTCTATACCAACATTCTTTATTTCTTCAGCTTCATTATAGACCACTTGGTGAGATGATGATAAGAATTCTATACCTCATTTAAAGAAAGATTTTTCTGGCTTCTGCCAAATAATTAAAGAACAGATATTTTAAGCCAATCCCAAAAAACTAAAGACCGAATGTTCTCTCTCTCTCTTTTTTTTTTTTTTTTGGTGGTGCTGGGGATTGAACCCAGGGCCTTCTGCTTGCAAGACAAGTACTCTACCAACTGAGCTATCTCCCCAGCCCCGAATGTTCTCTTATATGTGGATGCTAACACACAAGAAGGAGTGGAGGGGAAGAATAAAAGTTCATTGAATTAGACAAAGGGGAATGAAGGGAAGGGAAATGGGATGGGAATAGGAAAGACAGTGGAATGAATGTAACATCACTTTCCTTGTACATATATGAATACACCACAGTGAATTTCCATATCATGTACATCCACAAAACTGGGATCCTAATTAGAATAAGATTGTACTCCATGTTTGTATAAATATGTCAAAATAAACTCTACTGTCATGTATAACTAAAAGGAATTTTAAAAAACAGATATTTTGGGGCTGGCGACATATTTCATTGGTACAGTATTCACCTGGCACAATCAACCTTTATGTGGATGCCCACAGATACATGACACTGACGATCATAATGGTCAAGTCCATTGCCAAAAACTCCTAGGAGCTGACAAAGCTTTTTTGATAAAAGTGAATTTTGTTGTAAAAAATACCTTGCTCCAATCAATATTTATGTTCCTAAAGATCCCTGCAAAAGTGGCATTTGTTTCAATAGAATTTAACCTGAATTAATTAAGTAGAGAGTCTTCTGTAAGTGAATGAATTGGTGCAAAACGAAAAGCAACAAAACACGTATGAAAGGGTTTCTTCTGCAGAACCTCAAGGAGAAAAAAGGATGCTTTGGTTTTCAGTTTTGGAAATGATTTTTTAAGCAATTCAATGTTGACATCAATATACATTTTTAACCACTATTTATGACTTGTACTTAGAAATAACTAATCACCTGGCTTGTCCTCCATGTGTTCTATGTCAGTAGATGAATGTACTTTGTTTTCTCTTCTAGTCAAAGATGAGCTTCTCTTATTTTCTGTTTTTCCTAGAGATCAGGAGCAAAGAAGTATTACTTTTTGTAAATGACTCAAATATATTATTTCAGAAGTCACACATTTTTACAGTTTTTTATCTTGTCTACCCTTGCTTGTAAGAATTTAATTTCAAATACTATACAGAGATTCTAAATGTCCAAAATTAAAATGAATTTTTTCATTTCATCTGAAATGAAAAATAAAGCTATTTAGAAAATGGTAAAATTCTAGAGGTAAAATGTCTGATATTACCCATAATATCAAAGTTCCCAAATCGGGAATATACAACCTTTAATTTTAGACACAATCCATGATGTCTAATACGAAAAGTGATTAATATTTTAGTTATAACCAGTATTTTTAAACAAAAGTGAGTATTAATATTTGGAAAAAAATATCACGACTTAAGCAACCCAACCATTCACAAGGTAAAACAATCTGCTTCCAGCAGACACTTCTTCATTTTACTTGAAATATTCTAGCTCTGAATACTGAGGAATGTCTATTTGAAAAAAAAACAATTTCTCTTTTGGAGATCTGTAAATTAAAGTACATATTGACAATCTAACATCATTTGAAAATTTCTTGAATTGATAATATGATTGATAGCATGAACCACACAAGTTGTAAGCGAGTCAAGTGATTAAGTCATATAATTCCTCATTAGCATACTGCAAGCTATGACAAAATAGTATGAATAGTTACAAGTCAGCAATGAGTGGAAGAAAAATAGACTATTTGAATCAACCAAGATTTAAAAGAGGATTATTTAAAATATGACATGTTAAAGATTGTGAACTTATTTGAGTTTGAAATGTTGATCTCTCTGGATTGAATAGATCTCATTTCAAATTAAAGAGATTTTCTGGAATCATTAATTACAGCATTCATCACTTCAGAGCATATGCCATACTGTACCTTTAAGTAGGTTACTTCCCAAAGTATCTTCCACACATACCTTCTATTAAAAACTAGTAAAGAAATCATTTGAAAAGTTACTTGATATTGCTCCTTCAATGTAATTTATCTAATTATTACCTTGTAAGTCATCACCTGTCCCTTCTCTTTGTGTTTCATGAATATGGCAAGTGGACATATCAATGAAAGCACAGTATTACACAGCATTATATTAAATCTCTGCCAGTTCTTGAAAAGAATTAGATTTTAAAACAGCACTTGTAGAACAACATGGGACACTAATACACTATTGCAATTATTGCTATATAATTTTTCTAAAGGATTTAGTTGGTAAGTAATACATTAATTTTACCATGAGACAAGCAAGGTGTTAGAGGAAAAGTCTTCCTACATTAATCTATGAATGAACCCAGGCTACACATAAAAGTGCTTTGGAAAGAACAGTGAGGGTGGAGGTGGTACGTGGATCCAACTTTTCTGAGACTACTACAAGAGAAAATGTGGTAGAATCAGGCTGGCAACAAAATTAAACAAAAAACAAAACAAAATAAAAGCCCATAGTTCCAATTCTAAGAGTTCTAAGACAAATAATAGATGAGTTTGAACAAAACAAAAATTCTTTTTTCCCCTGAACCTATCACAACTATAATATTGCTTTGGACAAAAACAGGAATCCTTTCCACTAGGTTAGTCACTGTTACAATTTACTATTCTTTAAATGGTACCACCCAGAATGTTTTACTGTACTAGAATTTTAAAGTCGTCAAGCACTGCTCAAAATTGCCAAAGCACAGAAACATTTTAAATTCAAACTATAATGATGTCTATTCAAGGCATAGAAATGATATTGCTTCCTCTTTTTTTGTCTGTTTATCTTTGAGACAGGGTCTCAATATACTGCCTAGGCTGACTCCTAACCTCCTGGGCTCAAGTGATCCTCCCATTTCAGCCTCCAGAGTGGCTGGGATTACAGGGACATGCCACCACACTCAACTGTCTTCACCCTTTTTAATGGCCAAATTTGAGAGAATGATGCAGAATTTTTTTCCCCTATGTTCTTCTTGCCAAGATCACTCCTATTGCTTCCTCTGGAAAGACAAAAGTATTTTTCCCCTTAGATTCATAGATTCTGTTGCTTAGAACATTTCAATATATGGTGTTTTAGTGAGAAATACCATGTGCAAAAAGTCAGAAATGCTCACTGACACACAAGTATCGATTTTTTTAAAAATAAGGAATACTGAGCAGGGGTGTAGCTCAGTGATAAGAGTACTTGTCTAGCATGTGCAAGGCCCTAGGTTCAATCTCCAGCAAAAAAAAGGTACAAAAATAAAAAAATACTAATTAAAAGGGAAAACTCCAGGAACAAAAAAGTATTTAAAGTATTCATGACAGATAACTTCATTTAATTTAAAACAACACTGCACTGTTAACTACGAGGATTTATTTACTGGAGCCTGGCAATACTCTTATCATTAAAGTGTTTAGAGAGACCCTGTCTCTAAATAAAATATGAAAAAGGGGTGGGGATGTGTCTCAGGGGTTAGGTGCCCCTGGGTTCAATCCCCAGTACCAAAAAATAAATAAATAAATAAAGCATGTTAAGGTAGAAATCATTGAATTTCTTGAGGTCTTAACTATGAAACAAGGAAGTCAATTGTACTTGCCTATCTATTTCACAAGTTCACTGTAGATAACAAATATATGTAAAGCACATCATACCTGTTTCTTCCACACTGGCATATGACACAAATTTAAATATAAATTTACTGTGTGTGGCGTTTTTGTTTAGGACTCCTTACAATCTTGCTGTAAATGCAACCTTTTACTAATAGCCAACATTTAAATACGAACATTAGTGAACTTAAAATTTGACAACTGTGTTCATTACCAGGTCTGTTTTCAGAATTTGCCATGGCGGAGCCTTCCCATGACCATCTCTTTTGCCGTTGTTCAACACGATTACTCCGTTCCAAAGTGCGAGAAAGAACAGCTCTATATTTTTCCTATTTAAAATAAATGCCAACACATTTTTATACATTCATTATATTAGTAAAATTTTGATTTGTGGTTTAGAAAGCAAACCTCATCAGCAAATTACATTATCAGATAGCAGTTAAACTTTTATCAGATAAAAGTTTAAAATAATTGGAGACATGTTTCAGGTACCAATTGATACCAGTGCTTCTTCTGAATAGCTTCTTTTTTGTTTTATGGACCCTGCATCAATGAACTGATCATGCTTCCTCTTTGCCTATATCATTAGGAAATTTAGAGTCAAATCTGTGGTCTATTTCTATTTTTTTTTTTAATTTTGGTAGTAGGGACTGAACCCAGGGGCGCTTAACCTCTGAACCACATCCCCAGCTCTTTTTATTTTTTATTTTGAAACAGGATCTCACTAAGTTGTTCAGGCCATCACTATGTCACTGAGGCTGCTTTGAACTCATGAATCTCCTGCCGCAGCCTCCTGAGCTGCTGGGATTACAGGCTTGCACCACCATGCCTGGCTTGTGGTCTATTTCCAGCAATTGAAAAAATGGAGTGCTAGACTTTTGTGTATGCTACTCATATCTTACCTGCCTCAATACCTTTATCTACCTCAATTCTCCCCTCTGCTTGATTCCCTCAACCATTAATTTTGTTATCTGGTGTGATATGTATTTTTAAAATTCTCTTAAATTTTTGTGAAATAAAGCAAGAAAAAAAAAATCAGCACACATATCAGTAAAATCTATGCCAGAGTCATCTATTATACCCACATCTATAACAGCTTAATTCTGGTGTCAACTAACAAAAATAAAGTTTTAAAAAAGATAACTTATGTCTTTGTCTTAATCTCAACCGTGAACTAAATTGGTCAGATCAGAACTATACAACTGCCATGCTGTGACAGAAGAGCTGCACTCCAAAATGAGTTCTTTATTCAGATATTTCTCATTTCCGTGTGTAACATACCATGCACTATACTTGAGTAAGCAAATCAACCTCAAGGCCAGAGGTTTTCTACTCTTCCTTAACAACCGTTTCATAGCAACATCATCCTTCTAATGTCCCCACCATTTCTCTGAGGGCAAAGATAAACATACTAGGAAAATGAAACAGAATTTATGTAATGGCAATATTTGAAAAGTGTATTTTCTAACAGAAAGTCAAGTTGTTCTAAGTTGCTTAGAAACCCTGAAAGATAATAGACTAAAACCAGAGAAGAACTTTGCCTTACAAAAATATTTCTGATCCATAAGAATTGTATTCCATTGTTTTCAAATGTACTGACCCTAGGTGCTGTCTTTCAGCACAGATTTCTGTCAAATCTGTGGCTGTCCACAGCTCACGTGCAAGTTTCCATCTTGTGTCATATATATATTCCTCTCTATGCTCACCTCTCCTCTGCTCTTCAAAATTATTCTCTGGTTTCCTATAGCGAAGCCTACTTACAGCACTCCATGTCCCCTACTCTTGTCTGGGACTCCCTCACACTACCTCTCTGGGGTTCTCTTCTTCCTTTCTGCCCGTTTTTGGCCATGACATTGTCATTTTGTTATATTCTCTTCTCTGTGTTCTCTATTTCAACTTCTTTTTTTACTAAGATGGTCCTTTCCTTTCTCTCCCCTCTCCCCTCTCAGTCTCTGGATCTGTCTCTCTCCTCCAAGGACTCTCTCTCAATCCACACACAATTTCTATTTTACATTATTGGTTCTTGAACTGTCTTTCCTTAGTTCCTACTCTTTTCTCTGGTTTTCATGAGGACATGTTTCACAGAAGACAATGAAAACTGACAAGAAATTATGAATGATATTATACTAAATACTGGAACATGAAACCTGCAGATCACAAACAACCACAGAATAGATTCAGGTTGGGCTAGGGATGCGGCTAAGTGTTTAAGCACCCCTGGGTTCAATCCCTGGTAACAAAAAATAAAAATAAAAGAAAAAGGTTCAGGTTGGGTATGGTGGTGTACACCTATAATTTCAACTATTTACTCTGAAGGCTGAGGCAGGAGAACTCTAAGTTTGAGGCCAGCCTGGGCAACTTAGTGAGACCCTATCTCAAAATTTATAAAGAATTGGGGGCTGTAAATAGAGCTCAGTGGTACAGCCCACCTGGCTTCAATCCCCAGTACTGAAAAAAAAAAAAAGTGTTCAGGAAGGCAGAAAGGAAAGAGTAACAGACCATGGATGGGAAACAATAGTCAACAAGAAAATATGGAAGATATCCAGATGGGGCACAGGGCTGTGGATGAAGCCCATGTGAGAGCAACTACATATACCAGAAAGAAAGAAAAGTTTAAGTAACACAGAGAAAGACAAAGAAAAGAAGTTTCACAGGGAGAAATGGAACCAAAGAGACAAGGAGAACAAAAGAAATACAAAAATTAGAGCAACAGAAAATAAGGGAGATTAAAAATACCTACATACCGAGAGAATGACAGGCAGATCTAAAAGATGGGAAAAAGCATGGAGACTCTAAGACAAAGAAAATAGAAAGAAAAGTGAGTGGTCTGAGGAAGAAAAGTCAGGGTCAGAGAGTTAAAGTATATTTAGGGACACTGGATAGTCAGTGGAAAAAAGAGACATTGTCACAGAGACAGATTCAGAAGGAGTCAAGTGGTAAAATGACCTGAGAGAAAAATTTAAGATCAATAAAAGGAAAATCATAGAGAATGACAGGTAGTCAGATGCACAGTATAGAAAACAAAAGACACACTGAATGCAGAGGTACACCAGGGAAGAAAGGAGGCATAAGGAAGTCACTGGCTCACACAAACAACATGTCACACACCAAAGAGTTCAGAAAGGAAAAGAGTGGCAGTGCCACAAAACAAGAGAACAAATGCTGAATGCTGACCATGAACCACAGGCCCAAAGGGGCCAAGTCCGAAAAGGGACTGTGAAGCACAGAAGGGACAGGGGCAGGGAGGGAGACAGTGGGCACACACAAGAGGCAGTCAGTGAACACAGAAGGGGAGAGAACATGCTCTGATTTGGCTGGGGATTTACACAATTAGAAGAGTCCAGAGAAACCAGTCAGTCAGAAGGGAGCAGGTCAGGGAGCTGAGGCACTGGGGCCTATACTCAGTCTCTAGGCAATGGGACAATAGTGAATGCTTTTTGGTAATAGACAGAACTGCTCTGGGCAAACCCCAGAACACAGGTATATCCTATGAGCTATATTCCATATGGGGCACTGTTCCTAGATGTGCAAGGTTACTCCTTCCTGAGGTTAGGGTCTAAGCTCCTAGGACCTTATCAGGACAGGGCAAGAGCCTCTCCTGCTGAAAGAAGGAAAAGGGAAGAAGAGAAGAAGAGCTGGGACTGAGTCCTTTTCTACAGGGTAGTAAAGGCAGACAAGAATAAAATAAATAAAAATATTTCAGATTCAGGCAACATATGGTATCATCTGATGAAGAGGCTATAAAATTACAAACCCTTTCTTCCTCGAATTTTTGTTTTCTTTTTTCTTCTGCAGATATTCTCCGCCGCTCATCTTTTTCTTTTTGTTCTCTTAGTTTTCGTTGCTTTTCTTCCAGCTGTTTTTCGTACTGGAGCTTGGCCTTTCTTTCTTTTTCAAGTAGTTGTATTTCTTTACTGGCTGAAATAGTCCAAACATAATTTCAAGGTATAAGAGCCAAGAAAAAATTTGTTTTCCACATTGCACGTGAAGAAAACGGCTAATGTGTCTCTTTGTCTTTCTTAAAACAACATAACTTGGCTAGTAACTAAAGATTTACTATGTAAGTGAATAAAGGTGGCCACTAAAGAACCATTTTTCACTAGATGCTCATTTAACTCTGGTGATTTGGAGTATCTAAGCCAGATGACCCTCATCCTGGCCAAATGGTAATTCCAAATTAAGGGGTTGGGGATGTAGTTCAGCGGTAGAATGCTTGCCTAGCATGCACAACATCCTGGGTACCATCCCCAATGCTGAAAACAAAAACAAAAATAACCCCAAACTAACAAATACTTTCTTTCATGTAATATTTTTGTTGGTTTGAGCTGAAGACATACTCTGCCAGATTAACAAGCTGCATTTTAAAATACAAATTAAAAAGAACAAATAGCCAGAACATATTTGCTTCCTTCTACTAGGAAACATCTTTCAAAGTCCTCTCTACACAGGCCATATTAAGCGTGTAGGTTTTACATTACTGGACTTGGCCATACATCAAATTATAGAAGAGTATATTTTCCTATATTCAAAATTTCCCTAACTACAACCTGGAGGGAATCTATGCAATTATAAAATACTCTATCAAGATAATATTCTTTCCATATTTCCTCCATTAAAACAAAGATGATTTATATTCCACTTGAATAAAGGTCAGCAATAGTTTTGTCAGTAGATTGAGAAGATCAAAGAAAGATACATGGTTAGAAGGCACACTCTTTGTAGATTGTAGAAAAATTTTTCTTGTAGGACTTAATTTATACAAAGTCATATTATTGACCAAAGCAAAAATACACCTTATTTTATTTTTAATTTTAGAATCTTTTTTTTTTTTTGGTACTGGAGATTGAATTCAGGGCAACTGAACAACTGACCCCAGCCCTTCTTTATATTTTATTTTTGAGAAAGGGCATCACTAAGCTGCTCAGGGCCTCACTAAATTGCTGAGGCTGGCTTTGAACTCACAATCCTCCTGCCTCAGTCTCCCAAGACACTGGGATTACAGGCATATACCACGACAACAGGTTTAGAATCTCTTTTACTGAAATCCCATTCTGCTTGTTTTTATAGATGTTGAAGAAACATTCATAACTTACCTTTTAGAGAATTACAGAAAACAAACTACATCTTCAAAAATTATTTAGTGAAAGATTTTTATCTGATTTGGTAACTGGATTTAATCCAATATAATACTCTTATATAATAAGTTATTACCTATCATATAAACACACAGGAAAACCAAGTAAAACCAATTCGGACATATACAAACTTTACATAAAATTCATTCATTTTGATATAAATAAAAGTCTAAAATATACCTTCTTGTTGTCTTTTTCTTTCTTCTCTGCGTTCCTTTGCTAATTTTTGTTTTAAGTCATTTTTAAGAACAGACCCGTCTATTACTTAAAAAAAAAAGAATACAGACATTAATATGCTATCAAATCTTAAAGGTACAACACTTTGATATTCTTGAAGCATTAAAGAAATTATACCTGGTTTAAATGCTGATCTTATAGTTGGAGACTGACTTGAAAAAGAGCTAACTCCACTTTGATCTCGCCTTTCTTTTGCAACTGCTTGAGCGGCAGCAACTAAAATATCAGAAAATAAAGGAAAGGGATTAGAAATCAAGAATACAAACAGGAAATAGAGGGGTCAATTTTATGTGATGATAAAGGACTGGGTCACTTCTATAAGGTAAAACAGTGACTGCTTAATTTGGATCAACAATAAAGATGGTACTGAATACCTACAATGTTCAACAATACTTGAATAAAGAATTAAAAGTGTTTGCTATGGATGTGCCAAAGTATTTGTGAACATAAAGGCAACTGGATTGTATGTGGCAGCACAAGTTCGTGGATCAGTGAGGAGCCAGTGATTGACAGCTCTTCAAAATGCTTCAGACAGGACATTACATCAAGGAGTAGAAACACTGAGCGGGCAAACAACGGGAAAAATAAGTTTCACCATAACATGGGAATTCAGAAAATAAGTGGTTAAAAATTTATGGGTCTGAATCTGGAAGCACAGTATGAACAGTGAAAACCTCAGTGCTTGGACCCAATATCTAGAAGTACATTTATTATAAGTTATCTAGAACAGGGGCTTTCTATGCTGGCTGTGGAACTAGAATCACCTGAGGAACTAGAATCACCTGAGTCGATTTAAAAACATTAGCAATGCCTAATCCAGTCCCAAGTGGGGCCCAAGCACCTGCAATTGTTAAAAGCTCCATTCTCTTTCTTCTTTTTGGTTGGGGATTGAACCAAGGCCTTCCTGTATCCGGTATTCTTAGCACTCTGAGCTACACACCACCCCCAGGCCCCCCAAAGCTCTATTCTAATTCACAGGGAAGGTGGAGGAAGCAGCAATGTCTAGAAAGAATCTCCAATGATAAATCATTCTAGGTAGAAAAATGTCAAGCAAACAAATACAAATTATGCAAAGTGCTAACATATGTAAACAGGCAGAAAAGAGAGAAAACAAACTTCAGTAAGGACAATGTGTAACATTAAGAGACTACAATTTGAGGGAAAGTAAGAAAAACTATAGAATGATACACATGGGTGATCTCTGAATCCTTTGATTCCATGTGTGGTTGTAGCTAAAATACCCCCCAATCCTGGGCTTCTTTAGGAAAGGTATGGAGAATAACACTGAAAACTGTTTTACTCCTGTGTAAAAGCACAGAAAACATGCCCCTTTGAAACTGCACATGAGTCTGGTTACCATGTATGAGGAAAAATATAACAAAGATGAGCAATCAAAATAAATAAGGGAAAAGGGGGACTGGGACTGAGGCTCAGCGGTGGAGCGCTTGCCTGGCATGTGTGAGGCACTGGGATCGATCGATCCTCGGCACTATATAATAAATGAATTTTTTAAAAAGGTTAAAATTGTTTTAAAAATAAGGGAAAAGAGGTGCTGTCCTTGCACTTAAGCTACATTAGGTAGTTATTTTTCAGGGTAACCTTGAAAGTGACATCACAAATGCTGCCATAGGGATCACCATTTCAAGAGGGAAAAGGGTTTCTTTTTTGACCCAGGGACCTAAAAACTCAGATCATCTAGGACCTGTCTAAATTTGAAGATGAGCCTCTTCTCATCTTCCTTGATAATTCAACTACTGGCAATTTTGTGGACCACAATTATCTTGTGAATTTGAGCACTAGTGAACAAACAATAATTCTTACAAATAGTCTATAAATTGAACCCTTCCACATACTTCCCCACTCACAACATTGCTGTGAACATAAAGGGAACAATAAAGCAGTTTGTAGTGTTGTTTTTGCACATTTGGTACTCCTACTTAGAAGTTCAAAAATTGGAGTCTGAATTTGACAGTTTGTCAGCTTAACTGACAATTTCATTCAAAAGGTATGATTTTACCGGATTATAAAGATCTTTTAAAATGTTTAGTTGTAGATGGACATCATAACTTTATTTATTTATTTATTTATTTATTTATTATGTGGTGCTGAGGATAGAACACAATGCCTCACACATGCTAGGCAAATGCTGTACCACTGCGCCACAACCCCAGCCCTTAAAAATCTTTTAAACATTTAAACTTAGAAGTAGTTGTGGTGGGATCAATGAACCAAATCATCTAAAGGCTAGTGTAGTAATAATATTAAATCTGATTTTCGGATCTTTGTACACAAATTCCTACTGGCAAGAAATATGTTCACAAAAAAGATAGCCTTTAAAAATTATTTTAAATGTCCAGGTAATGGGAAGTTATGTCCAGATTCAATTGAGTAAACACTTTATTCAACCTCACTGAATGAGAGAATTTGTTTAACATTCATTTTTAAGTACGTATTAATGCATACATGCATGTATATGTAAAAGCAATAGCAAGGGCAGGGAGGTGGCTCAGTGGTAGAGCACTTGCCTAGCATGTGTTGGGCCCTGGTGTTCATTCCCAGCACTGGAGGGAAAAAGAAAAAGTAATGGCAAGGCACAGTAAGTATACTGCACTACATTATTTCTGTAGTAGTTGCTATCCTAACTTGAAACTCAAATTAAGGAACCAAGCTACCTTTTGCCTGGAGATTGAAGAAAATTTTATTACTAAAACTGAATTATGGAAAAACATTTAAAAAAAACAAACTATGAATCTTAATATTTATGGAACTGCCATATCATATAATATATATCACTTTGAAATCTACAAAGATCACTTGTATTACTTCATTTAACAATCCTATAAAGTACACATTATTACATTCCCCAATGAATAAATTGAAGCTAAATAAAACTTTGCCAGATCACACAGATAAATAGTAACTGATGAAGCCAGAACTTGATTGTACATTAAAAAGCAACTTAAGTTTGAACTATTAAAGTATTAAGGAAAACTAACAGGAACACAGATTTGCAATGAGGAAACCACACATGTACACAAAGGCAGACTCAGCAACAGCCAAAGAAGTCCTAAAGGATAGGTAGACTTTAAGAAGACACCCTTAAGGCCAAAACAAAGACAGCATATCTTAAAGATAACAAAAATTAGGCAAGGGGCTGGGCCTGTAGCTCAGTGGGAGAGTGATTGCCTAGCATGTGTGAGGCACTGAGTTTAATTGTCAGCACTGCGTATAAATAAAATAAAGATCCATTGACAGCTAAAAAAAAATTTAAATTAGGAACAATTTTCTACCATTTAGAGCTGTCTACAATGGAATGGCTATGTGGAAAATCAGCAAATTCCCCATTACATTACATGTTCTGGTTGGAGAAGCTGCCCAGGATTTTCTAGCTGGGATACTGGTTTCTGAACTAATTTTAAGGTTTCTCCAGCTCTCAAATTTGGTGATAATCTGGCTTTCAGTCTCAGCGCCTTTTTTTTGGCATTTGTAGAGAGTATTCTTGGAATAATTATTGTAAACTGAGAAATCATGTGTGAATGTAGAAAAAGAAGGAGGAAAAGGTGACATGGCAGGAGCAAAGTTTCTTACGCTCATGTGACTGAAATATTCAAATAAACTTTATTTTAAAACAATTCTGTATAAAAATGAAATATGTGTTATCAATATAATATGACCTTAGCATAGTGCTACACAGTGAAAACATAACTCAGTAAACGAGTGTGTATGTACATATACATTTATATAAGTGTACATACATGTAAATTTATATAATGTATATATTAATGCATACATATCTAAATGTATAAAATAAATATATGTACAGTATACTGTGCACCTACATAATTATTTGTTCAGGACACTATTTTAATTCATGGGACTAGGCTCCCTGTAGGAGATGAAATTGACCTTCTAGCAAAAACATTCCATTGTCTCCTTGACCCCTTCAGGAAAATGCTGACACCATGAGGACATTTCTAGTCAAGCTACTGCTTTGTGGAAGTCTAACATGTGATGTTTTTGATTGCGAATATGAAAGAGGCAGCAAGGATGTAAACTATGCTGTAAAGTAGGGTTCTAGAAGGGTTAAGCCCTTTTGGCATGACTTCTTTTTGAAGTTTGAAATGCTGTAAATTCAGACAACTTTCCCATAATTTTAAAATACTTTCCAAAACTCAGTATACAAATGCTTTTAGGGGGTATACAGACAACACATTAGAATGCATGCTCTTTTCAACATATTGGAACACATGCTAGTTAATTTCAATCATTGATAAACTACTATCAAAGGGCCTAAGGTGTCAATAAGCACCACAAGTTACTGCAAACTCTCTGAGTGAACCAAAGCTAGAGGCAGAAGGAATAGTCTTTTTTCCCTATGGAAAAATGAAAGTGTATTTCCTTCTGACACATTCTTTGGAGAGTTGATCCAAGGTCGTCTTCAGTACCATATGGCCTCCCAATATCAATCTAAATTAACTTCTTAATTGCAAACGAAAAATTCCCTAAGGTTTAAAAAAAAAAAAATCAATAAAACCGTATTATTCAAGCTCCTAGCAGAGGTAATTGCTGGGGACAGGCTTAAAACACTCTCCCACCGGCAAGAAACGCTTTCCGGCTCAGGTAAGAACGCACCATCCTGCAGCAAACAACACGCTGCCAAGTCTGATAAGATTAATGTGGGTTTTTTTGTTGTTTGTTCGTTTTTTTAGGGGGGACAAACTTTTCGGCGATGGGAACGGTCGAGAAGAAAGCACTCTGAAGTACGGATTCTCGCTCCGTCCAGCCTAGGGACTGCAAAATGTCCCAAGGAAGGTGACATCTTGTCGAAGTCATGTGCTGTACAGCAAGGCAAATGAGGAGGTGCTGAGAGCCAAGTTTCTTCCCAACTTCAAGCCCCCACCCCCAGCTCCTTCCTCCCTGGACTTTGACCAGAAGGGTGTGAACGCCTCGGCTGGGGAAAAACTCAAACTTTCCGAGCCTGGGAGCGCTGCCCCGACCGCGGAGGCGGCGCCGGTGCGCGGGGTCCGGGTCGTCGCCCGCACATCCCCGGCAGTCGAGCATCCGTTCGGCCGGTTGCGCGGGTGTCCGCCGCCCTCCAACGGCAGGCGGGGTCCGGGGTTCCAGCCGCGCGGGCCGCACCCGCCAGAGCAGAGCCCCTTAGTTCCCTCGCGCCCAGCCCGCGGGGGTTCGGCCGTTGGCAGCGACGGTTTGGCCGTTGGCAGCGGGACTTCGGCGGTTGGCAGCTCTGGCCGGCCGTTTTCCCTCCCGCCCAGGGCTCCCCGAGTTCCATCCCAGGGGATTCCCGCGCGGGTGAAGGGAGGACCGGACCGCGCGGGGCGACTCCTGAGAAAAGTTTTGTGGAGCTCGCCGCGCCGCTCCACCGGCCTCTAGGGCCGCGGGAAGCCCGCCTCCCATGAGGGCCCGAGTTAACCTGAGAGCCACCAGCCAGCTCACCCATACGTTCTCGCAGTCCCCGCAAGGATGTGCTGCCGCTGGGGCCGGCGACAGCGCGGTCCGCCATCTTCGGAGGCGAGATGGGACCCACTGGTGACTCTGGGACGGCAGTGCGCAGGCGCTGCCGTGGCCTCCGAGGGGACCGCGGCCTGGACCCCGGGGGGCGGGGCGGGGCGGGGCCCGGAGAGCCACCGCGCCGCCTTGGAACCCTCAATCTAGGCAGCGCGGCTCTTCACACATCAGGTCGCCTCACCGACTGGGCAGAGAGTAATTTATCTGAAGAAACCCTCTCCTACGTCCGTGCTCTACTCCTGCGCATCCTGGGTGCCAGCCAATCAGTAGCCCGCTTAGCCATCCAACATTCCTGTTCTCCTTTTTTCATCTCTACCTAGCAACGCATTAACATTCCATCTTCCCCATCCATTCACTTAGGTACGTTCACAGAGTGCCTCCTCTGGGCACGTGTATCTTGAGTTTACTAGTCCTCGAAACACAAAGGCCCGAGTTGAGGGAGGAGGCCCAGGGAGAGGATGAGAGGATACGTTACCGTGAGGTGCGAGGGGCCCCATTGTGAGGAGAGACTGTCTTACCTGGTTGCAAAATGGTGACGCTGTTAGGCCTCAAAGTTGACTGAAAAAATTTTAGGATGTGTGTGTACCTTTAAAGTAAAATAGAGCGCTTATTGACTTGAATCTCCAGATTTGGGGGGAAACCTTTGGGGTTGCTGAATATTTTTCCCATTCACAGGACAAACTAAATTAGCTTGAAGTACACAACTTCATGGGCACTTGCCAGTACAAGATGGATTCACCCCTGGTATTAATATTGTGTGTTATGAAACATGGTTGCAAGGAAGGGGTTTATGGTTGGGGCTGCGGGAGACCCTCAAAATGGAGCAGGAGACCACTTGTGGGACATCACCTGGGTGAGCCTGCTGAGTCTCAGAATGAATTGAACTTCAAAATGACATGGGGCATTACTATTCTGTGTGCATATATGATTACATGACCAATGTAATTCTACATCATGTACAACCAGAAAAATGAGAGGTTGTACTCCATTTATGTATAATATGTCAAAATATATTCTACTGTCACGTATAATTAATAAGAACAAATAAAAATATATAATGAGAAAAGACATGAAAGCTATAAAATGGAAGAAGCTAAAATAACAAACACTTATTGTGACTATGTGCCAAGTATTGTTCTTTTTTTTTTTTTTTTTTTTGTACCAGGGGTCCTTAACCTCTGAGTACATCCCCAACTCTTTTTATATTTTATTTAGAGACAGGGCCTTGCTAAGTTGCCAAGGCTGGCCTTGAACTTGGGATCCTCCTACCTCCTGAGTCTCACTGGGATTACAGGTGTGCGCCATCACGGTGAACCCAGCTCCATGTACTGTTCTTCACTACATGTATTAATGTATTAATTCATTTAGTCCCCTTACTAACCTATGAGATATGTATCAACCTCATTTTTACAGACGGGGTAACTAAAGCAGAGAGATAATAAATCATTTGTCCAGATTCACACATAAGTGACAAAACTGGAATCTGAAACCAGAATGTTTCACTTCAGTGTCCATGTGCTTATGTGATACTGGTTCACGAGAACTGAGACACAGAAAATTTATAAATGATTAGTTATCAGAATGCACAAAGATCTAAACATACATAGGAAAAAGGCAACCTCCAAAAAATGGGCAAAAGCAATAAACGTGCCTCTCAATAGAAGAGAAAATACAAATAGTCAATAAATATTGAAAAAATGTTCAAAGTCTATATACTCAATACAAGTGAAAAGCACCACAGAATAGCATGCTAGCCCTACAGATTTGGCAAAAGTTAAAGACTGAACAGTAAGTGTAGGTGAAGAGGTAATCAATAACACTAGAAGCCCTGCTTCTAAGTGAATATAGTGTTCATGGTGGAGTCATGATTATTATTATGACACACCTGTGATTTAGAGCACCAGTGAAGTACATACATATACACAAACCCAAATTCAACTTTGATGAACTTTCAAGAACTTCACAAATAGAAAATCTAGAAAGCAACATTACCACCGGGTGCAGTGGTGCACACCTGTAATCCCAGCAACTCGGGAGGCTGAGATAGGATTGTGAGTTCAAAGCTAGCCTCAGCAATGGTGAGGTGCTAAGCAACACAGTGAGACCCTGTCTCTAAATCAAATACAAAATAGGGCTGGGGATGTGGCTCAGTGGTAAAGTGCCCTGGGGTTTAATTCCTAGTACCAAAAAAAAAAAAAAAAAAAAAGCGACATTACTATTGTAGTTTCTTGCAATAATATTGAACTCAAATCTAATAATGAAAGAACATTAGGACAAAGCTACCTATGGATTAGATCCTGGATTTAAAGATAAATTCAAAGGGCATTGTTATTGGGCCAGTTGGAAGATTTTGAATACAAACTGTATAATAGGTAATACTGCATTGAGATCAGAGTTCTTGGGTGTGAAAACGATATTGCGGTCATGTAGGAGAGTGTCCTTTTGGTTAAGAAATAAATAATGACAAAATTTGGAGGTGATGACTCATAATGTCTGAAACACACTGGTAAGTAGTTCGGGAAAAACCAGAAAAGAGCAAATACCAAAAAATGTTAAAAATCTGGATAGTCACATGGAGTTCATTTTATCATTCTTTCACCTTTTCTGTAGGTTTATTAAATCTAGATAGTTTGTCTTCAGCTTATTTGGAAACATAAAATTTGATTGGGAATTACATCTGAGGAGGCACCCGACACAATCTTTTCAGTATTCAGAGTTCCTTAAAACTTTAATCTAGCCTGGGTATGGGAGAGGGAGGGGAGATAAGACATCCACAAACAAACAAGAGCATAAGGAGCTGGTTTAGTAATTAGGATAGGTTCTAAGAGCTCAGAAGGATGAGGCATCAGTCCTGTTTGGGATAGCAAGGGAAGAGCTGGCACTTACTCTGGACTTGAGATGGGAGCCTAGGGAATCTAGTCATTGTTGTACTTTCAAAAGAACAGCATGCCTTCACCACAGCACTCAGTTGCTGAGCTGGGCGATGGGTCCATCCGGGGCCACATCTCTCTATTTTTTCCAAATAAGCTGGGAATCTGAATGTTAGTATAAAACCTCTTATTTCAAAAAGGATGACAACATTTAAGGTTAAAAAACAAACACTGTGTAGGGTAAATAAAATTATCAAATATCTAGCCACTGTTCACATTTCCCAATTATCCCATTATTTGCTATTTGAATAAAACTCCAACTCAGGTCCATTCATTGCCTTAATTGATATGCCTTTTAAGCATCTTTTAATGTATAGGTAACCCTTCTTTTTTCTCTAACATCTTTGATGGATTACTATGAAATTTAGTATTCATTATTTCATTCTGTAGTAAGTCATTAAATTAAACTTTTACTGTCCATCTACTCTGTCTGGCAAAGAGATCAAAAGAGAGAAGGAAGCCCTGAACCTGGCATACACATCTCTTTGGCTCTAAGCTGATGATTCATATCTGGGTATCCTTAGATATTTCCTTGGGGCTAGAGTGGCTCCCTAAGGATCCCCTGGCAGACTGTACATTTCTCAGAAAAACATTGGAATGTAAGGCTGCCAGCTTTGGGAAAGTGCAGTCTATTCAGGAGCTAAAACAAACTGCCTGGGAAAGAACCCAGGCAGTTCCTCTTCTCCCCTCTCCTCACCTCAAGTCTCCTCCTTGTATCTGGAAAGTGTTCCCCAGGGAGAAGAGAAGAGAACTAGAATCCTATTCACTTATTTCTCTCCTACTTGGCTAATTTTCCTCTTTAAAACTTACACCAGGGCTGGGGTTATAGCTCAGTTGTAGAGCACTTGCCTAACATGTGTGAGGCACTGAGTTTGATTCTCAGTACCACATATAAATAAATAAAATAAAAGATCCATCTACAACTAAAAATATATTTTAAAACAAAACAAAAGAAAAAAATTACACCAACAGGAAAATATTCGGAAACCACAGTCATAACAGGTCTAGGGATTGTCAAATATTTTTCTATTGAAAGATAAAGTTTATAAAACTTGAATTCACATCCAATAAAAATTCAGAGAACTTACCAGTCTAACACATTTGCATTAAGCTGCCACTACCACAGCGCTGTACTGAGTGGTAAGCTTACCAGCATGTGGGGGCTCTTTTCCCCCATCCCTAGCTACCTGGCAGATTCATCCGTCATACCCAGTTTAGACAGGGCTCTAGTTTTGTAATTTTTTTCTTTCATCTTGACTCTTGCCCTGAATCTATTGCCCCTTAGGGAGCAGACTTACCTCAGGGCCTAGTCATTTCTCAATTGGTTTATGGAAGACTTCTCAAACCCAGAATTCTTACTACAACTGCAGCACCTCCCCTCAACTGACCTTTTAGGGTCCCTCCTTCCCTTTGCACACATTGAGGGGGTAGGGGTGATGACAAGGATGGAACAGGATACCTCACTCTCTACCTCCTGCAGGCTGTATGGTGTCATCTTCTTTTAGGGAGTCTCTGGTCTTTCCTAGGGTAGGGCCCTGATTTTCATTGCCTGAGCTCACCAGGGTTGGAGGTGTGAGCTTCTGAGGGGATGAAGAAGAGAACATTTCCGTCCAAACTGGAAATTCAGACAAAGCTCCAAGAGGAAGGGTGTGGCAGTGGTGGCAATCTGCTTGGAGTGGTAGGTAAGTCTTGGATACTTACTGGTGGATAGCAAGAGCTGTCATTTATCAGTGATGACTCAATGACAGGTACAGTGCTGAAGGCCTGACATGGATTGTTTCCTGTAATTCTCACCACAACTTTATGAGCTAGCTTCTATGATCATCTCCATTTTACAAATGAGGAAGCAGGCACAGGGTATAACTAACTTGTTGAAGGTTATCACACAGTCAGTAAGTAGTAGAGTCAGTACATTTCACGCTAGGGCTTATATATCCCCTTCATGACACCTCTTGGTTTTCCATTTGATAAGCCGTAGTATGCTCTTCATTCACAACCCATGCCATCACTTCTTCCTTGATCCAGCCCTCACACTCTGGTGATGGAGCCTTTTCATAGTTGTACTTTCTCATTGGTAAAGTTTTATCACAACTACATTCTCCAACCCAAGTATCAGCATAGCTGTCTCTAATGCCTTTAATGGAATTGACTCAAACTATTAAACAAGAAACGTGTTGCAAATGGGAGCTTGATACATGTCTAGCAATGTGTAGATGTTCTGAGACAAGTTTGCTGAGGGTGAGGACGGATGATGACTACCCTACCAGTAGCCTTACCCAGTGTGCTTACCCAGGCATTGGAGATCGAGCTGTGAAGGCACGGATCTAATTTTATTTTGGGTTGCACAGGACATATATAGACACATTATCCAATCAGGTTAACATGCTTGTTAAAGTATAACAGAGTCAGCCTATAGGTGAACTATATGTCGAGGGTCCAGGTAGTGTAAACAAACCAAGCATGCCTAAGCAATTCTGCCCAGCAACAGGTCTGAGTCAAAGGACTGGGGGAATGGCAAGCCCCAGCACACAGCATGAGGCAAGGCAGCGCGGGCGAGCTCACATCACAGCTTGCTGGGATGCATGTCAGAACAAGGCCTTCCCTCAGTTCAAACTCAGCCTCAACAGCTACAAAGACCTTCATTCCATGGCGAGTCTTTACCATTACCTCAGTTTCTCTGTCCAGACGGTTTGGCTTACTTAGACCAAGGTGTTAGTGACTGCTGTCAGATAAGCTTGAGGAATGTTCCCTGCAGAATTGGAGATAGATATGATTCCCCTTAAGTAGTTTCCTTCTAGAAAGGCTCAGCCCCAAAGTTACTGATTTCAAAAATACATATGTAACAATGGAATATTACTCAGCCTTAGAGAAGAATGAAGTTATGGCATTTGCTGGTAAATGAATGGAGCTGGAGAATATGATGCTAAGTGAAATAAGCCAATGCCCCCAAAACCAAAGGCCAAATGTTTTCTTCAGTATGTGGATGCTAATTCACAGTAAGCGGGGACTAGGGAAGAGTAGAAATACTTTGGATTAGACAGAGGGCAGTGAAGGGAGAGGAGGGGGCATGGGGGTAGGAAGGATAGTGGAATGAAGCAGACATTATTACCCTATGTGCACATATGATTACAGGACCTGTGTAACTCTACATAATGTACAAAAAGAAGAATGAGAAGTTACACTCGTTTATGTATGTGTCAAATGCATTCTACTGTCATGTATAACTAATTAGAACAAATAAAAAAATACACTTGTAAAAGGAAAGTGTGCCACATTTATCACACTGTTATCCTACAAGGAATATTTGTTCAATAAATGAAAGAGAGTACTAAAAGCTTTCCTGGGTACTGAAGGAGGAAGAAATGAAAATATTTTGAATGGCCACCAGGATGTTGAAAAGCTCAAACTTAAAATCATTAAAGGGGAAGAAAATGCTGTCTCTTTTGACATCAAATAAAGTAGAGCAAACATGGGCTGTGTCTTCTCATTCTAAATATGGGCCTGCAATACAAGGGAAGCTTCATAGGATGCCAACAAGCATAAAATATCAAGGAATGCCTTTTGAAGACACTTTAGGGTTTCTAATAGAGCTACAAATTGGCAAAATCCAGATGGGAAAAGTGAGAAGAAAAGAAGAGTCAGGATGGTTTGTTAAGACACAGATTGATGTGCCCCATTCTTGGAGTTGCTGATTATTATTTATATAATATATGTCCTAGGGAAAGGTACTGATTCATGCCTATTGTGATGTTAATTACAGCAGAGCACTTAACACCATTACCCTTTGATATTGGGAAATACAAGAAGTGCTAACATAGATCTAGTGTTATATACATTCTGAATATTGAACATTTTTTCTACTGAGAGCAGAGAGAAACTTTGCCCCGGGGTATACATTGAAAACCAAAGCATCACCATCAAGTTACAGTGCACATCACAGAGCAGGCAAGTACATCACAACATGGGCAGGTAGAAGGCGCATCACATACATGGAGGGATGGCAGAGATGCCTAGTGGTATTTTGTACCCTGATTTCCTACAGTACAGTCTGAAACAAAACAAAACATACATGGTTTTCCTCTTCTTTCCCTCACATAGGATAGTGCATGCACAAACCCAACTAAATTTTAGTACAAGCTAGTTATATGAGCAAAGGGAAAGTAAAGCAATTCAGATGGCACACAGGAAGTAAAAGGCAGAAGAAACTCCCGAGAGCTTTCTCAGGGAATCTGAGCCAGATTGAGAGTAGGCCACATTCTCTCACCCATGACACTCAATCTCCAGTTTATTCTGCTACAAATTCAGATGCCTCCATGGCAGAGGAAATGGTTTGTTGCTTTGAGTACTGATGTAGATGTTTGGAAGCTGTGCAGATGGAAGAAATTTCATCCATATTCATATTTGTTTCTTCATGAATCATCAAGTCCTATTGTTCTAAAAGTCTTCATTAAGACTTTGAGACCCAAACTGAAACCATTTTCAATGGTTACAAATCGCACCTTACTCTGGTTCTTCTTGAGGACTTTCATTTGCAAAACTCAGTTGTCAAGTGGCTAAAAGAGTTGTGTAGCTGAAAGGCTGCACCGTAAACCACCTTGTTTCATGGCCAGCTTGAAGATCTATTTAGAGAATGTGTACTCTGGTAGAAAAAAGGGCCAAAGAGTATAAAGCAACCTGTGTGTGTGCTCTCTAGGGCATACCCTCTAGGGCAGACGAGAGCCGAAGCAGTTTTCATCAATGGGTTCTCATTGTCTCTGCAGACAGCTGGGGTGAAAGACTTCAACAGAAACAGCAAAACTTCTGAGACTCAGGTTAGTAGAACAGGTAGCCCTTCCAATCCCCCAAGGAGAGTGTTGAGGAAGACTCGGGGCAGAGGGAGAGGGAAAAGGGAAAAAGCGAAGGTGATCTCTGAGCCAGTGGATAAATAGACCATATTTCTCTGCTCTGATGAAATACACATGCCCTTCTTTAGTTTCCAGCTGTTACTGTTGAGGACAGATGACAGAATACCAGCACTAGGAAGGATCATCAAGGCTACCTAGTTTAGACTCAGAGGCAGGAGCTGACTCAAGTCCCCATTGCAGGAACCCAGGTCTCTTGAGGCCCTATCTAATGCTCTTTGCTCGATACAAACATGTGAAAGGTCGCCCAAACAATCTTTTGGAAGAAAAATAAAGTGAGCATCGCTGAACCAGTGCTGGGGACCATTATGTAATCCAGCTGGAATTTGACCTATATCCTCCCTTCAGATGAAACTGAAAAAGAGATGGGAGGGCAATGTAGGGAGATGTGGCAAAGTTGTGAAAGGCACACTGCAAGGCTGTTTAGCAATCATTCTTTCTGTAGGGTTCCTGGGAGGTGACCCCTGCCTTCTGTTCCAGACACATTCCTCGCTGCTTCCTCCCAGGCAATCATCTTGGCCCACAAGCCTCTGCCTCTTGATCTTTACCCTTCCCCCGCCTTCCAGAGGCATGATTCAAAGTCAGGATAATCTGACTCCAGAGCTCAGGAGTTTTCCAGCAGATTGAGGAATCAGAGGAAGAGAGGACAACTAAAAACAGTGCTTGGCAGCCTAGGCCAAGGGCTAAACAAGTGGCCAGATCTGGGAGTGAGGGTGGAAAATGGGGAGATAGCCAGGCATCAGAGTACCTGAGAGGTTTCATGAAAGAAATGGCTCTTCCAACTGACCTTTGCAAGTGGTTGCTGTCTATTGGCTGGCAAGCACTTTTTTTATGAGGTGGGGGTCTCACTATGTTGCCCAGGCAGGTCTTGAATTTGTGGGCTCAAGCAATCCTCCTGCCCCGCAAGTAACTGGGACTGCAGGCACTCCCCACTGCATAATAAATTCTTGTATGTGTTATCCTCCGAGTTCAGCATGGTGCTGTGCAGAGGGTTTATGTTCAAATTGTTTTTGTTGACGATGATGACATTTACCATGATGCCTGGGGCTAATTAATTCAATGGAAACAGACCCAGGAGGAACTGCTCAGTCTTTTGGAACTAACTGTTCTTTTCTCTCTTTTTTTTTGGTATGGGGGGTGGGGAGGGGTGGGTGTGCCGAATTCTGGTTTCTTCTGGATTTGTGTACACTGGCATAGTACTGATGAGGCTGATTTAAGAAGGAAGGTGTGAGAAACAAAGCAGTGACTTTAATTTTGGTTCTGTAGATATATTTTGGTGGTGTTTTTATGATTAAAAATGACCCAGTGTGTATGCCTGACAGGAACATGGGCCACAGCATGCCTGACATATGCTTTCTCCCATCTCCATATGTTTCATTTATATCTTAATCCACAGCCTGCTGGGAAATAGCCGGGTAAGGCAGCACTTAGGGGAACTCTGTCAGTTGGTCCCATGCTAATTTCTTAGCCTATGGTATTCACACATCTTCCACTATGAGCTGGAATTTGGCCCTGGGCCTGTGGAATTGCCATAGGGATGACTGCAGGGGAAAGAAAATCTGAAATGTAAAATGACTTTGTTCTAATGTGAGTCAGGGATGTGTTCAGTCTGTTTATAGAAGGAGGAAATGACATTTGGTGGAAAGTGGTTCAGGGAGAAATGCTGTCATTATATAAGCATTTGAATTTTAGTAAGAGACTAAGAGTGTAACCTACTAGTTAACTTGCATGGTCCCCAAGTGTGTTCTTTATCCTCTGCAGTAGGGTGAGAAGAGTGTGGGTTTTGGAATTTAATACATTTAGGTCTGGGTCCCAGTTCTGCCTCTTGACTGCAGCCTGGGACCTTAGTTTCTTCATCTGTAAAATGAGGATAATGACAGTTGCTTATGACTACTTTATTGATACTCAAATCAGTTGATATAAAGGATCAGACACATCATCCAATATACGGTACAGGCTCCATATGACATGGCTAGTAGGAATGGTAGCTAATATGAAGAGGCAGCATATGGCAGCTATGCTATGAAGGTCAGTAGTATTATCCCCTAAAATGCTAATACTATTAATAATGATGATATATCACACAGATCAGATTGGACTAGGTAATTCCTCACCTACTAATCCTGCCCTAACTCCAGTTACTGGAAAACCTCATATTCCTCCCCTGCACCTTGCTCCTAAATGTCTTCATTTGTGAACACAGGGATGGACATGTTTCACCAGGTGATTAGTCAATAAAGACAGGAGGTCAAGAGAACAAGCATTTTGTTACCCAAGTGCTAGCAAAGGGTTTGGCAGCCTGAGACAAGACACCAAGTTTTCAGGCAAAAGAAAATAATTATGTGTAACTATTTAACAAAGAGCCTTGTTTGGGGGAAAATAAACACAGGAGTCATTCATATACTTGAAATCTTTTTAAAAATCAGAATACTGGGACTTCACAGAAACCAGTACCCTTTGTGCTCTTGCCCCACCCCCTTCCTTCCTTCCTCCACTTCCCTCAGCTGTTGAGGAGAAGAAGGAGTGCCTTAGAAGGGGACAAGGTAGAGTCTGTTCCCTCAAGGTAGTGGCAAAGCACATTGTCAGTCACAGACCAATCTGCCCCCTCCCCCAGGCACATCCTTCCCCTCCAGAAAGCACAGCAAATAGATTCCAAACCAACAGATCATAGCCACCACCAGGTGCTTGAACCCTTTCCTCACTTTTTTTTTGTTTTACAAATGCCAACAGCCTTATTGGAAGATAGATTTGCAAGAAAAGAAAACCTCTCAAGAGTAAACAGCATCAGCCAGGCCTGTTGCTCCAGCCTGTTAACTCAGGTGCCTGAAGAGGCCAAAGGATTTGCAAATTTGAGGCCAGTGTCAGCAGCTTAGCCAGACTCTGACTCAAAATAGAAAAAAAATTTTTAAAGGGGCTTTGGATGTAGCTCAGTGGTAAGGTGTTCTGAGTTACATTCCCAGTACCAAAAATAAGTAAACAAACAAATAGATCAGCATGTAGTGAGACTCTAAACCAGAAGATTGCCACCTCAGCTGTTTATGAAGAGGGAGGCACGTGGGCCTGGAAGAAGATCAGGTTAAGGAGGGGTTAACCCAGATCAGATCATGTGTTTAAATGCATTTCACAAACCTCAGGAAGTACTTGCACCAGGGGGAATAGTGCCTCCTACAGGGCAAAGCAATTAAATGCTTCCTGAAAACAAACCTATTTTTCTCTGGCTTTGGGGATGCCATGGCACAGAATGTCAACACTTTTCACTGCCACTATTTGTGCATAGTTTCAAATTCTTCCTGGTTATGTTCCTCCCCCTCCACCCCAGCCCAGTTGCTGCCAATTCTCTGGGTGTGGTAGAAAGGAAACATTTTCAGTCTGGTCTCCAATTCATGGAAATATAAATGACAGTAATAGAACGTTTCAAATTGTGTATTGCTTTAAAATAGGAAGGTCAGTTATATTTTTTCTAGTGCCATTTTGTGCCATACTTTTCAAAACCTGTATGGTAGGCATTCTGGGTTGTGATTCTCAGGAACACCAGAGACACAAAAACTAAAATTCTGACTCACTTGATAGCTCAAAGACACTCACATTGAACATTTAATCAACTTCTCCCTCATTTTATGAAGGAAACAATTTAGATAGAGTGACTTGTCCAATCACATAGCTAGTTAATGGCTGAGGCATTCATTTTAATGTCCCCTTTCAAAATGCTGTGCAATCCAAATTATAATCCAGGCAAGTTTTGGTTTTTTTTGGGTGCATAAACTAGCAAGAAGATTAGTTGTCATGATAATTAAATGATATAGTGTTTGTAAAATGGCATGCATAGTAGCTAAATCAAACTCAATTAAAATGTTCTACACAGGCCAGGCACTGTGGCTCATGTCTATAATCCCAGCAGCTCGGGAGGCTCAGGCAGGAGGATCATGAGTTCAAAGCCAGCCTCAGCAATTTAGTGAGGCCCTAAGGATCTCAGTGAGACTCTGCCTCAAAATAAAAAAAGTAAAAAGGGTTGGGGATGTTGCTCAGTGGTTAGTGCCCCTAGGTTTAACATTGGTACCAAAAAAAAAAAAGTTCTACCCATTACGTATGTTTTCTTTCTTTTATATATTTAAAAATTTTTTTTAGTTGTACATGGACACAATACCTTCATTTTTTTTATTTATATGTGGTGCTGAGGATTAAACCCAGTGCCTCCCACATACGAGGTGAGAGCTCTAACATTGAGTCAGAACTACAGTCCTTTTGTTTCATATTAATGTCCACATATATTTTAGGTTTACATAGTTGTCATGTTTGTGTCTATGTCATATTGTAGTCTGCCTTTTTTACTTAACACAGCCCACATACTTATCATTTTAAAGCTTAAATAGCATTCCATCTGGTCAATAGGCTACATTTTTTAGACACTATTATTGAACATTGGATTGTTCCCAGTTTTTGACCATATAAATAGTAGGGCTTGAAATGAATGACCTGCAGTCTTACGCCCTCTCACCCGCTGCTCCTTTGGGGATTTCATCTTTGGAATATGGTCTCTGGAATGCAGGAAGAGATGTAAAGAGCTTTCAAATCAAATTGCTTTCCAGGGAAATGCCACCAGTTTATTGTATATCTGTGTAATCAGTGATGGGGAGACTATGTTTTGGGGAAAAAGTGGTTTAACTCTTCTCTCCAGGCATAGAAAAGGAACTTGAGGGTTCTTGACTGAAACCTCCTTCTGCATCCCCACCCACCCCACACTGTTAATGCTTTCCTGGACTTTTTCTAACTTCCTCTTTCTGTAGAGCCTCTTGGAGCAGAAGTAGCTCTGCTGATTATAGAACATAATGAACAGTTTCGGCACCAACACTAGACAAAATCTAATGAAAGCAACACACATGGAAGTATGAACATCCAAAGTGCTTCACCAAATCAAATGTTAGAGATTCATTTGTGAATTTCCATCCTGGACAAACAGGGGATTTTGGTTTCAAAGATCAGCTGATGAGAAAAGTCTGCTCTTTATATTTAGAAAGAAAAGTCTGCCTCTGGATATGTGTACCCATTTCCTTGAATTTGAGCATTTAGCTCACTGGACTTGAGGTGCCTGTTTTGACTTCTGTCGCTTACAAACTGTCAATCATTTAATACTAAGAAGAAACATTTAAAAATTATGAGCCCATTATTTCTATACACTCTTATTTATTTCTTATAACAATTCTTGGAGAGAATGCTCTTATCCCTATTTTACCAAGGAGGAAAGTGAGGTTTAGAAAGATTCACTTTGCCCAGAGTTACATAGTTAGAAAGTGCCAGAGATGTGACATTAACTCAAATTGTTCTGATTTGAGGGCCTTCTTTCTTTCTTTCTTCCTTTATTTTGGGTGGGGGAGGGACTCTTGCTATGTTATCCAGGCTGGCCCCTGAACTCCTGGGCTTAAGCAACCCTCATACCTCAAACTGTTGATTAGCAGAGACTGCAGTTACTGGCCACTGTGTCTGGTTCCTCTTTGCTTTTGATCTTGTCATGCCTCTCATATGCTCCTCATTTTTGAGATGGTGTCTGATTACCTTCCATACTGAGTCCAGTGTTGTTTCAAGGATCAAATGAGATAAAAATCCCAAAGAACAAACAAAACGTTATATAAATGTGTAGGCATTTTGTAAATATAAAGCAATATCATGACTTGAGTTTAACTTAGCTACAGTTATTCAACATGATGCTACTAGCCACACAATGTGGCCCAGTAGTTATGTGGCTGGAAAGACTCTGTAGTTTCTGTCCTAAGAATTATTTCTCATGATTGGCTCTCTGATAATTGTTACACTATGATATTTGCAAATGTGATGTTCCCACCTATACGAGACTCACCTGTATTGATGTTTCTGTGCATGAGGGTCTTATCATTCCTTAAAAAGGGTCAGATGAAGCAGAAGTGGATCTCAGAGACTGTCAGGGGCAACTCAGTTCTTCCACCTCAAATCTTTGTTGTAGGTGAGAGACTGATGAAATGGGATACTAAGTGAAGGGGCCACTGTCCCTCTCACTTCCTCTCCTAAGGGAGAAACCCTGGAGTTAGGCACACTGAACTTTCATACTATAATCAGAGACTCTTTGCATTGGAAGAAGCCTTAGACAATCTCTTATGGGATACCCACCCTCTTCCCATTTCTTATTTCTTGAATATAGTTTTGTTACAAATGAATACATTGTCCAGTATGGGAAAAAGAAGGAAAATTGTACATAGTGTGCTGTATCAGACTCTGTTGCAGGAAATTGGGTTATAAAATGCCATAAGGCATCCTTGTGTGTGACATGCCTTCCTGAGTGTGATGTGCCTCTCTGTCCTTTATGTGGTTGATCTCATTTAATTCTGGTAAATTCCCATGATGTAGATACTGTGATTATACTAAAGATGAGGAACTCAAGGCCTAGAGAGGTTAACTAATCACCCCAGGGCACATATGCAGTTACTAAGTGAAACTATTGGGACTTTTCACCTTTCAAAAGAAGAAAAGGGGAAGATATTGGGACTGAGAGTCGAATTTTGAGTCACTACCTGTATGACCTTGGCAAGTCACTCCAGTTCTGTTTTATCCTCTGTAAATTAAAGGATCATACTCAATTAGTACTCTGATTCCTTCCTGGATTTATGTTCTACTGACATCTGTGCAATTATTTGTGATCACTCAAAAGTGGAATTAAGCGTGTTTAGTTGCTCAGAAAAATAAAAATACGAATAGAAATAGAAAGTATGGAGGTGTTCCCAAATCACAGAAATGACAAAGGAAAGACCACTTTCTGCTACTCGGCAAAACTGAGTGTTGCTGCCACCTAGTGCACAAAAGAAGCATTGTTTTAATGCAAGGTCAGATTCTTCTATGGAGGCCCATTGAAAAATGCCATAAATCATCTAGTTAAGCAGATAACTTATGGTATTTCACTGGTACATTAATACCACAGTGTTTGATTCATTCATTATATTCAAGCCAATGTGTTTTCCTTTGAGCCAATGGGATTGGGAGAAGACCCACTCTGGGCGGTGTTAAATAGACATGATACATCTTTGGGCTTCTCCAAACATCTGCTCATACTGTGTCCTTTCTCACTGGTCCTCTCCCTCTCCTATCTAGAACCCCAGAATCCTATGTGGTCTGAGAATGAAGGAATCACCCTCAGAGAATTTCTAGGGCAGCCTGGGTCATTCGACAGTAGAAAACTGATTTGACTGAGGTTGTGCAGATAGTTAACAAAGGCAAAGTTGCTTGTAGACTGGTTCCAGAACCCTTAAGACTGGTCTGATAAAACCTGCCTATAATGAATGAGATTGGATATTTACCAAATCTTTTTCACAAGAGAATATTGCTCCTGGGTCTAGGACAAGAGTAGGAAACATATCAATGATACGAACATATTTAAAGGAAGCCAAGTTGTTCTGGTAGGGAGGAATGGGTGGTCAGCCTAGGAACCTGGAGAAAGCTGAGTGGAGCTGCAAGCGCTAGAAACACTCTATGCCCCTTTGGAAGAAGGGTTTGCTTGCTCATGCTCATCTGAACTCACAGCAACTTGGAGCTGCATGTGAAGGCCCCAGTCATCTGGTCTCAAACTTCATGTGATACATTTTCGCCCCGGGGGAGTGCCCAGGGTTCTCATTGCCCCAGATGGAATCTTATTGTTTTCTCTGCTATTAGGAAAGAATATCAGAAGTGAGAGTGAAAAAAGCAAAAGTAATTGTGGGATAATACAAATCTTCTAGATTCTTCTAGAAATATCCTAGATTTCTTCTACTTTTTTTTTAGAAAAAAATCAAAAACTTTTATTGTAATTATAATAAATGACTTAAAACAAACTGGCAGTCCCAATAGCTCAGGAGGCTGAGGCAGGAGGATGGCAAGTTCAAAGCCTGTCTCAGCAAATTAGTGAGGCCCTATGTAACTTAGTGAGGCTCTGTCTCAAAATAAAACATAAAAAGATCTGGGGAAGTGTCTCAGTGGTTAATTGCCCTTGGGTTCAATCCCTGGTACAAAAACAAAAACAACAAACTAGCAGCCCCTAGTTGAGATATCTACTTAATCTCGACTCTTGACTCTGTACAGTCAATAACCCTAGTTAATAAGAACAGCTGTTGTTAGGGAGGGGGGCAAGTATGGAGGAAGGAACTACTGTATAGAGGGTAAAGAGGGGTGGGAGGGGTGGGGGGAAGGGAAAAAATAACAGAATGAATCTAACAACATTGCTCTATGTAAATTTATGATTACACAAATGGTATGCCTTTACGCCATGTACAAACAGAGAAACAACATGTATCCCATTTGTTTACAATAAAAAAAAAAAAAAAAGAACAGCTGTTATCATCAAGGACATCCATTGTGTCCAGTGCTTTGCACTCATTATCTCATATATCTGACAATAACCCAGTGAAGTAATGATTGCTGTGATATCCATTTTACAGTGGAGTAAGCTGAGGCTCACAGAGCAGTTTCCCTGAAGTCACATAGCTCTTGCTGGTCATATCAGTTCTTAATCTTCCTGGATGTCCTAATACAAGGAAGCAGGAGGTGAGTGTATTTTCAGGCTAGAGAACATGCATCTTTCTGTCTCTAGGAGGAGATTACTCCTTGCCATACCCAGACCGTGCTGTAAATGAATGCATATGTAGTCCAGCATTACAGCTTCTCCTCAGGGAATGATGGATCAGCTTGGTAGGCTAGTTGCCTGTAGGGGGAGAGATTACCTCGGGAAAACATTTTGTCTATCGTACAAGAAAATTTTGCTGCCTGGGGGGTGGAGCAGGAGACAGACTGTAGGAGGATAGGTGACTAATTAGTGGAAAGAAGTTTTGATTATCTGTTGCCTCAGTTTATCAGAGCAATTGCTTCTCTCTGTTAACATGGATAATTAAGACTTAACAGTGTAGTCAAGTAACCCAAATCTTCCTCCTTCAAACACAAAATTCTCTTCAATAATAAATAAGCATGTACAGAATTATTCACTGAAAGGAATGGACTTCCTTCTGGTGTTTGTTGTTAAATACAACCCCCTGTTCCTCTTCCTCCCATTGAATTACTAATTAGATGAAAAGGTTCCTTAAAGAAGTATCTATTTCTCTATCTATCTATCTATCTATCTATCTATCTATCTATCTATCTATCATTACATATCTATGTAATATGAAACTAATATGCACCACAATGATTTTACTCTTCCTTCTACTCCACTTCTCCTTGACTTTTTTTTTTGTTTTGTTTTGTTTTTTTTAGGCTAAGCATATATACTGAAACAAATTTAACCTTTTATATTTTTTCTTTATAATTTTTTGGTACTGGGGATTGAAGCCAGGGGAGCTTTACCACTGAGCTACACCCCCAGCCCTATTCATTTTTTTATTTTGAGGCAGAGTCTTGCTAAGTTGCTGAGACTAGCTTTGAACTTTCAATCCTCCTGCCTCAGTCTCTTGAATCCCTGGGGTTACAGGTGTGAGCCACTGCAGCTGGCTCTCTGTAGTTTTTTAAAGACAGAGAAAAATAAAGACATTTATAATATGTAAACAGGAAATATTTGAACACAAGCTGAGAAGCTGTTAAAAAAGAGGAAGTGAGTCCTGGACTAAAAGGAAGTTTTGTGTTCAGAGGATTATCAGAAGGGAAAAGGCAGAGTTAAAGAAAAAATAGAGGACTCATCTCATGCCTAGATTCCACGTGTTCAGACTGGATGATAAGCAGAATTTTCAATTGTTTCCTAAAGTATGCCTGAGGTACAAGAAGACTACAATTTACCCCCCAAGAACTGAGAGAATGTCTTATTTACCATTAGTTTCTTCCATGTTGTCTAGCCTAGCATGGGTATGTTTTAGGTACTCAAGTATATATTTGGGAGTGAAAAAGAGCTTTGCAATCAGGTATCAGGCTTGGAGAATCAAGTTGTGTTTTTTAAAAACAACAAAAGAAACGAGAAACTATGGAGACTTCATTTCAGAGTGTGAAGGGAAGATTGTAAAGATAGTAAATGTTCTCATCTCATTTTATATGAGTCATAACTGTGATAATGCAGCACATATGGGCAGTGTCTCAGTGACTTGTCACAGCTCCTTGACAATCTAACTGTCTACCTTTATTGTGCAAGTGACTCTAAAATAATTTTTAAAAAGCTTCTTCTCTGTATGTGTGTGTGTTAATTCAGAAAAGTTGGTATTGAAAAAAATTTTTAGAATTAGTGCATTTCTTCCTATCAGAAGTCTGTGGTCAGTTCTGTGATGTGGTGTGTGACAAGTTCCAAAAGAGTCCCCCTTTTCTCCCTAGCTCTCCCATCCTTTTTTCTCTAAGCATGTGACTGCTACTTAAAATCCTGGGGTTATTGTCTCTAGGTGGCCTTTGCTGAAATCATGTTTTGGGGAAGAAAGGGGTAGGGTAGAAACTAGCTGAAACTTTGCAAAGGAACATTTATTATGCACCAGGCATAGTGCTAGCAAATAAGCACATTAAAAGATGCTCACCATCATTAGTCACCAGGGAAATGCAGATTAAAACCACAGTGATGACCAGGCATGGTGGCACATGCCTGAAATCCCAGCAGCTTCAGAGGCAGAAGCAGGAGGATTGCAAGTTCAAGGCCAGCCTCAGCATCTTAGTGAGGCCCTAGGTAACTTAGCAAGACCCTGTCTCAAAATAAAATATAAAAAAGTGGTGGGGATGTGGCTCAGTGATTAAGGGTCCCTGGGATCAATCCCCAGTAACACACACAGACACACACACACATGAAACCAAAAACAAACAACACAGTGAGAGATCATTGTATGCCTATTAGAATGACTAAAACAAAAACAAAGACAAAACTGATAATATCAAATGCCAGCAAGGATGCAGAGTATCTGGTTCACTCATATATTTCCAGTGAGATGAGAAATGTTCAACCAAAGTGGAATGAAAATGTGTAACAGTCTCCTTTCTAGTGTGGAACTTTCTTTGCCAGGGACTAAAAAAAGGTATAAGCAAGTCCTGACAGGGCCAGGAACTAAAAATAGTAGTGTCCATGTGTTGTGTGGTGAGTAAATCAGTCAAAATGAAGAACTTGGAAGACTTAAGTTCATGATCTCAACCTGAAACCTTGTGCAAAAAGAAGAGTTTAGCTACCAATATTGTTATTAAAATTGCATGCTTCTGGAAAATACTTTCACCATTGACAGAATACCTACTCCTTCCAAAGGTAGGATATTTTTATTTCTTTACTTCCCTCTTTGTCGAGCATTGTAGAATGGGGGGGTAGATAGATATCTAGTGTAATTTGTCTCCTTTTGTAGGTGGACCTGGTGAGGGCCTGAGGGCCAGGGGGGAAGAGAGAGAGAGAGAGAGAGAGAGAGAGAGAGAGAGAGAGAGAGAGAGAGAGAGAGAGAGAGAGAGAGAGAGAGAGACCGAGACCTCAGGCTCCATGGTGCCCAGTCCAATGCAGTGTCTATATCATGCTGCTTTCATGCTGCCTTTTAGTTATCAGGTTTATGTATAGATTTCCAGGATTGGTGACTCTTGGAGAACATCTTCTGATAAGGGGATGCATGTGGTCACAGGATTTACTGTACCTTTCACAATCAATATTGATGACTTCCCCTCATTAATGGCTTCTGCTTTCAGCAAGAGTAGGGCACTTTCCCAAGTCTGTCATTTCCCCAATGACTATAAATTACAGCCAAGGCCCCTCTTATCTCCACCTGACTCAAATCACTCTCCTGGCTCAGGAGCTCCAGGCAGCTTACTGCACAGATGTTACCATAGTTGTGTTTGCCTGAGTACCTGCCAATTTGGTTAATATAGGCAAATAAACTTGTGCTCTCTGCCTTTTGCTTCTGAAGGGGACCTGTCTGGAGTTAATTGAAATAAGGAACATTAAATAATCTGAATAAACATACATTTTTTTATTACACAGGACAACTAAATTAAGCTGAAAAGTAATCTAAAGTGGTAACTACTATATATAAGCAGGAGTCTGAATTACTCATTGAGAAGTCATTTTGGGGCCTTAGAAAATGACCAGTGACCGTCTAATCAATGATATTGCCATCTGGTTGATTTCATTCTGGCCAGTTTGACTGAATACCATCAACCAGAAAACAATCCATCTGACTATGGTCATTTCTAATAATTGTGACAGAATTGATTGAGGACTTATTCAGTTATGGATACTGATGTGTTTTGTATGGTTTTGATAGTTAGGAATTTGGAAACCTCATCCCTCTTTAAATGATTCAAAGGTTCCGTTCTCCTTTGTAAATAACAAACAAATCTGCCTGAAGGCAGAAGATTTATACGATGTTATCTATTACTTCTATAATGGAACCACTGGACACTTTGAAAATAAACTTCCTCTTAATTTCACGTCCTCCCTCATCTATGAGATGGCTTTAGTATCTACATCCTTTTCCACCTAAAACATTCCATGACACCTAACATTTCCCAGCACATACAGGGGCCTATTCAAATGAGAGATCTTTAATGTTATCTGGAATAGAACAGGTTCTCTCCCACTCTTCTCTCACTCTACAAACACACACACACGCAGACACACACACACACACACGCGCACACACACATTTGTCTAACACAGTGCCTGATGGAACTCAGTGGTGGAATTAATGAATTGGTTAAACAAAATACAAGGAAGCCCTAACTTCCTATATTTTGTGTGATGTTTGGGGTCACATGTGTCATGCTTCAGTTAACTCTCTAAGCCTCAGGGAGGATAGGCAGGAAACAGAAAACAGAAAACTGAAGAGAAAAGGAGGAGGCAATCAGGGAGTAGTCAGTAAACATTAGAATGAGCAGGTGATAATAATAACTGCCCTTTCCTAAGTTGTAGCCTTTGTGCTTGATATTTTTCCATATATTATCTCAGTTCTTCCTCATAATATGTCTGTGTGAGAGGGTATTTATGTTGTGGAAACTATAGATGAAGTTGGTATAGAACTTGCCAATGTCCACACAGTAGTCCAAGGAACTCAAACTCCAGTCTTTTCTGTGTTCAGAGTCAGAACTCCCTTTTAACTCTACACTACTAGCTGGAAGAAAAGTCTAGAAACATACAGAGCCACCTGTGAGAGAGGAGTCAAAGTGCTTCCAGGATGCACTTTGTTCTGTTTCTAGGGAACTAGGTAGAAGACATTTGTTTGATTATTGGGCAGGGAACCTGTGGGAGCAGGATCCCACCATGAGTAGGTGTGGATGCGGGGTGCTGGCCAGGGAAGGACCAGAGTGGTAATAGATACAAATATTCAGCACTGAGGAGAACTCTATGCTGGCTTCTCAGTGTGGTAAACCTGGACTTTGCAATGCCATTGGCTCTCTCATTTGTTCAAGGAGCCCTCCCCGCCAAGTCAAGAAGTATTTTCAGCAATGTGGCTGGGTGGCATGTTCTACCTGCTGCTGATGGCTCACAGGTGTAAGCCATGTGTCAAGGGAATGAGCGACCAGACTTCTAAGTTGTAACCCAGATAAGCTTCCCAGCTCCAACCCTGCCCTGCCCTAAATTCTGGATCAGTGGAAACAATAGTGGCAGCTCAGAAAACAGGCAGCCTTCATCCTGGCACTGAGTTACAGAGCACATCATCATTATACATGGAATCAGTAACATCTGTCTTTCCTGGCCCTTATTTAACTTATTCTTCTTATGAAGCCTCTCCATGTTCCCTTTCTGTAACTACTGTAAATGATGCAAAAGAGGAGCAAGAGACAGAGACAGAAAGAGTGAGGGAGAATTAATTTACCACTGGGTGAAATGAAAATGTACCAAAGTGTAATGGAATTTCATTAACTTCGGAAATGATGATGAATGCTGTCCAAATAATTCTTACTAATGCATAATTCACAGCTGAAAATAGAGCCAAATTCTCCTAAAAAGCACATCCATTTATGCCCCCAAATTAATTTGGTGTGTTATTCAGGGTGGTTGACAGGATAAAAGATCTACTATGAAATGTAATCATCTATTAAGATTGGGAATCTATGAGTCTTTCCAGTTTAGTAGATGATGGTAGCTGATAACAAGTGGCACCTTGAGAGGCAGACACCCACAGTCCTCATTCTCATAATTTGAATCTCCCCAAAGACATAATTTCAGACATAACCACAGAGAAGTTTGGATGAGCTTTGAGATCTCCATAGCAACCATGGCCCAATTCATATATATCCCAAAAGCAAATTAAAATCAGTTTCAAAAGATTCAAATGGGGTCAGGAAAAGGCCCATACATTTTCTGACTGGTAACACCATCATTAATTAATCAATATTGTATGTTTGTATAATATGTAAATTTTATAGAGCCTATATTATATACATTTACATATAATTAGGCTGAGAGATTTTAAAAATATCTTTCTCATTTTGTGTAATATGTCTATCCTACTCCACAAACTCTAAGTGACATTTTGCACTTAATGTCTCAAGACTATGAGCTTTTAACTCATCTCTTCATAAAATCTGTATGTGCTTTTTGTATACTCAGGAGAGTGGTAATGGGAGAGAGACCTTTTCACCTTTAGATCTGACATGAACTCCACCCATGGTTGGCAGAAAGAAGAATATTATTAAGTAGGAGGTCAGCCATTGGCTCAGATTCCACCAGTGGAAATCTGTAGATTATGGGGCCACTCAGCACCATAAGAAAACCATGGATCTTCCAACCATGAATCTTTCAGCCTTTACAGAAGGCTTTGTTAAGTTATGTGAATAGTAAACTAAGAGATGACTTCTGCAACCCAATGAATTCCTTCCCCAGAAAGGAAGCACTATGCTGAAGTGGATGTTATATGTAGAAACCTAAACCTTCCAGGGTTCCCTGAGTCTGTAAAGGGTGGGAATCAAGCACAATGGCTAGTGATACAGAGACTGTGATTAAATAGGAAGGTAGCCATTGGCCAGTTCCTACGAATGGGAAATCTTAGCAGAAAGGACCTCAATGCCTCACCATGGAGGTAACATGGCTCCTCCCTCCCCAAGTGTCTCTTCAGGCACTCTGAGAGAACTTTTTATGGAGATGTGAAGAGTAATGTCAGGGATAACTTATGTAACCTTCTAATCTCCTTCCCTGGATAGATTGCAGTATTTGGATATAAGGGCCTCATGGGGGAGCATGGAATTCTAGGGTTTGTATTCCTCTTACTGACAGAGGATCCTACGATTTGAAATTCTGAGATAATAAATAAACACACTGGCTACTGATGCTGAGTAGTGATCAAGAAATAGGGCAGCCATTGACTACCTCCCACTAATGGAAAACTTCAGTTCGTGAGGCCATAATGCCTCAAAATGATGAATTAATGATACCTGTGCCTTGAGTATCCTTCTAGCCAATTAGAAAGAAACTTGCACTGAAAAACAAATAGTAGTATATTAGTAATGTATTACTAATAATATTAGTAATAGAAAGGAAAGCATCTGCAAGACTAAATTCTGACCCTTATTGACTGTACCGTGTCTGGAGGTGCAGATGTCGTAAAGGAAGCATTTCTTCCTGGAGCCACTCTTATCAATTTTCATGGTACAAAACAATAATTTGGAGCTCTGGGGTGAAGGGAGAACATTGAATGGCCACAAAGTGCCCTTGATTAAGTAGGAGGACAGCCATTGGGAAACCTTAGTGGAGAGGCCATCAATACCTCACATTGGAGGCATCTTGGCTCCTTGATGGTAAGGGTTCCTCAGCAACTCAGAGATCACATTATGCAGATGTCTGAAAAGTAATGTCTGTGACATCTCTTGAACCCCTCTAATCTCCTTCTTCTGGGATAGAGTGCAGGGTATGGGTGTGACTGTGTGACATGGGAAACACTATTTTATAAGACCACTCCTATTTGTCTTAATAACCAGATCCTATGCTTTGGGTATATGGGGTGTTTAAAAACACATTGTGTGTGGTGACTGATGATATCACCAAGAAGCAGGGCAGCTACTGGCTGATATGACACCAATGGGAAACAGTGTTTAGAAATGACATTATGCCTCACACGGGGGCATTGTGATCCTTCTCTTTCATGGGTCTCCTAATCCTGCGAAAGAAACTTGTGCTGAAATATGAGGTGTATATGTAGGTATTGGTTATGGAAGTGATGACGTCTGTGGCACTCTAAATTCTGTCTCTTAGGGAAGGTGCATGTGTGGAGGTTCAGATATCATCATAGAGGAAGCATTACCTCTTGGGACCACCCCTATCAGTTTTTGTAGTGCAACCCTATGATTTCACATTCTGGGGGTGGTAGGAGACATGAGCACTGGCTAGTCATACAGTGGCCCTGATTAAGTAGAAGGTCAGTCATTGGCCTACTTCCACTAATGGGAAACCTTAATGGAGAGACCATCAATCTTCCCAATGGAGGTGTAGCTACTCCTCTCTCCTTTTGGTCCTTCAGTCAGTTAGAGAAAATCTTTTTCTGAAATGTTTATGGCAATGTGTTATTAATAGATACGGTGTTTTCTGAACCATCTCAAGTCTTTTCCTTGGGGAATGGTACAGTGTGTGATATTGGAGGTATCAATGGATGAGTACTTCCTTCTACAGAACCTGTATTTTTTTAAGAGCCAAATCTCATGATATTAGGTATTGCCATGGAAATCAGCACATTGGCTTGATTAGGTAGGAGGGCTTCCACTGACTCACCTTTCACTAATAGGAAACCTTAATATAAGGGACCATCAACCCCTCATAATGGATGCATAATGGCTCCTCCTTCACATGGATTCCCTTCTCCCATTTAGAGAGACCCTTATGATGACATATGAGCAACCAGAGAATGTGTGCCTCCCTATGCACAGCTTCCCTTGGGAAGGAAGTGCCATTTCAGAAGGTTATTTTTTTAAATTAGAGCTTCACAGTTATACATAGTAGTTGGGTTCATCCTGGCATACTTATATATGCATAGAAATTAATTCAAAGCCTGTTTTAGGTAGGAGATCACTGAAATCTCTCTTGATTCCATTCCATTTGTCTCCCTTATCCTCAGTTGTCCCCACCCAGTCTCCCTGTTGATATTATAACGTCATGGACTCCTTACATCATAGCAACCATTGTTACCATTTAAAGCCCGTCCCTGTCCCTCTTCCAGACTTAGGCATTCACGTGTAGTCACATTGAAACAACATTTGCCCTATTATCCAGCCTATTTTCCCAAGTCTTATCTCTAATTAAGTTTTGCATTCTTCAAAACCTTTTATTACAAAGGAGCCCAGAACAATTCCATGGCAAATGTTTAGTATCCTGTGCCACTTGTTTCTTGTCCCTCTGCCCCCTTCCATCGGTCTTATCCACTTTTTATGGCTCCTCCTCATCATCTCTGCTTCAGACACCTTACTTAGGCTTTGGTGTAAGAACTAGCTCTCTCCCTCTAACTGAAGTGCTTGCTACTTTATCTCTATCCATGCAAATACCACTTACCTTTCAAAGTCCAGGTCCATGATCACCATAGAAATTTTCTTCCACCCCCTAGTTTAAATGCTCCCCTTGGTTGCTTGAGGGAATTGTAACTCTACAACTGAATCTTTGTCTTACTTCTGGACCAGGTTACCTGCGTAAGTATCTTTTCCCCTTTATACTCTATTGCTTAGTTTGTTTAAAACTTGATTCTATTGCAGCATTGAATGAATCCTTCTACACTATCTCCAATTCTCTTTGAAAACAAGTAATCAGTCCATAGACAAATAGTAAATGCATAGTCTATCTTGGGGAATTCCACCCCTAAACCCTGGCTTAGGGACTCATCTCTGTTACTTGTTCTATGTACCCCATTCATTTGTACCTCTTGTTAGCCAGATCTATTTCTTTTTATGTGCCTTGATTGATGTCAAAGTAATTGCTCACCTGGTTAGTGGATAGATGTTGACCATTCTCTGGAATGAGCTTTCTCGTGAATGTTGCAATGTCTTTGTTCAGGCTTTCCTGCAGTATCTGAGTTGTCCCAGGGAGTGAGACTGTATTTACACCCTGGCCCATTCCAGACTGCATTATTGTATTGTGATCAACTTACTATGATCTAGGCTGAGCTATGATATACCTGAACTAGGGACAAGTTATATATGAGTATATTTCAATGACTAAACACTTCAAAAGGTAAAAGACCCATATTAATGTATAAGCACAAAGACTGATACAGTAATTATTATCACAAAATTTCCCCAAGATTTTAGATTCACAGTCCCACTGCCATTTTTGTTCATAAAGCACCAAAAGAGGTACTAGGAATACTGACTCAATTACATGGGAATCATCAGAGACTAATTGCTTATTTTGGTCTTTCATTAGACTCAGTAGCCAAGACATACCCTTTTTTTAGGTGTCACAATAGCATTAGCAAAATATATGAAGAGTTCAGTTAGTTTAGTTCTGACTAAATTCAGTAGTTCTCTATGCTGTAATAACCCTTGTATTATAAAAGCAATACTTTTGCCAGAGATGTAGCTCAGTGGTACAGCATGTGTCTAACATGCACAAGGCCCTAGGTTCAATCCCCAGTGCTACAAACAAAACAATAATAAAAACAAAACACTTGCTAATATTTAGTTTGTTTCCTAACCTTCTGAAAATCATTGTTGCTTTCTCTTTCACACATCACAGGACATAGTGTTGTCCATTGCTAAAACATTATTAACCTAGTTTCTTTCTTTTACCTAACAAAGGAAAAACACCTAGGTGCTCATCTCTGTAAAAAGCAAAATAAACAAAAAACTATCTACATACTGCATAGATCTAGAGTAACTCCCTTGAGAAATTTGAATTTAATTGTGTTTATTAATTGTTTACACATAAAGAGCCAACCAAAAAAACTCACAAATAGGACATGCTATTGTAGACTTAAATTTATCCTTCAAAGATAAACTCACAGAAATTAAATCAGTTCAGATGGACTCATTGGTGGTCATCATGTAGACTTATAAACTGACAAAAGAGAAAAGGATAAATATTTATAGTGATAGTAAATATGTGATTTTAGGTTAATCTGACTTCAAAATAAAGATATTTTTCAACCTCAACAGAAACACCTATAAAAATGGATAAGTTAAAGAACTTTCAGTTGCTGTTAACTGAGGAAAATAGCTAAAATAAAAGTGGTGCATAGTTAAAAGCACAAAGACCTAGAATCTCAGGATAAAGCCTTAGCTGACCACTTGGTTAGCTTTGGCTAAGGTAATTGCTCCTGTAATCACTCAGAAGGGAAAAACCTTAGAGAAATTAAATGAGATCATGGTACTGTCAGAGATAAGCCCCTAATTGGGAAAAAAAGATATTGGGAAAATCTGAAGATTTATTGCATAAAAATAATATTTGGCACTGGTGGGATGGCTGACTGGCAGCACCAAATCTTTTAAAATGGAATTCAGCAAAAATTGTCCATGATATTATGCACAATAGTGGAGATAAATTTGTCATGCTATGAAACCAACATTGATGGGACTAATTTTTTTTTTTGGTACTGGGAATTGAACTGAGGGGCACTCAATCACTGAGTCACATCCGCGGCTCTATTTTGTATTTTATTTAGAGACAGGGTCTCACTGAGTTGCTTAGTGTCTCACCATTGATGAGGCTGGCTTTGAACTCCCAATCCTCCTGTCTCAGTCTCCCACACCACTGGGATTATAGGTGTGCACCAACGCACCCAGCTGTTGGGAGTAATATTTAAAGGTATTGTTGAAGATACTTCCAGAACATCTCCTATCTGTCAGCAATCCTGGTTAACCAGGAAAAGTGGCTCATAGACAGGAACCAAAGCCTTCTGGGCCCTTTGAGCAAATGAGCTTCATACAAATACCTCCTTAATAGCTGTAAATATATCTTGTGATTGTTTATGTTCAGAGGTTACAACTCTGTATTGGTTTGCTAGGACTGTTGTAAGATAGTATCACAAGCTGGCGAGTGGGTGGTAAACAGAAATATATTGCTAGAAGTCTGAAATAAAGAGGGCTGCAGAGTTGGTTTCTTCAAAGGGTTGTGGAAGGAGGGAACTGTTCTAGACCTCTCTCCTTGGCTTGTAGATGGCTTGTAGATGGGGAATTCCAAGTTATCTCTCATGCAACAGAACTCAGTTTACTGACACTATTGCTAAGGAGCTCTGTACAGTTCTATTAGGTTTCTTATCAATTTGCCTTTATGTGTGCCTGTGTCCAAATTTTACCTTTTAGTGAAGATTAGGGCCCACCCTAATGATTTTTTTTGTGGTCCTGGGGATTTGAACCCAGAGCCTTGTACTTGCAAGGCAAGCACTCTGTCAACTGAGCTATATCCCCAACCCCCTAATGATTTTATTTTAACTTAAGTAACTACCTCAGCAAAGAACCTAGTTATAAACAAGGTCACATCCTGAGGTACAGAGGCTAGGCTTCATTCAACAGATAAATTTTGGGGGGACAAAATGCAAACTACAATAGGCCCTAGGTATGGAAAAACTAATATTTTGACTTAATTTTCCCAGCCTGGGGAATTCAAAGTTATCTCTCATGCAACAGAACTCAGTTTACTGACACTATTGCTAAGGAGCTCTGTAAAGTTCTATCTTTTATCCCCAAACATCACTGTCCTTATTGTCTACAGTCCTCATAAAAAGTAGAAGGAATTAATGGAATTCTAAAACTAAAACTAGCAAAGCTGACAGAAACCCCAAAATTTTTGTGTCCTAATGTATTACCATTAACTTCCATGTCTACAAGATCATTGTTCTCTGGGATCTACAAGTTATCTTATGAATTAATTGTAGACTATCCTATTTTTGAATTTCACTCTCAATCTTAGATTCTACCACATTACTAGCCAACATGATTTATTAATACAATGGACTCATAAATATCTCTAACTTATCACCAATAGGTACAAAATACATTCCACAATTCCTATTTAAACAGCCTCTCTATGATTTGCAACCTAGAGGGTTAGTCTTCTGGCAAAGACATTAGAGAAACATTGCTCTTGAATCCCAGTGAATAGGACCTTATCAGGTTCTGCTACCAACTGACACAGCCTTAAAACTCCAACATGGTGATGCCTGAATTCATAGTTTTCAATTCAAAAGACATACATAACTTCATGTTCATTACTGCACATCCATCCATTTCATCTGTGGACCTTGGGTTTTAGATTCTTAGGAATCCTCCAGAAGCTGCTGATTTCAGAGGTGGGCAGTTTCCACTCAAGTTGACAAGAACAACATTAATTTTCTGACTCTACAGAAACCCCCTTTTCAATTCTTTTACTTTTCTACTAATCTTGTCTATTATTCCACTTAGATGCCTTCTAGAATACTAATGTGACATCTTTTATCTCTATCCTATTATTTTTGCCTCCCTATCTACAATTTAAGAAAAAAAATAAAACTGTCTTATATGTTTTTCCCATAACCACAGTTCTGAAGTTAACTGATTGCTGAACATGTCACCCCCTGCCTTGCCCTGCTGACAAAAATGTAATAGCTGTTCCTTTAAACACTTCAGGAGGCAGATTCCCTTTTACAGGTGTCTTCTGGTGCTTGTTTTCCTCACAACATAAACCTTAACCTTCAGTCTAGTAAAAAATTGTATCGTGAACTCACATCAACAAAATGCTTCTGCTTGAAGTCATTATAATCCTATCAGAAAGATGTAATGAGTCAGGAATGAGCACTCATTTGGGAATATCCTGGTTGTGGTGGTCAGTTTCCTCTCTTCAACCTTCATTGGAGGAACTATTTAACTCTACTTTAGGGATTTGTCCATTTTGAGAGACACAAAGGGCTCCCTTCTAGTGTAGTAAATGATAATTATACTCTAATAAATTCTATGCTCCACTAATGGTACTACTTCTTATATATCTCCAAATGCACCTTCTTATGTACCTCCTGCATACACTACTATATACTGCATTCTGGGGGTAACTTTTAGGGATTTAAAACCACCATCTTCCTAGTGGCTCATAACTTCTTAAGAAGGACACCGGGCTGGGGAGATAGCTCAGTTGGTACAGTGTTTGCCTTGCAAGCACAAGGCCCTGGGTTCAATCCCCAGCACTGCAAAAAAAAAAAGGACACCTGTAACCTCCAAAATCAGGCAAACGCACAGGTTATTCAAGAGAACTTTTAAGAGAGATAATCTCTTCCTTCTTTATGCTTAGGCTGTGAGCTGTAGTTCCCACAATGGCCATACCACAACTCGAAAGGTGTTCTGAAACTTGTTTCTGTCAGGTAGAAGTCAAACAATATACTTCTGCTCTGGAAGTTGAAGAAACTAGTCAAAATTCATTAGGAAGAATGGTCATGGATAATCATATAGCTCTTGATTTCCTGTTACCTAGCCAAGGGGGAAGTTGTGTTACAGCAAATATTCCAGTTCCATCTATGCAAATACTATAGGGAAAGCATAATAGTTTGAGTAGGTTGAACAAAAGCCACCTGGTTGTTTAAAGTAGACCTGGTTGACTTCATTGCCTGGATTTCATAATCTAGCTCTTGACTTTGACACCCGTTATGAAGTCTGTGTCTGATCATTGCTTATCTTACAGTAGGCTGATGAAATCTTTCCAAAGTCTTTTTATATTGTATTCTTATCATGCAGCCATTTTTATATCAGAGAATGCACAAACTCATCCTGCAGGAAGCAGGAGAGTCTTACCATAGTTCAAGTACAGACTATCTCTAAACAACTTCCTGATCAGCAATGGGGAGACTGGATATCATGGACCAACACCCTGCTGTATGACTTCATCTACCCTTGGCCAAAAGAGATAGAAAAGCAATCTGTCACATAGGGGCTGGTCTGATGTTCATCGCTAGGCCTCAATTTATTGGTGTAAGCTGGCCAGGCAGTTATAGTGAGAACACGTTATTCTCCTGTGGGACATAATCTCAGAGAATTGTATCAGACAAGATTTTCCTAAGATCATGGTAAAGTAAAACAAAACAAGTCCAGTTCATAAGTTTGTCTAAGCACAGAGAAAAACAAAGTTGGTGTGCAGCCCACAAATGCCAAACATTTTACCTTTCCTGGGTAATACAAATGACTGTTACAGTTTTTCCAAATACAGCTTTTGCCTCATTCTGGCCTGAACCCCCTCTCCAAAGATAAAAAAAAGGTACCAAATGATAGAATCTAGAGTGAACTCTTGCTTTCTTAAAGCTTCCCCAACTCACCCAACCAAAACCAAAATCCTGGAATAAAGTTTTCTTACTTCCTCTTACTTAGATGCCCCATAGATGCCCATGGTGTGTGTTTTCCCATGCTGCAACAAGGAAAAAATCCACTTGTTCTACTAAGATTTGTTCTTGGTAGTCTTTGACTGGGTTGATATAAGAGAACTTTGATGGATGCTAAGAGCTGTTAATGAGACTCATTTCCAAGACCCTGAGGGAAAAGTTTCAGAAAGGTAGACCTTTTCCAGAGAACTAACTTAAGTAAGGCATCTTACACAGTCTTCCAGCTGGCCTAAAGGTTGTGACCTACTTGGATGACCATAGCCTTCTGTCAGAGAATAAGAGGAAGAAGGCTATCATTAGGCTCTGTTAAGATTTGGAGGAAACTAGGGAAGGGTCATGTTCTTATAGAAGTCTCAAAATGTAGTTGAGTTATGGTTTCTGGTCTACCAAGCCTGCATACCTCCCCCTTCCTCATGTCCTCGGTGCTTTCCATGTCTGGTCTACCAATGTCTCCAGGGTTATCTGAGCAGGCTTTTCCCCTCCTGGTAGTCCTACTACCACTGTTTAGTCTTAAGGACTCTAGCACTCCATTCTTGTGACTTCACTTTTGTTGTGGGGCCTATGAACCTGAAATTCATGCCAACAGGACCAAACATGGTCTTTGATACATTAGGAAAAAAGAAACCCCAAAAGGTGATTTTTCCTTTATCTTGGCAGTTCAGAACTGGAGTACTGAAGGAGAAGCACTAGAGTCCTGGGGTGGGATGCAAATGGAGGAAATTGCTCAGGTAAGACTTCACAGAGGAAAAAGAGAGCTGTGTTATGAAGAATGAGATAGTTGAGGGGTATAGAATAGGTTGTGGAAAGAATGTACCAGGCAAAGGGAACAGCATTTGCAAAAGCACAGAAGAATGAAAATAATGGGCATTTGGGGAACTCTAAATGGTTTACTATAGGCAAAATATGGAATTTGAGGAAGGGGAGCATTGGGGGATGAAAGTGGAGAAACTCCAAAGGATCAGACCATGGAAGACCTTTCTTTGTAATGTCACAGAACTTTAAGTTTATAAGTGATATGATATATCAAGGAGTTTTGACAGAAAAGTCACATGATCAGATTTGCATTGCAGAGAAAGAAGTCTGTTCTGCTAACAAAGATGCATCCTCCTTAGTCCCCTTAGAATCAATTTTAACACAGCAGCCTAAGTGATATTGTTAACACATGTCAGATCATGTTACTCTTCTGCTCAAACTTGTCATGACTCGGATCTTGGTTTCTAGACACCATTTCTCTCTAAAAGGAATGAGGGTAGATTCTAGGTATGAGGCAGGGAGAATGCAAAATAAACCTGGAACATCTTGTATAGGAAAGCAAGGATGTGCTAAAGGAATGATGGGGACATGTCAAAAGGACACAGAAGCTGGGTCCAGTGATGCATACCTGTAATCCTAGCAAATCAGGAAGTTGAGGTAGGAGAAACCCAAGTTCAAGCCAGCCTCAGCAACTTGGCAAGACTCAGTCTCAAAATAAAAAGAAGATACAAAGGGCTGGGGATGCAGCTCAGTGGCAGAGGGCCCCTGAGTTCAACCTGAGTTCAATCTGCAGTACTGCAAAAAAAAAAAAAAAAAAAAAAAAAAAGACAGAAATCAGTATGAAAGGGCTCCCTTTGGATAAATTTGGGACAATTTGAGCATAAATATAATATTTTATAATCTCATAATAGGTAGAAACCCATTGATTAAAATATGAATCTATGAGTTCATAATGACAAAAAATGAATATGAGATAAAGGGGAACTCTCAGTAGAAAGCTGACTAATAAGTGTAGACAAAATGACAAAAAAAAAAAAAAAGAAAAATATTGTTTGGCAACCATTAGATGGAAACTTGAAGTGAATGCTGAAACTATTGGTTGGAAATTTGAGGATGAACAGGATATTTGCACAGACTCAAAATGTTTCCCTACAGATCACTTATAAGTTACAAATGGGAAAATAATAATGACATGCAGTGGAAAAATCTGGCAGACATCATTTTAACCAAGTGATCAAAGTTTGCATTCCCAACAATGGGACAAATTGACATCCTGTGTGTCATAATGTGATGTACTGAGAAAGACACATCACTTTGGTGCTGTTCCTGCCAAAATGCGTAATCTGAACCATGAGGGAAGATTAGACAAACCCACATTAAGAATATTCTATAAAATAGTTGGACTGAAAACTTCAAAAATGTCAATGTCATCAGTCAAAAAAAAAAAAAAAAAAAAAAAAGGCTGAGGAACATTTCCAGATAAAAGGAAACTGAAGAATCATGATTCCTAAAAGTGGCATATCATCTTAGATAGGATCCCTGATCAGAGGGGGGCAAATGCAATAGAGGACATTAGTGAGACAGTTGGCTAAATATGAATATGGTCTGTAAATGAAGTAGTATTACATCAATGTAAATATCCTCATTTTGATAATTGCAGTTATGTAAGAAACTATTCTTGTTCTTAGGAAAATGCCTGCTGGGAATTCGGAGTGAAGGGACATGATGTCTCCAATTTACTCTCAAATGATTCAAAAATATATGAGGCAAATGTGGCAAAATGTCAACAATTGGAGAATCTGGATGAGGGATATGACTGCTTTTTTTGCTTTCATACAGCTTTTCTGTAAGTTTGATGTTATTTCAAAATAAAAAAGGTTTTTTTAAAACTCTGCAATCTGTTCCCATTTCTCCAGGGTAAAGCCAAAGTTCTTAATATGAACCATAAGAACCTGTGTGATTTGGGTCTGTGACCTCTCTTACCTCTTCTTATATTATTTTCCCTTTATTCTCTGTGCTTAGGCACACTGACCTTAGGACTACTTTCCAGAAAGTCTTCAAGCACTCAGTGCACACAGGGTATTTCCTTTTGCCTGGGTCACTCTCCAAATGTCCCCATGGCTCATTGCCTCACTTTCTTTTTTTTTTTTTTTCTTTTTTTCTTTCTTTCTTTCTTTCTTTCTTTCTTTCTTTCTTTCTTTCTTTCTTTCTTTCTTTCTTTCTTTCTTTCTTTCTTTCTTTCTTCTTTTTCTTTCTTTTTCTTTTCTTTTCTTTTTTTTTTGGTACCAGGGATTGAACCCAGGGGTGCTTAATTATTGAACGATATTCCCAGTATTTTTTTTTAATAAGGTCTTGCTATTTACTTAGGTTCTCGCTAAGTTGCTGAGGCTGGCTTTGAACTTAGGATCCTTCTGCCTCAACCTCCAGAGCCACTGGGATTACAGGCATGCATTACGGTGCCTGGCACACTCCTTTACTTTCTTCAGGTCTCTGTTCAAATGTCACTGTACCATTGAGGATACCCTCCATTGCTCTATTTAAAATTACATTTCCATGAGCACAGTGTCTCAAGTCTGCAATCCTAGCCACTCGAGAGGTTGAAGCAGGAGGATTCAAAGCCAGGCTGGGCAACTTAGTGAGACACTGTCTCAAAATAAATAAAAAGGGCTGGAGATGTAACTCAGTGGTAGAATGCTCACCTACCATGTGCAAGGCCCTGGGTTAAATGAATTCCCCATCCTCCCTTCCAGAAATCCTATTCCCGTTCCATCTTTTTGTATGGCATTTATTGCCTTCTGATATGTTACATTTTTCTTATGTTCTTTTTACTATCTATTCCAACTAGAACATATATTTTATGAGGTTGAGAGAGTTATTTGTTCACTGCCAAAACCCTAGCATCTTATAATTATTCCTTGTGCATAGTGGGCACTCAAATGTTGTTGATTAAATGAACACTGTTGAGCTTGAAAAACAAGTTGCAAAAGAATAGATAATCATAGTTATTACTTATAAAGTTTTATGTCATACCAGGCAGTATTCTAAGTGCTTTGTGTATATTATCTAATTTATTCCACGAGAACACTAGAGGTAGCTATCATCATCATCATAAACATTTTTTTAATCTTTTTTTTTGGGGGGGGGGACCAGTGACTGAACCCAGGGTCACTTAACCACTGAGCCACATCCCCAGCCCACTTTTGTATTTAGAGACAGAGTCTGGCTGAATTGCTTAGGGCATCATAAACATCTTCATCATCAATCACATTTTGCAGATGAGGAAGTTGAAGTAGTGAGACATTAGGGATCACAAGTGGTCTGGCTTCAGAGTATTTTATTTGTTCCTAAGCTCTACTGCCTTTCCTGAGGTATAATGCATTTAATATCATGTCTAAGGGCATGCAAATTCATGTTTTTAAAAAACATGTGGTACTGTTATACAAAGCAATAGTACATATAATTAAGGGTTGCCAGCATATGTAGTTAAAGTATGAAGGTAAACACAAGAATGATAATGAATAGGTGATCCGTTAGATGGTACTGCTTAAGGTGGCAATCATAATCAAAATTGTCTTTCAGAATGTCTCAGGAAGTTACCAATACAGATGATTTTTTTCCTCTAGCACTGAGCTCCTTAACTAATTCTGTGGTTGAGCCCAAATTAAACAGCTGGGTTTTGGTTGGGAGTCATGTTTTATGGAATTCACCACATTCCCAATTGCCCTGGGGGTATACTTATACCCAGAAAAGGGAAAAGGAATGATGATAGCCTGGACCTTTAACAGAAGTTTGAGGTCTTTTTTAGTGTTAGATATGGGACAGTCTCAAGTTATTCAGTTCAGTCTGTGGGAGGACAAGTAAATCAGTAGAGCCATATGGCTATCTAGGCTGTCCAGTTTCCAGGGATGGATAGCTCATAACATCTCATGATAGCCTTTTCTGGTGTTTATCAACTCCTATGGTCAATAATGACTTATTTATGTTTAACCCATATCTTCCACTGCAATTTCAGTTCATTTCCTATTACTCTGTAGATATGGAGAACAGATGGTCAACATTCTCCTTATAACCTTTTAGAGAGAATGAAAGATACCCATTGAAGCCCACCCAGGTGGCATATTTTTTAGTTCTTAAAATATTAATTAATTAATTAATTTATTGTATCTTAGTGACTTTTTTATTAGAGTGTTATAGTTATACATAGTACTTGGGTTCATCTCCACAAATTTGTACATTCATGGAATTTGATTTCAGTTCATATTTCCTCCCTTTTCCTACCCTTCTCCTGCCCTCATTCTCCTTCCTCTACTCTACTGATCTTCCTTTCACTCATCTATTTATTTATTTTTGATTGGCTCTTTCTCCTTATAAAATAAAGGTGAAATTCCCTGTCATGTATTTACTTATATGTTCATAGCATGATTTTTAAAAATTTCATTCCACATTTCCTCTCCTTTTCCATCCCTCCTCTCTCCCTCTGGGTTTCCCTCTTCAACTCTACTGATCTTCCCTACATTTTTATGATATCTGATCTTCCCCTCCTTCTTTCTCTTATTTTTCTCTCGTTGCCACATTTGAGAGAAAATATTTGACCCTCGACTTTCTGAAACTAGCTTCTTTCACTTAGCATGATATTCGTCCATTTACGAGCAAATGCCATACTTTCATTCTTCTTTATGGCTGAGTACAACTCCATTGTGTATATGTACCACAATGTCTTAATCCATTCACCTATTGATGGGCATCTGGGTTGATTCTTTAATTTGGTTATTGTGAATTGTGCTGCCATAAACATTGATGTGGATCTATTGCTATAGTATGTTGCTTTTAGTACTTTTGGATAAATGTCAAGAAGAGGGATAGCTGGGTCATATGATAGTTCAATTCCTTGCTTTTTGAGTAACTTCTATATTGCAAGGTGGCATTTTTCCCCATGATCAAAGAACTCCAACTTCTTTCATTTTTTGCACAAGCTTCATTTTCCAGTTGATTATTTCATTTGAACTACACTGAATTTTGTTTGAAAAAATATACAATGATTTTCTTTGAAAAAAAATAACACATGTAGATGACTAAAATTCTAACATTATAAAAGTATATCCTATGAAAAGTGACTTTTGCTCTCACCCTCAGTCTTTTTTTTCTAGAAGTAGCTATTCTCATCAGGGTCTCCTAGAGAGTTTTCTTGGCATATCCAATTATTTATGAATATATTCTCTTCAGATTATCCTCATCTTGGTATTAGCTTTCCACTGCTAGAACAAGATATCTGACAGGCTGCATATGAAGTAGAGCATTTTAAAAAATGTTTATATTAGTGTCTTATAGTTATATATAATAATGGATTCATTATGCCGTATCATACATATTTAATATAATTTGCTCCATTTCATTCCCAAGTATTTCCCCTTTCCTTCTCCTCCTCCTTCCTCATGATCCCCTTCCTCTACTCTAACTGACTTTCCTTTTATTTATGTATTTTTAATTGGTATATTAAAATTATATGTAAAAGTAGGATTCATTGTGATATATTCATATATGTACATAGCATGAGTTGATCAATTTCATTTGCCAATTTCTCTCCTTTCCTACCCCTCCTACCTTTTCTAGATCCCTTTCATCCACTTTACTATTCTCCCTTTTTTCATGAGATCCCTTCTTTTATCCCTTATTTCTTGTAAAGAGAAGTACTTTCAGCTCATGGTTCTGGAGGTTCGAGTCCAAGATTGGGTGGCACATGATTTTGGGACTGTCATGAGGGCAGCACATCATGGTGGGAACATGTGTTAGAGCAAGCACTCAATTTTGAGTCAGGAAGCAGATAGAGACTGGAGTTCCAACTCCTTCAAGGGCACACCTAATGTCCTAAAAACTTCTCACTAGGCTCCACCTCTTAAAGGTCCATAGTATTTCTCAATAGTGTCACCCTGAGAATCTTTAATTCATCAAACATTCATTAAGCACCTATAATGTGTTAGGCACTATGCTAACTCCTAGAGCAGGGAAGAAGGAGATGAGATGTATTTTCCTATCCTTAGGAAGCCTACACTCTAGTAGGTGGGAAAGGCATAGTCATTCATTTAGCAAATATTGACTAAGCATCCCCCGTGTGTCAGGCTATGTGTCGCCTACTGAATAACATGCAGTTCTTGCCCTTACAGAGCTTAATGTTAGGTGGGGAGATAGACCAATGGCAAGCATGGCATTAAGTACCAACAAGTGCCAGGGAAGTGCCAAGAAGCTCCTTGACAATTGTCCTACAACTTCTTGCAAGCTCTGTGGGGGACAGGTCACAAAGTCTAAGCCTTGTGCCTGTTGGAAAGGAGAAGCCTTGGAGTCCTAGACAGGAGCCGTGGCACTGGAACTGTGTGAGAAGCAGTGGACCAAGCACCTTTACACATGGTATGTCATGTAATCATCATAGAAATATGAGGTGAGTTCCATTATCCTTGTTTTACAAGTGAAGACATAGGGATGTCAAGGTTGTGCAACTGAAATTCAATCTCTAGTTTGTCTTTGCCAAACCTGGGTTCTTATCTACCATACCAATCACAACTTCCAGGTTTGGGGATGAATAATGGGTGATTCTGATACACTTCCCCTGCCCTTTTCCCTATAGAGAACCCTGGCCTACAGATTTGTTGACTCAGTCTCTTATTAGACTGAATTTTTCCACTTAGGGTATAAGATGGAGAGTAAAATGCACTGGTTTAGGAGTCAGATCTGTTCTAGCTTTTTCTCTGCCTTCATGAACTGCCTATGACTTTGGATAAGTAATCTACTCTGTGGACTTCAGGGTCCTTGTCTGTGTAGTATGAAGGTTGAAGGAGATCACTCTGAATTTTTGATGGGATTTGGTGACATTTTCGTGGCTTCAAAAGGGGCTGTAATGACACCTTCTGAGACAAAAACTACACCCTTTCTCAAGAATGACACAAAAATTAGTTCAGTAAATTGATTTATTTTCAAGGCAACTTGAAGAATAGATCTCCAGTGAAGGCAAACAGCTGCCTTCTCCTTATCGACAACCTAAGACATAAATGTCTTAATACCTTTTTGGCCTTTGCTTTCTGCTTGTATTTCTAATCCCCTGCCCCATTTTCTCAATAAAATGAAATGAGCCTTAATTAAGTAAGTACCCATTTAATATATCCAACTTAGTTAAAGCAATAATTAACTAGGAACTGAAGATAATCCTTAATGAAAATTGGGAAAGAGTCCTCAAATTAATACATTATTGCAGGTAGGTAATAACCTGAGAACTTTGCTCAGGCTAATTTTATGCTTGGGAGAGCAGCCCCATGACGTGCACCAAGTCACAAAAAGAGGATCTACACAGTCAATTAGCCCCATAAAGCTAAGAGCAGAGAGGCTGGTTTGATCTGGAAAAGAAGGTGATTGAGGCATGGCCAGCAGATAATGAGCCTCTTGTTCCATTTCACATCAAACACAGGGATCTAGAGACCAGATCTGGTCATTTGTAAAGCAAACTCTTCTTTTAGTCTCCCAAGTGTCACGGGGGTGGGAAGTTAAAGAAATTCTCTTCTTAGGTAAGTGTCTCTCTTCGTATTTCCTTTCTCCCTTTCTTTCCCTCATTTCCCTTCCCATCCTTCCTTCTTTTCTTCCTCCCTTTACAATTTTTTAAAATTATAAAAGTAACAATTACTCATCATAAGATAACCAAATTGCACAGAATTGTATGGAGAACAAATTATAAATCCTTAATTTCCACCTTTTCTTTCTCTTCTCTTTCTGTTTCTTTTACTTCTTTTCTTCTTTCACTTTTTAAAATTTATTAAAATACAGCATGCTCACTGTAAAATAATCACAGTATGGAATTGTCAGTGGCATAAAGGAAACCCATTTAATTCCCATTTTTCCTTCCCCATTTTTCCTGTTTTCTCTCCATTCTCCTTTTTCTTCTATTTTACTCAATTTTTTAAATTATATAAGTAATGTATGATCATTGCAAAATAACCAAGCAATATAAAATTGAGTGGCATATAAAGGAAAGGTCCTCAAGCTGTCCTTTCTTCTCCAGACCACCATTTCCTGCTGACTTACTTTATTCCTTTTAGTGGCTGTGTAGTATTCTGTTGGTGAATGTCCTTTGATTTATTTATAGGTTGCCAGGTAAGTTTCTGAAACATACCTTGGAATTGTTATAAAAGTTTAGAGGAAAAGGAAGGAAGATATAAATTGACTTGTTTGCTGCTGAAAATTCAATTTTATAGATAGTGATCATATCCATTTCTATACTACTTTATACTTTGAAAATTGCCTTCAAAATATCGACTCATTTGATCCTCTTCTAGAGTAGCTCTGGGAAATAGGCAGATTATTATCTACATTTTTACAGATAAGGAAACTGAGGCCCAGGAAAATTAGGAACAGAAACATGTATGGTCTCACTAGTTACTGATTCTCAGTCTAGTCCTCTCACAGCACTATAAATTTAAGCTGCATTTCACCTTGCAAGTCATAAAAGATTTAGAGACCCCCTTAATTCCAAACTGGTGGTTCAGAAAATCCATCCAAGTCATACAAATTCCCTTTTTATTGTAATAAGACTGACAGTAGAACACTTGGTAAATATGAAGAGCCTGATTATGGGCTGATGCTCATAGGAAGCTTGAGATTCATCTGATTTCCTAATTGGTTTCTGTTATATTAAATGTAAAGTGAGTCTATTCACTCCAAATTCCACTTAAAAGTATAAAGAAATACAATATGCTGCATTATTCTATAGGAAAAGAAATGCTTAAAATCACTCATAAATCATTCAGAAGTGTATTTATTTAAAATCAGATAATGCTGATCAGCATCCTACTGCCAAATTTCTGTAATGTGTTTCAGTAGGATTTGTGGCTTAACAAAATTTTGGTTTGAGAAAAGAGAGTTTTCAAATTTTTGATTTGAGAGAAGGGGGATATTTCCCAAATAAGAAGCTTCAGTTACAATTAATTAAAGAGAGAAGGTGAGTGAATTTATTCAGATGGTAGTCATGTTTCTCTAAACATATGTTTTAAAACTAGAAATGATTTGATAAGTTACTTCTGTCAATAAGGTCTTCTAGCATAGTGCCCCTTCAACCCTGATGTGATTGTTACATGACATATGCATGTATCAAAACATCACATTGCATCCCATAAATTTGTATAATTATGTGTCAAATAAAAAACCTTGAACTAAAAAGTTAAGGATTATCAAAACTGCAAATAGTTGAATTGAAGTTGTGTACATTAATGTTAAGTGCATCACACTTGGTAATTAGGCATTTAATGTCTATCTTTCCCACTGAGCTAACAGTTCCACGTGGGCAGGTATCTTTATCTTGTATTCTAAATACTGCATTCCCAGTGAGTAACACGGTGCCTAGCACATAGTATGAATTTAATAACATTTATTGAATAACTATACGGATAAATAAATCAATGAAGTTTCAGCCAGGGTGGGAGTAACTGACATGATTCAAAGAAAAAGGAAAAATTATTGGATGGGATGCAGAGAAGTGTGGTCACCTACAATTTTTCCTGAGTCTGAGCTGGGCATATTTTTGACTTTCGAACACAGGTTTAGACAATGAAAGAACACATCATATATCAGAGGTTTTATGGATTGATTATCATGTCGAGGTTTATCTTTCTCTCAGGTAAGAAAATGTGTTCTTATTATCTCTTCCAAAGTCTCATATGCAGTACTTTCTAGAAAAAAGTCATTTGAAAAATATTACCAGTGGAGGTTTGCTGGGATCCCTCTCAACAACCTCTTTTTGGTCAATATAGGGCAAGCTGGAGCTTCAGTAAATGTATGCATTCATTTAGGATTTTGTACTACTGATGAAGAACTGACCTCAAGCATGCTGTAGCTTGGACTACTGACTTTGACATTTCTTTTTGAAACTCTGAAATGACATTTGGTGGCCAATGTACAACTAATATAAGATGTAGGCTTTCTTTTGGGCTATTTTCTCTCATGCATAATGGTTTACTTAAAGCTCCCTGGGGCATTATGATACCTTCTTTCTGTCGCCATTATATGTATATGGCAATGAGCATAGGATGCAGACAGGGAAGCTGAGGTGTGCAGAAAGCTGCTTGCTGATTTACAGTGACACATAGGCTTATTCTGGAAGGACCCAGACCTTACCCACACGCTGTAATAGGAGGGGAGAAATATTCTTTGCTTCTATTTTGTAGTGAATAGATGATTAAGACAGTTCATTGAAGTGGCTGGTAATTTGGACACTTAAGGAGAAGGTTGTCTTAAAAAATGGCAATCTCATCCATATTAACTAAATTCAGTTGATAGCATCTCTCATTTAGTTCATCAGTCTTCAGCAAAAAGGTCACAAGATCCAGTGAGTAACAATTCCTGATGAAACTGACCTTGGGTTCAATCTGAACTGTGCTCAGATTTCAGAGTCAATCTTTTGGAAAAATACCAAATTATCATCACCATCAATAGCACACACTGACTGGCTCCTTACTGTGTGCAGGGTCTGATGGGAAACCATGTTTTTTATAATAAAGGTTGAAATGGGACCTACAGGGCACAGTGGCAACTCTATCACCTGAACTTGCCTACCTGCTAAGATGTTGATTTATCTTTCCCCTGCCTATTTTCTCAAAGCCAAGAAACTGTGTTTTCTCTATTTCTTTATCCAAAATATCCAACCCCAGTCTTAACACATAGGTTAGAAACCCAGGGAATATGTACTGATATCTAAATTAATGCAATTTGCAATTATAAAAACTTTGGATACCTATATGATGGCACTGTATAGGACAAAACTCTTGTGGGTTTTGTGTGAAGTATTATGGGGCACAGAATAGAGTGATTTAATAATGGACATTGGAGTCTAGTGTGGTCATGAAATAGAAATATTGAAAAGTCCAGAGGAGTTTTTAAAGGAATGCCATTGTTACATGAAAATTATGATAAGTGTGTTTTTTAAACTTGCAAAGGTCACTTTAAAACTTTCACAAGGTTTTCCAGACACTTTAGTCTCAAATTCATAAGTCAAGGCAATGATTCTTTTGGGTTATCAAACAATAAAATTATCTTTTGATTGGTGTGGAATGCATCATTTTTTTCTTGGAAAAAAGACTCTTGTCCTGAAACAATAGTATAACTAAGGTTGAGTTCTCTTCAGGTTCCATAAGAGTCACCAGCCTCCCAACTGTGAGGGTTGTTTTGGGGAAGACATTAAGGACAGATGAAGCAGAGGATGAGTCATAAATGCTGTAACTGGATGGAACCAGAGTGGACAAAGTGTGTTCACAGAAGAATACTAAGGGTTGAGATGAGAAACAAAATCTGCCATAAAGTGCAAGGGGTAAGAGCAGGGGAGCAAGAACAGGATAAAGACTGAGGCCAGGGACTGAATAGTTGAAGGATACAGTAGAAGGTAAATAATAAAGTAGGAGTCAGTGGAGAGGGCCCCAGACTTAGGCTGTCTGAAAGACTTAAGTTGCCTAGTTCTTTCTCTTAGTCAGTCTTGAGCTGTCACAACAAAATAACAGGGTGGTTTAAACAACAGACATATGTTTATTACAGTTGTGGAGACTGGGAAATCCAAGATGGTGTTGACCAATCTGATTTCTTATGAGAACTCTTTGGCATTCAGAGGACCACCTTCTTCCAAGTGTCTTCAGATGGTGGAGTGGGGGCGGAGGTCTGCCAACTTCCTCTTATAAGGCCACTCATCTTGTTATGTAGCCTCCACCTCCACAACCTCATCTAAATCTAACATTGCCAAAAAGCCACACCTCCCAGAACTATTGCATTGCAGGTTAGGGCTTCAACATATGAATTCTGGGGGGATATAAACATTCAGTGCATAGTATGCTCCTTCCTTTTACTGGTGCTGGCTATTGGTCATATGATGTTTGCATGATAAGGGAGTTTGGTGTCTCAGAGTTAAAGTCATAATTCTAAAGTAGTTGACCCAAAGTATACCTTATAACACACACACACACACATCAAGTGGAATTACAGGCTTTGTTATGTAAAAGAGTATAATGTGTTTTAAAACATTTTATTGTATGGAAGAATGACTGGAACTTTTTGACACATCATCAGAGGATGCTGAAGGCATACTCTATGATTTGAACTGTAGTAGATTTTATTCCTATATTGGATAGTCAAACTGGGCTGGAGTCAACTTTCTTCAGAAAGACATATGTCTCATATACAGAGACATCTTCACCAGGACTCCTTTTGACATGGGAGGACCCCAGACCCATGTCAAAAAGCAGTACTTATGTTGTAGAGGCCAACTTGGTCAGAATTAGTCAGGATGTGGTAAGAGTGGAAAGGTAAAATAGCTCCATTTTTTCTTCTTGAAGAATTTATTTGGTGAGGAAGAAGTGGAGGATGAATTTTGAGTAGAATTTGTAAATTCCCATATAAATTCTAGAACTGATCTGTCCAATATGGTAATTTCTTGCAACATAAAGCTCTTTAGGTTTTAAATAATTAAGATAAAAAATTCAGTCCTAAGGAACACAAATCACATTTTAAGTTCTTAGTTGTTACAGGTGGCTTGTTGCTACCATATTGGACAATGCAAATATAGAACATTTCCATCATCTCAGAAAGGACAATGCTATTCTGGAAGGTTGTGGAGAGTGGCCCACTGAGAAAATACTTTTTTAGAAAACCAGTTGTATTGAAATTTAATAAACACACTACAAAATCTATCATTTAAATTGTACAGTTTGGTATTTTAAAAATGTATTTATAGAGCTGTGTAATCAATCTCAGTATCTAATTACAGAACATTTTTGTCACCCCAAAAAGAAAACTCAAATTCTTTATTCATCCCCACCACAGTACCCCTTTGCAAATGACCAAACTACTTTTTTTCTCTATCGATTTGCCTTTTTTTTGGATATTTCATGTAAATGACATCTTACACCATGCAATCTTTGAGTCTGGCCACTTTCACTTAACATATTGTTTTCAACATTCATTCATGTATAGAATGTATCATTAGTTGAGTCCTTCTTATTGCTGAACAATATTCAATTTTATAGGTATCTAGATGCCTTTTATTTCTCTATTCATCAGTTGATAGAATGTTTAAATGTTTCCACCTTTTTGACTATTATGAATAATACTGCTGTGAACATTTGGGTTCAGGATTTTGTATGGACTTATGTTTCCATTTCTTTTGGGAATATACCTAGTAGTAGACTTGCTGAGTCCTATGATAACTTTTTGACTAATATTTTGAGGACCTAGCAGACCATTTCCCAAGGAGACTGTATCATTTTACATCCCCACCAGCTGCACATGAGGGTTCTGACTTCTCCCCATCCTTGCCAGCATTTGTTTGTGTCTGTCTTTTTTATTACAGTCATCCTAGTGATATGATGTGATACTTCACTGTGGTTTTGCTTTGCATTTTCCTATGACTGTTGATGTTGTGTATCTTTACATGTGTAAGAACTGACATTCTAGCTAATAATACTCACAGCTGTTGCCTGGAAAATTATATCTTCCAGACTCTGGAGCATGTATTTATTTCTTTTTAATTTTTTTTCAGATACACATTTCTTAGAGTTGACATAGCCATAGTGCTTTTGCAGCCAACATAGGATGGATTAGAAGGACTTTTAAGATAGCACCTTTTTAAAGCTGTCATTTACGTGGGTAATAGACCCTGACACTATCTCAGGCCAGTAGGTTGTAGAAATTTCATTCATCAATAGTGAAAATATTGATAGGTGTGAACACAGGCTGAAGAGTAGGTCTCAAATGCTGTTTTCCTCCTATTGTTCGCCTCCCAAGTAAGAATGGAGTTTAAAGATATTTGGTTGGAAATTTTATTACCTAAGTTCTTCTGAGTTATTCTAGCAGGTCAGGTATTATGGGCGCTATTAGCAAAACAACATAGAGACCTTGATAGGGAAACTGAAGGCCTACAATTTCCACTGCCAGGTAATAATCTGCAGCTTTTCCTCTTCTGGAAATGGTTCCTCTGTATACTGTTACCTAAGCCTACAAGCCATCCTATATCCTTCTCTTTCTCTCACCCTCCACATCCAATCCACTGAGTCTAGTTGATATCGCCTATACATATATCCCATGTCTGACTCTCTCTCTCCCATCTCTTCTGCCTCCAAGTAATCTCTTAATATATTAAGTCAGATCGTTCTGCTTTCACTCAAAACTTGCCAAGAAGTTCCCATCATAATTAGAATGCAATCCAAACTCTTTAATAAGACCTAAAAAGCACTGTGTGATCTGGTCTCCCACTGCCTCTTGGGCCTCATTCTGAGCCATACTTCCTTTCTTTCCCTGTGCTCTAGACACACTGACTTCCTGCTATTCCTTGAAAATGTCAAGTGCTGTCCACCAAAATGCCTGTGCACATGCTGTTACCCATGTCTGAGTCACTCTTACTCCACATCTTTGTAACCCTGGCTCCTTTTCTATCCCCTAGGACTGAGCTAAAATGACTCTTCCTTAGGCTTTTCTTTAACTGTGCTGTCTAATATAGACATTTCTATTCCCCTCACCCATGTTTTTCCTATTATCTAGCTAATCAGTCTGTTTATTTTCTTCCGAGCACTTCTTACAATTGTAATTATTTTCCTTACTTGTTTGTTGACTTCCTTTCTCTCTGGAATGTAAGTCGAGAAGGCCAGGGACCTTGTGTGTCATCTTCATTCTATTATTGCACTCTAACACTGACACATGGTCCAGAGGGTTTCTGGCTTTGTGAGTAAGAACATTTATTTTGTTGGAGGAATCATGGAATTTGAATACAAGATTGGAGGAACAATCGCATTCCCTGTGTGAGGTTAGTTCCTCTGCCTCCTGTTCCAATAAAGAACTCTTGACAGGCCACACATATGGTCAACAGCTTGGGTCCTGGAGGAAGGAATGTGTTAGATAGCTCTATGGCTGGTGACAGAAATGAGGGTCACTGTTGAATGCTTCTCTATATAGCAAATATGGTCTATCTAAGTAGTAACCTTGTGTTTTAATCAGTTTTTTTTCATTGCTGTGACCAAAAGACCTAACAGGAACAATTAGAGGAGGAAAAGTTAGTTTGGGGGCTCACAATTTCAGAGGTCTCAGTCTATAGATGACCAACTTCATTCCTTGGGACTGGGGGCGAGGTAGAGCATCACAGGGGAAAGGTGTGGCAGAGGGAACATGGCACCAGGAAGCAGAAAGAGAAAGCTAGCTCTGCTCAATAAGGACAAAATATATACCTCAAAGCCACACCCCCAGGGACCTACTTCCTCCAGCCATACCCTACCTGCAGTTACCACCCACCAGGTTATTAATGCACTGGTTAGCTTAAGGCTCCCATAACCTAACTGTTTCACCTCTAAACCTTCTTGCATTGTCTCACACATGAGCTCCTGGAAGACACCTCAATGTAAACCATAACATCTGGTTACTCACAAGTCCAGTGAGATGTGTGGTCATGGAGTCGCAGATAGTAACTCTGGTTCTCTGTGGTTGTGCACATTATGGCCACGGTGATGTGGATAATGGAGTTAGCCATTATCATGCACCTATCTATTATATTATGTCTGCTCAGATAGTCATGGGTTTGCTAGATTAGGATCTGGCCTATGAATTTTCTCAATGCTCCAGAACATTGATTTTCAAGTGTTTATGATACTAAAAGCCAGAAAATCTCTTGCTAAGATAAAGCCTTCATAGAATATGTAAATGAGTGTCTGATTATTCCCATTTAATAGGAATGGTGACATTTACCAGTTGGCAGGCATGGAGTATCCTTGGCAGAGTGCTCACCTTCAGGGTACCCTGTTCAGATACTCCAAAGTATAAACACAACTAAAACCTCTAGTGGCCCCTTTTCCCTAAATGTGCTCTGCCTTCTCTCCCTTCTTTGAAAAGGAGGCATTTCCAGGTGGTTGACAGGGCCTAGAGTCTTTCAAGTATTCTAAGTTGAATGGTGTCTTCTCCAAATTTATATGTTGAAGTTCTAACCCTTGGTACCTCAGAATGTGATCTAATTCGGAAATATGGTTATTGCAAATGTAATTAGTTAAGATGAGATTATGCTGGAGCAGAGTGGGCCTCTAATCCAATCTGAATGGTGTCTTAATAAAAAGAGGAAATTTAGATCCAGACATGCACACAGGGAGAAGACCATAGGAGGCTAAAGGTAAATACTGGGGTTACAGGCCTTCAAGCAAAGGAACACCAAATATTGCAGCCAACCATGGGAAACTAGGAGAAAGACACTGAACAGATTTCTTCCTGATAGTCCTTAGAAGGAACCAACCTTGAATGCATATGCATCTTCATCTCTGAATTTCTAACCTCCAAAATCATGAAACAATAAATTTATGTTGTTTTAGCTATCCATTTTCTGGTATATTGTTATGGCAGCCCTAGCAAACTAATAATACAGACACAAATGTTCTGTCAGGCTCACTGAGTCTAAAAGAGGAAAGCAGGTCACCTTGTGTGAGGGCAATAATGACCAGGTACTACAGTGCCTGACCATGAGAAAACTGCATTTGTTCACTTTTCCTAAGATCATGTAAGATAGTACACTTGCAATCTCAGTCTCAAAACTTTGAAACACTTTAACATTTTAAAGGAGAAACTTTGCACAGAAAGGGCAGAAGACTCACTACAGAATATGTCTGATGGTTACTTAATACTGTCTTCAACTGAAAAAAATCATTGGGATTGTTTGTCTCTTAGACTTCTTAACATTTTGCTCACTGATTTTTAAAACAAATGTATTACTTTGGAGGGGGCCTCTTTGCTGATCTTTTACCAAAAGTTCCCTAAAATAAGCAGCAGTGTCTGCTCATTTTATGTCAGATGCTTTAACTTTGCACAAGGGACAGTCCTCCACTTGCCCACCTGTCAGCCTCCAACTCTGTGCCCTAAAATAAGGCATGACCATTTATGTAGTAAACAGCTACTGAGTGCCAGTGAAGTTGAATGCATCCACCTCATGTCAGGTACAAAATTAACTCAAGAGGAATGAAAGACCTAAATTTAAGAACTAAATCTATAAAACTCTCAGACAAAGGAAAGCATAGGGACAAATGTTCATGGCCTTGGTTTTGGAAATAGATTCTTGGAAGTGACACCAATAGCACAAGCAACAAAAGACAAAATAGATAAATTGGATTTCATCAAAATTAAAAACTTTTATGCATGAAAAGTCATTATGATAGGCTGGAGTTTGCCTCGCATGTGTGAGGCACTGGGATTGACCCTCAGCACCTCATATAAATAAATAAATAAAGGTATTGTGTCCATTTACAACTAAAAATTAAAAAAAAGTCATTATGAGGATAACCTATACAATGTGAGCTAAAATTTGCAGGTCACATGTCTGATAAAGTTCTAGTATCCAGATGACATAACGAATGCCTACAACTCAATGACAAAAAGATGAACAACTTAATTAAAAATGGGCAAAAGACTTGAATAGATATCTCTCCAAATAAAGATATGCAACGAGAATATGAAGAGACACTCAATGTCCTTAATTATTAGGGAAGTGCAAATGAAAACCATATTGGAATACCACTTCCCAGCCTCTATGATGGCAATAATAATAATAATAATAACAGGAAATAGCAAGTGTTTTTGAGGATGTGAAGAAGTTGGAACTCTAATACACTGCTGGTAGAAATGTAAAATGATGCCATTATTTTGGGAAACAGTTTGGCTATTATTATTATAAATATTTTGGTAGCAGGTATCGAACCCACGGGCACTTAACCAGTGAGTCACACCCCCAGCCCTTTCAAATATTTTATTTAGAGACGGAATCTCACGGAGTTGCTTAGAGTCTTGCTAAGTAGCTTAGGATGACTATGAACTCATGATCCTCCAGCCTCAGCCTCCTGAGCCACTGGAACTACCGGCTTGCACCACCATGCTTGGCTATTATTATAAATTAAACATATCCAAAAGAAATGAAAACATTTTGTTAAAACAAAATGAATGGCAAAAATCACAGAAGGTTGTTCATAGTAGCTTAAGGTAGTAAGAACTCAAAGATGTATTAACAGATGAATCAATGAATGAAATGTAATATGTATACAATGGAATATTATTGAGCTATAAAAAATAATGAGGTACTGATACACGCTTCAACACAGATGAACATTATGCTGCATGTAAAAAGTCGAGTACAAAATGTCACGTATTTCATTTATATGACATGTCCAGACTAGGCAAAATTATAGAGATGGAAAACATACTAATGGTTGCCAACATGGGGAGTAGGGGAGAGCACACACACAGAATGTCTTCTTAGTGAGTACAGGGTTTCCTTTTGGAGTAATGAAAATGTTCGGGAATGAGATAATAGTATTGTTTGTACTCCATTGTGAATCTGCTAAATGTCACTGAATTTTACAATTTAAAATGATTTAAATGGTGAACTTTATGTTATGTGAATTTTCCCAGCACAAATAAGATAGTGGTTGGTGCTCCCGGGACTATGACATATGTATTTCAATGAGGATTATGATGTGTTTTTCCTAACGTGGAATACGGTTATGTTATAATGTTAAGTAAGAAAAGCAAGGGACCAAATTTTCCATACAATACGATCTCACCTCCAAACACACAGACACAAGCAAAGCCTACACACACACATGTGGGCGCACACACACACACACAAAGAAGTCAAAGGAAATACATCAACATGTTATTGCTGATTGTCTTTGGATGGTAGAAATCTCTGGCTGACTTTGTTCAGATCCTTTTACTTTCTAATACTTTCTACTTTTTCTTTAAAAAATGTACAGCATTGTTTTTATAATGCAACAAAACACCTCTTTTTTTTTAAAAAAAAATAAAAGTAGAGAAAGCAATAAATGGGACTTAAAATGAAACAGCAGACAGAGATGAAGAGATGCAGGAAAGTCAAATTTAAGAGAGAACACACGTGTGTGTGTGTGTGTGTGTGTGTGTGTGTGTGTGTGTGTGTGTGTGGCAGGGAATCATGCAATTTGTACTTGAAAATTGCCAGGGAACAGATGGCAGCATCCGAGCAGACATCTGCAATGGATAGCAAAATCATATGCAAAGACACAAGTGGCCTTTGAAACAGGCCCTTGAGAGGCCCATGGAGAAGGCTGTTTGCCTGGCCAAACAGAAGGGCCAAACCCCTCTCCTCCTCATCACAGCCCTGCCTCCTCTGGGTCCTGCCAGAGGCCTGGAGGCTGGGGGAAGGCTCAGCACAGATGTGCCCGCATGTGTGAGGATGAGAACAAGGTTGTGGGAGAAGAAGGAAGTTTCTACTAATGACACTGGCAAACACTGCAACTGACATTTACATGGTACTTCATAGTTTATAAACATTGTCACACAGATCACCTCAATGTTAGTTGTTATTGTATCATCTTTTATAATGGCCCTGTGAGGTAGGCAATTATTATTCCCATCTTACACAGACGTGACATGAGTTTATTTATTTAACATTTATATGGTGCTCACTATGTGCCAAACACGGTCCTAAGAGCTTTACAGGCACTAATTGTCCATGTCCACATAGTGAGAGAGATAACTGGGGCATGAATCCAGTTTTAAAGACTATGACACCACTCTTCCTTCTGCTGATGTCTAATTAAAATTTATCTCTGTTTGCAGAAGCTCAAGTAAGGCCGCACTTTATTTGTATCTTTCCCTTCCTTCCTTCCTTCCTTCCTTCCTTCCTTCCTTCCTTCCTTCCTTCCTTTCTTTCTTTCTTTCTTTCTTTCCTCTTTCTTTCTTTCTTTCTTTCTTTCTTTCTTTCTTTCTTTCTTTCTTTCTTTCTTTCTTTTTCTTTCTTTCTTTCTTTCTTTCTTTCTTTCCCTTTTCTTTCATTCTTTCTTTCCCTTTTCTTTCATTCTTTCACCTATTCATCCAGCCATCAGTCTATCTTAATTTTTCTGATTATAAATGATTATTTAAAGTGCAGTTATTACTTCAATAAATAATATAGAAAGTCAAAATCCCCCTCAATCTCCCATCTAAAGATAATACTTCTTAACTGTTTGATGTGTGTTCTTCCAGACTTTTTTTCCTATGTATATGTTAATACACATTTTTCTTTTCTTTCTTTCTTTTTTTTTTTTTTGCAGTACTGGGAATTGAACCCAGGGCCTTGTGCTTGCAAGGCAAGCACTCTACCAACTGAGCTATCTCCCCAGCCCTTTTTGTTATTTTTAATAAATAATACTATACCTACACTTAAGTAACTCCCCTTTCACATAATTTTAAGACTTGAAAATGTCTAAATGACTGTATATGTCTACCTTGTGTTTTTTAGTACTTCATTGTATAGAAGTAACCATTTTCATAAGTAGCCACAAAGACAGACAGTTTTTTCAATTTTTCATGATTAGAAACAAAGCTGCAACAAATATCCTTGTACTCACACCTTTGTATATATGTATATTTTTCTACAATAAATAGATGGAAATGCAGTTACTGGGTCAAAAGCACATACACAATTTTCCAGGTGTGGTGGTGCACACCTGTAATCCCAGCAGCTTGGGAGGCTGAGGCAGGAGGCTCACAGGTTTGAAGCCAGCCTCAGCAATTTAGCTAGGCTGTAAGCAACCTAGTGAGACACTGTGTCAAAATAAAATATAAAAGGGCTGGAGATGTGGCTCAGTGGTTAAGTGACCCTGGGTTCAGTCCCTTATATCAAAAGAGTATAAGTATATATACAACTAAAATTGTTATAGAAGCTGGCAAATTGCCCTTCAAAAATCCTACTCAACTGGTACTCCCACCAGCTCCACATAAGAATTAGTTATTGCCCCACATGTTTGCCAATGCTGGGTATTTTCAAACTTCTATTATTTTACGAATCTAGTAGGCAAAGTGGCATGTCATTACTTTTTAAATTTGCATTTAAAAATAGTGAGGTGGCATCTTTTTTACTGTTGGCCTTCATATTTTTGGTTTCATAAATTGCTCATTCTTCTCCCTTGGCAACTGTCTTTATATTAGTATATTGCAGAGAGGAGAGGCCCTTGTAGACCATATGAGACTATGATACATTCTTTTTTTAAGTGACAAGTAAGCCCTGAAAATTTATGCTCACCATAAAACCAGTTCTTAAATGTTGTATTTGACGTCATTTGGAGGGCTGAGCAGAAAAGCACTGTTAACCAACAATAATCAATAGCTGAATTTCACAATGATTACTGTGTTGTGGGATTACTTTTGATTTATTAGCTACATGAAAGATGATAAGATAATGTAATAGCATATGCCAAGGACAGAAATAGCCATTTGTTCATTTATCATGGACAGTTGAACAATAACTGGCAGGTGAATAATATGAATTCCTGCCCATGGGTATGGTGTGTGTGCGTATGTGTGAGAATGTGTGTGGGCAAGGATATATATGTACTTACTTGCTTTTGGAGGCTGTTCAGTAGAGGAACAGAGGGAGAGAATTCTGAATGGTGGGAGAATATCTGAAGGCTCTCATTTGGGGTATCTCCAAGAAACAAGTCAGTGGTGACTTCCTGCCAGCCTCTGTAGTATGCTTCTATGGCTGCCACTGTTTTTGAGTAGTGGTCCCAACACTGCAATCCTAATTCAGATAGAAGTAATGATTCCGTTCTTCCACAAAGTTCTTTTTTTTTGGTTTGACTTGGTCTGTATGGGGCATGGAACTAGGTCGACATTAGGCAATCCTCAGATATTTGCCCAGTGGCCTGGGGCTGTGAGGCTTGTAGTGGTGATAATATCACCATTTAATAGCTGCCTAGGAGAAAGGAGGAATACCTGATTTAAATTTTGGTAAATACTGCCAAGCTGCCTGCCAAAAGACACTACCAATGGAAATGTCCTTCAGCAATACTTGAGGAAGCTTAGTGTATATTATTTCACTTAATCTTCAAAGCCTCTTGTAAGTAGACAGGGACCACCTGGCCTAGATTCTAATGTGAACCGGGGCCCCTTTTGTTGGGCAGATATACAACACTATGGTCCTAAATCCTCATTTAACTGAAGCAAGCATTGAGGCCTGGGAAGGTTCACTTACTTGCTGAAAGTTACACAGCTGATGAGTATTGGAGCTGGGGTTTCACTCCAGGCTGTCTGACTCCACAGCCAATGGTAACTGGTTCCGTGGATGTCTGGAGTGCCTTAAGCTCTCTCAGCGGGGAGAGGGAAGGAGGGCATCCGGATACACATAGGGCACTGCCATCTCTTCCAAGCAGAAGACTCAAAATTTCAATATTGTCCAGCTGGTCATCCTTCAGGCCTTTGTCAGTTCTTTTCAGTGAGAAGCAGTCTTCAGAAACAGAATAAAACAGGTAATTTAGCTCAGAAAAGTCACACATTTCTTACTGACCCTCTAAACTCTCCAACTGGTATGTGCTCTGGGAACACTAATCTAACTTTTCATATTAGCCCCAGCAAAGTGTAACTAGGAAGAAATTCTTCTGCCCAAAATTACATCTGATGTCAAATAGAGATTATTTTTGTATATCTACAACTCATTTATTTACACCAGGATTGATTCCTAATTACATTGTACAATTTGAGAATACTGCCAAAGATGATAAGAAATTTAACTGAAGTTTGATCTGTTTTCTCTTTCTCCCTTCTCCAAATCTGGACAGATACACTTTCACTAAAAGGAAAAAAACTGGATTTTTATGGAAGAAGTGGCACATATGTGAGCCCGGCCAAGACCATTCCTGAACTGAGCCGATTTACAACATGTATTGATATGGTAGCCACAGATGACAAGCCAGGTTATTGGGAGGCCTTCTCCTACATTACTAACAACAGCCTGCTGGAAAGAGAAGACTTAGACTTCGGACTTGCAGGAGATCATCACCATCTAATACTACACAACTTGGGCAAGACCTTTTATATCAGTTACCAACTGACTCCATTTAAATGGTATACAATATGCCTGATATGGGATGGAGTGAAGGGCAGATTAGAGCTTTTCCTGAATAAAGAAAGGTTAGTGATAATAGTGGATCAGCCGCACAGCCTGACACCTAATGGGACTCTGGTCTTAGGGCACTTTCCCAAACATGAAGATGGCCAGGTTATAAAAGTGGTACCTCACTTTGTCGGCAGCTTGTACTACTTTCAACTCTGGGATCGCATCTTGGAAACTGAGGAGTTTATGAAGTGTTTAGATGGAAATATCGTTAGTTGGGAAGAAGATGTTTGGCTTGTCAACAAGATCATCCCAACTGTTGACAGGAGACTGCGCTGCTGTGAGTAACTGATTAATTTTCCTCCTTAGCAAGGATAGCGTTTATTCCATGCCCCTCTGTTTGCCACTCCAAGGAATCCATTCTTCAGTCAAAGCTCTATGTTCTGACAAGAGCCTGAGATTGCCACAATTTTTAATCTACTGTTAATATACAGCAAATACTGTTTTCATTTAACTTTTATTTTCATATAATTTCAAACTACAGAAAAATTGTAAGAATAACAACTTATATTTTATACACTTAGATTCATCAATGGCTAACACTTTCCCATATACTTTATCTTCCTCCATATCTTATTTTTTTTTTTGGGGGGGGGGACCAGGGGTTGAACTCAGGGGCACTCAGCCACTGAGCCATATCTCCAGTCCTTTGTATATTTTATTTAGAGACAGGATCTTGCTAAGTTGCTTAGGGCCTCGCTAAGTTGCTGAGGCTGGCTTTGAATTCACAATCCTCCCGCCTCAGCCTCCCGGGCTGCTAGGATTACAGGCATGTGCCACTGCTCCCAGTTTCCATATATTTTTATTTTTATTTTTTGTTACTGGGAATTGAACCCTCAGACACTTTATCACTGAGCTACATCAACAGTCCTTTTTCATTTTTAATTTTGAGACAGAGTCTCACTAAATTTCCCAGGCTGGCCTCAAAATTGTGATCCTCCTGTCTCTATTTCCTGAGTCACTGGGATTACAGGTGTATATCACTGTGCCTGGCCTATTCTCTCTATCTTAATCTTTCTCATTTCTCTTCTCTTCCTCTTCCTCCTCCCCTTATACAACACACACACAAACACACACATGTACACACGTACGCACACACAGAGATGTAATTTATTTGTGAATCATTTGAGAGTAAGTTGTAAGCATGATTTCCTTTTATCACTAAATACCCCTGTGTATTTTCCCTAAGAATAAGGAATCATCTTATTTAACCACACTGCATATTTAAAAGCAGAAAATTTAATGTTGATACAATACTAAAACCTAATTCACAGTTTATATTCCAACTTAGTGAATTGTTCAAATAACTTCCTTTATAGCTATTTTTGATTGGTCTAGGATCCAATTCAGGACCATACATTATATTTAGTTACAATGTCTCTTTAGACTCCAATCTGGAAGAGACCCTCAGTCTTTCCTTGTTGTTCTGGTTTGGATATGAAGCGTTCCCCCAAAGTTCCTGTGTTAATGCAGGAATGTTCAGAGATGAAATGATCGGATCATGAGAGCTGTAACCTAAACAGTCCATTCTAATTTTAATGAAACAACTGGGCATTAGCTGGAGGAGGTGCATAATTGGGGGCATGACCTGGGAGTGTTCACTTTCCCTGTGGCCCCTTTCCCCTTCCCTGTTTTCTGGTCACTATGAGGGGAGCAAATTCCTTTCACTGCGCCCTTCTGCCATGATGTGCTGTCTCACGTTAGTTGGAGGGCGATGGACTTAGCCTACTGTGAACCGAACCTCTGAATTGGTGAGCCAAAATAAATTTCTCCTCTTACTTGTTCTCATCAGGTATTTTGGTCACAGTAATGAAAAGTTGAATGACACACTTGTCTTTCGTATTTGTAGCACACAGTCCAGTTATTTTGTGTCATTTCCCTTCATTTGGGTTTGTCTAATATTTCCTCATGGTTAACTTTATGCTCTGTATTTTTGGCAAGAATACCACAGAGATGATGTTGTATTTTTCTCAGTGCATTACATCAGTGGACGCACGGTGCCAATTTGTTCCATTATTTGAGATGATAACTTTGATCACTTGATTCTGATGTCTGGCAAATTTTTCCATTGTAAAGGTGTTATTTTTCCTTTGTAATTATGAAGCAATTTCTGGGGAGATGTTTGGAGGGGTCACATAAATACCCTCTTCTTATCAAACTTTTACCCAATAGTTGTAAATCTATTGACGATTCTTGCCTGAATCACCAGTTACTATGATGGTGGCAAACTCCATTATTTTTCTACCTTCTATTGTAAGGAATAGTTTTCTCTTCTTCCACATTTACCTGTTCATTCATTCATGTGTTTATTTTATGAGCATGAACTCATGGATTCTCATTGTATTTATTGCATTAAAATCTAACTATTGTTTATTTTGATACTCAAATTGACCCAAATTTAGCCAGTGTGAGCCCTCCAATCTGGCTCTTGTGTTCCTTTGACACACTCCATCAGTCTTTGAGCATATGTTTATTTTTTGGAACAAGATACTCTAGGATCATCCTGTACTTTTTCTCTTCAGCCCAAGAATCAGTCAGTTTACCGAGGAATGCTGGTTCCTTTTAGCTGGGAATGGTATTTATAAACCAATTCACTTTTCTCGTGAGTACAATGATGATATTGAATAACTATTTGGATAGAGTTCTTATAAAAAATCCTGTCTTCTTGGAATTATGCATGCATGTTTCTGCTCTCTGGTTTTGAGAAGGAAATACAGGATTGTTTTTCTCTGTAAAATCCCACTCCATACTCATTTCCAATCTTCAACATCATCAACAGTCCTAAAGCATGGGTAGTAGTCAGTGATAATAACATCAAAATAGAATTTTTCTCATTTCCTGAAATGTTCACTTATTTTTGGGGTCTTGTTTACTTTTCTTATGAATTTGGGAGGAGGGCATTTAGGGAGGGAATAGGGGCTAGAACCTAGCCTAAGGGAGATCTCACAGACTGCTGTTGGGATATGCTTTCATCAACAGTCCATATGTTGTTTGAGTTAATGGCAGAGGCACATTGCAGGGGATTTCTATTTCTTTGAGATCAGACCAATGCAAAGGAAGAACAAAGCTATTCCTTTGTGCTGCTAACTGAAGGCACCATTTTTTTCTCTTTTCTGAACTCTTGAAAATAATCAAAGAGTCCTAGCTGGCTATGATTATAAAACTGAACTAGGGACTAGTAGGTTAAATCTGAACAGCTCATGCAAAACAGTTTAAGATAAATTTATCTTTGATCTAAGGACACAGAACTATGGCCCTAGTAAACACACATGTTTTATAGTGATCTTTAAAAACTGAACCCAGTCATAGCCTTTCCTACTGTTTGGCTGGGAAATAACTAAATCTAATTAATGTTTTAAAAGATATACAACCCTTATTTATTTTGCTCTTATTTACACTTTTTATTTTACAATCCACCCTATTGTTTGGGTTGAGTCCTTATGTGCACAACTCACAAATAATCCAACACGACAAACACAATAAAACACCACCTTAAGTGACAAATAAGAAAAAATGGTATAAAATATTCTCTCCACTTTTCAGGTTTCATGTGTTCTTTCCAAATCTTTAAACAAGAGTTCCTAACCCAAGGGCTTTGAAGGAGTTGGCAAAACCCCTGAAATTGTATGTAATACCTTAAAAATGCAAGGTGGATCTTTTTTAGACAGAGCCAACGGTTTTTATCTTGTTCTAACAATATAATTGCTGTCTTTGCCTAAGTTCTTACCGTGTGCCAGCCATTTTATAGATGAAGAGAGAGTCTCAGAGAGGTTAAGTGTATTGCCTAAGGTCACCAATGAAATAAACCGTGGAGCTGGAATTTAAACAAAGATATGTCTGAATGCAAAGCCCATGTTATCTTCACCCCTACATCATGCAGGACTCTCTCAAGGGATTCTGTGGCACCCCAAAAATTATGAACCACTGTCTTAGAAACTTCCATTGATGGAAATTTCTGGCACTGATAACCCGTCTGGGGGAATTAGGTTACCAGCTAGAGTCACTGGTGGCCACACCACTGAAGGAACTGTAATACCATAGAATTTCTCTTACTTTTGTCTTGGTCATATGACATGTAGGAAAAGGGTGGCAATATATGAATAAATGTGAGTGATGACAACATGTCTGAGTTTAACTTTTGCCTAATAAATTGGTATTTATGGTACATAGAAGGATTATGCCCTTTAAAAATAAATTTTAATGAGCACATTGCTAGGTTACAAATCTCCATAAATCTATTCACACATAAATTATATATATTTATATATTCATGAGAACAAGGCTTTTGGGGAACATTTGCTGAAAAACATGAACCCTACCTGGATTTATTAAATAAGTATTCGCTATAGTGGGAAATGGCTCAGGAATATTTAAACAGCGCAGTGATAAATAATAACAGTAAAGGTGCCAGTCATTAGAAATTTATCTTGTGGGTCATTTTGTAGCCTCTTTTCCTGATTTTGAATGATTACAAATGCAATATATATTTGTAAATTAAACAGATTTAAATAATACAAAATATGTGAAGTATGAAGTAAAATCTACTCCTCATCCTCTACATAGAAATGTCTGTTTTTCAAGATATTTTTCTTACGGGTTTAAAAGTGTTTATGGGCATATGTGCATGCATGAATGCATATAGTTTAAAAACAAAGATAAAATATACATATGAATTGCTGTAAAACTTGATTTGTGGACATATAAGCACATTTCCTAATGTTAACTTGCACACATGATCCAATAGAGAATTTGTTCTGACCCATGAATGAATGAAGATGAAGAGCCTCAAAAAGGCATGCAAATTAAATTACTCTGAGTTATACATTTGAGGAATCCCTTCTATTGAAAAGAATCAAAACACACGAATTAAGTCCATCCTAGGAAATATACATTGCATTAAAACATAGTGTTCTTCTATCTGTGGGATCATTTATTTGCTGGGGATTTTTAATTGACCTAATGCTCCAGCTGCTTTGAATTATGTTATGAACCAGTCATTGAAATATGCAGAGATGGATTGCATAGTTTATGTACTTTCTAAAGGCCTTTGTTTGGCCCACTATTAATCCCTCTATCCAATTATCAACTCTCATAGGAAAGATTCCACAGTGATGGACTCTATAGCTAAAAGGCAATTTGGTCTTGCCCTTGTACATCAATTCTCTGTGTTCCCCTCGTTTTTCATCACGAAAGATAAGCACGGGCTGTTTGTACTTTGTTCAAAGCTTTCTTATTTGTATTCCCCTGCACAGGGTGACGTTCTCCTATAGATTCGGAGTTGTAGGCTCTAACTTGTCTCTCTATCACAAGATTCATTTTTCATGTCCTTTCTTAAAAACTGAATGCAGACACCATTTTGAAAAAATTTCTCCCTTATCATCTCAAAGATGCTCATTTCATATTTTTGTACCCCACTGGCAGATCTGTTTGTGGCACTTTCTGGTCACCATTATCTCCCACAAATCTAATCAACACATTGAATTATATTTATAGAGGTCATGATTGAAAGAAAAACTAGATGCAATATGTGGGCTAGAACAACACAAAAATTTAATATGATGTGATATGCCCAAATCACAACCAGAATTTGGTACCTTAACAAATGTTCTACTTAATATTCTGTTGGCAGGTGCATTTGCCTCAAAATGCCTCATAAATATTCAACCACTCTATACCTCTGTTCTCTAACTCCCAATGATTACAATAATACAATTTTGTCTAGAGTGAAAGAGCAAATGGCAATTAAGCTCACAGGCCCCTGTGAATCAGCATGGATTATCACCACTTTAATATACACAGGCAGCAAAGCTCATGTAAATAATTTATGGAAGTGATCACTTGTTCACAACAGGACTAGAATGAGTGCGGCAAAACATGGAGACTGGATCCCATGACTTCTCTGGTCCTTCCAGTACAAATGGGTGTTTGGTTATTACTCAACTACCTGGACAATGTGGTCTTTTACATTTGCTTTTTTAAACTGATTTCTTTTGATCAAGATAATTATAGATTCACATGTACTTGGAGATTCCTTGTGCACTTTGCCCAGTTTCCATCAATGATAACGTTTTACAAAGTTTTGTTGTAACAATCAGAATATTGGCATTGATACAACCCACTATTCTTATTCAGATTTCTCTAGCTTTACTTGTAGCCATTTATGTGCATATTAAGTTCTATACTATTTTATCACCTGTGTACCTTTGTGTATCTACTACCAGAGTCAAGATCCTGAACAGTTCATATAACACAAATATCCCTCATGTTGTCCTTTATAACCATACTTACCTGTTTCCCATTATTTCCTTTCCACCCCACTTGATTACCCAAAACACTAATTCCTGAAAATCTCTAATCTGTCCTATGTTTCAAAAATTTTGTCATTTCCAGAATATCATATAAATGGAATCACATAGTATGTGACCTTTTAAGGTTGGCTTTTTTAGGCAGCATCATTCCCTGCAGAGTCATCAGGTTGCCATGCATAAAAATAGTTTGTTCTTTTTTTATTGCTGAGTAATATTCCATAGTGTGGATGCATTGAGGTTTTTGTTGCTGTTTCTTACCTATTTACCTATTGAAAGACATCTGGGCCAATTCCAATTTTTACTGCAAAAAATCATTATCAACATTTGTGTACAGGTTTTTGTGTGAGCAAAAATTTTATTTATCTGGAATAAATGCTTATAGTGAAGTTTCTGGGCTATATGGTAATTACATGATTCATTTTATAAGAAACTGCTGGACTGTTTTCTAAAATGCCTTTGTCATTTTACATTCCCACCAGCAACGTAGGAATGATTTATTTTCTCTGCATCCTTGCCTACATTTTGTGTGGTCTATTTTTAATTTAAACTATTCTTGTAAATGTGTAGTAATATTTCATTGTAGTTTTAATTTGCATTGCCCTGATACCTAATGAGATTGAACTTTTGCTGTGCTTACTTGCCATCTATATGTCTCTGTTGGTGAAAAGGCTGTTCCTGTCTTATGCCTTTTTAAAGAACTGGGTTGCTTGTTTTACTTTGAGATTTGAAAGTTCTAAAGTCCTTTGTTGGATATGTGCTTTGCAAATAGTTTCTCCTACTCTGTAGATTTTATTTTGTGGGGAGGTACCGGCTATAGAACTCAGGGGCACTTGACCGCTGAGCCACATTCCCAGCCCTATTTTATATTTTATTTAGAGACTGGATCTCACTGAGTTGCTTAGTGCCTTGCTTTTGCTGAAGCTGGCTTTGAACTCGCGATCCTCCTGTCTCAGCCTCCTGAGCCTCTGGGATTACAGGCATGCAACATCATGCCTGGCTACTCTGTAGATTTTAAAAAATCTTTTTCACATGAGATCTCATGGAGAAGAGCTTTTCATTTTGAAAAACTCTTACTAATTTATATTTCATGGATCATGCTTTTGGTGTCAAGTCTAAGAACTCTTTGCTTAGCCCTAGCTCCTAAAGATTTCCTACCATTCTTTATTTCTAAACGTTTCATAGCTTTTTATTTCCACTTAAGTCTTTGATCCCTTCTGAATTAATTTTTGCTTAAGGTATGAAGTTCAGGGTGAGGTTCATATTTTTGTGTCTGCGTATGTTAAATTGCTCCAGTACTGTTCATTGGAAAGATTATCCTTCTTTGGAATTGCTTTCGTACATTTTTCAAAAACCAGTTAAGCATATTTTTGTGGGTCTATTTCTGAGATTTCTATTTATTTCATTCTTCTTGTGTCTATACCTCTGCCAATACTATACTGTCTTGATTGATATAGCTGTATTGTAAGGCATAATATTGGGTATAGTGATTCCTCTCACCTTACCTTTCTTTTTTAAAATTAGTTTACTATTCTAAGGCTTGTGGATTTAAGTAAATTTTTAGACTATATCTGCATAAAACCTGTTTGGACTTTTGATAGGAATTGCATTTTATATGTATAATTATTTGGAGAAAACCAACATCTTTACTAGGTCAAAATTCCCAGTTTATGTACATGGTATGCCTCTCCCTTTTTAAAGATTTTATTTATTTTTTTTTCATTAGTATTTTGTGATTTTGACATATACATGTTTTATTAATCACTGGAGTGATTGTAACTAGCTTCTTGGCTTCTACCTGTTCTTTTTTAGGACACAGAAATGTAATTGATTTTGGAGTGTTAACTTTGTGTCCTGTAAACTTTCTGAACTCAATTTTAAGTTCTGGGAGTTTTTATTTTCATGGGGATTCTTTGGGATTTTCTGTGCAAATAACCACATAATCTGCAATGCCTTTTTTCCTGCCTTATTGGAGAGACTCTAACTTCCATGATTACATTGAATAAGAGTAGGAGTGGACATCCTTGCCTTGTTTCTAATCTTAGTGGGAAAGCATTTCTTCTTTCACCATTATAGTTGATGTTTGTTGTGGGTTTCTTTTTTTTTTTCTTATTAAAAGCAAATGGGATACATGTTGTTTCTCTGTTTGTACATGGTGTAAAGGCATACCATTTGTGTAATCATAAATTTACATAGAACAATGTTGTTTGATTCATTCTGTTATTTTTCCCTTCCCCCCACCCCTCCCACCCCTCTTTTCCCTCTATACAGTCCTTCCTTCCTCCATTCTTGCGCCCCTCCCTAACCCTAACTCTAACCTAACACTAACCCCTCCCACCCCCCATTATGTGTCCTCATCCACTTATTAGCGATATCATTCTTCCTTTGGCTTTTTGAGATTGGCTTATCTCACTTAGCATGATATTCTCCAATTTCATCCATTTGCCTGCAAATGCCATAATTTTATCATTCTTTATGGCTGAGTAATATTCCATTGTATATATATACCACAGTTTCTTTATCCACTCATCAATTGAAGGGCATCTAGGTTGGTTCCACAGTCTGGCTATTGTGAATTGAGCAGCTATGAACATTGATGTGGCTGTATCTCTGTAGTATGCTGATTTTAAGTCCTTTGGGTATAGGCCAAGGAGAGGGATAGCTGGGTCAAATGGTGGTTCCATTCCAAGTTTTCTAAGGAATCTCCACACTGCTTTCCAGAATGGCTGCACTAATTTGCAGCCCCACCAACAATGTATGAGTGTACCTTTCTCCCCACATCCTCGCCAACACATGTTGTTGCTTGTATTCTTGATAATCGCCATTCTAATTGGGGTGAGATGGAATCTTAGGGTGGTTTTGATTTGCATTTCTCTTATTACTAGAGATGTGGAACATTTTTCCATATGTTTGTTGATTGCTTGTAGATCTTCTTCTGTGAAGTGTCTATTCATTTCCTTAGCCCATTTGTCGATTGGATTATTTGTATTCTTGGAGTAGAGGATTTTGAGTTCTTTTTAGATTCTGGAGATTAGTGCTCTATCTGAAGTATGATTGGCAAAGATATTCTCCCACTCTGTAGGCTCTTTCTTCGCATTGCTGATAGTTTCCTTTGCTGAGAGAAAGCTTTTTAGTTTGAATCTATCCCAATTATTGATTCTTGCTTTTATTTCTTGTGCTATGGGAGTCCTGTTAAGGAATTCTGGTCCTAAGCTGACATGTTGAAGATCTGGACCTACTTTTTCTTCTATAATCTGCAGGGTCTCTGGTCTGATTCCAAGGTCCTTAATCCATTTTGAGATTAGTTTCGTGCATGGTGAGAGATATGGGTTTAGTTTCATTCTGTTGCATATCGATTTCCAATTCTCCCAGCACCATTTGTTGAAGAGGCTATCTTTTCTCCATTGCATATTTTTGGCACCTTTGTCTAGTATGAGAAAATTGTATTTATTTGGGTTTGTGTCCGTGTCCTCTATTCTGGACCATTGATCTACCTTTCTATTTTGGTACCAATACCATGCTGTTTTTGTTACTATTGCTTTCTAGTAGAGTTGAAGATCTGGTATTGCAATACCCCCTGTTTCACTCTTCCTGCTAAGGATTGCTTTAGCTATTCTTGGTTTCTTATTCTTCCAGATGAATTTCATTTGCTTGCTCTATTTCTGTAAGGTACGTCATTGGGATTTTCATTGGAATTGCATTGAATTTGTACAGCACTTTAGGTAGTATGGCCATTTTGACAATATTAATTCTTCCTATCCAAGAACATGGACGATCTTTCCATCTTCTAAGGTGTTCTTTAATTTTTTTCTTTAGTGTTCTGTAGTTCTCATTGTGGAGGTCTTTCACCTCTTTTGTGAGATTGATTCCCAAGTATTTTATTTTTTTTGAGGCTATTGTGAATGGGGTAGTTTTCCTAATTTCTCTTTCTGAAGATTCATCACATATGTATAAAAATGCATTGGATTTATGAGCATTGATCTTGTAACCTGCTACTTTACTGAATTCACTTATGAGTTCTAAGAGTTTTCTGGTGGAATTTCCAGGTTCCTCTAAATATATAATCATGTCATCAGCAAACAGGGATAGTTTGAGTTCTTCTTTCCCAATTCGTATCCCTTTAATCTCTTTGGTTTGTTTAATTGCTCTGGCCAGAGTCTCAAGAACGATGTTGAATAGAAGTGGTGAAAGAGGGCATCCTTGCCTTGTTCCAGTTTTTAGGGGGAATGCTTTCAGTTTTTCACCATTTAGAATGATATTAGCCATGGACTTAGCATAAATGGCCTTTACAATGTTAAGGAATGTTCCCACTATCCCTATTTTTCTAGTGTTTTGAGCATGAAGACGTGCTGTATTTTATCAAATGCTTTTTCTGCATCTATTGAAATAATCATGTGATTCTTGACTTTAAGTCTATTGATATGGTGAATTACATTTATTGATTTCTGGATGTTGAACCAACCTTGCATCCCTGGGATGAAACCCACTTGATCATGGTGCACTATCTTTTTAATATGTTTCTGTATGCGATTTGCTAAAATTTTGTTGAGAATTTTTACGTCGATGTTCATTAAGTATATTGGTCTGAAATTTTCTTTCCTTGATGAGTCTCTGTCTGGTTTAGGTATCAGTGTGATATTGGCTTCATAGAATGAGTTTGGGAGGGTTCCCTCCTCTTCTGTTTCATGGAATACTTTGAGAAGTATTGGAATGAGCTCTTCTTTAAAGGTTTTGTAGAACTTGGCTGAGAACCCATCTGGTCCCGGACTTTTCTTTGTTGGTAGGCTTTTGATGACTTCTTCTATTTCAGTACTTGAAATTGGTCTATTCAAATTGTGTGGGGGGATTCAAGATGGCGGACTAGAGGGTGGCTGCGTTTCGTGTTGCTCCAGGACTCAGGACTCAAGAAGAGGAGATATAGAGAGCCTTGGGACCAACTCAAAGCAGCCGAGCGAGAGTCTCCCACTGGGCAGGCGTCCCGGACGGGGCAGGAGTCCTGGACGGGGCGGTAGCCCCAAAAGCAGGGATCTTTGCAAAGTAGAACGGCCGGCGAGGCGCCCCTCCCCCCGGCGGAGCAGTGATCGCAGACAGCTGGGAGCATTGAAGAGGGGGCTGCCCAGAGGAGAAGGAGAAATACGGGCTCAGCACGTTGCTTGGAATTGGATCAGCTGCGCCAGGGCTCCGGGCGGCTATCCGGAGGAGCAGCGTGGACTCAGGACTCAAGAAAAGGAGATAATGAGAGACTTGGGACCAATTCAAAGCAGCCGGGTGAGTGTTTCCCACTGGGCAGGCATCCCAGATGGGGCGGTAGCCCTCGGACAGGGCAGTAGCCCCGAAAGCAGGGATCTTTGCAAAGTAGAACTGCCGGCGAGGCGCCCTTCCCCCCGCTGGAGCAGTGATCGCAGACAGCTGGGAGCATTGGAGAGGTGGCTGTTCACCACAGCGCTTGGACTCGGCGCAACCCACCTGCGCTCTGGGAGGCTGCCCAAAGGAGAAGGTGCTTGGTGAGCTGTTTGCACTGAACGTGACCACCCCTGAACACAGGGGGCTGCCCAGAGGAGAAGGAGAAATACGGGCTCGGCACGTCGCTTGGAATTGGAGCAGCTGTGCCAGGGCTCTGGGCGGCTATCCGGTGGAACAGCGTGGTGAGTGGTTTGGTCCCAGAGCATCCGCTCCTGAACATAGGGGGGTAGTCTGGAGAAGGAGGAGGAGCGCGGCGGGGTGCTTGGTCTCGAAGTGACTGCACCAGGGCTACGGGAGGCAGTCGGGACAAGAAGGTGCACAGTGAGTTCTTGGGACTCGTGACGCACCAGATCTCTGGGTGACTGCCTGGTGGAGAAAGTGGTGCGTGGTGGGTCACTTGGTCTTAGAGCAACCGCACGGAACAACAGGTGGCTGCCGGAGGAAAAGGCGTGTTGCGGGTCACTGGGACTCGGAGCGATTGTAAGGGGCTCCAGGTGGCTGCTCAGAGGAGGGGCCGCATAGCCAGGCGAAAAGTGCAGAGCAGGGTCCTAGACGGCTTCTTGGTGGAAGGGCCCCACAGACAAACTGAGGGGCGGAGCGAAGGCTCCAGGACTGCAGGCAGCTTCTCTGAGGAGAGGCAGCCGAAGGAGATTCGTTTGCGAAGGGTGAGGCTTCCAGGCCCAGGGGGTAGGTCCGGGTCCCTGGGAACATTGCAGAAGAAGGCTGCCCAGCCCAGGCGGTAGTTGTGAATTGAACGGAACCTCTGGGAGGAAAACCGACCAGCGAGACCTCCCCACCGGGTGACTCCTCCCTGTTGGGTGAGGTTCTCCCAAAAGGACCGTAAAATCAGAGACACAGGCCCAAACTGGTCTTGCATCAGCCCACAACCTACTTCCCTTCTGGATGACCATTCATCGGCAAGTGAATGTACCTCTGCCCACTAGCAGGGAATATACCCCACCAGAAGGCCACCACCCCTAGGGAGTCAGCTCCCTTGTGGAGCACTGCATTATCAACTTCCTCCAAGATTTCAGGCTACTGAAGACTAAGAGGGGATATAATAGAAATCTTCAGGGATATTATAAGACAATAGAGGAAATCTGCAATATCACAGCGGTCAACTGATACCTGAACAATATGAGAAAACAAGGAAAGAAAATGCCACAAACAAATCTAGATGTTACATCAATGAAACCCAACGACAGCATGGCAGAAGAAATGACAGAAAGGGAGTTCAGAATGTACATAATTAAAATGCTCAGGGAAGCAAATGACGAGATGCAAGAGCAAATGCAGGCACTGAATGATCGCACCAATCGACAGTTAAAAGAGCAAATACAGGAAGCAAAAGATCACTTCAATAAAGAGTTAGAGATATTGAAAGAAAACCAAACAGAAATCCTTGAAATGAAGGAAACAATAAACCAAATTAAGAACTCCATAGAAAGCATAACCAATAGAATAGAACACCTGGAAGACAGAACATCAGACATTGAAGATAAAATATTTAACCTTGAAAACAAAGTTGAACAAACAGAGAAGATGGTAAGAAATCATGAACAGAATCTACAAGAACTATGGGATATCATGAAGAGGCCAAATTTGAGAATGATTGGAATTGAGGAAGGCTTAGAGAAACAGACCAAAGGAATGAACAATCTATTCAATGAAATACTATCAGAAAATTTCCCAAATCTGAAGAATGAAATGGAAGATCAAGTACAAGAGGCTTATAGGACTCCAAATATACAAAATTACAACAGACCCACACCAAGGCACATTATAATGAAAATGCCCAACATACAAAATAAAGACAGAATTTTAAAGGCCGCAAGAGAGAGGGAATCAAATTACATTCAGGGGGAAAACCAATACGGATATCAGCAGATTTTCAATCCAGACCCTAAAAGCTAGAAGGGCCTGGAACAACATTTTCAAGCCCTGAAAGAAAATGGATGCCAACCAAGAATCTTTATACCCAGCAAAACTTACCTTAAAATTTTGATGATGAAATAAAATCCTTCCATGATAAACAAAAGCTAAAAGAATTTACAAAAAGAAAGCCAGCATTACAGAACATTCTCAGCAAAATATTCCATGAGGAAGAGATGAAAAACAAAGAAGCAAATCAGCAAAGGGAGGAATTATCCTAAAGGAATTGTCAAATAAAGGAAAAACCAAGTCGTCTCAAAATAAATAAATAAATAAATAAATAAATAAATAAATAAATAAATAAATAAATAAAATGAACCAAATGACCGGGAATACTAATCATATCTC